>NC_069386.1:110505833-111126041 GCF_027475565.1 Acinonyx jubatus | reverse complement strand
GTCCTGGTTCCCTGGACACGCCTCAGGACTAGAACTGCCCTGAGCTGCCTTCGCTTCCAAGCCACAAACCCCAGGAGTCCTTAGACTTTAAGTTCCTCTTAAAACCAGACTATCCACCACCACTCCCTTCCCCAAATCAGCACAAAGTCTGCCCTTTCTCTGATGCTATGGAAGGTACTCACACTTGGCCATTTGAGAGGCTTACCAATTGTCCCTATAGTGAAGGTGGCAGCAGGCAATGAAACATCCATCACAGCAAGATACATAGGGTCCCACACTTTCAAAGGACTCAGTCATGGTCCCCAGTTTTTGGTTCCTAACTTTGCTGAGATCACTGAAAACCCCAAGGGTGAGGCTGACATCCTCCTCCCTGGGTAGCTCAGCCGAGATGCTATCAGACCCAACAATACGCTCCCTTGTGTGCAGAGTATCCTAGTGACCATTGTTCTGATTGTCTTTCCACAGGAAAAGGTAATCTGAGAGTCATACTGAATATTTTAAATGTTGGATGTTGAGTCTGTTTTGGTTTCTGATGTGTTATCTTGAGAAACCACTTAGAGATGTTTTATTTGGGGCAGCACAAAGCAGCCATTAAAATGGTTTCATTTGCAGTATTAAACTTTGTTTCTCCAGGCACAATACAGCAGTTGAGCCTGTTGGGATGATGTCCCTCCTTTCCAAGTAGGACTTGAGAAGAATTAAGGCAGAGAAAGGCGAGGATGCAGTAGAGGGGGCCTCGGACTTCTCTGATGGACAAGAGCTGAGCTAGGACCATGTGGAACCAACTTCTAGGCACAAAGTAGGGTCACAGCAGAGGGTCCTTTCTGGTCCAATGGCACCCCAAGAGCCAACCCAACCCTGTCAGATTCACCCCTCCATGGAAGCCTCAGTAGGGACCCTGTTCAGGCAGGTCACGACCCAAGAGAGAATGCCAGATGTTGAGCATGGAAACGAGGGGGAAAATAGGGGTGGGGGTGGGATCAGTGGTTTTACTTCCTTCTCTCTTAACAACCCTCAATATTTTAGCTTCTCTCCCCTGCCTGCTATTGGTATTCAATTCCACAGGACCATAATAGGTGAGAATGGAGAAGAGGATTTCAATTCCTTTCATCGCTCCAAATACTGCAGGAGCCGTAGAAATACCCACCAAGGACTCATTTGCAATTGAATGCTTCTGAGGAGAGGGACAGCCATATACTTGCCCTCTCTGGAAGGAAACAACACCCACTGAGATGGAAGAAAACCTCAGGACATATAGGAAGCTGGATTGGCACAAACCCCTGGGTCTACACCCTTCCCTTTTTTTTTTTTTACAGCTCCTTACCAACTGTGCCAGTAATCACCACAGCTCTCCCCCTTCTCCTCTCAGACTCACTACTTCCTGTTTCCTGTGCTATGAGCACCCTGATGCCCACTTTCCCTCCGAGTTCCCCAGTTCTGGCAATGGACACAGCCCATATCCCCACTTCAGACCTTCCCGGCCTCTCTCACTCTTGGTTTCCCCCTTCTGCAAGCACCATGGCTGCCTGGGGACTGTGCTAGAGGCTGATGAAGGGCATTTCCAAAATACCCTCTGTTAGGAAAAAGCTGGATGGGGAGGTTACTGGGGAGGGGTGCTCATAGATAAAGAATTAACTGCAAAACCATGTTGTTAAGTACTATCCTAGAGGCTCGTACCGATGGTCATTTTATTCTTTAAATTCATCTTGCAAACAAACACCCTCCCAATCCCTTCTTGTCCCTTTCCTTCCTGCTTGAGACAGTGTTTTGAGAGAATGATGTTTGTTGCTGTGGCAACAAATGCATGAATGAGGACAGGGCAGGAAGTTGGGAAAAGCCTGATTTGTGATGGCAGCATTGAGCCATTGGGTCAACTCTGATGTCACCTACCTCCAGGCTCCTTGTTAAGTAGATAAACACATCTCCCTAGGGTTTAAGCCATTGTTGGTGGACTTTTGGTTACTTGGAACCCAAAGCATTGTAACTGATTTTCTTCTAGGTATGAATGAAGGAGTTAAGAGTGACTTAGGGACAGACTCATCACAGTTCTGGTGATCAGTCTGGGCAGAGTCAACTTCTTTGTGGAAAGGGACAGAAAGCCCCATGGTGGATGGACCCACTTAACCTGCATTCACTGAACTCATTCAGCCCTTATTTATGGAATGGTGCCTATGTGGCAGGCATCATGAGGAGTTGCTGTGGCTAAAATCAAGAGTAAAACCACACATAGTCCTAGTTTTCATGAAGCTTAGAATCCAATGAGGGAATAAGACATTAATCAAATAATAACAAGTAAACAATTAAAAGATGAGCTAAGCACATGGAGGAAAGAAAATGCCTTAAGAACATGCAACATGATACATATTAAATAAAGCCTGGGAGCCAGAAAGATATCCTTGAGAAAGTAATCTTTAAACTGGGACCTGAAAGAGGAAGAGGAGGGGTGTGCCAAGCAGAGGCTAGTGAGGCTTGGAGTACAGGGAGCTGTGCATGCAAAGGCCATGGGGCATGAGAGAACCAGGCTGGCATGAGAGCCCTGAGAGGAACAGACTGAGTTTAGGTGGGTTGAAAGTTTGCCTTCAGTGCCTCCCCAAAATCTGGCCTACTAATACTCCTTGCCATGTCCCCTGCTTCTTCACTCATCCCACACTGTTCCCCCCCCCCCCCCCCCCCGTGAACCCTGTGTCTTCAAGGCTCTTTGACTAAAGTGCCATGCTGGGGTTCTACCCAGTTCTGCCCTTCCCTCTACTCTACCTTGCAAATGACTCTCCCCTCTATCAAAATCTCCTTTTCCTCTCCATAAATCAAGCTATTAAAGAATCTCTTCTACACTTTGTTGAGAGAGAGAAAGAACCATTGGTGGAATTCAGACAGCAAGCAAAGAATTTCAGGCAGGAGGAAGGCCTTGGACATCATATGTCCCGCTCAGCGGTCTCCTGGCCTCCTCCATAAGACACTTGTGGGCTGGGGTGCAGGTCAGTCTGTGCGGGTGAACTGGCCACTCCCCTCCTTTCCTGGATACGCCAGTAACTTCCCCTCAGCGGCTGAACTCAGAAGTCTCCCTACCCTAGTTTTTTACTGCAGCAGCACCCAGGGCTTTGTGGGAGGGCTGGGCCACCCTCTGATGAATGGACTTCAAAGCGCCTAAAGAGAGGCAGTGGGAGGAGCCTCGCTTTGGAACCAGAGCAGGAGCCACACTTCTGGGGATGAGGCTGATCCCCAGTGTGCTGCGTGAGCTCAGGCTGTCTCTTAGCTCTCTGGGCCTCAGTTGCCTCATCTGCAAAAATAAAGATGATCTTCTTTACAGAGTTGCTGGGAGGATTAGAAATAAAAATGTATAGGGGCGCCTGGGTGGCTCAGTCGGTTAAGCGTCCGACTTCAGCTCAGGTCACGATCTCGCGGTCCACGAGTTCGAGCCCCGCGTCAGGCTCTGGGCTGATGGCTCAGAGCCTGGAGCCTGCTTCTGATTCTGTGTCTCCCTCTCTCTCTGCCCCTCCCCCGTTCATGCTGTGTCTCTGTCTCAAAAATAAATAAATGTTAAAAAAAAATTTAATAAAAAAGAAATAAAAATGTATAAAAGGGGGACAAAGATGAGGTTTTAAATCTGAGCTCAAGCACAGATGTAGCATAGAGATTAACAGTCCAGTCCCAATTCCAAATAGATTGCCCTATACATCTACTCCCACCTATCAGGCCCTGGGTCCTGAGTTTTTATTGGAAAACATGACGATCCCTAGATCTGCATTGTCTGATTTGCTAGCCACTGGTCACAGGTGGCTGTATAAATTCTAATTAAAATGAAATAAAATTTAAACTTCAGTTCTTTACACTAGTCTCATTTTAAGTGGCTCAATAGCCTTTCGTGGTGTCGGACAGAGCAGATATAGAACATTTCCATCAACAAAGAAAGTTCTATTGGACAACAGGAACTTAGAGAAAGGAGCCACTTGTAAAGAGGAGGTATGTTTATTTTACTTGTCATCTCACTCCTGGACCAAGACACTGATTGGGACAAACTGGCAGTTAGAAAATCAATGGGAGTTTGGCACACATGAGTGCACGTATGTGTGTGTGTGTGTGTGTGTGTGTGTGTGTGTGTGTGCCTGCACATGCATAAGTGTATGGGTAGCAGACAGGCCATGGGTCCAGCCTTCAGGCCTTCCAGATGATCTCATTGACAGTCACCACTTGCAGGGCTCGACCTGGTGAGTAAAGTCACAGAATGAAAACCCACCACAGAGATCTCAAACTTGCCCCACCTGTGAGACCCAGGGCTGGGGACAGGGAAGAGGTCCACAATCCTGGAATCTAGTCCTGACTCAGGACCCCAGGAGGAAAGGATCTCCTGGTGTTGCTTCTAAGGCAGAAGGAGAAGACGACACAGAACTACAAGATACAAGTGTGCCGCCCTTAGGACAGAGGGACATGCAACCCTGATTGCTACCTTGATTCAAGGGCTAAGACAAGGACTTGGCAGATAAAACAAATGGGCTCCCCAGGGAGTCTGCTCTACAAAAGATACATAAGGAGGGGACTGGGTCATTCCAGAGCTTACAGTAGGTCTGCCTCCGTGGGTTTCTTACTCACAAGTATGGCAGTCTCTCAAGCTGTTCCTGGTCATGAGACACAACGTGGACTGTTTTCCCAGCAGGCCTACTTCCCAGAGACCTTGGCATCATAGGTGACAGACTTCCTAGCTGACTCCACTTCCAAGAGCCACAAACGTCCTGAGCGGGCCACAGCCACAAAGAGAAATGCCCAGGGAACCCCAAAGCATTTCAGTGCTGTAGACTCAGCTCCCTGGAATTGTGCTGCAGGGATGCCTGCCCTCCCAAACGCCTCCCTCCTCTGCACTCACTCATGAGTTTCACTCAGAAGTCATTGGAGCCCCAGGCCTCTGGTCTGCATCTGAGAGATTGTCTCCATAGTATATGATATTCAGTAAACCTTTTGAGCTAAGAGCCCAAAATTTGGAGTCAGCTCTGTACAAGCATGGCAAGTTACTTCCATTTCATCATCTGCAAATGCAAATAACAGCATCTACTTCTTTGGGCTGTTGGCATTAATGGATGACTTAGCACAGTGGCCCAAATATGGCAGCTATTACTATTATTAGTTCTACCAAGATGCAGTGACATACAAGGCTGAGCCCCAACTCTGGGGGGTAGCTGGAGAGAGCTTCAGAAGAGGGGCCACAGAGGTGGGTCTGAGAGAGAAGCAGGATCCTGCTAGAGAGGGAAGTGGGGAAGACCATTCTTGGAGGACAGTTGTCTTGCTCAGCCCTTAGGTCTACCTGACTGGGCGGACACCTGGGGCTCACCTTCTTCCTTCCTAAGCAATCATGAGACACCTGGAGGGGTAAGAGGGAGAGAGGGAAGGAAGAGGTAGCCATGGTCCGTGCCCTGGTTTGGGGTAGACACAAATCTGAGGGCTGGATAACTCACTACCCCATCTTCACATTGCTGGCTGCAGTGTATCCCCATGTCTGGAAAGTGCAATTAGGGGTCAAGAGCAAAGCGCTGTCTTCAATAGAAGCTGTCTTGCGAGCGGCCTCTAGAAAGAGAAGGCACTACTGTTACCATGAAATGGCTTCCCCTGATTTATAATAGGAAGTGAAGAGCTGGTCTTGTTCTCAGAATGGCCTCAGAAATTCACTGTCAATTTTCCTGTCCTAATAGTGACGACTAAAATAGTAATAATGGCAATAATTCTTAAAACCTGCAATTTTTCTATTATCAATTTCCTTACTGTTACAGTGATAACTCATTCATCCAGAATTCAATATTTGGCAACCTCACTCATGCAAAACAAAGCACAGAATCAGAAATCAGGTGAAAAAGCAAAAGCCTGGAGAAGCTTTGGAGAAGCACATATCATGTGACGAGAGCACTCAGACACCATTTATCCTTATTTTCTGCACAGTTCTAATACCTTGGGTTATGTTTCTAAATTTAATCTGATTGTAAGCAATTTATAGAGTAGCTGCTGGAGATGGGGACCCTGACAGCAGTAGGTGGCAATAAGGGAGGAGGCAAAGAAACTGAAGGGCAGACCAAGAACCGCAAAGCACAGCAACTGGATCTGTTTAAGAGTCAGTGGTTGAGGGCACCTGTGCCATTCCCACAGGATTCTAGGTTCTTACCAAGGAGCTCAGGACATACATCCCAAAAGTCCAACAGGTGTGTGATCCAATGATTTGGACTGTGTTCCTGCAGGGACAACCGGCACCCATCTAGTCTCAACCTCCCCTCAGCATTTCTGAGATGCTAGGTTACCTTCCTGCTGCCTGTCCCCCACCCCCACCCTCCCACACACATACTGAATACAGCCCAGGAGGAAAAGCCCTGGCATAGAGGTCTGAGTTCTGAGTGTGACCTCACAAGTTGTCCCTCTGACCTATCATTTATTCTTTGAACTCTTCCCAGGAAGCTCAATTTCCTCCCCCGTAAAAGGAATGTTGGACTACATAAGGTCTGACAGTCCATGTGTTCAGGGAGAGGCTGTCTGGGGCTGAGGGATAATGATCGCCGACATGATCAAGGATATGCACAGGTGATATCTAAGTGCTTTACGGGCTAACCTTTAATCCTCTCAACAACCCTGTGAGGCTCCAACAGTGGCATAGGGCCCCACGACTGTTTTAACAGTCTGCTGCTGATACCTTGAAATTCTTAAGTTTTGAAACTGGAGCCTACCTTTTCATTCTGTATTGGAACCTGCAAATTGTGCAGCCAGTCCTGAGTTCGAGGTCTCCTCTTTACAGGAGCTAAGTAACTCCTGTGGTTCCTGACCAAGGACAGTAGCATCATCTGGTGACTAGTTACAAGTGCAAAGTCCCAGGCCCAGCATAGCTCTCTAGAGTCGGATCTGCACTTTAAGGAGATCAAATGCAGAGTCTGCCATCCTAGCCACTGTTTGTCTGCTATTTTCTTCCATGTCTGCACTTACTGGAAACGTATCCTTAATTGAACAGGAAAGATCTCAATTTCTGATCTTCAAGTGAGAGGAGATTCACCCTGCTCGTGGGAGGTGGGCTTCTACATGGGCGGGCATCCCCAAAAGCTGTGGAGGAGCCACGTAATTCAGAAGTTGCACCCGCTGTGGTCAGGACTCAGGCTCGGACTGGGGCGGGACTAGCAGGAGAAACAGCACAAAATTTAAGGAGACACGCGCTTTCAGGGGTGGACCTTGCACCTCCACACTCCGAGAGCCTCCTTAAACTCTTCGTCCAAGGCTCCCGCTCGCCAGGTGTTGGTGGGAAGCCTGCCGGCCTCCACAGCTGACCTCTGCGCGGCGCCTGCCCCGCCCAGCCCACGTGGTTCCGCGTTTGGAATGCGGTGAAGCGTCAGCCTCCAGTCCTGGGAAGTTCTGGCCCGAGCTTCCCCCTCACTGGAAACTCCCAAAAGGGGTGTGAGTGATTGCTGCTTTGAGAATTCTGTCTTCACGCCATCTCTTAGCATTTTTAACCTCACGAAGCCCGCAGCAACCCCCTACTCCTCACTTTGTCTAGGTTCAGAGCTCTGTGTTGGGGACTGTTGGGGCAGGCTTCGCCCTCTTCTAATCTCCCGAGCAGACCGCCCCACCTAGCAACTGATAGCCTCTCCCGAGGGCGGAGCTGGGTGCGTGGGGGCTGGGGACGCTTTTATGCCGCCCGGCCTGAATGCAGGTGGGAGACCAGCCTGGAGACTGACTTGCACACCCGAATTCAGCTCGAGCCACATCACCTGGGGGACGCACAGGATTTCCCTCCTCCTGCCCCCGTCGTAGTCAGCAATGGGGCTGGTCTTCAGTCGGCACCCACGTTTGAATTCAGAGGGCCCTTCCCCCTAAGAGGGCTGAGAAGCTCAGGGGGTTTTCAGGACTAAGGTTCCCAGAGCTGACCCACCTCCTCACCAGGACAGGTTTCTTAAATGAGGCTTCTCCAATCCACAAATCAGAATCTCCTGGGGATGGGCATGGTCCCTGCTACTTTGTATGAAATAGAAGAAGGTGCCTTCTCTGGGCAGAAGCAGTCTTGCTAGGATGTGACTTGGCAAGTGGACAGAGACTTTAGGTTAAGAAAAATCCCCCCTCCCTTTAGAGAATGCAGCCCTGAGTTGAGGGCATGTGTGGACTGTGGAGCATAGCTTGCACTTTGGCTTCCATTTGCCCTCTTTATGCAGTACACAACCTGCCTTGTTATGAGTGGAGGCCCTGAGTGGGGCTGGTTAAAAGCCCTGCAGGTGATTCTGATGATTGGCCAGGTGGGAGCCTCTGAGGCCGGAGAACAAATATGACCAGATGTGATAGTGATACACGGTGGCCAGCACATGGCACCTTAGCCAGCCCCTTCCTGCTGGGGTTCCTCAGACATTCCCAGGCCAAGGTTCTACCACCCCCCCCCCTTTAAAAAATGTATTTATTTATTTTGGGAGAGGGAGAGAGAGAGAATCCTAACTAAGCAGGTTCTGTGCTATCAGTGTGGACCCTGATGCCGGACTCCATCAGGAACTGTGAGATCACGACATGAGTTAAAATCAAGAGTCAGATGGTTAACCGACTGAGCCACCCAGGCGCCCTGCTCCCCCACGTTGCCCCCCCCCCCTTTTTTTTACACACACAAAATAAGCCAAAAGAAAGCCTAACCTCCAGGAATGACATTTAGAGAAGGGGGGAAGGGGGGAGAGAAGGAGGGGAGGGCCCTTATCTATATTAAACAGGTCCAGTTCTCCCTGAACAGACAGCTGAGTCATGAGATGCATCCTGCTCCACCCCCTGCCCTTCCTGTCCAGGAGACAGCTGCCACAAGCATTTCTCCTAAAAGGCTGGGTTCTGAGGGACAGGCAGGATGGAGGGCACTGGTGGGGAAGCAGGGAGTCTGGGCTGTCCCCGACCAAAGGCTGGCTGAACACCCTGGAGAGACTGACAGCTCTCTCAAGGTGTTTCAGCTTTGCCAGTGGAACAGGGAGGTGAGTTTCAGGGTGTTCATGAGAGGGCACTCCACCCGTCCATGTTAGGTGTTCCAAGCTGCACAGTCCTGGCATTGCCCAGTAGCGTCCTTCAGGATCTGGAACGCAGCTGAGGTGGAGAGCTGTGGGTATCAATGAACTTTCACCAGTTACACCGTGGTAGCAAACAACCCTCCCCCGACCTCAGTGTCTACAACAACAAAGGCTTACTTCTTACTCACGTTGGCTGTAGTTCTTTTCCCAAGTTGTGTGCACTCCTGGACCCAAGTTGTGGAAGCAGCCCTGATTTGGGCCATGCCGGGCTTGTGGAAAGAGCAAGGGTGGAACCAGGTGATGGCACTTAAATCTTCCACTGGGATGTGCAGGTGATGTTCTGTGGGTCAAAGCAAGTTACAAGACCCACCCTGAGTCAAAGGGTCAGGGAAGCCTACCACAGGCAGTGAATAATTGGGAACAAGAATGCAACTTACCACAGTAACCCTCTGACTTAGGCCAATGGGATTCCTTCTCCAAAGAGAGAACATCCTTTAGCCAAAGGAGACAGTATGAAGTAGTGGAAAGAACAAGGCTTGGAATCAGGTCTAGATTTTAACCTGGACTGAGCCATATACTAGCTTTGTGATGTTGGCCAAGTTATTTAACTTCTCTGAATCTTCATTTCCATCTACAGAATGGGTATAATCCCCAATTCACAGGGAATTTTTGAGGATTAGATAAAATAGTATATGCTAAGTCTTTGGCACATAATAGGAACACAGTAAACATAAACTCTCTGCTCTTCTACCCCCTTCCCAGCTTTGGTATTTTATCCATAACTGTGGGGTACTTACAACCAATACTCCTACTAACTTCACAAGGTTGGGATCAAATGGAATTGAGGGAATTTATTGTGTCCTACTGTGTGCCAGGCATTGGCACTACACAATTTACTTTCATATTCTCATTTATTTTGCCCAATAACCCCGTGAGACAGGCACTTTCTTACCCCATTTTATGGATGAGGAAAATAAGGATCAGAGAGGATAAGTAATTTGCCAAAGGTCATGTAATGGCTGAAATAAGATGTGAAGTTTCCAGAACTCACACTCGAAGTGTGGTTTATTTTATGAGTGGTTTGTTTGGTACTGCTCTGTGATAAGCTAAGAACAGAAATGGAGAGTGTTTGGAAACATTTATGGCAGCTGGGCATTGCCACGACATTCAAGTGCATGATGGATGGTTTTATTTCATTGAACAGAATATAGATGAGTTTGGTTGATGCAGAAGTCTCTGGTAAGTTGCCTGTGGTGGAGGCTATGTTCTAGTCATGCACACTAGGACCACACAATAGTCCACGACTCAGGGGAAATCAAAAGCACTGGTCTTCAGCACAGATGGTGTGGGTAGCACTGTTCTGGAACACCACTTTTTGTGTTGGTGGGCCTGCCCTGCCACCTGTGGCAGACCAGGGGGATATTCATGGTTAATCAAAGTGGTACTTTGTCTACACTGATGTGTAAGGCCTGGGGCCAGGGTCTGTGTATTCTTCCTGGCAAGTGGTTTGTGCTTTGTACGTGGAACATATTCAATATGAGTCTCCACCTTGGTGAATGAATGAATGAAATGATGAATGAATGAATACGTTTCTGGCTGTAAGAGAGCAACTTGGGATGGCTTTGAGCAAAACCATGAATTGGGCAAAATTTCTCTACTGGCTCTCTCTGCTGCCTTCACTTCTAGCTCCCTTCTCCTTCCTCTTTTTTCTGCCCAATGCCTTCAGGGTGCTTTCCCGGCTGCCCAAGACCCCACATGCCCCCCTTTTCCTGTGAGTGGTGCTCTACACTGCACCTCTTTGCTGCCCTCTTTCCTGGCCACTTCCCAGTTCTGAGTCTCTTCCAGGGGGATCTCCCCCAGCTAGCCATCCCCTGATAAAGACAACACAGAGCCTATACATCTAGGAAGGGGCTCTGCTCCTCCCAATAAAATCAGCAAAGATTTCTAAAAATACTACAGGTAATACTGGTGTAGACACCCGAGACTGCCATTATCATATGCTGCTGGTAAAGGCATCTTGTGGTATGTTTCTAAAAGGCAGTTTGGAGATGTGTATCAAGAATTTTCAAAATACACCTTTTAACCTAAAAGCATGCTTTCAACATTTATCCAAAAATAATCAGGGATGTGGCAGAATGTTTATGTACTGAGGTATTTATCATAACATCATTTACACAGTAAAATAGGGAATTCAACCTAAATGAAAATGATGACATACATTATGATATAGGCAGGATGAAATGTTATTCAACCATTAAAATTATGTTTTTGAATTATTTTTTTTTATTTTTTTTTAACGTTTATTCATTTTTGAGACAGAGAGAGACAGAGCATGAACAGGGGAGGAGCAGAGAGAGAGGGAGACACAGAATCTGAAACAGGCTCCAGGCTCTGAGCGGTCAGCACAGAGCCCGACGTGGGGCTCGAACTCACGGACCGTGAGATCATGACCTGAGCTGAAGTCGGACGCTTAACCGACCAAGCCACCCAGGCGCCCCTTGAATTATTTTTAATGATCTGCTAAGATGCTTATTAGCTATTATAAATGAAAAAAAGACAAGGTTCAAGAATTTTTAAATAAAAATATAGGTGAATGTAAAAATATTATCTGCCTGGATGATGGGATTTGTGTGGTGTTATCTTTTTTTTTTTTTTTGTAATTTCTAAACTTTCTATAATGAGCACAAAAATTATTTATGGTCAGAAAAAACATGGAAGACATTGTTTAAAGTCTTTTCTGGCTTTGCAGACAGAACTCTTTCCAGTGTATGTAGTTATACCCTCAGGGCAGTCCTGTTCTGATGCAGGACACTGCTAGGGAAAGTGCCCTTGGTGTTTGCTGAGAGCTAGCCTTGAAGTACTTGAAGTACCTTGAAGTACTGTTAGCCTGTTTCCTGGTCTTGCATTGCCACTAACTGGCTGTTGGGCCTTGGACAAGTCATTTTATTTCTCTGGGCTTTGGGAGTCTTCATTTATAAAATTCTGATTAGATTCTGATTCTGGATTCTGATACACTCATTAAGTCAATGTATTCATTGTGAGTAAGGATTCATGATTTACCGTTCTCTACTGTATCTTAAACAGTGGATCCTTATCTATAGCTAGAGGAATGACTCTCTAATGATGGAATTTCACATTGGAATTTCACATGAATCACCTACAAGCAAACATTGACCATATAGCTCTCTACAACTCACACATTCTAGATATTATCTGACCTTCTGAGAGAGTCAAGGATCCTTCCACATCAGCCTAAGTCTTGAGAGGGAGAGGAGAGTTGTCTGCCTGGAAGAGTAAGATAAGCTCTTGTGTTCTGAGCTTCCTTACCTTTCCCTCTCCTTTCTCCAAGTCTCAGCTGTTCACCACTGTCTGCTTCCTCTGTCTTCATCCTCTTCCCCATGGTTCAGTTGGGTTTATGTCAGCGTGGTTCCCTGGTGGGCTGGTGGCTCAGCCACTACAGCTGGGTGAGGAAAGAGTGTGACTCATGCCATGGGTCCAGTGAGTCAGACGGGGTGGGCTGGACCAGGGGCTTCCCCAGGACAGGAAGCAGGTTCTAAGTATGCAGAGGCCTTAGTTTCCTCCTGGTAGGGGGCACTTCCAGGAGAGAGGACCAGTATTGTTCCCTTTTCCATCTCTGTGAACTCATTCAGGAACACTTCTTGTCAAATGTATTGCCACCTCTTCCAAGTCTTAGTAGGCTGTGTTAGTCTGTGCCAATCCCCTGCTTTCCTGGATTTGAGAGGAAGAAGGAGATGAGCAGGCCACAGCCAGAGCCAAAGAGGATAAGAATTTCCCATTCTATCCTCCCATGTCCTAGGTTTGAGCCCAGCAAGATTTCAGAGCTCATGTGATTCTTTACTCCTCCTTCTAGCTCAAGAACTGAGAAGTAAGTGTAGTGTCCACACTGCCCTGGAGTTAAAATCGTACGTTGTGTGACCTTGGGCAAGTTATTTAACTATTTTGAGTTTCAGTTTCCTTTGCTGGGAAAAAACAAAGGGATAATAAACTCACCTAATGGGATTGTTGTACATTAAATAAAACCTTGCACCACTACAGACCTGGCTTCAGAAGGTACTGAGTCTATGTGCGTTTTGAAATGGAGTGGAAGATACATTCATTACTTTTGGATTCACGGGGAGATCTGAAGTCAGTCAGTGAGAAGGCATTTCCGGGGCATTGGCACTGGTTGGGAATTGTGCACCAGGCTGGTTCTGAAAGGCAACCTGGGGTACTTTGTTCTGACAGAAACTTCTCTTCTAAGCGGCTAGGGCCTTTCCGCTTCCTGGTGAACAATCCTTAGGGGGCCCTTCACACCCAGTGCAAACAATGAACAAGCTGAATGTGTCCTAAGGATTACTAGAAAGAATCAGTATTGCTATGTTTCCTTTTGTTGCAGGCTCCAATATGGTCTGGTAGGACATGACTGACACCGTCCTCATTTAAATTTTTGTTATTTTGTTCATCTGGGGATTTTTTTTTTTTGCATTATTTTTGATTTTCAAAAATACTGCATTAAAATATAATTTATCTAGATTACTGAGTTACTCGGCATGCCCTTAAAATTTGCACCTAATGAAGTAATCCCCAGCTGTAGCTTTTTTGGGGTGGGTGGGTATATTCTGGAGGCAGAGGGCTCCTGCAATCTGCGCCTGCTTCTTTAAACCTGTGACCGTTTTTTTGTTTTTTTTTTTTGTCAACGGGAACTTTGCCCTGCGCCCACCAGGGGCCAGGATAAAGTTCCCAGCTGGTTCCACTCCATCCATTCTCCACCCCACCCCCCCCCCCCCCCCCCATTTCCACTGAGCTCGGGATTACTCGGAATCCCTGCAAATCCTTTCAGTGCCGTTTAATTCCGTAAGTATTACTCGAGGGCCATACACTAAGTACCAGGCAGGCACCTGGTTAAGGCTGGGGGCTGGCGAAGATGGGCAAAGACCAGACAGCCAGAGGCGCCGCGCGCGCTCAGGGGCACCTGGATGGGGCACCCCGCCCGGTCGGAGAGCGCGGGACGGGGAAGGCTCCCGGAGGCGACGGCAGGGCGGGACGCTCAGAGCCCGCAGACTCTGTACCCGGAGGCCTAACCGCAGACCCTAGCGCGCCTTTGCGGGGGCGACCACGTCAGAAACCCCGACCTGGCGTGACTTCCTGCCCGGGAGGCCCCGCGGTCTCGGGCTCTGGACGCGGGCCAGAGAGGCGTCGCCCGCGCGGGGTCGGAGGTGCTTCCTGGGCGCCGCGGGCGCGCGGAGGAGCGGGCGGCGCGGGGACAGCGCACCTGGAGCGCCCGGAGGCCCGGCTGGCGCGCGCAGCGACATGGAGGACGGCGTGCTCAAGGAGGGTTTCCTCGTCAAGAGGGTGAGCGGACACTGGCCCGGAGGGCGGCTCCCGGAGCCGGGTCCCCAGCCCGCGCCCGACGGCGGTCTCGGCGGCCTGGGGACAGCCGGGTGCCGGGGTTGGAGGGCGGCTTCAGGTGGAACAGAGCGGCCGGGGCACACAGGCAAGGAGGAGAGTTCAGCTTGGCTAGTGGTAGGAGGCGGGGGGCGACTCTTGAAGGGTTATCTTAATTAAAACAACGTATTAAGCTGGAAAGAGTACAGTATTTAAATATGCTATATTGAAGCAACCTAAGTGTGCTCGCGGCGCCCGTCTATGTACGAACGCATCATCTCCTGTACTATTCACAGTAACCCCTGAGCGAGGAGGCAGCCCAGGCTTCTGAATGAAGCTCTTAGCGTGTAGGAGTCCCGGACCTCGTGTTCTTCAGCCCCCCGCAGTCCCACACGTGTAGCACCACTTTCCTCCCTTTCCCCAAAGGAGAAACTAGGTTCGGGGAGGTTAATTAAGCAGCTTGCTTAGGATCTGGGTGCTAGTGGTGATGGAGCGGGTGCAAACCCACAAGGTTGACTCCAAATCTTATTCTGTCCACAGCAGGGTGGGTGTTGTTATCACTGAATTACAGATGAGGAAACTGAGGGGCAGAAAGATGAAACCACTTGCCCAGAGCCGGGGGACTAATAACTGGGACTGCAGTCTCCATCCTCAGTCCATGGCCCATGGCCTCATGCCCATGGCCCATGTCGCCTTTCCCACAGCTTACAAGACTTCAGACAGACAAAGAGCACACAGATCAAGGTGGAAAATGAACCAAAGAGCAGCAGCAAGAGGAAGTTCAATATTTTAAAATTCTTTTAACATTGATGTCCACACTAAGGGTTTATATTAACATAACAGCAGGGCATAAAATCTGGGGATGAGACTTTTGGCTCTTCTACTGAGATTGTAGCTTTGGGAGGGAGATGGATGAAGAGAGATGACGGGGCTCCCCCTTCCATTGCCTCCCCTGGCGGTCAGAGCAGCCCTGAAGTCTCAGATTGCTTTCAGGTCCATGGGTAATGTAGCCATGCTATGTTACACATTATTTGTATAGGAGGGCAGGGGTGTTGTTTGCTCAAAACTACAAGCAGGAGATCTAGTAGGAGGCTGATGCCGGATCAAGGGTCAGGCTGGACACAAGCAGGTACCAAATTCCAAGCCACTGTGGTTAGTCCTTCTCGTTCTGTGGAAGCATCTGCACCTCAGAAAGACAACCTGTGGCGGGGTTGCTCCAACTTTCCTGCACCTTGTGAGGTGAGAGGGAGAGTGTGAGCTGGGCAGGACATCTGATAGGCATCTTTGATTGTCCACATAGCTTGGCCCTAGTAGGGGTCTCCCCCAGTTGCTGGAGTTTCCTCCCAAGATTCCCCACCACCACCACCATGCAGAATCTGGGAACGCTAGAAGGAAGGATGTGAATTCTCTTCTGGATGGCTGCCCAGTCCTGGGTCGCTGGCCAAGGGAGTTCAGGGTGCAGGGAAGTGAGAACAGTCTACAGGTCCAGCCCAAAGGCCCACAGAAGGCGCTTGGCTGAAATACTGAATGCTCATTCCAGCTAAACCCAAAGCCTGGTGTTTGGAGGCTGGCCCTGAAGCTAGCGGAAGCCACACCCTTTCCTGCAAGGTGAGGGACCTGGCTGGGTGCCCCTGCTAACAGTTCCCACCTATTGATCAATCTCAACTTTTTCTCCCCCCCACCCCCACTCCCTCTCCTCCTGGGTGGCGCCGGCAGCAGCTTCTGTATCCACTGGACTAGTTGCAAGGCTAGGGCCATGGGATTCTATAGATTTAGGACGGTTTAAAGCCTGGGGTGGGGGCAGGGCCTGAGCTGGAAGCCCAGAGTACAAAACAGTCATCACCCAGGAGGGTGAAAGCAGTTGACGGGCAGGGGCATGATAGATCTGGCTCTCACTCCCGCCCAGACAAGAAAGAAGCAAAGCTCCAGGCAAAATGCAGGGCACTCACTTGGCCTGGCTTTAAAGGAGGGTGAGGGGGAAGGAAGTGAGATCAGCACGGACAAGATTGCTTTTCCTTTAAGAAGACACTGAGGTACTTCAGGCCTTGCTGCCCGGCTCATACCTCTGATGACCCTCTTAGAAAATGACATGGCAATGCTAACACCCTTTGGCCTGAAAATGTCCTTTGTAGGAAGGACTCTATCCCAAGAAAATACCATCAAAGCTTTATGAACACAGTATTATTTATGTAGTGAAAAAACTGGAAACTACCTATATGTCCGCACAAATAAACAAATGACTAAGTATATTATGGTTTTGCAGATGTTAAAAATGCTTATAATCTAATAACCCAAAAAGTGAAAATATAAAAGGTATTATTAGTAAGGAAAAATAGGCATAGAAGAAACAAGTCTGGAAGGAGTTCTGCAGGCTAGAAGTCTGAAATCAAGGTGTTAGCAGGGCCATGCTTCCTCTGAAACCTATAGGGGAGAATCCTCCCTTGGCTCTTTTGCTTTGACGTTTGCAGATTTTTCCTTCCCATGTAGGGAAAACCTTATAGGGAACAACCTATTGTTTCTTTATCCTGTGAATTTCCTTTACTTGTACTCACAACACTTCCCTTCTGACACTGCTGGTCACCAAAAGTGTAGAGGTTTTCCCCAACACCAAGCAATTCTCTGTGGTACCAGCTACATGTCCTGCCATTTAACTCAATTCTGACACTATCTACCTAGAGATAGTATCATATCCCATGGGTTAGGAGATCAGTCCCACAAAACTGCCCCCCTCCACCCCACCCCACCCATACTTTAGACACTAGCTGCACTTCTGACTGACCAATGGGCTATCGATTGGAGGTTCCAATACACCCCCTTTTCCATTTCAGTTAATTTGCTACAGTGACTCACAGAACTCAGGAAAATATATTTACCAGTTTATTAAAGGATATGATAAGTGATATAGATGAAGAGCCAGTTGGAAAACCTGGGTAGGGCAAGGTATGTGGGAAGGGGCATGAAGCTGCTATGTACTCTCCAGGCATGCCAGGCTCAGCATTTCCATGTATTTACCAACCCAGAAGCTCTCTGAACCCTGTATTTTTGGGATTTTGTGGAGACTTCATCACATAGGCATGATTGATCATTAACTCCGTTTTCAGCCATTCTCCCTTCTCAAGAGAATTGGGGTGGGGCTGAAAATGCCAAGCTTCTAATTGTGGTTCTTTATGGTGACCAGCCTTCATCCAGGAGCCCACTTGAGTCACCTCGTTAGAAAAAAGACGTTCCTATTACCCAGGAAATTACAAGGGTTTCAGGAGCTCTGTGCCAGGAGCCGGGGACAGGGACCTAAATGTAAAACCTATTATCTCACGCAGGCAATTCTTGCCATTCTTGGTTTGTAGATGCATCACTCTAATCTCTGCCTCCACTGTCCCATGACCATCTTCTTCCTGTATATCTCACTGTCCAAATTATCCTCTTCATATAAGGAATACCAGTTAGTATTAGGTCCGCTCTAATCCTTTATGACTTCACGGTATCCTAATTACATCTGCAAAGACTCTATTTCCAAATGAGATCACATGCATAGGTACCAGGGGTTAAAATTTCATACCTTTTGGGGAGGGAAACATAATTCAATCTGTAACAAGTACCATCTCTGCTTTTCTAGGGTTGTAAGGTCTTGGGTAAGACCTTTATGGGCCTCAGTTCCCTCATCATTAAAGTAGGGAGTAGTATGGACTTTCTCAAAGGGTGCCTCCAGCTATAATATTCCATGCCTCTTGAACCCAGTCATAGGTTTGTTATCCCAGCTATGGACTCTCCTCCCTCTCCCTAAAGGGGTTCTAGGGACTCTAAGCCACTTGTGGTTGGTCCGGTGGGCCTCTGGCCTTGGCCAGCCATTTGCAGACAAGGACCTGGAGAGGGAGGAAACTCCCTGGGTAGAGGGAAGCCTGGGATATCTTTCAACTTATACCACAGTAGTTTTGGCCTCGATCCCTTTACCTGGTGACATTAGACCAGTTCCTTATTTCTGCTGAACATGGCGTGCTTTTCTGTAGACCAGGGATAATGGAGTTCTCCTTCCCATTTTGTGGATTATTATGGCATCTGCCAACTGAACTGCCTGCTCCAGTCTGGCCCACTTCATTCATCTGTTCTGCCACAGTGTGGTCAAGGTGATCTTCTTAACATGAGAACCTAAGCCTTTCTTAGCAGCTTCTTCTTAGAAGTCTTCCAGGACTCCCCTCTGGCCACAGTATACAGATCAAACTTTACTGCATGGAACTTGAAGCTGACTGTGCCTGCATCACTTCTGTCCTTTGCCCACAGGCCTCTGAGCCTCATCCATACAGAACCAGTTGGAGTTTCTCAAAAGTGGAAGTGGTTCAAGCTCTCCTTTCCCTGCCTTCCTGACCTGACCAACTCTACACAACCTTCAAGACTCAGCCCCAGTAGCAGCTCTTCAGGGAGCCAACCTAACCCCACTCACTCTCTTTTGAGCTTCTTCTTCCACCTAAGCTGCTTTTCGGGGTTTGCATCATGACCTATATCACTTCTCTATTGTTCTATAATAGTTGCCTCAAACCTTAATGTCTTTTTTTTTTTTAATTTATTTTTGAGAGTGAAAGAACAAGCAGGGAAGGGGCAGAGAGAGACGGAGACAGTACTGACAGTGCAGAGCCCAGTGCAGGGCTCGAACTCATGAACCTTGAGATCATGACCTAAACTGAAACCAAGAGTCAAGACACTTAACTGACTGAGCTAGCCGGGTGCCCTGCCAGAGCTTAACATCTTAAAGCCGTAAACATTTATTGTCTCACATAATTTCTGAGGGGCATGTATTCAGGAAGAGCTTAGCTGCAAGATTCAAGTCTCTCATGAAGTTACAGCCAAAATATTGCCTAGTGTGGCACTCTCCTGAAGGCTTGGCTGACTGGAGGGTCCTATTCCAAACTCAATCACATGGCTAGTGGCTGGAGGTCTTAGTTCCTCACCTCTCTATAGGGGCCGGTCATGATGTGGCATCTAGCTTTCCTCAGAGTCCGTCTTTTCTAACCTAACCTGACAAATCATTACTCTGCCGTATTCTCTTGGTCACACAGATCAGCCCTTGTACAATGTGGGGAAAAAGTATATATAAGGTTGTGAATACCAAAAGGTGGATATCCTGGGGGACCCCACCAGTCATCTGTCCTGGAACTTATCACATTGAGTGGCATCATTGTGTGTCTCCTCTGCTGTCTTGGGTCAGTATCTTGTTCATCTTTGTCTCCCTGCTGCCAGCCCAGTGCTTGGTGCAGTAGTAGTTAGTCATTGATTGTTGAATGAATAGGTAAGTGTATGAATTATTTCCCTAATCGTCTCATCAGGATTTTTGTTTGTTTGAATTAAAATTAATTTTCCATTATAAAAATAATACATACTTTTATTAAAAAAAAACTAGAAAAGTACTCAAGGCTGTAAATTGAAAAATAAGTTTTCATTCTTGTTGCCTTATGTCCAGTCTTAGTCCTTAGAGATGACTATTACCAATCCTGAGGTATCCCTTCAGAAATTTTCTAAAATAGCTACTAGAGTCATTTTTAGGTATCGTATGAAAAAATGTAAGTAGAAGTGCTTTACCTGTGTTAAAGACCATTGGCGCTGTGATTCTTGTTGACTCAGACTGCTGTGTTTGACCTTGACGGCTCCACCAATGACCTTTCCTGCCATCTGTTAGGATTGGAATGCCTCCCCTATAGCCACAGTGGGCATGGTATTGTTACACAGTTAGAATACTTTGCATTATTTTATTATAAGCAATGATCCTAAGTGTCTCAATACATAAAACCTTTTCCCTCTCCTAGATGATTTACTCCACACACATCCCCGGAAGTAGAATTATTGGGTCAGAAGATTTGAACATTTTTTTTGAGGGTCACAAGCTGCTTCAGGGTTTCTACCTACACAATAAATCCTTTCTCATCAGCCTTTCTCCTCAGACCTCTCACCCTTACTGTCAGGATCTGTAGTTGCTCATAAACACATTCCACTCTAGTGAGTTTGAACAGAAAGGGATTTCATGGAGGAATAATAACTATTAAGTAACTCAGGAATATTTGGGAGGGCCAGAGAACCTGGCTGGGATGCTATAAAGCCAGAGATGATGTAGCTAGACAAAAATACCTACCAGCACCAGCAGACATTTCTAGCGGAAACATCATTGCTGACATTGTTTGCTATTTGTCCCTGGTAGCCCTGGGGACTGGGTGTCAGAAGAACCTATTCTTCCAACATTGTTCTCTCCAAAAATTCCTGTTTCCCGTGGGAAACCATGCATAGGGGTGGCAGCCACTTGGTCACCTATCAGTTCCCTTCGTGCCAGGGATTCTGAGAAATGTAGCATTTTGTCCAGGAAAGTACAGTATCTCCAAACTGGTTTGTTCTGTTCAACATCTGTTGGTGACACTTTCTTGAACGTCTCCAGCCCCATTTCTCCTCTCCCTGTTGCTTTAGTTTGCTAGAGTGTTGAAACAAAATACCACAGACAAGACAGCTAAACAGATTTATTTTCTCACAATTGTGGAGGCTAGGGTAAAAGGTCAAACTGTCAGCAGGTTTGGTTTCTTCTGAGGCCTCTCTTCAGCTTGCACATGGGCACCTTCTTGCCATGTGTCCACATGGTCTTTCCTCTGTGCATATTCCTCCCTGATGTCTCTCTGTGTCTCTGAGTGTCCTTTTCTTATAAGGACCCCAGTCAGATTGGATTAGGGCCCACTTGATGACCTCATCCTAATCTAATCACATTTCTAGGGCCCTATCTGCACCTACAGTCAACACTGAAAGTTAGGGCTTTAATATATGAATTTGTGTGTGTGAGGAGTGACATAATTTAGCCTGTAACACCTGTGTTTTAAGATATAAGATTATTTGACCTTCTTCACTTCTCTACCTCACACCAGCCCCCATTCCATCAACTAGGATTGCACTCTCCCTGTACACAATCTTTTGAGCCAACAATCTACTGCTAATGCTGCTTCACCAGCCCCTCAGAAGGGGGTCATCGAAAAAGAGGACCCGAGTCTGGGCCATGTGGGGAGCAGTAGAGAACCCCAACTGCTGAGACGTCAAAGCCAAATCTTCTTTGTTTCTTGAAACATGTCTGCCCACATCAAGAAAAGCTGTCACCCGTCATGTTACATGTCGATCCTAAGTATGGGAGAGAGCAAAAAATGTAAACTTGAACTTGACTAGGAAAGTTATCTTCTGTGAAGAGCTTGATCGCCATGCAATGTAATAGCACTTAGACATATTAATAAATTCTTGTCATATTAACATAGTTAAAAGTTTTATTGAGTTGCCACAGTAAATTGTTTGGGCATAGCCCAGTGCTCACTCGGTCAATTCCCACAACTTTTGGTTCCCTAACAGCACTGTGCACAGTACACATCGAACAATCACAGTTCCACAAATGTGAGAACACGAGGAGACTTTGAACTTAATAAATGCTAGGAAATGTAAGGAAAGGAGTGAACTAGGGAAATGGTCTCTGATTCAGATAAAGCCCATCTCTCTTAGTTAGAAGCTCGCTCTTATTGGGCTCTGCTCTGGGAAATATGCCATGAAAGTTGTTTTCATGAGTATGTACTAAACCCATTCCTTTCTGATTCCTCAGCAGACATTCCCTCATCTGTTGGTCTGTTCTAGAAATAGGCTCTTTGCCTTTACCTTACTATCCTGTCCATTGGCTCTATGACTCACTTGAGAACCCCCAAACTACCCTGTCTTTCAGTCTTGCCATAGCAAGCTAAGCAAGATTATTAGGGTCCTTAGCACTGGTAGACTGTTTGTGGCTTCAACTTTACAAATTGCCTACATCTTTGACTAGTGACATTCTTTCTAGGAATATATGCTAAGGAAAAGAAAATCTGAGATGCAGATCAGAATTTATGTGCAAGAATATTCACTGCAGAATTGTTTATAACAGTGAAAAAAAACAACCTCAGTTCAAACAATAGAAGATTGACAAGTAAATATTGCATCCACCTAGCGGTCATTCAAAAACATGTTTTAAAGAAATACATCAGTGTGAGATGATGCTCAGCAAAGCTCAACAAAACAAAAACTAGATAATGAAACTATATGTAACATGGTCCTGATTTTTTTTTTAAACCAGAAAGTAAAAACTAAGGAAAAAAGACAATAAGAAAACAAAATGTTAGCAACAGCGGTCTCCTAGTAGTAGGACTTCCTCTTCAGTATACTTTGTAGTTTCTTTCAAGGTTTATAACCACAAACAAGGTCAAATGGGAACTGGAAGGTCAATGCCAAAGGTCTTGGTTACATACTCAGATGACAAAGAGATCCAGACTGATAATGCTTTTTTCATGCACATGAAAATAAAACGTATGATTCTGAACTAGATCCTTTCTTTGGCTATTAAAGATATTACTAGGGCAATGGGTGAAACTTGGCTGGGGGTTGTGGAATCGATGATAATAATATATTAATGGAAATTTCCTGATGTTGATGGTTGCATTGTGGTTATGTTGGAAATATCCGCCCCCTTTTTTTGTAGGAGATGCACAATAAAATATCCAGAAGTGTTGGAGCATCATGTTAAGAATTTACTCTTAAATGATTCTATCATACAAGTTCTTAATACTATTCTTCAGCTTTCCTATGAATTGAAATTATTTTAAAATAAAAAAATTAAGTGAAGTTAAAAAAAAAAAGATAATGCTGTCCCCCTTTCTGGGCAGTTGATCCCACGGCACAGTCTGGCTACCTGTGCTGTGGGACACCTCTCCCTGAACACAGTGTCGTCCCCTCAGCCATCTCACCACAGGGCTGTACTGTCCATCCTCAGGGTCACATCGTCCACAACTGGAAAGCACGATGGTTCATCCTCCGGCAGAACACGCTGCTGTACTACAAGCTCCAGGGGGGTCGGAAGGTGACCCCTCCCAAGGGCCGGATCCTTCTGGATGGCTGCACCATCACCTGCCCCTGCCTGGAGTATGAAAACCGACCCGTAAGTGAAGGCCCCTGCTTCTCGGCTCCTTTCTGCCCGGGACCCTCTCATCTCTGGCCTCTTTGGTGAAGGTGATGTGGATAATAGGAAGAGCTGAGTTATCATTGAAAAAACCTAAATTCAAGTCCTGCTGAGCTGTGTAGCAGGTGTGACCTTGGGCAAGTAATTGAGCCTCTCTGAGCCTTAGTTCCTCCTCTATAAAATGGGGTAAAATAGTGACACCTCACTATCCCCCATGATTGTGTTGAGAATCATGCAGAAGGTAACAGTCTGTCAAAGCACCTTGTAGGCTAGGAGGAGCCTCACAAATGGGAGCAACTATTGCTATCTTGGGGTTCAATGTGATGGCTTTCATCCTCTAAGGGGGTGAGTGTTCTAAAAGTCAGGCGCAGCTTCAACCCTACCATGAAAAATTATCTGAATCAGTCGTTTTTTTTAAGGGCCCATTTTGTGCCAAGAAATTTGCTAGGCTTGGAGGAGTCAAGGAAGAAAATGGTAAGAGTGCTTTCCCTGGAGTTAGTCATCTTATTATGAAAACAAGTGGTTAATCGAAAAACATTCTGAGTTCCAAATGTTGGTATAAACATGATTAGTCATAGAGAACACCATATTCCTGAAGAGGAGGAAGACGTATTTATAGGCTGTTGAGTCAGGTACAGCATTGGGAGGAATAGAGACTTGGCAAAGATCTGAAAGAGGAGAGAGGCAGATATTCTGGAATGTCAGGTGGAAAGTCTTGAGTGAAAGTGAGGGGAGAGATAGGGATAGATTTGGAGATGACGATGGCCAGTGTGGCAAAAGGAGAATGTTCACCAAGGGAGCAATGGGAGATTGGCTGGGGCCAGATGGAGGTAATGGGGAGTCACTGAAGGTTCTGAAGTAAGAGAATGGACTGGTGGAAACACTCTTAGGAGGACTAAAATGAGGAACTACGCTCTGATTCTAATAGGTTACTAGATCAATAAAGAAGGGATCTAACCACTTATGTTTTTCTTCTTTGACTTTTCTAAACCAATTGACAAGCCTTCTAAGTGTAAGAAAACATTTGTGACAGTCCATTCTGGGAGGTGGGTTTCCTGGTATTATGTTAACTGCTGTACTCTTTTGTACTTTTGACTTTTTCTCAAATAAGAAAACAAAGGGAGCTATTAAAATAGTGAGGCATGAAATAAGGCAAAAAGTAGGGGGAAACACAAGAAAATGTTATGAAGGACATGTCAACTGGATGTTGAGGACAAGGGAGAGGAAGGTATTGAGTGTCATTCCACCCTATGAGGTTGCAAAAATGAAATGTCATTCTACAATTTCCTCTGCTAATCTGGAAGTGCCACTGATTAAGGGAAAAAGTCAGGTGGGGTAGCATTCTGTTGGGTGGAGGTGGGGCTGCCGGAGGATACCCAGCCTGGGAAGACTGGGGCTGCACCTTCTTCCTTGTGGATAAGAAGACCAAACACAATGTCTGGACACATAGCAGATGATTAGTAAATGTTTGTTGAATTGATGTTTAAGAAAGAAGAAACATTTACAGCGGAGACGTTTTTAAGAGGAAAAACCCCTAGTTTTCTAAGTGAAGTTAAGACTCTAGTTCTCAATAAATTAAACCCCAGACCTTGTAGGGTTGCTCGTTAACCTGATGCCCTTTAAGAATCTTTAAGGGACAGTGGAAAGCAAGAGTGCTGGTAGAACGGGCTGGAGATAGAGAAGCTTTCAAAAAAGGAAATAAGTGAAATTTGCTAACTGGAGTTGTGAACTTCATGTTAATTTTCCCTAACATTCTCAGATTGTCATCCTCCCAGTTCAAGAGTACTTGACCTGCAAGAGGTCAAGAGGAGCCAGCAAGTTCACTAAGAACACATTATAAAGTATATACATGTGTATGTGAATGTATATATGTGTATACACACACACACACACACACACACACATATATATTTTATTTTTTTAACTTGGGAAGCTATGAAAGAGTATGTGTGAATTTCACATGGAATTATAGAGTCTCTCCTGAAATTCTTTCATTAAAATGTTGATTACAGACTGCCAGTGCAGGTGCAGGGAGCTGGGTGAATTTCTTCCCCTACGATGCTGATGAGTGAGTCAGTGTTAACTTGGAGGAACGGATTTGTGGTATCCTTTGGGACTGTGAACCAGCCTCATCTCATCACTGTTTTTACTGTTAGTTGAGGTGAGGGATGTTGAGTCTGCAAACAAAGCAAGTTGGGAATTAATGCACTGGAAGACAAAATCAGAATGAAATAGAATGCATCCGCTTTCCCAAAAGAAGCAGTAGGCTTCTAAGATGGGTCAACATCAGAATCCCACAGTGGCCAAAAATAACCCAAAAAACCCTAAATGCACATTTAAGGAATGGAGGAGATGTGGCCTACATCAAAAAGACTGTCTGCTGACCTCATAGAGTGCGAGTCTATGGTGCCACCAGAGCTACCTCGGGCCGTCAGCCGTGCCACCCTGTGTCCCTCAGAGCTTTCCTGGAGCAGCCGGCTCCATTCCATGGGTCATAGTTTATGAGAATGGCGACCACCTGCAGAACATGTAACAGAGCATGAGCTGATTAAGGGTTTAAGCCATATGATATGAGAAGTGTGCGAAAGATTGGGGATGACTGAAGAAAAGAGGACCAAAAGGAGCATAAGGTACAGTTCCTCCAACGTAGGTGTTAATATCCCCATATGACAGATAAAGAGACTAAGGCTTGGTGGGGTTCCTTTTTTGTTTTGTTTTGTTTTTTGAGAAAGGGAGAGGGCCCAGTGAGTGAGGGGCAGAGACGGGGGCTGAGGGGGGGAGAGGGACGGAGAGGGAGAGAGAGAAAAGTGGGGCTCACCCGAAGCAGGGCTCATGGTTTGCCCGAAGTGGGGCTCGAGCTCACTCGATGAGGGACTTGAACTCATAAACTGTGAGATCATGCCCTGAGCCTAAGTCAGATGCTTAACGGTCTGAGCCACCCAGGCACCCCTTGGTGAGGTTCCTTAATGTGCCCAAGCGTTCATAGCTAAGTGGCTAAGCTAGGATTTGCATTCAGATCAGTTGGACTTGAAAGCCAGTACACTTCTCACTTCAGCACAGGGGCTGTCATGGGAGGTAAGGTTAGTCTGTGTGATTAGAAGCAAGGAGGCAAAGTACCCAGGCAACAGTCCCTACGCTAACTAGTCTGTCCAAGAGGGAGAGCTTGCCTTGTGAGCCATGAGCTCCCTGTTGCTTCAGGTTGACAAGTGAATCTTTGAAGACCACCCCCTGGGACGTGGTTGAGGGGTTGGGAGTTCGGCAGCCACCAGGTCTGTGTGTCCTGGGCTTGTTGTGGCCCCGTCATCTTTGTTTGGGGCCAACATTCTCTGGCCTGCCAGGCCTCTGAGTGCTGGTCTGACGAGCCATCTCTTCCTGCAGCTTCTCATTAAGTTGAAGACTCAAACATCCACTGAGTACTTCCTGGAAGCCTGTTCTCGAGAGGAGAGGGATGCCTGGGCCTTTGAGATAACAGGGGCTATTCATGCTGGGCAGCCGGGGAAAGTCCAACAACTCCACATATTGAAGAACTCCTTCAAGCTGCCCCCTCACATCAGTCTGCAGTGAGTACCCAGCCCACCCCTGCCCCTCACCCTGCCTGGCTTTGTTGCAGCTGCTTCTGTCAGTGCGACTGGGGAGGGGGTGGGTTCTGTTGTTACTACACACGCCTGTCTGGTGCCACCATTGTGCATCAGGGTTTTCTGCTGTCACTGTCCTGTTTGTATTATTTTTTCTGCCTGGGAGTGGCCCTCCCTCCCTGCCCTGCTCCTATGTAATATCTTGGGGCCTCTGCTGCTTTCACACCTCAATGTCTTGAGACCCTCCCTTCAATTTCAGCCAGGGTGCCTGGGGCTATGTCACAGCCCCCTAGGAATCTCCACTCACCAAGTCACTGGTCTTGTTTGCAGCCTGGTGGCAAGAATGGTGTGTTCTGGTAGTGGCTGCATTCTTGCTCTATGAGATTCCTCATTCATCCATCCATTTATGCATGCATGCATGCATCCATCCATTCATTCAGGAAATAGTTATAGAGGGCTTCTTGAATGCCATATACTGTACTAGGTGCTCAGGAGATGCAAATATGAATAAATAAGGTCTCATCTCAGTGGCTTTCCAACTCAGGGGCATAAATAGAAAATGAGAAAAGATCTTCCATTGGTGGCAGGAATCATCTCACAGAACAGAAGGAAAGCAGATCATTGGTGGAGGCAATACTCTAAAGTGGGGACGTCAGAAAGGAGTGCCATCATGGAAACTGTTACATCTACAGGAAATACCCCCTAGCCTCCCAGGCAGCAGAACTGTTACACCCATCAAAGACAAGGCATGAGTCCATTCCTGGGCTCCCAGAAAGCTCCATGCCAGTCACTGAAATCTTGATTGTGCAGCCTGGGTGCTTGCTAGACCATGGTGAGTGCAGGAGAAGGAGTGGAGTAGGAGTGGGTTGAAGTGATGGGTGACTTTGAGAAGTAGCTGGAGGAGGTCCGACTTCTGCAGATCATAGAGAATCATTATTGTATATTATTTTGCTTTTAAGTTGAAAGTAATAGCTCTTAAGTTTTGCTACAAAAGTAATACCCATCTAGTGTAGAGACATGAGAGCATTTAGATGAGCAAGAAGAAAAGAAACATCCTGAAATCCTACCTCTCCAATCTGATGCATTACGGAAACGCCTCTTGCTTTGTGATGTGTATCACACCGTTTGCCACTTGCTTTATACCTGTAGCAGCACTCTTGGACTCCCCCTCCTACCTGCTGGTGTGATGTGGGTATCACACACTGTGGGGCCCCTCTCCTTTGCCTTCCTTCTGTGTAGTCGCATTGTGGACAAGATGCACGACAGCAGCAGCGGAATCCGGCCAAGCCCCAACATGGAACAGGGAAGCACCTACAAAAAGACCTTCATAGGTGAGCATCCCCTCTTGGGGGCTGGGCTGGGCAGTGGAAACCTGGGGCGTGGCGACCTGAGACTCAGCCATGCTTGCCTTCCTGTGCTGAGGCCAGAGCTGCCTGTGGCCAATGGGCTGGTCTGAGATGGCCGCATGCTCTTGGGTAGAACCCAAGGCTGCCCAGGAGGTTAGGGTCAATGAGGTCACAGCCAAGCACCCCCAGGGAGGCTGGTCTGTAGCCTGTCATCTGACTGATGCTGCCCTTGCCCCAATGCAGGCTCCTCCCTAGTGGACTGGCTCATCTCCAACAGCTTTTCTGCTAACCGTCTGGAGGCTGTGACCCTGGCCTCCATGCTCATGGAAGAGAATTTCCTTAAGCCAGTAGGCGTCCGAAGCATGGGAGCCATTCGCTCTGGAGACCTGGCCGAGCAGTTCCTGGATGACTCCACGGCCCTGTACACTTTCGTAAGTTAGGGAGTGGGTTCTTCTTGCCGCTGGGGCAGAGGGAAGGAGAAGGTAACCGAGTGAGGGCCAGGGGATCCACAGTCATGGGCCAGAGGCCTAGGGTTTGGGGACTTCTTCACCCTCAGGGGGAGTGAGGTTTCTGTACCAAGGATTTTCCTGTCCCCTGTGGTAGTCCCAGAGCCTGGAACTGGAGCCTTTTTGTAACAGAGCCTTTGTTCACTCCTTCCCACTAGGCTGAGAGCTACAAGAAGAAGATAAGCTCCAAGGAAGAAATTAGCCTCAGCACTGTGGAGTTGAGTGGCACAGTGGTAAAACAAGGCTATCTGGCCAAGCAGGTATGCTTGTCTTGGAGAGGAAGATGGACAGAATGCCCCCAAAGGGTGGGAGGGGCTGAGCTGCTAAAGGGCACTCATTACCAGCAGAATCTGCTAAAGCAGGAGCCGGTGGCGGCTGCAGGGAGCAAGGCAAGAGGCATGAATGTGCCCGTTCACACACGTGTGCGTGTGTGTCCCAGACACAGGGGAAAGTACGCATAAGTCAGTATCACAATGCTAAAAAACGTCTGCAGCACTGCCCAGTTCATGCATTTGTCTGGAAGGACATTGCTTACTGGATCAGTGTTTTGCATTTGCTGGCCTTCAGCTCCAGAACGCTTCCTGGGGTCTCTGTCTTCTTCCGTGGGACTCTGCATACCCTCCAGATACACTTTTTGGAAAAAAAAAAAAGTCTTTTAAGACAAAATTCTGAAGTGTAATGTCAGTGTTTAAAACCTGACTGTGGTCACTACCGCTAACCGTGTTTGGAGAGCAGCCCTGTCCCAGGCACACATGCGGCCTTTCTACCTGTGCCTGACACACAGGCTATTCTGTGAACAGAATCCCCACATCCCAGCATGTGAAGTGACCTCTGCACACCCCTCGTGTTTGTGCATTTCCCACACACCGTGCGAATGTGCATGTCTGTACCATGGACACACGTGCTGCTCAGTGCCCTGCCCATTTTTACTTGGAGCACATGGCTGTCCTTGTCACCTGCTTCTTGCATATCAGGATCCCCATCTGCTCTTGGATTATTTACTGTGCATGCAACTGCCTATCTCCCCAGATAGATCTCTACTGCTGCTCCCAGGCCTGACAGGAGTCTAGTGAGGGGAGGCAGTGAGGCCCTGGAAGACCACGAGGAAGGTGTGGGAGGGGCTCTGGGTGTTCCAGGCTAAAGGGTTGAGGAAGCTTTGCGATCCAGGGGGTGAAGCCAAAGAGAGTTACACACACACCAGTGTCTTACACATTTAGATTTTAACATAGAAGTGATCATTTCTTTTGCTGATGCAGAACGTTGAAGTGGTTTTCGCTGTATTTGTGTGCACATAAGTACATGCAACTGTGTGTAGGTTTGTTTTTTTTGCTAAGTTGACACTTAAAGTTGGAGCCCTTGGGTTCAAGTTTGCCCGTGAGCTCTTAGTGTAGCTGACACCTGCTGCCTCCCTGTCCACCTTACACGCTGAGTGGGCCCTGAGTCATGCTCCCCTCTTCCTTCAGTGTGACCCTCTTTGGTTCTGGGAACTTGGCTAACTGTGACAGTGTTTTTGCTAATGTGTCTCTGAGCAGGGAAGTCCAAGTCACTGCAATCCCTGGGTCTCCAGCAGACTCCTCTTAGAGAGTAGTCTGTTGGAGCCAGCTGGCTTGGATGTTTGGCATTAGCTGCATGGAGGTGGGAGGAAGGGACAGAGCTGTCACAGATGAGCCTTGAACCCTTTCTTTGCCTCAGGGACACAAAAGGAAAAACTGGAAGGTGCGGCGCTTTGTTCTGAGGAAGGATCCGGCTTTTCTGCATTACTATGACCCTTCCAAAGTGAGTGTCACATGTTCACTTGGTACCCGTGTGTGATACTTCCAGACCCTTCTCTCCTGGGCATAGCAGGCAGCTGGCTGTACTTCCTTCCTTTCTCTCAGCATCTCTCCCTCCCTTTCCTCCCACAATCCAAGCTGCACTCAATGGTCTGATCATTCCCTTCAGCACGCTGTTGCCTGTGCAAGAGGGTTATCATTATTTTGAGAGGAAAGCATCTTTTAGTTTCTCCAAAGCTTTTTGTGTGGCTGGGGAGGGTGGAGCGGGCTGATAGACTCCTAACTAGTGCTTTCCAGCCTCTTCACCCCTTTCTATGAGGAGATCCCATGAATCCTGCCCCTCAACCTTTTTTGTCCCCACCAGTGTTGTGGAAAGTTTCTTTTACCATGTACTGTTTAGGTCATAATTTACTAATTTTGTTTTCTTTTTTCTAATTGATCAAAGGATTGCTACTCTGAGTTTCGAATATAAGAGTTATTGTGTGATGAGTTGATTTAATTCCAGTCAAAAGCAAAGAAAAATGGCCTTTTAGTTGGCCTGTCCAGCCTTGTCTTGGTAGATGTAGGATTTTCATTCATTTTTTGAAATATTGGAGAGTGGGCAGTTCCTCCATCACCAGGCTTCAGTCAGGAATTCCCGCCCTAACAGTGGCACACGATGGAGTGAGGGGAGGAATGTGGCCCTGCCACTGCTGGCAGTGAAATGAAGCCCAGATTTCCTTACTGGTGCATGTCACATGGCCGTGTGATGTCTAAATTCAGCCTCACCTACTCTTCCAGATGACTCTCTGACTTCTTAGCGGGCCTCAGGGTGGTTACAGGCAAGAGTTCAACTCCTTTTTCCCTTTTATGCATTCACACTATGCCTAATGAGGAATCCTTTCCGCTGCAGGAAGAGAACCGGCCAGTGGGTGGGTTTTCTCTTCGTGGTTCCCTCGTGTCTGCTCTGGAGGATAACGGCGTTCCCACTGGTAAGGTGCAACTTCACCTGGCCTGCAGGCCTCAGGCTCCTCCTCAAATCCCCCCCTGCTGTGCTGTCAGCAGTGCTCTGCTGATGGACTGAGCTATGGGAGCGGAGTATGCTCTCTCAGTGAGACGAATGGTGTGAGTTTGAAGCCAATTTCAGAATTAGGGAAAAGGGCAAGGGGGGTGGTGTTCTTAGTCTTTTAACAACACAACTAAATAATCCTTGTCTCTGGTATTCTTTCCCCTCAGTTTCTGTGCCTACTGGCAGATAAATTGCCACCTAAGAATAGAAGCCTACAGTGTTTAAGGATTAGCAACACAGCTGAATGTCTGTTAGCACGCTAATTTCACAATGGCCAGCTAAGACAGTATTATTCCCATTTTATGGACATGGAAATTGAGGTTCAAAGAAGTGAAACAAGTTAATATCAGGTCCCAAATCTGTGCCTGCTTTTATCATAAGCATACTGGATTCTTTGATGTGAATGGAACTGTAGATCTGTGGTTGGTGCAGGGAGCAGGCCAGGAGGGCACAGGTGAAGGACAGGGAATGGAAAGGAGGAAAAAAGGGAAGCGGGCATTGGGTGGGATTCCCTAACCACATACGTTGGCACTGAAAAACACTTCGTATGTATTTTTGTTTTTGGCTCAGTTGACTTCTAGCTGAAAGCAGACATGGATACTCACTCACTGATTTTTCTTCTGCCCAGGGGTTAAAGGAAATGTCCAGGGGAATCTCTTCAAAGTGATTACCAAGGATGACACACACTATTACATCCAGGCCAGCAGCAAGGCTGAGCGAGCTGAGTGGATTGAAGCTATCAAAAAGCTAACGTGACAAGGGAGCGTGTTCCTGAAGGAACAGGACAAGGTTTCCTTCCTCCTACCGGATGGTACAGACAAGATTTCCTGGAGAATGGGCGTGTGCAGACTTATAGCTTCTTTGTATATTTTGCACTGCTTTGCAGTGAGACTGGTGATCCTTAGATCACAATCGGCAGTGGTGCTATTTCCTTCCCCACCTTCCTGTTAACAGCCTGGAAATGCTAGAACAACCATTAGGCGTCAGCATCTTGACTTTCACCCATCTTCACAGCCAGACATTCCTCGGGCACCAAGGTAGGGTTCCCTGTTGTAACACTAACTAGCTACGTTGCAATACTAAATAAAATGCTAATATCGTGTTGGCTGTCTCTGAAGTGCTGTTAAAAACTAACTCCTTCCTTGGAATTAATAAAAACTGCCATGTTTTTAGCTATTAGAATTTCCTGGACAAAGTTGTATGGTTTTCAAAGGTTTTCCATACTCGAGCCTATGTAAATTACTATGCAAGATTATGAAAACATGTCAAGTGACCTGTCACTTCATCTTAAAATGCTTCATCTTAAAATGGGGATGATGGCAAAATTTTGGTTGAACATTCCTTGAATATTGATTTGCTTTGAAAAAGAAGCCTACATAAGCATATATACTGCAGAAATCATGGGCTCAGTTGGGAGAGATTACTCACACATACAAAAAAGAGTGAAGTTACAGTGTTTCTATGAAAAATGGCATTCAGAAAGAGATGCAGAGCAGAAGCTGCTAAAGGACAGAGAAAGATGTAAAAGAATTAAATTAAGGCATGAAATTTTTGTTTTAAAGTTAACATTGAGACATGTAAGTACCAAGAAGCTTCACCAGTGGGGTTAATCTGAAGTAGTGAAAAGTCTGTATCATACAGTATCTTTAAAAACATTTTTATTACTTTCAAGTTTATACAGTAATCTGGCACAAGCTACTGCCAGCATTCTTGCCAAGTACAAGTGCTTAGACTTCCTTTAATGAATAGATATGTAACTTACATTTAAGGGGAATAGTATTTCCAAAGTGCTTAAGGAAAAAATTTTCCTTTTAGTTTGAACTGTCTCCTCTTAATCTGGTCTAGAAATACCTGACCTGAATGATCAGGAATTCCAAGCTAATGAGGTTTTATTTTATTCCTTACATTGTAAGAGACTGCCTTTTAAAGCACCATTTTCCATTTGGCGTTTCACCAAGGTCTGATGTCCCTGGAATTAGTTTCTTTATTGCTCTTTGAATATCAACAAGTGTTTATCTAAATTAAACTGCATTTGGCTTGATGGCTTGACTCCAAATTGGTGCAACGGCACCGTTCTATATAGGTGTATCAGAATCTTCATGCATTGAAAAAAGTAGATGGCCATCACCTTGAGGCAAATCAGGGGGCAACTGTTGCCAAGGTACCAGTACTTGAATTTTTAAAAATCCCAAACTATTTTAATTGATGGATCTTCATACAAAAGTAGCTAAAATGTTTGAAAGTATGGCAGCTGAGTAATCATCATAATGCTTGGCGTGATTTAGTGCTTAGCAGGTCTCTGTAGGTTTCCCCTAAATGAAAATGACCCATGTACGTACTGGTCCGTCTTCTTTTGCTATAAAATACAGCAAATGAAATGTTTTGAATGTTCCCACTTTTTCTCGGCTGGTTTTGACTTTCAATTATGATTAAACGAGACCCAAACTACTGCTAATTTTCAGTTGTGTGAGCTGAGAACTGCTTTTACCTCAAAGGCAGAATGGGGAGTAGATGAAATTGTCAGTTTTTAATGAAAAGACGCTGTGGGGAGATGCAAGATTTGGATAAAGTTGTCAATTGTCCTTGTCAATCTGTTCCTCAGGTTATCTGGAGATGGATGTGTAGCTTGTCCTCACGTTTGGAAGTGATCTTGTTAGGGCAGCAGGGTATATGTATGCTTTTACTTAGTTCTCTCCTTCAAGGTATCAGTGAGGTATTAACCTTTTCTCTGGGACGGGTCATAAATTTGCAAAATTGTTGTAGAGCTGAGCAAAAGGCTTGCATGGGATAAAATCACTCACCATAGAGGTCACCGGTACTTCTCAACAGTTACGCCTTCGAAGTACAAAAACGTCAGTAAACAAGGTGAAAATTCAATTCTCCTGCCCACAGCAAACATTTAGGGAGCATCAGTTATATTTTGATGACATTCTTGATGTCACAAGCCTTATAGACTAGTTTTTTGACTCCTCAAAAAGACCAAAGTGAAAATCATGTGCCAATATTTAGATCCTCCTCTAAATATTCCCAGTATGGCATGCTAGCTGGCAATCAAGGCTATCTTGTAGAAATAGCCATAGGAAGTTATACTTTGGGATTTAAAAAGCTACTAGAGGCTGCTGAATTAAATAAAGGGACAAACCTCCAAAAATGCCATTGACTGTTTCACCAACACACTCTTCTATTTCCTAGTCCCTTTAATAATTGAATTAAGTCTAGTCCTCAGTCAAGTAAGGTGGGTTAGGTTTAATCTTTTATGTTTTTAAATAGCTATTCTTAGGAGTAATTAATAAAATGAATACATCTAGTACCTCAAGTATCCAAAGAGATTAAATCTATGAAAACAGACCAGTCTTCAAACTCAAGACTTTCTACACCCTGGCTACTGTAACTTAACTTCAAATAGTAACTTAGATATGTATCTAAGTTACTATGTTATCTATGAAATTTCTTTACATTTCTTTACCTTTAGATTCATATACCTTTAAAACAATTAGCTCTTAAACATACAAATGATGGAAATATAGAAAAATCATTGTAATTGTGTTCAATCAGATCCCTATTTGTTATAAAGAACTAAAGCTCTAGGTGGCACCTAGTGAATGATTTAATGGGAGAGGAAAAAAAAAATCAAAAGCTGAGCAATGATACTCAAAATAACTAAGGCAGCATCTTTAAAAACAAACAAAAAAAACTTTACCACCCTAAATTACAAACTCAGGGCGAGCAGCTTAGTACACCGACAAGAACCAGTGTGATAAATTCTCTCTCATACCATGTATTCTCAGTCTCAAACTGGCAAAAGGCACACATCCTATGTAATTTTTATATTGTGTTTTAAGGCTTTTTCTCCCTAAGAGTCAACTGTAACTGTGGTTAAAATTGAGAAATTATTTTCTCCAAACCCTTCTTTGAAAGGATCCGCTGTATAGATCCTTTGGTCACCTGCCCTTATGTTTCTTCTACATCTAGACTAAAAGGAAGATAATAGAATTAGGATCTTAGTAATCATAATGTTTTTAACTGGTGACAAGAAGGAAGAAGCCTATAGTTAAATATCCCAGAAATTTATTTAATGTTTGCTTGATACATTTTATATAGAAAGGTTGAGGCTATTTGCTTTGGGTGCCCCCTTGTAAATCTCATGGAGGCACTGAACTACAAAGGGGTGCCAATCTGGAGACATCAGAAATGGAAACCACAAGCCCAATTTTATGTTCTTAAAGATTTATCTCTAGTGAAATTAGGCCCACTCCCTTAAAAAATGCTGAATGTTGGAGCTATTGTGTGAAAACAGCTGACTTTTTGACTTTTAGGAGGGCATTTCACATTTTGGTCTGTTGGAACATTTAAATACTTGGAAATAAAAAATATTCAGCTTTGAAGTTTTCAATACTGGAAAACTTTCAGTCTAGGGTTTACAGCCAGGAAGGGCTGTTTTGTGTTCCTTAAACTGGACTCTGTTTCCCACAAAGTTAATCTTCGGCTTTGGCTTCCATTTCTTCTGCATCATCGTCTCCATCCACTTCTGCATTCTCTCTCTCAAGCCTCTCAAGCTGCCTTGCAAGTTCGGTCTCATCTGTATCTGTGACCACTTTAGGCTGTGGAAGCAGAGGCATAATTTCAAAGTGAGATGGTTAAACAGTATACGAATTCAACTTTAATACTCTTATTGCCTAGTATTTTAACTCTTAAAAAAATACTTTTCCTTCACCAACTCTGCCATCTGTTCATTCTTGAATGCTGCTGCATCATTAATAAATTCCATTAGATAAATAATGGGAGAAATGTAAAAGAGTGAGAGTATGGGGAAAAGAAATGTGTATTAAAAGAAAATATTCCCTTCTATCATTTTTATAAGCCAAAACTGAAAAATATGAAAATCATCTCGGTGGCTGTATCTTTCAAACCCATAAGATGTCTTATAAAAATGCATCCTCTGGGTTTAAAATAAATTACTTACCATTTTTTTCTAATTAGGTTTCATTCTTGTTGAGATGAAGAAAATATTACTCGTTCCTAATCCTTAGATCAAATTTTAAGCCTTCCACATTAAATTCTGACAATAACCACTCATTTTTATTGTCTATTTTTTTTCTCTTTTGGGGGGATAAACCCAACATCCATCAGTGACCTTACTCCTGACTAACCATCATAGTTCTCATTTACTTCTAAATGAGTGACAGTTCTCATTTACTTTTAAAAAGCCCCTTTAAGGGCCCTCTGAGTCAATGATTATTTTATGCTTAGCAGAATTATAATCCTAGATGTATCTCATGTTTTAAAAGGCAGTGATTAAGTATTTTAGAATGCAAATCATTTACAGATTTAAATTCCGTATGTATGTACATACATACATATGTATGTATCTAAGTAATCTCTAACCCCAAGGTGAGATTTGAACTCATGACCCCAAGATCAAGAGTTACATACTCTACTGACTGAGCTAGCTGGGCACCCCTAAATTTCTTATATATTTTAAGAACAAGGCAAAAACAGTATAGACCTTACCTCCATTTGGACATTGAAGACACCCCTCTTTTCCTCAATCTTTTCTTTTATAACAGCCATAGCTTGATTGAGGACAGAGAGGCCTTCTGTTCTCTCCAGGGTTGTTGTTGTCATCACATATCTAGGAGGAGCTATTAGATTAATCTAAGAAAGAAGAAAAAAATCAATTATGAACATAACAATACAACACAAAACCATCAGCATGTTTGAGAACTTTTTTGCTAATCTGCTGCCTTAACAAATCACACTAAAACTTAATTTCTAATTCTGTAAGTCAGCAATTGGGGCTGGTTTGTTAATGCAGCAAAAACTAGTTGACACAGTGATATAATCCAATGTAAACAGTCCACTGAAAGACAATATATACAATTAAGACTTCTCCCTCTTTGGTGGCTAACATAACTACAGCCATCATCAGAACAATGGATAATTTGTTTCTAAAAGCAACAAAAATTCTTATTTGGTTATAAACTAAACCGACAGAAGAAAATCTAAGATTCTGAATAACAACCATCTGGTTAATTGTATTGCTTAGAAGATTCAGACCAAAACTCCTAAAAGATGTGTGAATATGAGAATATGTTATCCTTTTCAAGATCCTATGGGCATTATGGGCACAGCAATTCTTTTTTTTTTGTTTGTTTATTTTTGAGAGAAGAGAAGAGACAGCCAGCAGAGGAGGAGCAGAGAAAATGAGGGGGAACAGAGGATCTGAATCAGGCTCTGTGCTAACAGCAGACAGCCCAATGCGGGGCTCAAACTCACGAGCCACAAGATCATGACCTGAGCTGAAGCTGGACGCTTAACTGGCTGAGCCACCCAGATGCCCCATAGCAACTCTTTATATTATAAAGGAGGTTTAGCACAGCCAGCCCTCTGGCACTAAATACCAATAGAAATCTTTATCCACTGTGACAGTAGCAGTAGCATCCTTTAGACAACAGCACCAAGAACCACTCTGCCCGACACCTGTTATGAAACATGATCATAAAAAGAATCTGATTTGGTTTAGGTTGGTATTTTAGCAGGGAGAGAGAAAACATTACTCACCTTGATGGGCATGGTTTCTGTAGAACAATTCAAACCTGCTCTCAGGGCTTCTTTTACAGCATCAATGCCTTCATAACCATAACAAGCCACTTCAATATCTAAAAGTACAGAAATTGAAAAACGTATACCAAATAATGCAAAAAAGTACTGAAAGGCTTAAAAATCAGAGATGTGGCAGATACACTAGCACTCAAACACTTACGAAAGCTTTCATAATCCTTTCAGTATAGAAATAACCCTATATGTTAACTTTCATAATTATAAAATCTGAATATGCAGTGAAATGATATCTTCTCCACATCAAGCCCCTGAATGATGACTATAAAGGAGCGAAATTCAACAAACACCTTGATTTCTGCCTATGCCTGGGTTAAAATCATGATTCCAACATCTCTATGCCTCAGTTCCTTATCTGTCAAGTGGAGAGGAGGAGGAGTGTGATAAAGGCTGAATGAAACAATAACTGCAAGTTGCTTAGAACAGTTTAGAAATTGCATACCCTCTGACCCAGCAATTGCACTTCTCGGAGTTTGCCTAACAGAACACTCATATAACTGGGTAAGTGTCTATGTTACAAGCATGCTAATTTGTAGTATTTTTTTCTCACAGTGAAAAAACTGGCAGAAGATAAATGTCCATCAAGAGAAGACTGGTTTATACTGGTTTTACTGTTCTATAAAATATCACACCTAGCTGGGGCGCCTGGGTGGCTCAATCGGTTGAGCGTCCCGACTTCAGCTCAGGTCATGATCTCATAGTTCATGAGTTTAAGTCCTGAGTCGGGCTCTGTGCTGACAGCTCAGAGCCTGGAGCCTGCTTCAGATTCTGTGTCTCCCTCTCTCTGCCCCTGCCTTACTCGCACTCTGTCTCTCTCTCTCTCTGTCAACAAACATTAAAAATATCACACCAAGCCATTAAAAAAAAAAAGAGAAATAGTCCCATGTTTTGCATGGAAAGGCAACCATGCTAGTTGAGGAAAATTTTTCATAGCATGATCCCATCTTTGTAAAAACCAAAAAAATCTATGAATGTAAATAGCATATATTCCTATACAGTGTATATGTGTAGGAAAAATGTCTGAAAGAATATACTCCAAACTATATTAACAGTGGTTAATCTGCAGGCATAAAAGGATATTACTGTACTATTAGAATATTTTAAAGTTATTTTCTAAAACAAAATTACACCCCCCCTTTAAAAAAAGGGGCTAAATTGGGGTGCCTGGGTGGCTCAGTCAGTTAAGCGGCCGATTTCAGCTCAGGTCATGATCTCGCGGTGTGTGAGTTCGAGCCCCGCATCGGGCTCTGTGCTGACAGCTCAGAGCCTGGAGCCTATTTCAGATTCTGTGTCTCCCTCTCTCTGACCCTTCCCTGTTCATGCTCTGTCTCTCTCTGTCTCAAAAATAAATAAACGTTAAAAAAAAAAAAATTAAAAAAAAAAAAAAAAAAGAAAGGGGCTAACTTAATGTTAGTTGAATGCATATATGACAGTTTTCCCTTGTGTCAATATATACATTTTATGATTCAGTAGAAGCAAAAATAATTTCTTCAACTTTTCTTGTTATAAGAAATAGACATTTAGAAAAATTTATATATGTTGATATAGCAAAATATTCTTTGGTAAGTCTCATCATTTAACAACTTTTTAATTTATGCAACGTATTTTAAACATTTAAAAAATCACTTACCTGCTCGAATTTTGACAGCTTGTGGTGTCAAACGCCTATTAATATTGTTAATAAGTACTCCCCGTTCATCTTCATTCAAATCTAAACTATCCAAAATAGATGGGTCTCTAATTAAAGCAAAACAAAACACACACACAAACATAAAAGATCAAAGTTACTTTACTAATAACTGACATCAAACACAGTACCACAGAATGTTTAAGAGCACAGGCTTTAGTGTCAAGACTGAGTTCAAAATCTTAGCTCTGCACTTTAATAATGGTGTTTCGGGGCCCTTCCAGACCTCAGTTTCGAAACTTGTAAAATGAGGATGAAAACTCATTCACCCAGTCACTGGACTGTGGTATTAAATGAGAGTGCAAGTAAAGCACTTAGGACAATTATGACAAATAGAAAACACCTAACTGATTACTATGTAAAGAAAAATTTTAGAGATCTGGCTAAAACAAGGAATTTAAAATGTCTTCTAAAACATCTGGCATCCCACAATAATTAAGCATTTCCATGTAATTAGCAGTCTCTGTTTCAAGGAGCCTGAAAAGAACAAAAACATACAAGCAAATTTAAAAATAAAAGTGCATCCTTGGGAATCAGTAGGGGAAGGGATTACTTTCAGTCAGTGGGCTCAGGAAGGGCTGCATGGACTAACGTGGCATTTCACCCGACCCTTCTGAGTGCCACAAGGCAGGGACCAGGGTCTTAGTCACCAGCATGGTTGCGGAACATGAACAAATGAAAAAAATGAATGACTAAAAGGATGGTAGGACTTTAAAAAGCAAAGGTAGAAGTGTTGTAAGAAAGTTATAAAGTATTAAAGTAGAAATGGCATGAGCAAGCATCAGGCCTAAACAGCAGGGGTTCGGGAATGAAAAGCAAAAGAATTTGGGTGGAGGGAACTTTCATTCAGCTAATACTGCCTACAAAATGTAACAAGACAAACCATCAGAAAATGAGCAATAAGATGAACAGATGTTTCACAGAAGCAGCAGTAAGCACAGGAAAACTGTTAACTTTACCAACAACCAGTAAAATGCAAACCACAACAAGATACTATTACACCTATCAGTTTGGCAAAAGGGAAAACAATCTGAGATATATTCCAAATGTTGGTGAGGATAAAGAGAAATGGGAATGCTCATACATCTGCTAGAGGAAATATAAATTGTAGAACCAATTCGGAGAATATTTTGACAAAACTGAGTCAATTTAAAGATGTGTGTAATCAGTCCTATGAGCCAACAACTCTACTGCTGTGTGTATACCTCAGAAACTCCCAAACATAGAGAAATGTACATGTATATTCTTAATAGCCCTGTTCAAAAATACGGGATAAGGGTGTGTGTGTGACCTTATATCTCTTAATAGAGGAATAAAGCATATTCTCGAAATACTGTATAAAAATTAATATGAAGTAGGCACACATCTATCAATTTCGAGAATCTTGCTCTTAACAGCCTTATAAGTAAAACTGTAAGGTACAGAGATCTGCAATGACAATAAATTTTGTTTTTCAGTTTACATGAGTAAGAAATATTTTTAAATACAAAAATTCTATATGTACTTTACAGATATATATATGTAATAAAACTATAAAAATGTAAATAATAATGATGCATACTAATTATAGTAGTTACCACTTACGAGGGGAATGGGTTGGGAAGGGTAAAATATGGTTTCCAACTATCTCAGAAATTTTATTCTTAATTAAAAGAAAAAAATATGAAGCACATGTGGCATAGAATTATCTTTAAATGTGGTCACTCCATGGCTGATGAAACAAAAGAATGTTAGGGAAAAGGAAAGACAACATATACCAATGCCGAGCAGTAATGGAGGGCGTGCTGGAGTGGAAGTGACAGAGCTAAGCCAGGACTGGAAGATGACACACACCAAATTATGAAATGTACTGGCTGACGGATGCAGGACTGAAATCAGGGAGGAAAGAAATATACCACAGTGCTTAATGGTTAATAGCATAAGCTCCATATGGAGCCAGTATCTAGGTCTGAATTGGGGCTCTACCACTTGCTAGCTCTGTGCACATGGACAAATTATTTAATCTCTGCTTCAATTTTCTCACCTGTAAGACTGGGATAATAACAGCACTTATACCACAGGTTGTTGTGAGGCATATATAAATGTTAGCTATTCTAACTATTCTTCTTACCTTTCCCACAATGTAATATGAAGAAAAAAGTCAGATGGGGGGACCAGGGGGACTGTAAGGGATTTGGAGCCCCAGATGAGTTGGCTTGCTGGTGACTCTAACAGTCCCAGGTCTTACTTGGCCATTCTGAGAGCTGAGGGGACCGATATCCTTTGGCAGCACAAAGGCTGGGAAATTAACCTTGGTGTAGTGGTGAGGCTGCTTGTGGGGCATTAACATTTGGGAAAGAGTAGGAGGTGCAGAAGGAGAGACAGGAAGTACACAAAAGTGAAGCAGTCTGGCTATTAGAATGGATACGATACTTGCTACAGGAGAAAGTAGAGGAAGGTAGTAAAGAAGTTTGCTTTTAGTATAAATGGGAGAAGGTAGAGCATATTTTTATACTAATGGAGCAAAACCAACAAAGATAAAGGCTGAAAACCCAAAAGAGAGAATAATGAATAAAAAGGGATCCCTGAGCAGTAGCTGTGCACAGGTGGTAAGATTAGTTTGAGAGCAGGAAGGATATGAATTCCAGCACAGGAGGTAATGATGGATGGGAGGGAGAAGTTTGCTGAGATAGTGGAAGGAGTACAGGAGATCCTGTGCAATGGCTTATATTGTCTTTATAAAATAGGTAGTGAAACATACCAGTTGAGAGGGAGGGAAGAGAGGGGGGACTGGGTATCTGATGGAGAGTGTGGAAAAGCTCTAAAATAGCCACTCTAAGAATGGGAGAAGAACTGACAAAGAGCAGAGAGAATGTGAGGCAGCAGTGAAGGCGCAGCTGAGGTTGGAGACCATGAGTATGCAGTGCCACCAACCTGCAAGACTGTGGTTTTTCCTAGCAGCACCCAGTAGTCTACAAGTGTAGAGAAGGCAGGAACATCGATCCAAGGCTGGATGTAACAGAAGGAAAAACAGGGCAAAAGCTCATGACATTGGCAAGAAAGTTGTTGGAATGATGGACCATGGTATGTCTATGCTGAATAAGAAAGAGAAGGCAGGAAAGGGTGAAAAGACAGGGAGGAAAAAAAAGGTCTGGAATCACAGACTGGCAAAAGAATTAGGAAGACACAGAGTAGAGCTAACTATGGGGGAGCTGGAAGGACAGGAAGCTGTGCTGAAAGAACAGAATGTATAAATTACATGTTTTGGAAACACAGCAAATTCTGGTGATAATAAGACCCAGGGTGAGGCCATATGAAAACTGGCTTAAGTGGCACGGGCTGAAGGTCAAAGGAACTAAGGTAAAGAAAATAAGGTTACTGTTATAGATGAGACATTTACACTGGACCTGAAGTTAACCAGAATAACAAAACTAGGAGGGGAAAACATGTAAGCGGATAATGTGAAACCATATGGTTTACAAAAACTATGGTGTACAAAATTACAGATGCTTGGTTATATAGGATTGGCCCATATTATGGGCCTTTTATACTGAAATGTTTTAACCTAAATTTGGCAAGGACAGAATACGTGGATGTTGTGCTTTTATTACATGTCAGGCTCTCAACCCATGTGCTAGACCTAGCACAGCTGTGGTATCAAGGTAGAAACAGAGCCAAGAAGATGTTCTTACGAGACTGCATGCTTAAATGCATCATAGGCACCATATCCGGGTCTCTTGTATTTGTCATCAAAGACCCAGGCAGTCCTCTGGAACAGGCTCTCCAGCTGCTCGTCCTTGGTGTACTCTAACACCTCAGCAACATGACGAAGAATACTGTAAACCTAGAAACAAAATGAAGAGTTCAACAATTCAAAGATTCAAGAGAGCTATTAAAAAAAAGGTATTTTTATATTTCAGTAGACAGCATATAAAACCTTGGTTAATTAGACTACAATAATTTCTTAACAGAAGATCAACATACAAGTTCTTTTTTCATAGAGAAATATTGGCTTTCAATAGTAGTTAACTCAAGTAGGTATAACAAGTAGAAACAGGATGTAATTTAGTGTCCTAAGACCCAGACTATGAGTTGACTCTGGGACTAATTAACCTCTCTGAATTTGTTTCCTCTTCTGGAAGAAGGAACTACTAACATCTCTCCTTGTTACAGCAGTGAGCTCTCACACAGGTCAAATGTATCCAAATGCAGCACATTATAAATGGAAAATATTGTACAAATGTACAAAATTTATAAATTATACAAATCCTCTTATGCAAGTGCAAGCTATTATTACTACTCCATATGACAGCATGGAACCAGAATTGAGATTTTAATATTTTTCTGCTCTGTTATCATTTTAACAGTTATCCTTCAATCCTACCTACCTCCCACTCACTGCTGCCAAACCCTTTTTCTAATTTCCTAAAAATAAAAGGGCTTAAAGACAAGAAAAGAGGTTTTCATATTACATATGAAAATTGAGTGAGGAGAGGTACTAACATTGCCTATTTCATTCTATCACCTTATCATCCTGATAAGATCTACTAACATACTCATTTTACAATATTCTAAGGGGACAAAACAAAGTGAAAGTTTCCTAGAGTGGAGCTTATCAAACTTAGTGGGACTTGAAATACTGCATTAAGTGGTCAGGTGATGTCAATGCTGCTGGTCCAGAAACTACATTTTGGTTTTTTTGTTTTGTTTTTATTTAAAAAAATGTCTTTAATGTTTATTTATTATTGAAAGACTAAGAGAGACAGAGCATGAGCAGGGGAGGGGCAGAGAGAGAGGGAGACACAGAATCCGAAGCAGGCTCGAGGCTCTGAGCTGTCAGCACAGAGCCCATGAGATCATGACCTGAGCGAAAGTCAGACACTCAACTGACTGAGCCACCCAGGTGCCCCTAGAGACTACATTTTGAATGGCAAGGGCCTCAGATTATTATTATTTTTTAATTTACTTACTTGTTTTTTAAAAGTTTACTTATTTTTGAGAGACACACACACACACACACACACACACACACACACACACACACACACACACACCATGCGCTTGAGCACACAAACAAGGGAAGAGCTGAAAGAGCGGGAGACACAGAATCCGAAGCAGGCTCCAGGCTCCAAGCTGTTAGTACAGAGCCTGACGCAGGGCTTCAACTCCAGAACTGGGAGACCATGACCTGAGCCAAAGTCAGACACTTAACCGACTGAGCCACCTAGGTGCCCCAGGTCATCAGATTATTAAGAAGGGATTTTACTGATTGTGTTTTCTAATGTACATACTGCAGTAATAGTAAACAGATCAGTAAAACAAAAGGAAAGGTTTGGATAATGGTCTTTTGGTTGTTTAGATTTGTATTCTCTTATTTATTAGGGTTAATCAAGATTTCAAAAATCTCTTCATTTAAAGCATTGTTTTCTTGGCATTTTACCTTGAGGACAGAAATACACGAGAGAGAGAGAGAGAGAGAGAGAGAGAGAGAGAGAGAGAACAAAAGAAAAAGAAAACAGAAACAATGGAAACAGTGCCATTAAGAACCTAAGACCTAGAGAATAAAGGATAATCTATATGGGACCAGAGAAGAGAAAAATATAGACAGAAGATAAAGAATGAAAAAAATGACTGTTCTTGCTTAATTAAGGCTTACTGCACAGAAGTAGGGAATTTCAGCAGAAATTAGAAAATGAAACAGAAAAGAACCCTAGCAAAGAGGGGGAGGGGAACTAGTAACAGGCCCCTGCCTGCCTTGCTTTCCTGGATTCACAAACACTTGCTTGTTCTTTTTTTATTTTATTTTTAATGCTTACTTCTTTTGAGAGAGAGAGAGAGAGAGAGAGAGAGAGAGAGAGAGAGAGAGACAGGGAGAGAGGGGGAGAGAGGGGGAGAGAGGGAGAGAGGGAGAGAGGGGGAGAGGGGGAGAGGGGGAGAGGGGGAGAGGGGGAGGGGGGAGGGGGAGAGGGGGGGAGGGAGAACAAGCAGGTGAGGGGCAGAGAGAGAGGGAGACACAGAAACTGAAGCAGCCTCAAGGCTCCATCTGAGCTGTCAGAGCCCAATACACGGCTTGAACTCAAGAACCATGAAATCATGCCTGAGCTGAAGTTGGATGCTTGACTGACTGAGCCACCCAGGCGCCCCTTTCATTTTATTTTAGAGAGGGAGGGAGTCCAAGTGGGGGGTGGGGGAAGGCCAGAGGGACAGAGAATCTTAAGCAGGCTCCACTTTCAGCATGGAGCCCAACTTGGGGCTTGATCCCACGACCCTGGGATCATGACCTAAGCTGAAATCAAGAATCAGATGCTCAACTGGCCGAGTGACCTAGATGCCCCGACCCTTGCTTATTCTTAACATACAATAGCTGGTTGTCTCGAATATCCCCAAACAGGGTTTAAAGCCAGGAACTACATGTTACCGTAAGTCAAACTGACTGAAATCACCCATAGTTAATTTAAACTAAAATAACTTAAAAACACTAACATCCAATATACTCGTTACAGAATAGCAAACCATAAGCAATGCCTTAAGGTAGTACCACCACCAGATAAAACACTGCAGTCATAACTCTTTTGAAATTAAGACTTCAAATTATTCTTCTCAACTCATAGTTGTAAATGGAAATACAGTTACAGAAAATTCAGGGTTTTTTTTTCCTGCCTATAATATTACATGCTGATTATTAAATATATTAAATAGTGAACTAATTTCACTCAAATATCAAACTTACAGTTTTGGATTTGGTGAATTTATCTTCACATTTGATTGCTTCCTCTGGAGAAACTCTTCTTTTTGACAAATCAATATATCCTGTATGAGAAAAGTTTGAAAAAAAGCTTAGCACTGTGATAAATTTTTGCAATCATGTTGTTTGGTTGGCATATCTACACTTATTTCCCACTAACATTATTATCAATAAAATGCTGCGTAAGAAATATAAGATGAGAGATTTCTGTTTTCAGAAGGCACTTGTATCATGTAACTGCATATTCTGCATCACTTTAGTAGAGGTGATGCAGAAAGTATTAACTAATACTTTCAATTACCCAAATAAAAGTTAGTCAAAAGATTCTCTATACTTGTCTTTTTGGCATCCATCATCACAAGGTCAACTGTATTATCTACATTTTCTGTATTCTTGATGCTCCTTCTGTCTCCTGACCAAAACTGGTGCTTCCTCATGGTGGCCCTACATGGCGTGATGTGGCCACAGCATTGGCCTCTTCATGTTGTCAATCACATCCATAAATTAAAATCCCATGGGTATATAACGAGACAAGCACTTAAATGTATTTTGAAGAATTTAAGAGAAAAATAGTCTTTTACATTTACCCACATATTTCCTATGTCAGGCCTCACACCTCATCGGCCTGCACGACTTCCTTTATTGTTTCTTATAATGGAGATTTATTAGGTAATACATCCTCTTAAGTTTCTATTTACCCAAAAATGTCATCATTTTTGATCTTCACTATTGAATATTTTCTTAAAATATAGAATTCTGGGTTGACAATTTTTCTTTCAGTGCTTTAAATGGTCAGTCATTCAATGCTCAGACAGCCACTATTTTCAGTAATACCATACTAATTCATATTACTATTCCCCTGTAAATCATGAGTCGTTTTCTTTTGGTTACTTTCAAGATTTTCCCTATCTCTGTTTTTCAATGGTTTAACATGCCTAGATGTGGTCTTATTAGTATTTATCCTGCTGGAGGTTTGCCAAGCTTCTCCAGGTTGTAGATGTTTTTTTCAGTAAATACAGGAAACTTTTGACAACTATTTCCTCAAATATATTTTCTGCCCTTTCTCTCTCTTCTTTTGGAATAGAGCTTTTAATATTTGACACATTTTTTTTCCTGCTCTGTTCTTCAGATTGGTTCTTTTACATTTATTTATTTATTTAAATAGCCACATATTATTATTATTATTTTGATCTTTATTTATTTTTGAGAGAGAGACAGCGTGTGAGCAGGGGAGGAGCAGAGAGAGAGGGAGACACAGAATCCGAAGCAGGCTCCAGGCTCCGAGCTGTCAGCCCAGAGCCTGATGTGGGGCTCGAGCTCACCAACCGTGAGATCATGACCTGAGCCAAAGCCAGATACTCAGCTGACTGAGCCACCCAGGTGCCCCTATTTATTTTTTGATAGTGAGAGACAAAGCACAAGTGGGGGAGGAGCAGAGAGGAGACACAGAATCTGAAGCAGGCTCCAGGCTCCTAGCTGTCAGCACAGAGCCTGACGCCGGGCTTGAATTCACAAACTGCAAGATCATGACCTGAGCCGAAGTCGGATGCTTAACCGACTGAGCCACCCAGGCGCCCCAAAATTGGCTCTTTTAAGTGAACTCCCTGCAAGTTTGACTTGAGCCTTCTGCCATCTATGCTGTTAGCCCAGTGAGTTGTTTAGATATTAAACTTTTAATTTTAGAATTTGTATTTAGTTCTTTGTGAGAGTTTCTAATTTCTCTGAGATTTCATTTTTTTCATTCATTACAAGCTTATTTTCCCAATATTCTTGAGCAGTTAACAACATCTGCTTTAAAATCCTTGTCTGTTAACTCCAATATTAAGGTCACCTCTGGGTTGGTCTCCACTGACTGACTGCCTTTTCTCTCCTGTTTTCTGAAACGTTTAGCAATTTTGGACATCGTGAATAATATGTGCCAGAGACTCTGAGTTCCTTTATGTTCCTCTTGATACTGATTTTTTGTTTTAGTAAGCAAAACTTGTATGAATTCAAATATTAAAGCTCTGTTTCCTCAGGTGGAAAGCAACCAAAATCTGTTTAGATTTTTACCCTGTTGCCCCTCATGGGGCTGTACCCCATCCTATATGTTACTGGTTCAGGGTTCAGGCAGAGATTTGAGAATTTATAATTTAAACTAAGGGGCTCTCCTTGAGTTGGTCCTTTCTCTAATCCTCATCACTACCTTCCAAATGTTGTGGTTGTCCAGAACTCTCATCTGATTCTCAAGCCACTGAAACACTATAGACTTTCCACTAGAATTTTAGCTGCCCTGCTGGAAGCTATCTATGGCATGCACTCAGACAAACAACTGTAAAACTTATCCAGTGCAGTTCCTCTCTTCCAAGGGTTGACCTACCTTCAGCTTTGGCCTGCCTTTGGTTGCTCCCAACATCTTTAGGCACTTTTTTTTTTTTTTTAATATATATATATTTGTTCACAGCTTTTCACTGTTTAACTGTTACATTGGAACATTTGTCCAACAGAACCTAATCCTCCAATATCAGAAGTGGATGCCCTCTATAGGATCTTCTGTACTTTGCTTGTATCTTACTCTAGGATCTTTCCATATCAGAACACTGAGATCTCATTCCGTACAAAGTTGCGCTGCATGAATGTTACAATTTATTTAACCATGATTTTGATTGTTTCTTGTTTTTAATTAACACTGTGCAAACAGTGCTGCTATGAAAATACTTTTACATCTACTGTACTTAAGTATACCTTTTCACTTTTTTCTGATTGCAACTGAAAATATATTTGATTCCTTCTTGTGTATATATTTTCTATGATAGAAAATAAAATACTAGACAAGACACCATTTTAAGTCCTAGTGGGGCAGTGATATGAAGACTTAACACAAGTTTAAGGTATAATTTGTCTTTAGTAGTTTAATAATAAGGGGTTCTAGAAGTTGAGCCCTACCAAAACATATATAATAATCAATATGCTAAGTGGTAGTCACTACCTAAGGGATAACAAAATGTCTCTAAAGTTTATCACCTACGACTATAATCAGAGAAAAAAAATGTCAAGCTATGTATAAAACCAATCACTTGCAGAAGTGTCACAATTAACTAGATGGCTGAGGTATTCAAAAAGACAAGTTCAATCAAGGTGATTGGTCTTTTAAGCAATGATGGTAACTACTATGTAAAACTAACACCTAATAAATTATAGTGAGACAATTATAACCAATTATTTTAAGGAAGTTGAACCCCAAACTTACTTAATGGTATTGTACACTGTGTCTAGATAAAAATGTGTTCAGAAAGGTGAAGATTTACATGGAGTCCAGAAAAAAGGGGACAAGTAAAAAAATGAATACACATTCAGCACTATCTGAAATCTCCCACATGATTTTGGGGGAGTCACAAACATTCTGATAACCGAAGAGATACAGAATACTGGGTTTTGGGTGTGTGTTTGCAGCATATTGCTTTTTCAAAGCTTATATAAAATGTTCCTAAAATCCATTGTACCTTTGCCCCATTTCCACGTTCATCCAATAATCTGATTGCAAATTTAGCTTTAAATCAGGAAAAAAGCATCTTACAAATCTAAATGAACTAGTACTCTGGTTTACTTATCCTATCTCTTCTGAGTTTAGCCAAAATGAGTCAACTACCAAGAGCCTGTAACCTCTGGGAATAAAAGTCATTTCACCCACAAAAACTAGTCCTGGGATGTGCTAATTAAGCCACTACTAACTTAAGAAGTCTTACTTAGATGGCTAATTGGCATCCTTCTCTAACAACTCTGTATGTAAAAAGAATTTAAGCATAAAAGGAGATGTTTTTGTTTTGTTTTTACAGCAGCCAGCAATTAAAAAGAAAAACTAAAATAAAACATTTTTAAATCCAAAATATGTATTTTAGATATTTTTCCCACTTACCTTTTTCTTTGTCCACTCTAATGACTACCACACATTCATTCCTGCCAATTCTGATGAGTTTGTTTATAGAACGGATACGCCTTCTGGACAACTCACTAAGAAGAATCATGCCTTCAATATTGTTGTATTCCAGCAAGCTGACATAAGCCCCCATTTCAGCAATGGACCTTACGTTCACCATCACTACATCTTCCACCTCAGGAAATTTGTGTTGATAAAATCTACAACTTAGACCCGGCATTCTGCATTTTAAACAAAAGAATCAAGTGAGTGTTCAGTTAAGGTCAAAATAAAGAAATGTCAATTTTCCACATCTTGCCACTGGAAGAAATGATTAGTCTTCTCAACTCTTCAAACTTCTTAAATGGTACCAGAAAACAGATGGATGTTCAGGAACGAAGCTTTAATTTTTACGTTGTTCCATATTTTTGTAGGGCTTGAGTGATTCTCTGACATCAGTTTTAGAGGAATCATAAAAACTAATGACCATCTATGAAGTACTCTGAGACTTAAGGATTAAAGGTACACCTTGAAACACTATTTTAAATACCACCACTTTAAGAAATAACAAATGATGGGAAGCATCACTACTACTATAAACCTATCAACAAAACCAAAGCTACTCATTCTCCAAGTCAGCTAAGACTTTATATACTACCACCCACATAAAGGGAAGAATCTTCCCACTACTTAAACCACAGCCCTCACCATATATCAAACAATATACCCTATCATTTATTCTAGCCAAACTCACAGTATCATGTTACGACAAAGACCAAAAACTTATTAACAAAAAAATAAATATAATTAAATACAACTAAACACTTTACTTCTATTGAATAGGTATACCCAATCTTGAGAATAGCTTTATAGAACTCCATTACTATAAAGTTCAAGCATCTCTTAAACTCCAAGCACTAAATATATTTATTTATTTTTATTTTTTATTTTGGGGGGAGCACACGCGTGAGAATGGGGAAGAGAGGGAGAACGAGAGACAGAAAATCCTGAGCAGGCTCTATGCTCAGCGTAGCCCAACAGAGGGCTTGATCCCACGACCCTGGGATCATGACCCAAGTGAAATCAAGAGAAGGATGCTCAACCAACTGAGCCACCCAGGCGTCCCAACCACCAAGCATTAAATATATTTAAAACTATTCCCTTTGATCTACCCAACCTACTTTCAGCACCACTCCTTTTATGACCCACAAGACTGAAATTATACCATGCACAGGAACGTATTTTTAAAAGAAAGCTCTAAAATGAATCACAGTTGATTTTCATGTTTTTCTACTAACCTTAACCAATTTACTATTGTCAAAGTTCAGAAAACAGGCAGTAATAGGATCTAAAGGCCTACAAAAAATGTGTGAAAATTCATTTACTTATTTTTTTCCTAATTGGGCAATAAGGTTGCCATTACTTGATCTTAAAGACAGACCAACCACATCCAGCCCACAGAACACCAGAGTTCTGCTGCAGTTCAGTTTGAGAACTAATTGCATCCACATGTATCTTCACAGTGGCTTCCCACTGATTTTTACATCTACCACCTATAGGTATTGGCTACTGCCTGAGTACCACTTTCCCCCTAGTTCTATATTATAAATGAAGAAATTCAAACAGGCTAAGCAACTTGTTCTGTCATATACTGCTAACAACTGATAGTCAGAATTTGAACCTATGAAGTCTGGATCCATAGTCTGTGCTCTGATTCATCAGGCTATATATTCTCCCAGTATTACTGATAGATATATCAGAAGCATCTTTAAAAAATGCAATATACATATTCATTGCTGAATCATAGATCATAGATTAATGCAAACTTTTAGTACCAATCTATCCTGTTTAACAACAAAAATAAAGTGGCATATTAATAATAGGGCCAAAATGTAGTTCTCTTGTAGCTTGACAAAATAGGGATTTAGCAAATAAAGGGAAGTAGACATTCAATGGCCAGAATTACCCAGCAAGAAACAGCTGAGCTGGTCGTTTCATTCTTAAATGGCTTTTTTTTTTCCTTTTGGACAACTGTTGTCAAATATCTGTATGTAAAGCACTAAAATTTGAGAGCTAGAAAAGTCTCAAACTGGGTATCGAAGTAAATGATGTCACAGAATGTGTGAAACAGTTTTAAGAGATTTAATAGAGGCTAACCACATTTACTTACCAAATTTATGCAAATAGTAAAGCTGATAATTTTGGGGAATCAAGGCTTAATTTGATAATTAAAGAATACAAGCAATACTGTAAAAGAATCCTGATGGGAGAGATGAATGCTACTGTTCTAGGAGGTACCAGTCTCTTTACAATATACAAAGTAAAAAAAAAAAAAGAACATAGCTGATGGTATGTTATTCAACACAAAGAATAGCCAGTAAGTACAAAATAGCTCTAGACATGGGTTTCAGCCCTTGCTCTCCTACCTACTACCTGTTGTTGCTTGGGAAATGCATTCACCTTAAACTGTAGTTTCTAGTCTGTGTCATGGACCTTGCAGGTTTGTGGAGTGTATCAAATTAGATTAAAATATATGTAAATCTGCAAAGTGTACTGTGCTATACAAATAATGACGATAAAAGGCAAAGGAGTAATTTTTTTGTATTTTGTAACTTAATTCGTTAAACAATTATTTTTGCAGTATCTACTATGTACTAAGTACTACTAACACTTAAAGATTCTTACCTAAGGAAGTTAATCATAGAGTGGGAAACAAACTGGTAAGCATATCAATTGCAATATGGGGTACTAGGAAAGGAGTACAGTGAAGCAGGGTTCCAGGGAACCAAGGAACAGAAATATTAAATGACTTCCTCAAGGATAAATACTTAAAAGGTACTGGAACAGGAACTAAAACCAAGACTTCGCATAGTAAATCCAGAATACCTTTAACCCACAGAATCTCAGTACGTTAGAATACTGCAATATGGTATGTGTTCTTCAATGCTGAATATCCACCTTTCAAAATGTATTAGCTGAACTCCAAGCCAATTTCAAATACCTTGTGCCTGGTCAAATGGTAGGTAGGACTCCTTAAACCAGTGCATGGTCAAGTAACCATAATAGATCCAGGACGTCCACATTCCTTTCCAAAGTTAAGTGTGTTATGTGAGAGACAATTCACGATAATTTTAATTTGTCTCTCACTGTCACCAGTAACGCTCTCTGAATGGTAGTTTCTGGAAGTGCTACACAAATAAGCTTTTAAACTATTTCACTGTAGTTGAAATAGGAAGCCCTGATTCCTACAAACATTACTGTGTGTCTTTCTGAGATCTTAGAATCAGTAACTGTCACTTGGCATTAGATCAACTCAGTAGTAAAGCTCTATATAATTCACACACTGTTGAAAGACACATAATCACAAGTTTTTTTCCTTGAACAACTTCAATCGGGAGAAAAACCAGGACTTCTCTGCTACAACTTTTCTCCAAGAAACAAAGTAGCCTAAGTTTGGGGGATAATAAAGGGGACCTGAGGCTGAATACGCATTTAACCCTAAAATTCCCTTATCTTTTTAGTTATGTTTAACTGTGAGGCCACAGCGTGTAATTCTCTTCTCATTGGTGCTGAAATACGGCAAACCGATACTAAGATTAGTGAACTCTTCAACAGTATGTTTTAGTTTCGATGCAAAGGGTGACTCATTCTGTAAAAATGCACAAGTCAAGCGATACAGTAATATGAACATCAATTTAAAAAAAATCAATTATCGGACAAATAAACTATTCTTGGATCTTTCTAACCCAGCTCTTGTCAACGTTACGGACCACCCCAATGGTCCCTTCACGTGTCTGGTCTGGTTTCCACTGAGAGGTAGCATTTGCTTGGGGCGGAAGGAAAAAAAAGGGGTGGGAGCGGAATTCTTAGTGTCCTGGGGTGGGGGTGTCACAGCGTTTTCCCAAGGCCACCCCCTCGTCTCAAGGTACCCTCACTTTCAGTATATTGAAGGTGTACAGTCGTTTGGCCCACTTTCCTTCACAAGATCCCTCCGCTCGTATAATGACACCTCTGTTAACACTGCCGACCAAGCCGGCGCTGGCGGGTGGTGTCGGACACTTCCCGCGCAGGAACGGGAAAGGGAGGGGTGTTAGCCCAGGGCCTACTCTCTCTCGACCACCAGTCAACCGACACAACCAAAGCGAGTTCTTGAAGAAACCGATCTGGGGGACTAATCACCTGAGGTATGTATGTGAATCCCGCGCCGGGATCCCGTGCCGTGCTCTTTAATCGCAGAGATTAGACAGTCCAGCCGCAGCGGCAGCCGAACCTCAGCGTGCGCTTCGCTCTATCCCACCGCGCATGCGGAACCACCTCGCATTGCGCATGCGCCAGTACAACAGCTGTCCCTCTTCCTCACTGATCATAGAGTCTAGGTCCTCCGAAGAAAAGGAAGAAAGTAGAGCATAGGAGGACCTGAAAAGTACGTTTTCTCGATTATCTGTCGTTTTCGTTAAGTAACCTTCAAGGCGCAGGGAACTGGTAGGACTCTGATTCCTTGTCCTTGAAGAATTAAGTCTCTCTCAAAGCTTCTGTCAACCATGAGGTGGCGCTGTGACCAAAGACGAAAAGTGGAGGAAGAGAAGGAGTGTACTCCTCCCCTGTTCTTTCACCTCGCGCGTGCAAAGCCTTACTCAGCCTCCTGGGAGGGGGAGGGGGAGGGGCTAGGAGGCGAACCGGAAGTGAGGGGCGGTTCGGGGGTGGAGGGGGCGAGGCCTCAACATCCGGGCATCGCCTTTTTTTTTTTTTTTTTTCCCCCTCCCCAACCGCCCCCGCCAAGTGCCAACAGGAAGCGGAAGTTAAGAATGCGTGTGTAAGAATCCCGGCTGCCACTTAGCAACGCGAGGAGGTCAGGTGATACAACCAGCTGACTCCCGTAGAGGAGGTCCCTGTGGCTGTGGGTGTTGCAGCCACGATAGCCCGGCCCAGACTCGAACCGAACTATCATCGTCAGAATGTCGGGCAAAGACCGAATTGAAATCTTTCCCTCGCGAATGTAAGTAAAAGAACGGGTCGAGCAGAATTCATAGGTTCATGAACGCCTGTTCGGAGCAGCGACCCCTCCATACCCTGGACTAGCAGGGAGGTTCATTGTTTCCTGGGTAGATCCTGAGCTCACCCCGTCCCTTTTCGTGAGTCTGGGACGACGCTTCCTGATGACCCCCTCACATATTCCTTTGAGGGAACCAGACTGGACAGATCCCAAGCCGTAGGAACAGTCTGTCCGAACTGCTGGTTTTTATGGAGGTCCGCAGTCTTTATTCATTAATCGAGCCATTCGTTCCATATTCCCTTATTGAGCTGGGCACTGGGTTTATAGAACTATGAATCGTCGCCAGTTTTGCCTTAGAGAGCTTACAGTTTAGCGGAGAGATGGACAGGCCAGCGAGGTTTCATAAATACTTTGAGAAGGGAAGTTTACTGTGGTAAGCACATAGAAGAGGCTTCTAGGCCAAATTGGGGGTTGAATCGAATTGCACTAGCGTGGACGTCAGATTCGATCTTGGATCCCTTTTCTCATTTTCTAAGATCCCATGAAATGTCACCTGCGGCTGGAAGATATCCTTGAGTTTCCCAGGCACTCTTTTTTTGCTTCATCACCATTGCCCCTTGTTCAGACCTCTGTTAATACCACCCATCACACTGTAAAGTGGATATTTGTTTACATATCTTTCCCCCTGGACTGTGAGCTTTCTCCAGGAGAAGAGTGTCTTAATAATTAATCAATAGAAAGTCTACAAAAAATGTTCCTTGAGTGAACCTATGCCTTGGAATCTGCCCAGTTGTGGCCTGCCTTTCTCTTTTGTCTGAATTCTTTGGCAGGAGAAAAAGCCTTAAGTGTTTGAACAGTTGTAAAAGGTTTTGTAGTTTTCTCAAATGTGCCTAACAATGTGTGGAAAGTATAGATTGTTATTTTCTCTCTCTTCTTCCACTTTTGTCTTGTTTATTTGTTTTTTCCAGCAAGGAGCAGGAAATCAGGTTTGCCTCTGACATTTAGATCTTTAGATTGTGGTCCTATTTCTTTGGGGGTGTTCTGTTCTTTTTCTTCATCTTGATCTTTTTCTTAGAGAATCTGAGAATGCTTAAAATAAGAGAATTATATTCAAACTCACTCCTAGATTTCTTTCCAGGGTGGCTGCAGTTCTTAATGAAATGAAAGCGTTTGGGGATTTTGTTATTTTTTACCTTTACCTGCTGATTTTCTAGTAGATATTTGTATTAGGTGGGAAGCAAGCCCATTGTGGAGAAAGGCACTGCCTGTAAAATAGGTCAGGATCAAGGCTACTTTGAAGTAGTGAGATCTGCAGAACTCCCAGTACTTGAGTTTGAGTCTTACCAAATGTCTGTGCTGAGAGACCACCAAATTCTAGCATAGCCTAAGGCCATCAACATGGCTGCCTGAGAAAGCTCAGTGCTTCCAGGAGAATTTATTGTTTGTTCTATCCAATACTTTTTTTTTCTTTTCTTCTTCTTCTTCTTTTTTTTTTTTTTTAGAGAGACAGAAAGCAAGAGGGGGAGGGGCAGAGAGAGAGGGAGACACAGAACCCAAAGCAGATTCCAGGCTCTGAGCGGCCAGCACAGAGCCTGATGCGGGTCTTGAACTCATGCGGGTCTTGAACTCATGCACCCAAGCCAAAGTCAGACGCTTAACCAACTGAGCCACCCAGATGCCACGATCCAATACTTGACAATAGGCTCCTGACTTCCCTTCCTTAAGGCATTCAGTAAAAGTAGCTTACAATTATGAATCCTTTCTTTTCTTTTTGAGGTGTATATGTCTATTCTACAACTTAGAAGTCCCTTTCTCAAGGACCTGAAAGCCATTTCTTTGAAACATAGATATTAGGAAGGATAGGGCCTCTGTCTGCCAGTCTCTGTGGGAGGATAGAATCCTAACTTCATGATTGCCAGCTAGTAGACACAGCTTGCCTAAAGTCATTTTTACTGACTCACCCTTGGTAATTTTTCAGTTCTGTGACCCCTCTTGAGGCTGCTCTTAGTCCTCTCCCTTATTCCTTTGAAATACCCAACCACTTCTGCACAAATCAGAATGGAGCTCAGCTCTTTCTCCCACTGTTAGTGGTTACTGAACAAATTCTGTTTTCACCATTTTAATGTCTGGCTGTGTTTATCTTTGATGGTAGTCAGAATGTTAGCATTTTTGTTTTGTTTTTACTTTGAGACTAGAGTGAAAATAAACTTCTTTGGGCTTATACAGGAAGACTAATAGGTTCCAAAAGGTGAAAACTGCTATTTAAGAGCACTCAGCTTGCTGATTGAGAGGAAAATCAGGTGCAGGAAGTAACTGCTTCTCTAAATATTTTCTGTAAGGCTTAGCAGTGGGTATTTTGTCATGCAGTCAGATGCGTTTGATTCAGCTGAAAACAGTCATCATTCTAGATGAAGGTCATACATTTTTCCTATGGTCAAGTGGCTCTGAAACTTATAAAAGAATATGTGTTTTAAGAGCTAGGATAGAAAATACTTTCGTGACTTCTGTGTCAGATACTTGCATCTTACAGGTTTTATGACATACTGGCTGTAAGTCCTTGGGCAAGTCACTCTTCAAATCTCAAGAATTAAAATTTGTCTGTTTCACAGAAGTGCCATTAGCTGGGAGGAAATTAAAATTAGCATGGTAAATTCAGTTTTATCAACCAGATTATCTTTTTTACAATAAACTTGCTGGAATCTGCAGTACTGGGATTTGACTTAAATTTGATCCAGCCCTTCGAGCTCAAATTCTGGTCCTTAGTGTCAACAATATGATATGTTAAATGTACACATTGGGGAGGATAGCTCCAGCTCAGGCTGGAAACTGAACCAGCTTTGCTTAGACCTTCAGTGAGGCCAGTCAGTACAAAGTCAGCCACTGATAGTTTTCAAAGAGAGAACTGTTCATCTGATGCTGTTTCTTTTTTTTTTTTTTTTAATTTTTTTTTAACATTTATTTTTGAGAGAGAGAGTCGAGAAGGGGCAGAGAGAGAGAGAGGGAGACAGAATCTGAAGCAGGCTCCGAGCTGTCAGCACAGAGCCTGATGCGGGGCTCGAACCCATGAACCGTGAGGTGAGACCATGACCTGAGCCGAAGTCTGGCGGCTCTCAACCTACTGAGACACGCAGGCATCCCCCGCCCCGCCTGATGCTGTTTCTAATAGGCAGCATGGCATGTGGTTGGGATACAGTGGGACTAGGTTTGAGCCTTGATTTGAGCCTTGGACAAGGCACTGGAGTCAGAAATCTGTTTCAGTCTGTTTATTTTTTTCACCTAGAGTGAGAAAGTTTCGTTTTTCTAAGTCTCATTTTCAAGATAATGTTTAAAGTTTCTTCTAGCTATAGAATTATCTCAGTAACGTTTCCCCTATGGTAAAAGAGTAAAATCTAGGAATTTACCCAAAAGTCCATTAATACATGATACTTTGCAGTTTGTTACAACACTGGTAATATGAAATTATATCCCCTTATACAAATCATTTTATCATTATACAACATATTGTTAAATTGTATTACCCACTTTTTTTAAAAATTAAATTTTACCTGGCATAGGGTAGGAAGGACAGAAATGTCAATTTCTGCTATTACTTTCTTGACTTGTATTGGGATTTCTGATAGGAAAAGATTGGAATAAGGAGGTAAGGAGACTTCAGTAGTTTGCCACTTCTCAGAAGTCTTTACTTATATGTGTCATTGTTTCCTAGAATCATTTATAAATTAATAAAATGATTGCTGGTAGGATTTTGACTGATGATATGAAAACATTAGTGCCACACTTTTAATAGAAAAAGTAATAAATGGTTGTGGTATAAAACTCAAAAGGTTCAAAGGAATATAAATATAATAGTAAAAAGTAATCCATTTTTTTTTCACTCAGTCCCATTTCCCAAAGGAAACTTATCAGTTTCTGTGAATCTTTTCTAGAACTATTCTCTGTATCAAAATAAGCATATTTATCCCTTATTTTGTATGAGTAAGAGAATATAAAATAGGGAGCATATGTAGATCTACCTTCCTCTTATTTTTTTTTTTATGACTGCATAACATTCCCTTGGAAGAACGATGATTTATGGGACACTAATATCCACCCTTTTGCTATTACATATAAGGCTGGAGTACTCATCCTTAACCTTGTGTATATTTTTGTGTATATGTGGGAGTAAATCTGTAGGATAAATTCCTCAAAGTGGAATTGTTGGTCCTGAGGTAAGTGCATTTCAAATTATGATATTTATTAGTGGACAGATTTTTTTTTTAAATGCTTAATACATGTGTAATGGAAACACAGATATTATTTTAACTTACAAATCAAATTAATATTTTAACTATGGTGGCATTATAAGATAGAACTCCTGATAAATTTTATCATAATTTAATAACTAATTCCAGATATTGGTTAAAGAATTGTTTCTGTTTTAAATAAATGAACTTCTTATTTATGGAATGCTGAGGGTGGAAATCTACAGTATTGAGAAACCAATTAATTGTAACTGTCAGCACAAGTGCTATATATTCTTATTCTCATGACATCAAAGAATGAAGCATGATTTTAACACTGTATTGGGGAGATATTTGTATGTCTTTTAAACAGTGTGAATAAATGTCTCTAACTTTGTTTGTGTAGGGCACAGACCATCATGAAGGCTCGATTAAAAGGAGCACAGACAGGTCGAAACCTCCTGAAGAAAAAATCTGATGCCTTAACTCTTCGATTTCGACAGATCCTAAAGAAGATAATAGAGGTAGAATGAACTGTTTTTAGAACAGTTATTTTAGAGGTATCTAAGGAAAATCTAGCATGGCTATTGGCATTTAAATTTTTCTTTAAGTTATTTTAATTTAAAATTTTGTCTTTTTATTATTTAAAAAAATTTTTTTTGTGTGTTTATTTATTTTTGAGAGAGAGAGACAGAGTGTGAGCAGGGGAGGGCAGAGAGAGAGGGAGACAGAACTGAAGCAGGCTCCACGCTTTGAGCTGTCCACGCAGAGCCCGACGCGGGGCTTGAACCCACGAACCGTGAGATCATGACCTGAGCTGAAGTCGGGACACCCAACTGACTGAGCCACCAGCTGCCCCTAATTTTTTTTCTCTCAAAAGTAAAAATACCATTATCACTGTAACAAGTTTCAGATTACTTAATAAAATTCAAACTCATTACTCTTGCCTGCAAAGCCCCACTTGATCCCATCTGGCTCCTGCCTGCCTCTGATCTCATTTGGAACATTCTCCCTACCATCTTCCTCCAGGACCTTTTCAGTAGCTGTTTCTTCTGCCTGAAATGTTCTTTCCTCAGAACTTCTTGTGATTTGCTCCTCTGGCCATTCTGGTCTCTTCAGAGAAGCCATCCCTCATTACCTAATCAGAAGTGACCACCATATTTACTTCTGTCACATTTCCTTATTTTAGTTGTAGTATGTATTACTGCATATTTTCTTGTTTGGTTGGTTAGTTCCTTGAGAGCAGAGACTTTCTTGTCCCTAGAACAGTGCTGGCCCATAGTATGTTTCAATTCATTGCTTTTTGGGTAATTGCTATGTGAATATGGAAGTATATTTAAAAAGTGAAAGTTACTCCTCTTCCCCTACCTAACTACCCTTGTTTCATTTCCCAGAGGAGTTCTTCATGACACTGATTTTTAGTCTTTCAGTCTCCCTGTCTGTCTTTCATGATGTTTTTAGCAACAGACATGCAATTGTTATATAATTCAATAACGTTTCCTGGCTGCTCCCCCTGGCAGAGTTTGGACAGCTATCTACATCAGTGCATAGATTTTCCTTTTTCTTTATAGCAGCTGCATGGTACTCCATTGAATGGACAATGGAATTTAGCCGTTTTCCTGTTGATGAATGTGTAGTTTTACTATTTTGTGGGGGAGGGTACTCTTAAATCCTTTTGTGTATGTGTAAGAGTACTGACAACACTGACTCCATCTTTGGCCCTCCATCTTGTTCATGCCTGCACTATGACTTTGGGGCTATGTGTTCCAGGCTCCATGGAGGTTAATGTTTGCCGTAACCAGAATGCGGGAAGGCTTGTCCTGATCTTTCCTAAAGTGGCCCACAGAGGGCGCCACTTTAGGTAACTAGTAGAGATGGCTGGCACACAGAAGGTGCCACTTTAGGTAAGTAGTAGAGGTGGTTGGAGAGCTGCTCGAGGTAACTAATGGGGTGGTTGGTGCACAGAAGGTGCCACTTTAGGTAATTATCCTGTAACCACGCCACCATGCCCCTTGCTCTATAAAAGCAGGGGATTATGGGCCAGGCTTGGCGGACAGTAGCTTTTTGGGTTGTTAGGCTTCCTGATCACCCCCAGTCGGTAAGTTACTGTGAGTAAAAGGGTGTAACCGGTTCTGAGAGGCTTGCATTGTTTTTCTGAGTGCCTTCTCAGTGTCCCTCCTCCATCTTCTACCAGCCGGCAAGCCAGCCAGGAAACTGAAAGTGAAGCTAGCCTGGTCTAGGGGCCAGGGGTGGGGGGAGCCTGAGCTGGCTAGCCACCGCCACGTGGGGAGACTTGGCCGGGTGTGTGAGTGCGGGGGTGCCCTGAAAATGGCCAAGGGGTTGGTGTATAGCCTGCCTGAAACCGGGAGAGGGGGAGAAAAGGAGAAGGGAGAGTGGAATAGCAGTTGTGGCGGTGGCTTGGCAGTTGGTCTGTGTGTTGTGAGGTGCCGTGGAGGGAGAGTTGGGAGTAGAGAGGGATTTGGAACGGACCGGAGAGGTGGCATTGGCTTTGTAAGAGGATGTGGGAGCAGCATGTTCTTCCCCTAGGGTTGTTCTGTCCGGAGGAATCCAGCAGCGGGGTTGGGGGGGTGGGGCACTTGGGAATGATGGCCGTTGGTGGCAGGCAGAGGAGGGTGAGTGCCCACTACCTCGCACTAAAGGGAGAACTGTGAGGTCTCAGGAGAGTTGGAGTCCTGAGGCCTGCAATCCCTGGGGTAATGGCTCTGATGAGGAGGATGTTTTCCTAGAGGGGGAAGATGATTTATAGGCATGCCCTTTGGTTGGAACAGAGCCCCAGGCTGCTTGTTTGCCTGAGGATGAGCAGAAGAAATTCCCATGCTCAGGAAACGACTGTGAGGGAATATTCTGCCCCTGACGTAGTGGAGCCAGTCAGCCACTTTAAGAAGGAGGGCCGTAAAAGGGGTGGCAGCTTGAGTGTTGGGACTGTGGGATACTGGGGAAGATGGTGTTCTGGTGGAGGTTTGGGACGTCAAAAATGGCCTCAGTCCCTGCTCAACCTGCCTTGTGACAAATACATGCCACAGTCCTAGGTGAGAATCATGGGCACTTAGCTAATTTGACTGGATAAATGCTAGTATTAAGATAACTTGGCCTAACTGAAGCCTGTCTCTGGCTTGCAGATGGCTGTGTCCTCACATGGTTTTTCCTCTGTGGTGTCTGTGTGTTGTAATATTCTTATTAAAAGGACATCAGATTGAATTAGATTCCAGCCTAAAGGCCTCATTTTAACCGGGGTTAGGACTTCAACATATACCTCATGGGGACCCAATTCAGCTTTAATTATATATGTATGTATTCTATATATAGTAATGAATAAACAAATTAGAGAATAAATAATGCGTTACATACAGTGTGCTGAACTTGTGACTGTGACGGTGAGCCAACCATTAATAAAAACTGAAATATAATGGGAATTAAAAAAAAAACTTGGCCTAGCAAAGGGGATATTCCCTGATCTCTATGCAAGAACTACAAGAAATTGTACGTGAACTGGGAATGAAACCTGCCATTTATGCCTAGCATTTTAGAGGCCTCAACAAAGAATTATTTTTCTCTGGTATTGAAGACCTTATATTACAGTCAGCCCCAGGGGCATGATATGGGACTTAGTATCTGTTCTTGTCCCTTTGGTTAATCAACCCATTTGCTATAGTAGCTACTATGGTGGCTGACTTAAGTCAAACCAGAAGAATCTGTCATAAGGGAAATAGGTTGAAAAATGGGGAAACAAAAGGTCCTGCCAATGATAAAATGGCAGAGAGGGGGTCCATCAAGGTCTCTCAAAAATTATTGCCAAGATCTAATTTTATATAGGTTCCGGAGAGAAAATCCACACAACCCAGTTTGGTCTTGGTAAGCCTATGGAAGACATTGCTTAAGGGAAAGCAGTTTATTCCCTTGGAGGAAAGCTCAAGAAAACCAGGTGTGTTCCCCAGAGCACCTCTGCTAACAGGAATTTTGGGAGTGGATACACCTTACCCCTAGAGACTAGGGATTATGCTAACATTGCTTGCAGTAGGGGGCAAACAGAGGCTGCATGTTGAATTAACCATTTATTGGTCTTGCACTTACAGACTACCAGTCTAATAGACACTGGAGCTGAATGCACACTTACGGAAACCCCTTGAAATTTGGGGGAAAAGTAAAGGCAGTAGATATTTATGTGGGGCAGATTATCAAAGTTCTGCAAACTAGTCTTTACTTACAGATTGCAGACTTTCTGCCTGTTGTTTTCTAGTGCATATCTCCCACATTTCTGAGTATTTTGGGCATCAATGTTCTGCAGGATCTGAATCTAACAACGACAGGTGGATTCAGTTGTGTATCCAAGTAGTGAAACTTGTTGTGGGTCATGGCAAAATGCGCACCTATACAGCTGCTGGTTTCTAAAGAGTAATAAACATAAAATGATATGAGCTACTTATTAGGGGGGGCATGATGAGATTATTGCCACCATTAAAGAATTAGAAAAGGTGGAGGTAATCAGGCCTGCTCAAAGCCCATTCAGTAGTTGGTTTGGCCTATAATGAAATTTAATGGGACCTGGCAAGTGACAGTAGATTATAGGGAACTTAGTAAAATTACTCTGCTCATCCATGCCATGATACCTAATACAGCCTTATTGTTAGGGGAAATCATGGCATCCATTAAGACTTATCATTACCTGCTAGACTTGTCTAATGCCTTTTCCAGCATTCATTAGGATGTGAATCCCAAGACCAATTTCCCTTCGTGTGGAACCCGAGTGACCTTCCAGGTGTTGCCCAAGGGTATCTCCTTAGTCCCTCTGTTTGTCACAGGATGGTAGCCAGAGATTTGGAAAAATGAATATTTTCAGAAGAGATGGTGCTTTATCATCATGTCAGTGTTATGTTAACTTATGATTTATCCTCCCTGTCTCAAGCAGCCACCTCATTCCAGGTGTGAAGTCTTGAGGGTGAGAGGTAAATACCAACAAATCCAAAGACTGGGTTAATCAGTAAAGTTCCCGGGCATCATCAGTTTGTGTAAGACCAGTGATGCCACAGATGGTCATTGATAAAATGTAAATCTTCCTAGTCCCTAAAACGGTAAAGGAATTATAGGCTTTTTGTTGGTTTACTGGGTTACTGAAGACTACTTATTGCCTGTCTAGTGATAGGGCAGACATTAAGACCTTTTATATGCCTTGGTTAGGAGGGGAAGCTAATGAGATTGGGCTGCAAACCAACAAGAGGCTATCCTAAAAAATGACAGTAAAACAAGTACAGACCTTGGAGATATTAATGCCAGCTGTGACTTGTGAATTAGATGTAAATTCATGTCTAGAAGGGTTTGGTTGGGGCTTGTGGGATGGATGAAATGGGAAACGGATCCTGTTAGGATTCTGTGGCTTCAATTATGGAAGGAAACAGAAGCCAGGTAGAATCCCGTGGAAGCACAGGTATTAGTTATATATCTTGCACTGCAGCAGATGGAAGGCCTGAGTGCTGATTTGCCTGTGATGGTACGAACCTCTCTGCTGGTAGGAGGGTGAACTAAGGACAGACATGCTCAGCAAACCTAAGAGTGCCTGTGCCCAGGTAAGCACCTTACAGAAATGGCATGCTGATCTACAGAGGAGGAACCTCCTCTCTCATGAGCTGCACCTGGTACTAGGGCTGGTCACTTAAATCGACCGTGCCCAACTTCAGAATTGTCTGACTTTATGCTTCCTCCCCGCCCCCAGTAAGGGAAGAGGTAGGCTCATCTCCAGCAGGTGCATAGTATACTGATGGCTGTTGCTGGGGAAACTTGCCTATTTGGCATTCCTCTGCCATCCAGCTGGATTCTGATGTACTTTCGTTTGAAGGAACTAATCAAAGTCAGTGGGCAGAATTGAAAATGGTATGGATTGTTTTGACACATGAGCCAGTGCCCATCAATTTGGCTGCTGACAGCTGGGCAGTGTTGTAAAAGGTTGACAACATAGATGCAATGATGGCACAAAGAAGGTTGGGCTATATTAAATAGACCCCTGTGGAAAGTAGAACTGTGAGAAGATGTTTGGGTAGTATGCTCTAAGCCCAATGCAGCCATCGAACAGTCATCCAAGTATGGCATATGTCCCTGCTCACTCCCCATCCACACTACCAGGCAATCCTGAGGCAAATGCTCTAGTCTGGGTATGAGCCCTTCAGCTGGAGAAAATGCTGACCCTGTCTGATGTAGCAGAATGGGTCCATCATAAATCAGGACACTGAGGTCCCAAAAGTACCTGAGAAATGAGATTACATTTTTCTGTAAAATATTCAGTCTACAAGCTGCTGACAAGAACTGCCCCCAGTGCCATCTCAAGCGATGGACCTTATGCCACACCCTGGGGTGTATTGGGTGGACTATAAACTCTGTTTCTCACTGGCAGATCTATTACATAAGCCCTTTGCCAGTATTGGGAGGGCACAAATATGTACAGACCTGTGTGGACACTTGCACAGGACTTGTACAAGCCTTAGCCTATAAAAAGAGCTAATCAGGCTGCAACTGTAACAGATTAACAAAACTGGAGAGCATGTACAAACACCCCCTACTCAGTGATCAAGGGACACATTTTACTGGCCATGATATCCAAAAATGGGCAGAGACCTGGGTATATTATGGACTTCCCACCTGCCATACAGCCTCACTGTTGCAGGCCTAATTGAAAGGATGAATGGGCTAATAGCACATTAAAGACTTTATCACGGGTGGATCCCTGAAAGGATGGGCTCCAAGACTAACCAGCAATTCATCTCCTTAAAGCTATGCCCATAGCAAGACAGACATCTACATATGAACACCTCACCAGCAACACCCATGCAGTTTGCAGCTCTTGTGCAGGTGTTATCTGGAGACCCATGGTCTGTTGGGGGAGGAGGGCTTCCTTTTGTGATTGCTACAAGACCTCCCACGTGGTAAGACTTTAGTTCATTGGAAATAAACTTGGAATGCCTCCTCCAGGTGGCTTGGTATCCTAATCCCTTGGGGCCACAGCCTCCCATCCAGTAGTATTCTTAACCCTTTATTATGCATTGGTCAGGGCCCAGCACATGCAAATAACTGCTTCTGAATTTCTGATGCTTGGTATTGAGGTAGGGTTGTTAGTGCAAACCGAAATGCCCCTGTACAATATAGGTACACCCTTTGATGATACTAAGGGGCAAAATACATGGGGTCTTTTCCCAGGGAAAATACCTAAGCCAGGGGTGTTCTTAGCTCATGGGGCCCAAACCACTACCTTGTTGTTTGTGAATGAAGATTTGCCACACCTGTTGCCTGTAAAACATTTCTTACTGCCCTTAACCTTGCATCGTTAATGTTTCTATTGTGTCTGGAAACGTCTTTTTGTCATAGGCCACCACTTACGCTGAAGTTGACAATTGCTCTGACTGCTGGGTCTGCAGAAAGCGTTGCTGGGAAATTGTAGTTCTAAGTATTTTCTTTGGTCGTACAGATCTGTTGTTGCTGCTGTGGTATAGAGATGCAAGTCCCCTCCCAATACCTGTCCGTAGGGTCATTGTGGAAGAATGGTGTGTAAAGGTTATACGGGCCATAAAGATGTTGAGGGTAGAGTGTAGTAATGCTGACAGCACTGACTCCCATTTGTCAGTGCTCCATCTTGTTCGTGCTGCGCAATGACTTCGCTTGGCAACTGGTAGAGATGGCTGGTGCACAGAGGGTATCACTTTAGGTAACTCCCTTGTGATCTCCCCACCATACCCCCCACCCCCTCTATAAAAGCTGGGGGTTTATGATCCAGACTTGGCAGAGATAGCCGCATAGCTGCCTGGATTGTTGGTCCCTCCCTGCATAAAACTGTAAATGGTCTGCAGTGCCTTGCATTGGGTTTCGGTCTCAGAGTGTCATCTTAGCCTGGAAGATGCTCGACTGTCCCTTCTCCACCTTCTGACAGTATATGTACTGGCATTTCTCTGGAAAATCTTAGAATCTCAAGGATCTATTCATTTAAATTTTTGATGGATAACTGTCAAATTGTTTTCCAAGTTGTTATACTAATTTACATTCCTGTCAAATGATTATGAGAGCACCTATTCTCTCAAATTCATCATAACTGGGTATTAGTAATCTTTTTTATTTGTTGCCAATCTATGTGACTAAAATTGGTATCTTTTAATTTGCACTACTTTTGATTGTCAGGTTGAGCATCTTTTCATGTTTACTGGTAATTTGATTTTCTTGGTGAATATCTTTTTGTAGAAGTTCTACAATAGTCTGGTTAGTGTGTAAAATGCCAAAAATATTTTCTCCTAGCCTTTTTAAAAAATATTTCTTGTTTGGTGAAGTCTTTTTTCTTTTTAACATAGTACTTGGGTTATACATAATGCTTAGAAAGGCCCTTTTAAAAAGATTAAGAAAATATTCTATGCTTTATAGTTTTTTTTTGAAACTAATGACTTCTGGAGAGAGAGAGAGAGAGAGAGAGTGTGTGTGTGTGAGTGAGAGAGATGTGAAGAGGTAGGGATTTAGCTTTATCATTTTGTAAGTGGGTGGCCAGTTGAATGGTCTCTTTGTTACCAAATTCCCATATAGGCTTGCGGCTCTTTCTGAGTACTGTTCTGTTTCATTGTCTTATTTTTCCCATATCGAATGAATTTCCTTATTGTAGGTATACCTTTTTAAAAAATTAAAAAAAAAATTTTTTTTTTTTTAGCGTTTACTCATTTTTTGAGAGACCGAGCATGAGTGGGGGAGGGGCAGAGAGAGGGAGACACAGAATCCGAAGCAAGCTCCAGGCTCAGAACTGACAGCAGAGCCTGACGTGGGGCTCAAGCTCACAAACCTTGTGATCATGACCTGAGCCGAAGTCGGCCGCTTAACCCACTGAGCCACCCAGGCGCCCCAAACATTAAATATTTCAGGTTTATATTAAAGCCACTATGCCATTAAGATTTTGACTGCATTGCAGTGAGCAAATTGGCATGAACTCATTCAGGAATAAGATTGGTCCTTCAGTAAAGATCGTTTTCTATTTCTTAATGTCTTTATTCTGATGTTTTAATTATAAACTGTATGGTTTTGTAACACTATTAACTGACCATAACCAAAACTGTTAAAACAAAATTGGATATTTTTGTTATCAAGTCATTATTTTAGGCACGCACCTGGCATAAAATACTGGTTATTAAAGAAATGTAATTTTGATGTTTTTTCCTTGTAATAAACTTGGTTGGATCAGTTGTTGGTTTATGCTTTTCCAGACTAAAATGTTGATGGGTGAAGTGATGAGAGAAGCTGCCTTTTCACTTGCAGAGGCCAAGTTCACGGCAGGGGACTTCAGGTAAGACTTAATGGGGTGTTTTGAAAAATCAAAGTGCTTTCATGTTCATAATTTCACTTCAAAGCTGTTCTTAATGAAAACCATAGAAGCAATAAAGACAAACGATGGGGATGCAAGTGTTCGTTGCTACTACTCTGTCACCCTAACACTAGTGCCTTTATTATCATCCACATGTGTCTGTTACACAGTTGGAGGCACAGGGTACTTAACATTTTATAGTTTTCTTTTTTTTCTATAAATTTTTTTTTTTTAACGTTTATTTTTGAGACAGACAGAGCATGAACGGGGGAGGGTCAGAGAGAGGGAGACACAGAATCAGAAGCAGGCTCCAGGCTCTGAGCCGTCAGCACAGAGCCCGACGCGGGCCTCGAACTCACAGACCACGAGATCATGACCTGAGCCGAAGTCGGCCGCTTAACCGACTGAGCCACCCAGGCGCCCCTAGTCTGTTTTCATTTAACATTGTATCATGAAAATTTTTCCTGGTTTTTACATAGCTGTATAACGTTTCTCTAAATGTACATAATTTATTAACCATTTCTAATGGTGGACTTTGGGTTGATTTTCAGATTTTTTGAATATTAGAAAAGATGCTGTAAACATCTTCATGTATATATATTTTTTTGTTTCTGTAGAATTACTTCCTTAGGATACGTTTGAGAATGGAATTGGTTGTTAAAGGGCATAAATTCTCTAAGGCCTTCGTCACATCAGTACATGCTTTTACAAAGAATATAAAATGTTTTTGTTTTACAAAGGGGGTTTTGCCAGTTACATTGTATGATTCTCCCCAAATAATCTTGTGAGGTAAACCAGGCAAGCATTGTTATTCCTCATTTAAATTCAGTGCCTTCCTGAAGGCAAATGGCTATTTGGGGGCAGAGGTGGAAATTTTCAGGGTTTTTCATTTTTGTTGTCTTTACCCAATGACACAGTGTCTCCATTCTTAGTTTGTGTTATCCAGGAGCATTACCTAATGGGCAGGTCTTACAGCCTCAGGGGCAGAAGTCCTTTTGTGAAGAGATGGACTTTAATTTTGCCAGTGTTTGTGGGACAGCACCTTGCATTGACTTTTCTAGCAGAGACAGGGAATCAGTAGTATGAGTGGAATGTGAATGTGTTTTAGGGTGGTTATGGTGAAAACACTATAAGGACAAACTGGGGAGTCAGACAAAACCAGATGGAAGTTAGGTTCCAGGTTAAAGGAATTAAAGTCCTGCTTAGCCAAATCTAGAAGGTTAGAAGGAACGAATTTTCTCTAAATCACATTAGCTGAATAAAAGCCCTTAAATCACCTTTCTGGCACCACATGCCTGACTGAAAACTCAATCCATGTACTTTAAAATAATTTTTTGTTATTTTCTTATGGTTAATTTTTTTATATTAAATATAATTTGTTGTCAAATTGATTTCCATACAACACCCAGTGCTCATCCCAACAAGTGCCCTCCTCCATTTTCCCCTCTCCCCCACCCCCATCAACCCTCAGTTTGTTCTCAGTATTTAAGAGTCTCTTATGGTTTGCCTCCCTCCCTCTCTGTAACTTTTTTTTCCCCCTTAATGTTTTGAAAAATTGTTCATTCTTTACTCTCTGAGGCCCTCTTCTGGCAGCAGTGATTTTTTTTTTTTCTTTTTCTGGAAAGACCATTCTCGGAACATACTTAATTGTGCTATCTCATCCTTGTTGAAATTACCTGATCGGTCTCTGTAGTTTTCTCACTCTAAAATCTCAACTAAATCATGGCCTTTTCTCTTTCTGCAGCACCACAGTAATTCAAAATGTAAATAAAGCCCAAGTGAAGATTCGAGCTAAGAAAGATAATGTAGCAGGTAACTTTTCAACCCTTTAGCATGCCTGGGAAGAAAAGATGACGTTTATTTATTTTTTTAATGTTTTTATTTTTGAGACAGCACGAGTGGGAGAGGGGCAGAGAGAGAGAGAGAGAGAGGTAGACTGAGAGTCCAAAGCAGGCTCCAGGCTCTGAGCTGTCAGCATAGAGCCTGATGTGGGGCTCAAACCCATGAACTGCGAGATCATGTCCTGAGACGAAGTCGGACGCTTAACCGACTGAGATGCCCCAAGAAAAAAATGACATTTAAAAACTAATGTGTTCATACAGCAAGATCTTCATGTCCTAACTAATCTCTTCTACTGAGAACAAGTTTATTGGCTTTACATGTTGAAACCATTGCCAGAGGATGGGGGTGGGGGAAATGGGGAGCTGTTCAATAGCTATAAAGTTACAGATACACAAGATAAATAAGTTCCAGAGATCTGCTGTACAACATAGTGCCTATAGTTAACAATGCAGTGTTGTGTACCTAAAAATTTAGGGTAGGTCTTGTGTTGAGTGTTCTTAACACACACGAAAAGGGACACAATAAATATTTTGGAGGTGATAGATGGGTTGATTGCCTTGATTGTGGTGATGGTATCATGGGTGTACCCAGGTATCTAAATTCATCAAAATGTATGTGTAAAATATGTGCAGTTTTTTTCCTGCATTTTATGTATACCTCAAAACTGAAAGGAAGAAAATTGTGACAGATCTCTTATGACTCAGGATAATTTGATTATTAAATAGGAATGAACGCTTAAGATAGCAAGTTCCTAAATTCATTTATTGAAACCAGTTCCAGTTCCAGACAGTCTCTTGACTTTTGAGTATTTGCTGAAAAAGAAACACAGGGGAAGAGTGGTGATTAAGAAACAGTACTTCAAGGGCATGTTTGTAATTCACACGTTTTGTATTTAACAGGGGTTACTTTGCCAGTGTTCGAACATTACCATGAAGGAACTGACAGTAAGTGTGAAACTTGAGTAGTCTGTGTCTCTGGATTCTCCAGGTTCCTCTTTAAACTTTTTTCTGGAAAATGGTGCTAGATAGACCTTCTTTGATTTTAGTGGCTCCAGTGTGTTAGCAGCCTTCTCTCTGGTACAATTGGGACGATGGTTAGTTAAAGTGTTATGGCAGGGGTCTTAAAACATTGTGATGTCTTAAAATGTTTTATTTCCACCTAGATATACTTAAATATACAGTCATTTGCTATTAAAAAAAGACTTCTGTGTTGTCTTTCTGCATAAACTGCACCCATAATGCATTGTTTATAATTTCCAGTTTGAATTTCTTTAAGGTTTTAGACTCTCTGCTGAATCTTTCTAGATTTTATAGCTCAGCCTCAATTTTTTACAATTGCATTAGAATTTCCTAATTTGATAGCATTTTTTGGGTAGTAACACATCTTTGTTGAGTCTTTTCAAAGTAATCAACTTTTCTTCATAGAAACAACAGTTTTTGGTACTATTCTTTCATTGGTTCACAGGATATTTAGTACAGCTTGAATAAAGAAATGGAGCATCCTAGAGAGTCACTTGTTAATGGAGAGTTACTGTACTATGGGCAGGCATCAGGCCATATGATACAAGGGGATGGGCACAATGTGAATAAAGTGAAGGTTGGTTAAAAGCTTCTTCTATAGTTATATTTAGAATAGCTTCCTTAGGGAGAAAAGTATGTTCACTGTTAAGTCTGAACTCTGGAGAACAAACTGATGGCTACCAGAGAGGAGCTGGGTGGGGGATGGGTTACATAGGTGATGGTGATGGGGATTAAGGAGTACATTTGTGATGAGTACCAGGTATTATATGGAAGTGTTGAATCACTGTATTGTATGCCTGAAACAAATATTACACTGTATGGTAACTAACCTGAATTTAAATAAAAACTTAAATGCTTAAAACTTCACATCAAAACAAACATGTTCACTGTTCAGCATGCCTAGGGAGTAGGATGGGTACTTAATGTTTCCATTTAACGGGTTAGTGAATTTGTTTCTTCTTGGTTGGTATTATTCTGACTTCTTTTTGGGAAATTTATCGGGAAGATTATTTACGTCTACCTACAAGTGTTGTCTAACTGGTTCTTTCAGGTTATGAACTGACTGGTTTAGCCAGAGGTGGGGAACAATTGGCTAAATTAAAGAGGAATTATGCCAAAGCAGTGGAATTACTGGTGGAACTGGCTTCACTTCAGGTCAGTAGCAGGAGAACTAGAGACCTGCTTCGGTTTGAGAGCTGAGAGCCGAGAGGGGAAGCTTCAGGTCTTGAATCCACACATCCTGCACTTAACTGCTTTAAACTGTTTCCGTGACTTTATGTAAAAAAAAAAGTCAGGGATGTTTTGATTCCTTAAATGATGGCTTCTGTACCTTTGTGTCTACTTCTTACTACTAACGAAATGTGTGTGCAATGGTATAGTTTCACTCTTGTGTAGGTGAGAACAGCAACAGTGGATACTGGATTTAAATGTAAATATAACCTAGTTTATGCATGAAAGCTATTTTTTCCCTTTTGTGACCAGTTAATGTAGATCTATGTAATAGTGCCTGATTCTTTCCCCTTGCCACTTTTATAACATTAGGCAAATCTGAAGTGAACAATTAGAATAGCATAGAAATAGTATTAGCTCTGTGGCAATCTCACAAGAATTTTCCTGTTTAAGCAGATTGAAAAGTAGTCTTGGTTTCCAAATGTTCTCTACAAGTGCAGTCTGAGTGAAGCCAAGTGAACAGGACATGATTAGGAAGACTTCATGCTTACATTATTTGTTCTCTTATTTTAGACTTCCTTTGTTACTTTGGATGAAGCTATTAAGATAACCAACAGGCGTGTAAATGCCATTGAACATGGTGAGTGTAAGCTGCTGTGAGGCTCTTTGTTCACCCGCTTGTCCATACCTCCACATTTGTTATGTAACTGCTGGGAATCCGGCACTGATCACAAGGTGAATAAGACCTTGCCCCCACAGTGGGAAGTGCCATGAGTCAGCAGTAAAGTGTTACTAAGTGCTTTGATAGAAGTATGTTTATGATTTGGGGGTGAGTTACACAATGGAATGGGAAGTTAAAAGTTCTGAAGTGTTTTATTCATTCCTGGTTATGAATAAAGGGCAAAACTATTTTTCAAGAGCTCTAGTGTTTTCTCTAGTTCTTTCCAGTGATTCAGTAATCTTTTGAACACATTAAATATTTAACTTTAAATCCCTTTTCCTGTAAGCTTTATGTCCTGCTCTTCTTGATTCCTAAAAATTTTCCCATTTGATGCATTTTTTTTTTCCATCTCTTATTGTTCTAAAACTATACTTAATGTTGGCACAATACTTTCCGTTCAAAGAACTCCGTTTTCATTAAAGAAATGCTCAATTTTAAGGTAAGAAAGGAATAGATTTTGAACAGCGCAGAACTTATTTTGGTCTTTTGGTGTTAAAGATGAGGTTATCTCATTTTTCAAAACTCCACACACATTTCCTGGCTGGTTGCTAGTGCCAGGCTTTGTCAGTGGAATTGCAAGCAAAACAAAATGGGTAAGGTTATAAATCGTTCCAACTCTTCAGTCAGTTCAGTTTTTAGAAGCAGATAGGCAAATTCTATGTAAAATAGCACCTTATGACTACCGTAAAACTCTACAACTTAGTGCATTCTCTTTGCTTGATGATCTACTTTTTATCTTAATTTTTTTTTTTTTTTTAAGAGTGCGAGTTAGAAAGAGGGGCAGAAGGAGAGAGAGAATCCCAAGCAGGCTCCATGCTGAGCATGGAGCCTGACATGGGGCTTGATCTCCTGACCCTGGTATCCCTAATGATTTACTTTTTTACAGTGGATTGGTGTTCTGTTTAAACTAGCATCTGTGGTTCAGTGTTACATATTCATATAAATCCAGTATATTCAGTGTTGTGTATATTGTGATTCAGTGTTATTGGTCTATAGAAAGGACACTAGAAAGGTATATACCAAAATATTTACAGTAGTTATTTTAGGGTGGTTGGATTATACTTTATTTTTTTTGTTTTCCAACTTTCCTGTATTAAATGTACATTAATTTTACAATTAGAAAAAGTATCTATTATACAGATGAGCACTGGCAGTTTGAAAAAAGGTTTGAAGTTCTCATATATATATATATATATATATACACACATATCTATTTTTTTAAACCCTAGTCATCATTCCCCGGATCGAACGTACCCTTGCTTATATCATCACAGAGCTGGATGAGAGAGAGCGAGAAGAGTTCTATAGGTTTGTTGGAATTGGTCATTTTTTGTTTTCATATTCCAAAGGCTAGATTTTCTCAGAGACATGTTGGCTTACGTTCTTTAGAATTAGCACAGCCTGTATTTTATTGTGATAAATGAGAAGCAAGACCTAATATTGGCATAATGCTATGGAGACTAATGTATGCTGAGTTTTGCATATACTTAAAATGTGGCACTCTAGAAAGGCCCTTAGGAGAAACTATTGATAGACTTGATTATTCTTTAAAATGAAATCCTAATTTAGATCAGGTGTCTCCCACATAAAAAGAAACTGGAATTAGTTAACATTTATGTATTGCATAGTGAACATGCTCCAGGAGAAAGTATAAAGTACTGGGGGGCATTATGTAATCAGATAAATGACACCATTAGAGGATTAGCACAGTCGTCAGAAATGATGCATCTACCTGAGTTGGTTATCAACAGTTAGGCCTTGTAGGGACAGCAGATCCTCAATAGGTACAGTACACAGGGGTCAGTGTGCCAGCTTCCGAGAAGTGGGAGACAGGTGAAGGCAAGTATTCAGGAAGGATGTGGCCTTCTTGGATTTTGAGTAGCATCTGAGTATGATTTATAATCTTAATTATAAGAGGTTATTGTGTTTCTGTCCTTCAGTGACATTCAGGGTTGTAGTGATCCAGATGGAATGATCCAAAATTTTATTAAATGTCTGAATGCTCAAACGCTGTTCCATTATTAAGGGGCGGATCTCAAAGTTTATTCAGTCTGGGATAGGAACTTTTGAAGTCTGTTACTAGCTTAAAATGTCTATGTTCTACCTCAAATACTTTAAAAATGGGTTATAAATCACTAAAAATGAAAGTTTTCTAGTTTGTAGATGTTATTGTTACAAAACTAGAAGAAATCACATCTACTTAGAACTGAAACCATGTTCAGAAAATCCCCTCCTTGTTTTGCAGGTTAAAGAAAATCCAAGAGAAGAAAAAGATTCTCAAGGAAAAATCAGAGAAGGACTTGGAACAGCGGAGGGCAGCTGGAGAGGTGATGGAGCCTGCTAATCTTTTGGCTGAAGAGAAGGATGAGGATCTTTTGTTTGAATAGTTTCCTGCTCTGGTTCTTTCATAAGCCCTAACATGGCACCATTTTAATTCACGGTGTGTAGGTTTGGTACGTGTGGCTATTTATTTTTTGGCCTAAGAATTTCACTGGTGGTAACATTTCCCAGGATGTTGGTTATGGGGCTGCCTTTGCAAAATCCTAATTCAGCAACCATTTATATCATGTGAGATTTGTAGACCTTGCCCAGGAACCTGTAGAATTTACTCTGCAGAAATGGTACCCTATTCTGTTTACATCTGTTACAAGTGCTCTGCTTACCAAGCATATTAGGAAATTCCCCTTAGGAAACAGCAGTGGCCTCAGGCCAGCTGTCACTGTAGCACCCTTTGTTCCTACCTGCTCCCTGAGATTGCTGCAGCCATCCTTGTGTTACCGTGGTACTTCTCTCAAGCTTTACGAAACCTTCACTATTTTTCCTTGCATGACAGGTCTCTGTCTTGTCTGTCATGGGAGTTCTGCCAATTTTAATGTGACTATGGTGTAAACAGTAAAATGATTTAAAAATGAGTTGTTCCTTTATTTAAGAAATTTACTGCTAAAATCAGTCACGTTCTGCTCAGATTGGCACATGGGATTGTTACCTAAAGCGTTTTCTCTGCAGACATGCAGGAGGTGGATAGCCTCCCTTTATCCCCTCTTCATATGAAGTGCTTTACTGATAAACTTACTGAGAGGACTGTTGAATTTTGGGGTACTCATAAATATGAGTGAGTTAAGGGGGGTCATTAGTATTTTCTCATCTAAGAAAAAATACCTTGTTTCTTACTCTCAGGTGGTAACTTTTTATCTTCTAAACTATAACAACTTGCTGTCTTCCACATAGGAAGATGAGGCATTTGAGTGGCTTTGTTAGAAGCAGACCGAGGTTTTTGGTGCTGTTTGATTTGGTGTGAGCCATCCATGATTACTCAGGCTTTCTTGTACCCACTGTCTGAGGTGACTGGCTGTGGGAGAGTTTTTAGTGAAATTGTTAACACTAGGCTTATGAGTATTGTATTTAAGTCCATTGATAGCACAGCCAAGGCTTTTTAAAGTACCAAGTAATCTTGCAAACATTTAATACCTGCTATAAAATAATCTTAGTTGTGTGCCAACTGTTTTAAGTGTTTTATTTATCTTGTCACAACAACCATAAAGAGATACTTATTTTAACGCCACTTTTCACAGAAGAAAACTTTGAGGCACAAGGAGCTTCAGTAATTGGTCCTAGGCCAAAAAGCTAGAAGTAGTGAATCTAGGCAGTCAGCCCTTAGTGTTTTGATACCTTTAACCTCTATCCTTTTTTGCCTCCCCTAGATTTAAAACTTTGGGTAAAGGTAAGATACAAGGCTTGTGCTGGAGGAGCTGAGTTTTAGGAAAACCTGTTACATTGAATCTGAGCTTTTATTCTGTAAGTAACTTTGATAATGATTGGAAAACCAGTGAGTGAGTTCCTGAGCTTTGAAAATAGGTAACCTTGACCTGTTTACATTTAATCCTCCCACTACCGGAGTAAGGTGTAAATCCTATCCTCTCCATTTTGCAGATGAGAAAACTGAAGCTTTGTCAGGTCAAATAGCAGAGCTGGCATGGAGGCATTGGTTCTTAAGCAGTATGTACTGCCTCTCTAGGAGGCAAAAGTTAGCTTGAAGTGTACTTATAGAAAGCCAGGTTACTTAATAGTTTTTCATTTAGGTAAAATTAGTGTTCACCTTAAAGCACTGAGGCCAGAGAAAAACCTAGATTTTTCCCATGGCTTCTTAAAACTCATTTTTTATTGGCCTTGGCCAAACTCCCTACACAACTTCAGATGACTTTATAGTTTTAGCATACTGATCAACTAGAAATTGTGAACAGTTTGTGTGGGGTGATGTGATCCATAGGGGAAGGGAATGATCAAGAATGGAAAGCCAGCTGGGTAGCAGGTATGTATACGTGTGACACTTTTGTTGGCATGATTTGCTTCCTCTGGGAGATCTAGAGGGGTAGAGTAGAAAAGGGAGAAGTGAATGTAGTCTACTTGAGGCTAGGGTGGGAGTTAACCATGTCCTACAATCCTTGGCTGCATAGAAGTGGAATTTGCCTATTATATGATTAAGTTCACAATGTTAAGCTATCTTTAATTTTTTAAAACCAGGAGACAGAACCTACGTCTGTACCAATAGGGGGCACTCCCCCGCCATTAAGAATACATGAAAAGGTATTTGACGTTTCACCCAGAGAATCCAGTGAACTTTATGGCAAAAAGTTGAAGACAGGGTGGTTACGAGTTGAAACCTTGAATAGTGGACATAAACACAACTTACTCAATGGTTTTATTTGAAATATAATTTTACTTTTGTTTTTACAAGACAGTGTGCAGTAGGACAACTCAAAATAAGAGTGCAGATATGAGATAAGAGTACAAAGGAGGATTAACAATAGATGTCAAGAATGGTTACCTTTTATTAAGGCTAAATCCCTGGTTTGTATTTTCCATACACATTCAGAAAATTACATTCAAATTATTCCTTATCAATATTCCTTAGGCCATAAGGAAAAAAAATCCAGACATTACATTTTTCATATAAAGCAAATCTGAATTAGTGTTAAGTACTGTTTTCCTTTCCAGTTGTTGTGACTTATGAAAATTTAGCAAAGGAAGAGATTTCCTTATTTGAACTAATATGCATTTTTATAGCTATTGATACCATTCTATAAGTGGATAAGACCTCTCCCACACTGGAGTCGCCAATCAGAACCACAAGGGACAGGAAGTGAACTGTGGCCAGAGCAGTTAGACAACTGGGTGTATAACAAGGTTTTTTGTTTTTTTTTTTAAGGAAGTCAAAAACAACTAAGTTTTCACTTTGTGTAGGGGGATGCTCTGTTGAATATCAACACGATACATCCATGTTACTGGGACTGAAAAAAGTTTGGGATGTGAACATTTCTATCCCTCTACCAGTGCTAATGAGATCTATAGGACTTCACTGACCCTCAAAAAGTATACTTTGACATGGCATGTGCCTTGGTAAGAGATTTGCTTTTAAAGCCTGCAGGCTTAGGAACTGGCACAAGAGCTACTTAAACTGCCACCATTTTAGATGCTAGGGCTGAAAACAGTCTTATGAAAAGCAGCTCAAAAAACTCCACTGTCTACCACAGACTACTTTCGCCTAAGGAATGAAAGGTACACTGGAGAACTGAAGAGTTAAGTGCTAATATTCCTTGGTTTTCACTGCCCGAAGCTGGAGTGTTTCAGACCTGAAAAATAGTATGTGTGGCATTCCTTCCCTTAACCCAGGAATGTTACTTTCAAGATAACCTTTCCTTAGGAAGAATTTCCACATAAGACACATTGCAGCCAACTTCAAGGCCATGCAAATTTGAACAGGAAACAGCAACATAAACTATCTACATTTGTTCAAATAAAATTACACAGAAATCAAATACATACACGACACCAAGAAAAACACCTTAAAAACAATTGCTTATGTTAAATTAAGTGACAACTCCATGTTATTCCAGTGTTTAGCTTTGGGAACAGGAAATGCTGTAGCTAAAGTCATCATAAAAATAAAATCAAGACATTCACATTTGAGGTCATTTGACACACATCACACCATCCCTAAAGGCTTGAAAAGACTACAAAATAACTTTCCATGCCAATTACAGAAGTTAAAATTTAAAGCTACAGCTATAGAGATAGTATGAAAATCCCATTAGCTTAAACATTTATGGTGTAGCAAGCTGCTGCATTCTGGTCATAAGAGGCAGAACGTGATAGGATAAAAACCTGTTTCTATATGCTTAACCCGCCCCCCCCCCCCCCCCCCAAGTTCTTTTCCTACAATGCTCAAATGACTTTCAGGTCATCCTTTCCTTGTGATCTCAAAGTCAATTGTTCTAGCATTTCCCCTTGGATATAGTTTTATTCCAATGCTGAATGAGTGTTATCAATAACCATTTGTCAATCTATTAAATATCAGTATACAGTACAGCAGCTATATTCATCACAGAATTCCAGTTTATTACCTATATGGCATAGTCCTCAAATTCTACTGTGCTCATGTATAAAAATGCAAAAACTGTCGAATGTGCTGTCTTCTCATGAATATGAAAAACTACTTGCATCATGAGGAAGAAACGATCAACAGTTTATGACCATCTGCCATTCATAAGTGTAACTTATACATTCTATTGTACTATACGATTAAAGAAAGCAAGGTTATAGAATCAGTTGTGACAGTTTTAAAAAGATCAGCATATGCTGTGTAAGTTTAACTAGATCAGAATCTGTTGAATGTGCAGTGAAATCTGATCCACAAAGTAGCTAAAAAACTGATGTTTCTAACGGAATGTTTTAAGAATTAAAAGACACACAAATGAATTCAAGCCTAACAGAGTAGCTTGAGACCAAAGTGGCACCATTTTTCTTACTTTTCAGGAAAACACATTTTTTAAAGTATCTCTACACCCAGTGTGGTGCTCCAGAGATCAACAGTCTCATGCTCCACCAACTGAGCCAGCTAGGAATCCCCAGGAAACGATTTCTGATGACAAAACCAGCCTTCTAACCAAATACTGTCTTGCCCAGTGCACAGAAGCACAGTCCCCATCCCCCCAATTCCCACAAAGTCCTTTAACTGTTAAATAGCATCAATATTTATAACTATGTGAGATATGGCCCGTTGGGTATAGTCCCACAAGTTTTTCATGGAACTAGGGCCAGGCAGAAAAGATTTAGTTAGGTGAAAACAGAATTAAAGTTTTTACATGGATAAAATGGAACTGGTCTGTTGAAAGCTTCCATTTAGAATCCCCAAAGGAGCCAAGAACCTCTGAAGCCATGTATACAGAATAATAACCGCTATGAACAAATTGCCTAAGGGGATTTTCTTCTCCCTAGTTTGAGATCAAAGAATAGCTTATTTGGCCTTCCACCTGTACTCAGGGTCTTGCTGAAGTATCAAGGCTATCTTCCTAGTGGTAGGCTGCCAGATCAGGTCCAATCACGCCACAGAACGGATGTTTCCCTCACCTGAGCCAAGTGGATGGCACCCACTGAGGTTCAGTATCGAGTTTGTTAATTAACCTAAGCAATTCTTGATAGGCTTTATCAAGATCTGAATTCACAATTGCCGTGTCAAAGTAGTGCCCATTGTTCTGCTCCATCTCTCTAGTCTTCTCGATGATTTCTCTCAATTCTTCAGGCTGTAAAAAGAAGACAAAAACAGGTAATTCCATTAACAAAATAGATAAGTCAGAGGTGACTCAAGAACAAAAAATGACCTTATATTGCCTGCTGTCTCAATATATGCAACTTCAGGAGCTCCTCCTCAACCCTGTCTTGGCCTCAGTGATTTCCTTTGCTCTGGTGTCAATTAGGACTCATACTGAATTATTTGGAACGCAACATAATCTGTTTGTACTGTTACTCAGGTTTTCAAATATTTCTGTCTTACCCACTAGACTAGAGGCTTCAAGAGCAAAGACTGTTACTTTGAATTCCCTACAGACCTTCCTTTTCAAGCATTTTAGGGCATTATAAACTTTCCCTAAAAAATAACATCTTTTGTAATACAGAGTGAACCCTTCCAGTTGAAGCAAGGGTGGTAGGACCCAAAATGCCATCTACTCTTGGCTGTATAAAGAGCCACTGCCCTTTATATCTGTTCGGCAGGGTAAATAAACATCAAGGGAAAAGAAAAGGATCAACAGAGTGGATATCTTTCTATGAAAACATTGGTCAACCCAAGATTTAATAATCTAATAAATGTTTACTTGCCTTTAAACTGCTTCTATTTTCAGTACACAAAGGAGGTCTTTAAAGATGCAAAAGAAGTATCCTAAGAGTTTCAGAAATGATACAGAGTAGGCTACTTTAAAATACTGGGTAAAAATCAGCTGTTTCATATAGATGAGCCTTAGAGATAAAGCTAGGTGCAAACCTTCTTCAGAATCCTCTGGATTACCAGGCACATGTGTTCAAGAAAGTAAAACAGCACCCAGATCACCCCTTGTCAATGAAGAGAATTAAACTCAAGTCCAAATGTCTCAGATATAAAAGACACACCAATACTATATTGGACACTCAATGCAAAACAACTTCTATCATTCAACTGGTTGAACTTCTGTAACAGTAGGAAAACCTATTAAAAATATGACAGCTCTGGCTTGTCCTGCAGCAGTTTCTTGTGTGGCTCTCTAATTTTCATTCTGGAATGTTGTGCATCTGGCTGTGGTACACAGAATCCTTTGTTTCCTAGGGGATTCTACTACACCATGATAACTAAATACACTGTAACATTCTTGCTAAAATTTATTCTACTCAAATCTCAGTATTATTGAAAGAACATTCCAGAACTCAAAACAGAATCTAAATTTTGTGGTGCTAGAGCTGAAATGTAAAACCCTACATCTTACGAAGATTCACATGAACAATCCATCTGTTTTTTCTTTATCAAATTTAAGACATTATTTTGTCCTTTGCCAAAATGGCATCTACCATTTGGTACTTTTAATTTCCTCTTATTTTTCAAATAACAATTTATAACTAAGATGAAACAAAATATTTTTGCTCAAAAAGTTTTGGACTGAAAAAACTGGCACAGGAGTTTAGCCCTCTCAGACCCCCATTCTAGCAGGAATTCAGAGTACAATCAGATTAACTGATTATTTACATTCTGCATCCAGGGAGGAACACCATCACTTTCCTGACTGGTCCATGTGGACTTGTTTTTGCTCAATACTTCTATCGTATGAGTGATAAAAAGCCCTACTAGAAATACCAAAGGAGATAAAACATAAGTGGAATAAAAAGGCAATCAGATACACCACCCTCTATACATTCTAACCATTACATTTATGGAACATGCACACAGAACTGATGTTGGGTCATAAAAATAAGGCTCAAACATTTTTGAAAGGCTACAATGTTCTTGGACCATAATGGAATTACAAATCAATAAAGTATTTTTTTAAATCTCCAAATTGGTGAAAATTACATTCTTCTAAATAACCCATGTATTAAAGAAAAGGACAAAGGGAATTAGTATTTCTGACAAGATGATAATGGAAAAATTACCTCAAAATTTGTAGGATGCCATTAAGTAACTGCTTAAAGGGATTTATAACTGCCTATTAGAAAAGAAAGATTTTAAAATCTAAGTTTTCTTCAGGAAACTATAGCAAGTGCAAATTAAAGCCAAAGTAAGTATAAGTTAATGAAATGAGAGACCGACAATAAAGAAAACTAACAAAGACAAAAGGCCTCTGACTCTGTTCTTTTTCTAAAGTGTTTGGTTATTCTTTTTAATTTCCATATAAACTTTAAAGTCATCTTTTCAGAAAAATTTTTTTTCATGTTTATTTTTGAGAGAGATAGTGTGAGCGGGAGAAGGGCAGAGAAAGAGGAAGACACAGAATCTGAAGCAGGCTCTAGGCTCTGAGCTGTCAGCACAGAGCCCAGGGTTTGAACCCACGAACCGTGAGATCATGACCTGAGCCAAAGTCGGATGCTTAACCAACTGAGCCACCCAGGTGCCCCTGAAATCATCTTTTCAATTTCACAGAAACATCTGGGATTTTCTTTTTTGATAACACTTTTCTTGAGATACAATTCATTTATAATTCACCCATTTTAAAATAAATGATTCAATCATTTTTAGTATAGTCACAGAGTTCTGCATTCAACAGCAGAATTTTAGAATATTTTCATCATCCTCCCACCCCAGCCAAAAAATCCATACCCCTAGGCAGCCACTCTCCATTGTCTCCCAACCTCCAGCCCCAGGCAACCACTAATCTACTTTAGGTCCCTATAGGTTTGCCATAAAATGTAATCATACAACATGTAGTCTTTTGTGACTGGCTTCTCTTACTTATAATGTTTTTGAGGTTCATCCATGATGCACCATGTAGGAATACTTCATTCCTTTTTCTGACTTTTTTGAAACTTCTAAATAAAACTGCAGTAATCAAGACAGTGTGTAATTAGCATAAATACAGCATGGAGTCCAGAAATAATCCTACCCCACTCTCCACTATATATTTGGCCAGGTGATTTTTTAAAAACATGCCAATTGAATTCAATGGGAAAAAGGACGGTCTTTTTCAAGAAATGATGCTAGAGCAACTGAACATCCACATGTGATTAAAAAAAATAATAAAAACAAAAACCACCAAACCAACACCATCCTTACTTCATACTAAAACAAAGACATTTTAGAGATTGTAGACCTAAGAGTAAAAGCCAAATACAAGAAAGCTATTACAAGAAAACATAGGATAAAATCTTTATAATCTTGGAAGTAGGCAAATATTTTTAGACAGTATGCAAAAATCATTAAAAGAAAAATGAAAAAGAGTGCTTCTTTAAAATTAAAAATATTTTGAGAAAATATTTCCAGAATATATATAAAAAAATTTACAACTCAATAAAACCACCATTTTAAAAAATAAGACATGGGGCGCCTGGGTGGCACAGTCGGTTAAGCGTCCGACTTCAGCCAGGTCACGATCTCGTGGTCCGTGAGTTCGAGCCCCGCGTCGGGCTCTGGGCTGATGGCTCAGAGCCTGGAGCCTGTTTCCGATTCTGTGTCTCCCTCTCTCTCTGCCCCTCCCCCATTCATGCTCTGTCTCTCTCTGTCCCAAAAATAAATAAACGTTGAAAAAAAAAAAATAAGACATTTCACAAAAGAATATACTTAAATAACCACATGAAAAAATACTATCATTAGTCATCAGGAAAATGCAAATGAAAACCTTAATGATACTTCACACTTATTAGAATGGCAAAAGTTGTTGACAAACCAACAAAAGCGAAAGCTGGTAAGATGTGAAGCAAATGGAACCAAAGTGGGAGCAAGTGGAACCAAACTGTTTTAAAACAGCTTTACAACTTTATACAGTTAAAATATACACTCACCATTTGATCCAGCAATTCAAAAAAACCCGAAAACATCCACATCCACCAAAAGACTGAATATTTCAAGCTGCTTTAATCCCACCAGCTCAAAATTGGAAACAACCCAAATGGTTTTTAACTGATGAATGAACCAACTGTGATATATTTAGCTCATGGTATACGACTCAGCAATATGTAGGTATGAACTGTTAGATGCAACACTGATAAATCTCAGTAACACTATGCTAATCAAAAGCCAGATGCAAACTTAAATATACACTATGGTTCCACTTAAATGAACTCCTAGAACAGACAAATCCACAGTCACAGAAAGGAAATTAGTGGTTGCCTAGGGAAGAATGGAGGGGTATTAACTTCAGAGAAGCATGGGGGCACCTGGGTAGCTCAAGTAAAAATCTCGTGGTTGTGGGATGGAGCCCCACATTGGGCTCTATGCTGAGCATGGAGCCTGCTTGGGATTCTGTCTCTCTCCCACCCCTTCTCTTTCAGAATAATAAACTTTTTTATTTTTAATTTATATAAAGAAGCAGGAGAGAATTTTCTAAAGTGATGAAAATGTTCTAAATCTTGACTGGCATGGCAGTGACACAGCTATACATTTTGCCAAAACTCACTGAATTATACAGGTAAAATATATAAAATAATTTCAATAAAGTTAATTTTTAAAAATTAGAAATTTCTCATTAGAAAATCAAGCATACTGTAAACTAGTAAAACATCTTGGTCCTGATTAAGTTCTTCACTTAAAAATATGTATAATTGGTATCATTCTAGACCTTACTCAATTTGGGATAGCTAATTCAAAATAAATAATAGGATAAATAATCCCATGAGAGCACTCCAGACCACCAACCCAAAGAAGGTTGCCTAACATGTTCTGGAATGGTATAGAGATAGCCCTCTGCACAATACTGAATCCTTGGAGAAGAAAAAACTAACAAAAAAGTTAAGTGTGCAAATTAGAAAATTGAAAAATTAGGCTGAACAAGTAGGATGAAGTCCACTCTTGTCCTTAATATCCAGCCTTTTCCTTAAGCAACCATGGTATTTCTTCTGGTCTACCAAAGTAATTACTGGGCACTAAGTTTCATAGAGTATCAGTTTTGTTTTCTTTTTTATTTATTTATTTATTTATTTATTTATTTATTTATTTATTTAAAAAAAACTTTTTTTTTCAACGTTTATTTATTTTTGGGACAGAGAGAGATAGAGCATGAACGGGGGAGGGGCAGAGAGAGAGGGAGACACAGAATCGGAAACAGGCTCCAGGCTCTGAGCCATCAGCCCAGAGCCTGACGCGGGGCTCGAACTCACGGACCGCGAGATCGTGACCTGGCTGAAGTCGGACGCTTAACCGACTGCGCCACCCAGGCGCCCCAGTTTTGTTTTCTTTATTGTGACCCCCTCAAGAACAGCCAGTGACCATGTCTCATTTTTTTGGGTATCATCCCAAGTGCTAAGAACAACAGATACTTTGACTCTATTAATTAATGAACTTAACAATTATGTTGCAAAAACTGAAAAAAGGGTGAAACACTACTTTAACCAGATAGCCTACTTTAACCAGATTGCCTAAAGAAAGCAACCAGAATTACGCTCATCATGTAGGATGAGAAAGTCCTTGATTGTCTATAGCCTAAGACACTGAAAAATATGACCTTCACATATAGATTGAATAAGAAACATAAGCAGACCGAGAACGGGAAAAGATATTATCTTGGGGAGGAAGAAAGAGGGCTGGTGGCTATGGTGTATAGCCAAGAATCAGGAAAGGAGTGATGTTATGCTTTTAATGACTTTTTTTTTTTTTAATAAATGTTAAAAAAAATTTTTTTTCAATATATGAAGTTTATTGTCAAATTGGTTTCCATACAACACCCAGTGCTCATCCCAAAAGGTGCCCTCCTCAATACCCATCAACCACCCTCCCCACCCTCCCAACCCCCATCAACCCTCAGTTTGTTCTAAAAAATATGGAATGTTTCACGAATTTGCGTGTCATCCTTGCACAGGGGCCATGCTAATCTTCTCTGTATCATTCCAATTTTACTATATGTGCTGCCAAAGCGAGCATGCTTTTAGTGACTTTTAAGGATATTATACAAAAGTGTGACGATGTGTGTTTATGGGTTTTTTTTTTTAATTTTTTTTTTTTAACGTTTATTTATTTTTGAGACAGAGAGAGACACAGCATGAACGGGGGAGGGGCAGAGAGAGAGGAAGACACAGAATCGGAAGCAGGCTCCAGGCTCTGAGCCATCAGCCCAGAGCCCGACGCGGGGCTCGAACTCGCGGACCGCGAGATCGTGACCCGAGCTAAGTCGGACGCTCAACCGACTGAGCCACCCAGGCGTCCCTGTTTGTTTTTTGAGAGAGGGCATAAGTGAGTGAAGAGCAGAGAGAGAGACAGAGAGAAAGAGAGAGAAGCCGGGCTCGCCAGTGGCTTCTCTAGTAAAACATCCTGGATGTTTTTTACCTGAAGCAGGACACAAGCTCATCTGACATGGGACTCGCACTCACCAACTATGAGATCATGACCTGAGCTCAAGTCATATGCTTAACGACTGAGCCACCCAGGCACCCTGTTTATGGTTTTTAAGGAGATTTAGAGAGAACAAATGAAATGAGGAGACTAAATGATTCCTCTGTAAAACAGAAATATTTAAGATATTTGGGGCATCTGAGTGGCTCAACAGTAGAGCATTTGACTTTGGCTCAGGTCATGATCTCATGGTTCCCTGAGTTTGAGCCCCACATCAGGCTCTCTACTGTCAGCACAGAGCCCGCTTTGGATCCTCTGTCCCCTTTCTTTTTGTCCCTCCCCCACTCACACACCCTCTCTCTCAAAAATAAGCATTAAAAAAAAGCGGGGGGTGGGGAGTACCTGGGTGGCTCAGCTGGTTAAGCATCCAACTCTTGGTTTCAGCTGAGGTCATGATCTCACACAACTTGTGGGTTCGAGCCCTGTGTCAGGCTCTGTGCTGACAGCGTGGGGCCTGCCTGGGATTCTGTATCCCTGTCTCTCTCTGCCCCTCCACCCTCATGCTCGCTCACTTTCTCTCAGAAATAAACATTAAAAAATAAAAAATTAGAAAAAATTTTTTTAAAAATCAGCAAAAAACAAGGGAAAGTACTTGTTACTTTGATATAGTAAGTCACTTGACAGTTTTCATTTCACATATTTAAACAAATCAATGCTTTCTGATTAAGTACATCAGTATAGTTTTGTTACTAACAATGTTTAGTAAAATGTGAACTACCTCAACCATGTCCAGCATCTAAAATAATTTAAAAAAATTTTTCCGTTTCAGGTCATTTGAGAAGGCCAAAGGGGGAAGGCAAATAGAACATAAATTTCAATGAGAAAAAAGAGAAAAAAGAAGAGAAAATCAAGAGCACCCAAGTCGGCTCCCCACATATACAGAGTATCTAACAAAGAAAAGTGGGTAATCCCTAAGAATCTGCTGAGAACTTTTTTCTTCGGGGGTAGAAAGGGAGGTCACATAATCTCTATTGGAAATAACAGGGACCCATGTAAAGAAGGTTAAGGAATACCAAGAGTAACCACACATTTGGGATAACAATAGAGACTGTGTGGGGAACAACAAGGGAAGTCCCTGCTTTGGAGAGCTGTCACAGTCCAGCCAGAAGCAACAACAGAAATTTTGGGAAAAGTGACAGGGCTCAAAGAATAATCAGTTTGAAAGCTCAAGCCGATGTAGCTTTTAAGCACTTGTGACATATTAGGTCATGACTCTTTCATGTTTACTTTCAGTGGAACAGTACAACATTATTACCTTTGGATTCTTGCCTTCCTTGGCCAATAATGCACGAAGTCTCTCTTGTGAAGGGGGTGCAATGAAGATAATATAAGGTTTCAAGTCTGAATTCCGGAGAGTCTTCAATGACTATTAAAAAAAAAATATTTTGGATCTTTATAATAATTTTCATCATTTATTTGCTTCCCAGTAATATACTTCAAATAATATCATTTAAAAAAAAAACATTGCCTATGAATGTTTCCAAACATCTTTGTAACAATTCACAGTATTTTAAGATCCTACCATTCACTGTAAGAATATATTATGTACCTATGCAACACACACACACAAATTAGCTTGCCCTGTTTATATAATGAAATAAAAATGACACTGAAGGTATACAAATATGTGATGCTAAAATATCCTCTCTAATAAGATCACATGAAGATTATAAATAACCATATTCAAATTCCATTTTGGAGGAAGTAGAAATAAGCAGTAATGTTATTGGGTGCTGGGAGCTAAATACAAGCAGAATATAAAGAAAAATTTCACACACATATATAAAAAGAAGTTCTGGAAAAGTACACCCAAGAAAAAGCAGACTGAATTAGGAGATTGTGGTTTTCACCCTGCCTTTGCCACTGCATGACTGTGTGTTCCTCAACTGAAGCACACTGTCTAAACAGGGATTACAGGAACATGCTTTTTCTATCTAATAACATTATTAAGACAATACGCTTTAACTACCCTAAGTTCTTTGATAAATGTTTTCACCCAATTTAACATTAAAGAATTCTGAAGGCATTTAGTGAAAGCATTTATACTTTCTTTAAAATGTTTTTAATGTTTATTTATTTTTGACAGAGAGAGACAGAGACAACAGTGTGAGCAGGGAAGGGGCAGAGAGGGAGACACAGAATCTGAAGCAGGCTCCAGGCTCTGAGCTCCAAGCTGTCAGCCCAGAGCCCGATTTGGGGCTTGAACCCAAGAACTGCAACCGCAAGATCATGACCTGACCTGAGCTGAAGTTGGACGCTTAACTGACTGAGCCACGAGGTGCCCCGCATTTATACTTTTCTTTTTTGTTTTTTTACATTTATTTTTGAGACAGAAAGAGGCAGAGCACAAGTGGGGGAGGGGCAGAGAGAGAAGGAGACAGAATCCGAAGCAGGCTCCAGGCTCTGAACTGTCAGCACAGAGCCCGAAGCGGGGCTCCAACTCACAAACCATGAGATCATGACCTGAGCCAAAGTCGGGCACTTATCCGACTGAGCCACCCAGGTGCGCCCCTGTACATTTCTTAAATCAAATGTTTATAATTGAAATAGTAGAGACTAAGTTCTTTTGTCCACTAAAAAAACAGATAACCAGTGGAAAAAATAGTATGAGAACTTTATTTACCTGTGTACGAAGACTTAAAAGACATATTTTGCCAGAGTTGATCACTTGCCGTACAGAATCTATGCTGGTTCCATACAGATTCTTCTCAAATTCACCATGTTCAATGAACTTTCCAGCTGCTATGTCTGCCTCAAATGCTTGCCGTGAAACAAAGTGGTAATCTCTACCAGCTACTTCGTGGTCTCGCCTACTCCGAGTTGTATCTAGGCAAACAAAATCAGGTAAAAATAACGGGCATGGATCAGAGTAAAGATGGGGGATATTTCTGCTAGTCAGGAAAAATTTTAATTTTGTAATACAGAGGAAATGTAAAATGACGAACTGAGGAAATGTTAAGAGCCCATGTGTTTAACACTGACTGGTTTTATTTCTAGACTGAGAAATGAACAAAAATGTGGTTTTAGTATCTTAATAATAGTTACATTTAATTGCCGTAACACATTTTATGCTTACACTTTAAATTGCTTCTTGCATTTAAACACTACCATTTTTTTCCTAAAGTTTATTTCCATAAGATTAGGCACTGTGTAATATTTATTCACTCACTTACCTATTTATTATTTACTTATACTATTTAATTTTAAGATACAGCTTTTTTTTAAACGTTTATTCATTTTTGAGAAAGACAGAGCACGAGTAGGGGAGGGGCAGAGAGAGGAGACACAGAATCCAAAGCAGGCTCCAGGCTCTGAGTTGTCAGCATAGAGCCCGATGTAGGGCAAGATCATGACCTGAGCCGAAGTCAGACACTTAACCAACTGAGCCACCCAGGCGCCCCTAGGTACTATAAAATCTTTAAACAGAACTCTGTGTTCAGATATTCTACATTTCTATCTTCTGCATCAGTTTAAAAAACAGAAGCTGATTCCATATTGAATAGGGAATCGTAAGAAACCCAAATTGAAATTCATTTAAAAAGTAATTAGTACCACAGGAAAAATGGAAATTTCTCAATAATGACTATCTTGAGTTACATATTCTCAAAAGATTTGATTAAAACAAAGTTCCTCTTTTCTGGGCAAAACTATTTTTGATGAACTGGATGAAAAATTTCCCTCCAGTTAGGTTCTAAGATAGAAAATTGAAAAGCACAGGAAAATGAGAATGCATCCAAACTTACGAGGAACCGCAGATGCAAAGCGGTCTTTTTCCTTGTTCATGAGCCTCTGACGCAATTCATTCTGGCCACAGTTCTGTGGACCAATCAGAATGATAGGTCTTTTCCTATTTGCTGGCTGATGATAAAGTGACATTTCCTCATAAGTTAAGATCTCTTCATTGTCATAATCTTTGAAAAAGAAAAAGTTAAGCCCTTCAGATAGAATTATTGCCATGTAATAAAAATGTACTCAAATTTTCCAAAAAATTGGAGAGAAGACACTTTATTATCATTAAAAATGCTTAGCTTTTTGGATCAAGATAGTAATAACTGGGTAGGATTATATGAATATTTTCCAATGTGAATATATACTTCCCAGGATACTACGAAAATAAATCAGACAATAGACTGATCCTTCTGGAAGTGTTTACTGCTCCTTATGCTTCATAGTTTGAATGTTTTAATACAATATAACTACACTCCTTCTTATGTAAAATAACTAGTTTGCAGTCAATATTCTGTCAGAGGGTGGGCACCAGGGGATAAACTAATGAGAATATTATCTGCCATTTTTGTAAAATGGAGATAATACTTCACTTAGAGGGTTGGTTTAAGGATCAGACACAATATATATGCTGAGCACAACACCTGGCACTGACAAACATTTACAAATAGTAGCTACAACTAGTGTTATCAGAGAAAGTAGGGATACTTTTCTGTGATTATATAACTTGAAATCAGATCATATGTGTGCTATCCGAACTTGGAATACTAACTTGAGGTCACAATTCATGATGTATAAATTGTGAAAGGTGGGGTAACATTCCTAAAGCCCATAACCCAGATGAAATCAGAGCTGTCAAGTGGTAAGAACAAAGGCAGAGAACTAGCAGCCTGCTATCTTCTCACTCCTGTTCTCACTCCCTGACGGGGAAAGAGCACCAGATATATGGTCACACTGGCTGTAAGTTCCACGGGGTCAGGCAATCATTTTAGTCTTGCCAGTGCTTTGCACAGAGTGCAGAATAGGAACCCAAACTGTCTAGATTCGAGCTCAACTATATATGCTTTAAGAACTAAAGCAGATTTTTAATATTTGAACTTCAGTTTGTTAATCTGTAATCTCAAGGAATTTATTGTGAGGCCTAAATGGATGAAAGTATCTAAAGTATATAGTTACTACCCCTAGAATAGAATGGTTATTATAAATGATAGTTATTATTGTAGAAATATAATTCCTGCCTTTCCCAAAATACTTTACACTCTGAAAAATCTGAGTTCTTCCTTCTAACATGTACAATCAGACTGTGGCGGCATTTTTATTTATAAAGACTTAGTTTATAGATCTGTAAGCTTCAGATATGCAGGTTTTCTATAATAGCTATTAGAGCTGAACCAATTTAGTATGTTTCAAAAGATGCAGAAACATATATTACTTACCCAAATATAGAGCAAAGGATTAAAAATTCAATAAATCTTAATGACATAGTGATTTAATTAGCATTATGGATATTTATTTTGGAAAAAAAATTTTTATTAAAGTAGACTGAATCTCTTTTAAATAGAATTTTTCAATAACCTATAATATTTTATTTTTGTGTTTAATTTATGCTACCTAAAAAAAAAAAAACTCAAGATATTGAGAGAATAATAAGCCTTATAAATTGTATAAGAAGTTAAGGAGTGCCTTTGCTTTATTACTTGGCTTGTTTCTGACATGAAGCAAAGCAGGGGGAGAAAATTCTAATGCACGTTAAGGACCAATGAAGAAGGTAATGAAAAGCAGTAAATGAGGTGGGTTTATAAAAATTGGATGTGGAAACTGCCGAACTAAGGTAGTTGGTGCCTAATAGAGAGGCAACAGCCATCACTCAGGTCCAGCAGACTGCTGTCACTTGTGAACACAAACCCTGTGTTACTAGAGCCTTTGATGTGTAGAGAAGCTACACTTAAAATTTTTTTTTAAATCTTAGTAATAAAACAAAACAAAAACACTCTCCTTTTGTGCCTGACTCAGCCAACAGGTAGCAGGCTCTGTGGAAGGGTTGTCTTGGTGACATGAGTTACTGTAAACAAAATACTCATTTGGAGGCATGTATTAATTTTGCAAAGAATTTAAGTAGGAAAAACAGGAATCTATCAAACACTACATAATGCTAAATTGTACTTTAATTTTTATGCCAGTTTTTCTCTAAACTCAAAACACTGCATTACTCATAGGATTCCAAAAGAAAATAATTTCTGCTAAACGACTTTCTTAAGCACATATGTTACGTTAAGAAGCAAAATAGGACTAATAGTATAACTCCCTAAAAATAGCAGTTTAATTTCTTTCAAGTGTTAGATACAGACCTCTTTGAGATGTAAATCCAGCTATATCTTAGAGGAGAACTCACCATCATTTTTATTTGCATTATATAAAACCTTTTTCCTCTTCTTTTTATTCTTCTTTGCACACCATAGTTTTCCTGTTGAACAATCAGAAACAACTATAAATGTGGTACTTGTTTCCTTGAACAAAGCTATGTATTTCAAATTGAAGAACTGAAATAGTTTTCCATTGAAATTTATAAACACATATTACATTGTTCACAGAACTATTTTCAGGGAAACAGTTACAATTTTCCATTAGTCTCACATCACAGACACTTTTTAATACTTAAATCTTGTCCTTCATTTAGAGTCCTAAGATAATCAGTTTTGCTGCTCATATCACTCTTACCATGAATACATCTTTCTTGACAGTTCTAACTGATTTAAACAGTTCAGATGGAGACCCAAGAAACCTCTCATTAATGTCAAATATTAAGTGTCCAACCTGATTTTTCTGGCTCCTTATCTTCCTCTATGGTTTGCTTCATAGCTTCCCTTTGCTGCTGAAAGCTTTTCCCTTAGTAGCAGAAAGAAAATAATTAGTATAATTAAATTAGTATAATTTAAGACAAAAGAATAGAAGGGTTTTTGTTTTTTTAATCAAGGGGAAAACACCAGAAGTAACTCTTCACTTATATTCCTTTTTTTGGTTATGGTAACCTTCTTTTAATATAAACATATAAACCACAAAGAAACAAACAGGCAACAATAATACAATCCATTATAAGATGTTTCTAATATGTCAAACACTAATGTTGGACTATGATCAAATGTAAATTAGAGGGTACATTATTTAATGGTAAGACACGTATTTTAAAAAGTTCTTGTGAATTCCCCTCTGTGGTCTCAGTCTAAGAGATGGATTGTGACAAATAGTTTTCCTTTTCACTCTCTTTTCCTCAACATGCAATTTTCAACAAAACTTAAAGGTTGTATTCTCTGTATTCTAGCACACAGTAATGTTTTATGACTAAAAGTATTAACTGGCCTCTTTTCAGCATTATTGTTATCAGTAATAATTACTGATATTTATACATTATAACTGTTTGATTCTTTGGTTCAAGGTTTCTGTGAGTAGGATCAACATTTATTTGCTTTTCAAAGAACCTTCCAGCCCTTACCTCCCTACCCACTTTCCAGTGGTTCTTAGTAATCAAACCAGTTACTATTTATTTCTCTTTCTCATATACAAATGAAAAAACAAAAAATTAGACACAGAAATAACTGGATGGATTCAATCATAAGATATAAATATGTTCTAGAGATTACTGGGTTAACTCCCAAAGAATAGATCGTACTTACTTGACACAAAATTTTATCCAAAATAGAGTCTTTTTAATTTTTCAATTTAACCAACAAGTAGCATTTGGAAAAGGTTTTTCTGAGGGGAGGATCACCATAAAGTAAACTAAAATAGTAGTAAATACCATTTGTTTCCAGTTACGATGTCTTACCAGGCCCCAATTGACAGATTTTTATGCATAACACTGATGTTTTTATGAAGCATTATTTTCTGAATTTACAGGTGAGGTAGCTACACCTCAATGAAATTAAATGATTTACTGAAGACTCAAAAGGAGCAGAATTAGGATTCAAATTCCTATCTCTTACTCTCCAAGACAGTGCTCTTTTCATGGTACTATGAAACCATAACATTTTATTTCCTCTTTTTTATGTTTTCCTCCCTTCAATGGAATTGACTGCTCTTTCTTCTCAATAACTAATAATGTATAATGAGATCAGTTTAATTTTAGATCATGTAGTAAAGAATCTGTGATACATATGGAAGACACCAGGCTATGTGCTGAGGGTACAAAGACATGAAACTCAGTCTAGTTGGCAGAATATATTCCCTTTTAAATCTTCCTGCCATCATATGAGAGTATGTCAGCTATAATTATAAGCCTCCAAATGTTTAAAGTATTAAGTTTCAGCCTCACTATCAACCAATCCTAGGACATGTTTTACTAGAATATAGTGTCTTATAATAGAAGATAAATAATAAACCAGTGTTAGAAAATTTAGTAGTTCAATTTTTACAAAGCTTTCATTAAGCATTTACTATGTAGAAAGTACTACGTTGGATCTTGGTTCTGGATCATTTAAAATTATCTCAAATTAAAGAAATTAATTCCAGGAGGTCACTTTACAAAATAATATGTGAACATTCACCATTTGAATTTAAGATACTACTCAATGTATTCCCTTGCATTTATTCTTCTCAATCCCTTTTTCTTCACATATACATATGTACATATATATGTTTTAATCATTTTTTTACTTCCACCTTTCAGCTACCAATGATACAAATAAATGAAAAACATTTCATTCTAAGTTTTTCCTTTTAGAATTAAGATTTTAATATAGGCGGCTTTCAAAGTTTTTGATTTTCATCTTGTTTTCAGAGATCTACCTTAAAATCAAATGTATTTTTTTTTGAAAGATAAAAGTGGTTTTACTTAAAAAACTTGGACTAGAGTTCAACTTTTTAAATTTTTATATCTAGTTTTTTTTTTTTTTGTTTCAAGCCAAGGATTCTTGGAAATCAATAAGCAAATTCCATCTATGTTGGCGTAATCTGCAGAACTCAGTGTATTTCATAAGAACAAAAGCAAAACCATTAATACTGAGTCTGATACACTCCAGAAGCATTAAAGATAACCAGGTTATCTTCAGGAGCTATACAGACTGCATTCCTAGTAAAAACAAGTAACTATGGTGATGGAAAATTTTAGAGCACTAAAATTTTAAAGTAAGTAAAAAAGAAATAAATGTAAGTATCTGATGTTAACAGATTTAGAAAAAATAAGGAGCAAAATAATTTTGATCAGTTACATATTAAAATGTTTAAAAGCATTAGAGTCATGTACTTCTATGGCACATTTTTATAGTACATATGGATGTAGACTGTTGTTATGACAGCAGATATTAATGGAAGGTAGACAATATGACTTCTTAAGAAGTCTTCTAACAAAACCATCATCAAACTCAAACTAAGGTGGGTTCATTTATTTGTCCTATAAAAAAAACCTTACAAATGATATCACTGAAATCTCCTTGGTGCATCTCTATACTTTTAGAAACTCAATACAATCACTCAATATACTCCAGTTCTAAATATTTATGGGCTAAGGCTGGCATGATGAGAAGATATCAAATTGATATTTGGCACGAGCACTAAGTAGAACATGATGGCTGCTCAATACCGCAGGATTTCTAGAGGAACATCTCATGTCTGTTACTGTGAAGAATCAAGGGTGTAGCATCATCCCCTGAAGTTAATATAAGAAGCCCATTCCTCATTCCTTGAAATATGACTGAGTATAGACAAAATCTGTTTTCAGCTTTTGGATTTTAAAGCAGACGGTTTGTGGCCTTCTGTGGTTTTATACACATAGACTCAACTGCATGAAAAAGTAACTACATCCGTTTTTAAAGGACATGAAAAAGTGAGTTCTTCTCTGTGAAGCCTTATATTTTAAATATATTTTTTTTAAGTTTATTTGTTTTTAGAAAGAGTGAACAGGGGTGAGGCAGAGAGGGAGAGAGAGAGAATCCCAAGCAGGCTCCACACTGTCAGTGGCAGAGCCTGACATGGGGTTTGATCTCACAAACTGTGAGATCATGAACTGAGCCAAAACCAAGAGCCAGATACTTAACTGACTGAGCCACCCAGATGCCCCAAAATGATTTTTTTTAATTTTAAAAAAAATTTTTAAAATTTACATCCAAGTTAGTTAGCATATGGTACAACAATGATTTCAGGAGTAGATTCCTTAATGCCCCTTACACATTTAGCCCTTCCCCCCTCCCACAACCCTTCCAGTAACCCTCTGTTTGTTCTCCATATTTAAGTCTCTTATGTTTTGTTCCCCTCCCTGTTTTTATATTATTTTTGCTTCCCTTCCCTTTGTTCATCTGTTCTGTGTCTTAAAGTCCTCACATGAGTGAAGTCATAAGATATTTGTCTTTCTCTAATTTCGCTTAGCATAATACCCTCTAGTTCCATCCACATAGTTGCAAATGGCAAGATTTCATTCTTTTTTATTGCCGAGTAATACTCCATTGTGTGTGTGTGTGTGTGTGTGTGTGTGTGTGTGTGTATACACACACATACCACATCTTCTTTATCCATTCATCCATCGATGGACATTTGGGCTCTTTCCAAAATGTTCTTTTAAATATGTACTTTATACTATATTGTCTTTTTACCTGGAACAAGCCCAGCTAGAGGTTGATTATCTTCGTCCCCTTCTCTATAGGCTTGCCACCAATTTGGATCTTCTTGACTGATGACATGAAGTATATCGCCTTTTTGAAAAGATAGACCTAACTCTCGACACGGAACATAAGGGTCATCTGAGGGGTCATAGTCAAAATGAGCTTTCACATGGATCTAAAAGATAAAAAGGGTAAAAATCAAAACAACGGTAATGATGAAATGGCAACACAAAATATTCAGCATAAATATAATCAAAATGTTACAATTTTATTAGTGCAAAGCAATTATGAGTTGAAAGAAGGGAGGTTTAGTTAAGTAACTGCAGTATTTTCTCAGGCTTGTTTTCTTCAGTTAAGTTCATCACTCTGTTGATTACAAACATGTATTAGAGTACAAACAACAAACAAAAACTGTATAAAAGTATGCACAGGACTGCACTGTTAGCTGCTAACTGAGCCTGAAGTGCTAAGGGGCCTCAAAGGCTTGAGAGAAGCAGAAGGAATGTAACTGAGACCCTTTCCCCCTCTATTCCTGACCTTTGAAAACAATGACTCTGCAGTAAGGTATGTAATTTCTAAACCACTAGTATCTAGAAATGTGGACTAAACCTCACCACATCTGTCACCTATGCAGGAGAGTGTCAGTTTCCCTGGTGCTGTTACCCTTCTTGAATACACTGTCAGTGCGACTGTGCCTTAAACTTCTCTCAGTGTTTCTTTTAAAAGGGATCTGTTTAGGTTCAGAAACAATCACACCCCAAACTGCTAAAATCACCTAAATCAAGTTTATAATAAATTCCTGTGTATTCTATTTGTAGGCTTTGAAATTTAACTAGTTGTACGGTTATAATTTTTGCTAACAATTTTTCTGCATATCAAAAAACTGTGTTACACTTGCAGCATTAAAGGTAGGTAAGAATTCACATGAATCTTACTGAGAGCTAAGTTATTCCTATACTATTTCCTCCAATATACCTCTATAAGATGTAACAAAGTTGTCTTAATTTTAATAAAGTAAAAAGAATTAATATTAATATTCTCTTTAACTTTCCATTATAATTTTCATCCAGCCTGGTTAAGTGACATGTGGCATTTCCAAAATCTGTAAGAAGTCCATTTTCATCTAATGAAATCCAGCACCTTTATGCAATGAGTGTTTCTGCCCCATAGAGGTTAAACTTCAGGTTTCAGCTCAATGAGCCAAGCAACTAATTGACAGCTTAAGAATTTTATTATTCGGAGTCCTTTTCTTCCAATTGTTATTGCCTTTTACATCCTCACCATAATTGAGGCCACCTATCATAAAAATAATACTGGTCTATTTCAAGAATTGTTTTATGAAAGTACAGTATCTTTTTTCAGCTCCTAAAACACAAAATTGAGTATTTTCAATGATGGTGGATATATGAAATTTGATAAAACACTTTCTAAGTGATAAAAATATATCTCTATCTATCTAATCCATCTCCCTCCATAAGGCATAACCAAGAATCCTCATGAAAGTAACAGCCTCTTTCAGAAATTATGCTTGAGGGTGTCTTAAATATTTTTATAATTTCAGAAAAATATTTTACTAACTACTATATATAGGAAATGAGAAAATCCAACTCCCAATATAAAACTGGCAATACTGAAATAAAGCAAATGATCCAGTTAAAAATGCAGAACTTACATAGCTAGTCTGCTTTTTTGGGGTTATCTTTTCATGGATGTACTCTGTAAGTTCAAATAGTACACAAAGTCATAAATGTATGGCTCAATGAATTCCACAAATGAAACATACCTGTATAACCAGCATGCAAATCAAGAACGAGAATATCACCAGCATGCGAGAAGCCCTGACTCCTGTACCTTTCGGTCACTAACCACTCTATGTCCTCCAAGGGCAAACATCATCCTGATTTCTAGAAGCATAGATTAGTTTTCCCAGTACTTTGCTTCATACAAATGGAATCACAACATACACACTCTTGGATTAAATATGGTTAAGAGACCTCTTTCATTTGGACTGTGTTCTGCTGCATTCCAGCTAGAGAGTGCCCTAAAGAGCCTTACTGTTAATGTGAAAACAGAGTTTTAACACCTTGAAAACTCTGCCAGGTAAAACCAAAAATAAATTTTAGAAAGTTATACAAAAGTAGCAGAGAATCAAAACACAGTTGAGACTTTGATTAAAGAGATTATACATACAATTTATAACCTTGGCATAAAATGTAGGATAATCTAGAAGTCCCTGTCAACTATCCCTGTCAACCAACCTTCCAAAATCTGCTTAAATTGTTGCCTTTTTAGCCAAAGAGTCTTAGGAATCTAATTATGGAATCACAGGGATTATTTAAGGAGGTATAGAGATTTTTGTTATCAGGCTTTTATTTTAGACATCTAGGAGATCAAACTAATTTGGTCACCTGACGATTTTATCAAATAGCTTTCTGAAAGCAATACAGAGCATGTTTTCAAAGTGTTCTGCTAAGATCACTTGCCTAGAATGTTTATCAAAATACTAAATTCTTATGCCACATCTCCGACTTTGACTCTGCATTTTAACTAGGTTCCTCGGATAACTGTTACACACATGCCATTTAAAATGTACCCTAGTGCCTGGGTGGCTCAGTCGGTTAAGCATCCAACATCAGCTCAGGTCATGATCTCATAGTTTGTGATTCGGGCCCTGTGTTGGGCTCTGCGCTGACAGCTCAGAGCCTGGAGCCTGCTTCAGATTCTGTCTCCCTCTTTCTCTGCCCTTCCCCCGCTTGTGTGCTGTCTCTCTCAAAAATAAATAAATAAGCATTTAAAAATAAATGAATGAATGAATGAAAGTAAGAGAAAGAAAGAAAGAAAGAAAGAAAGAAAGAAAGAAAGAAAGAAAGAAAGAGAAAGAAAGAAAGAAATGTACCCTAAAATCTTAGGGAACTACTACCCTAAGGGAAACTAATTAGACCACTATGGAGGCTGTATCTAGTTCAACAACCTTTGCCAAAGTCCAACAAAATCAGCCAGAGATGCTTTTCACTCTACTCCTGCCTTGGGGTCACCCCTTGACCATTCAGATTTAGCTGGTTTGGAATGGGGCCTCTCTTTGTGTAGGCTGAGGAAGAGTACAGAGGGGAAATGCTTTGCTTATGTGACAAGTTTATCTAGAGCTGTATACAATGTACCCTAAAATTAAGAGCAAAGCAAAAAAAAAAAAAAAAAAAAAAAAAGCAAAGTTTTTTCACAACAGAGCTTGACCATTTGGTTGAGTTAAAGTCTGAGCATTGCCCTGCCATACTCTATGTGACTTCTATCCATATATTCTACCGATCAACTCTTATCAGTGCTAGAAGGTATCTCCATCCATTTTTCCTCCCCAGCTCCTTTAGTGGCTATTTTTTTTTTTTACCATACAAAGGAAAACAAAGCCTTTTCAAAATGGAGAGATGCTGACCCTTCTAGAAGACTCCAGGGTTTAACAATGCTGCAATATCAGTACAATGTATCTCATGATCAAAATATTGTTTGGTTTCAAAACAAAACAAAATCTTGTATTTATATACAATTACCTTCCAGCCCAACATTTTTCTCTGGGCCTTTTCATAGTACCTGTAAACTATTCACATTCGAAGTCCTAATGATGGGGATATGGTAAAGAGATAACAATTCATCAATTTATTTACATCTTTCCTAAGGGAGTCCATGCTCCAAAATAATTTTTCTTTGTAATTTTTATTTCTGTATTTCTTATTATAGATTTATCTTGAAGTTTTAAAATTATTTGTGGAAGAGAAAAGAATGAAAGTCTATCTATCTTCCTTTAGCTTTGGCCTAAACTCTACCCCTTGCTCACACTGTAAAATTAAGGGCAGTATCAAGAAAAGCCTTTCCAGTGTGTTATAACAGTTTCCAAATCCCTCCTCCAACCGTAGATTCCTCCTCCCGATGCCCACTCAAGGATTATCTTTGTCTGCTTCCATATTTTATATGAGAAGTTTTGGGTATCTGTGGGACATCCAGAAGTTGTTTAATAGAAGGGAGACAGAAATATGAACCTTAGAATAACAGCAAACTTAACACAGCAATTGCCCTAACTTGAAAAGGGATGTCCATCTAATATACACTGAAATTTCATAAAAATCTTAAATTTTTAAAAAATGTTTATTCTTGAAAGAGAGAGACAGAGAGAGCAAGAGCGAGAGCATGAATGGGGGAGAGGCAGAGAGAGAAGGAGACACAGAATCCAAAGAAGACTCCAGGCTCTGAGCTATCAGCACAGAGCCCAATGTAGGGCTCAAACTCACAAGCCGTGAGATCATGACCTGAGCTGAAGTCGGACGCTTAACCAATTGAGTCACCCAGGCGCCCCAGTATTCATAAAAATCTTACTGCATTATAACATTCCAGATCCTCTTCCAAAGGAGAGAAAAAATTAAGATGAAAATTAGAGAGTACATTTTATACCTCTTAACAGAAAAGTAAATACATTTGATAAAGGCAGTTCTCAACTCTTTAAAAACTGTGAACATCCTTAATCATTTTTTTTTAAACTGTAGAATTTCTTGCAAACACATAATACATATAAACAGACTGCTCCCCTGACCTGCTCTCCCCACAGTAAATACAACTATAGCCCAGATCTCTCCTTAGAATTACAGGCTGATACATTCAATTCTATGTACTCAGTATGTCCACATGAATGCCCTTCAACCTGGAAAATGGACCTCTTCATTTTTCTCCCCAAATCTATTTCCTCCAGACTTCCCTTTAGTAAGCAGAACCACTATCCACTCAGTGAGTTATTCAAGCATCCTTGCTTCCTCTTTTACTCTCTGCATTCTTTACAAGGTCTTGCCATCTCTACTTCTAGAACACAACCTGATCTATTTTCTCTATTGCCACTGCTATCATCCTAGTTTAAGCCATCATCATACTTTATAATGATTTCAGTTTCCTAAGTCTCCTTGCTTCCCTTACTGGCTCTACTAATCCAATTTCCACACAGCGGCCAGATGATTTTTTTTATGTGTATTTATTTTTGAGAGTGAGCATGAGTGGGGGTAGGGGCAAAAAGAGAGCGGAACAGAGGATCTGAAGTGGGCTCTGCACCAAAAGAAGAAAGCCTGACATGGACCTCAAAGTCACAAACCATGAGATCATGACCTGAGCTGATGTAGGCCACTTAACCGACAGAGTCACCCAGTCGCCCCAAAAATTGTTCATTTATTTTTGAGAGAGCCAGAGACAGAGCACGAGCAGGGGAGGGGCAGAAAGAGAGAGGGAGACAGAATCTGAAGCAGGCTCCAGGCTCTGAGCTGTCAGCACAGAGCTCGACATGGGGCTCAAAATCACGAGCTGTGAGATCATGACCTGAGCCGAAGTTGGACACTTAACCGACTGAGCCACCCAGGCACCCCAAGAAATGTTTTTTTTTTAATACAAATCAGATCATGATACTAGATTTAATATCCAAACTTCCTGCTGTGGCCACAGAGATCTACTTGACCTGGTCCTACTTACCTCTCCAGCTTCATCTCTTTGAATCCTCTCCCTACCACTCCCCCACTTTCTTCCACCTCCAAGGATTTCCAAATAGAAAGGTCTTCTGGCAATTAATAGGCCTAGCTTCATCTCTTCTTGCAGGTCTCAGCCTCATGTTGCCTCCACCCAGAGGACTTTCCTGACCACTTAATCCTATTTCTTTTTATTCTTCAGTGTTCAAGGCTGCTTATTTCCATTTTATCATTTACTACAAGCTATAGCTATTTTATATCATGTTAATTATTATCAACTCACTGCTTAGCATAGTGCCTAGTACACAAAAACAAGATTTTCACTGTAAGGAAAAAACTGGGGACCCCTAAGAATAGATTTCAATTATTAATACCATTTGGCTAGTGGCTAATTCTGTGTTTTGTATCCCTGACCTGTGATTTTTAGCATTCTCCTTTCCTAAGCCTATAAATTCCCCTTAAACCACATCTCTCTCCTATCCTCCCATCCCAATCCCCACAAATGAAGACTTCAGTCATATTCCCAGTCTTCTTAAAGCTGTAAGTCTTCTGTAGGCAAAAGAGACCCTATGGCAATTTGAAACACTAATGTCTTTAGTATGCTTTTATTGTACTCAGAATCTAGTATCATTATTTATATAGCTACTAACAAGTTTTTTTTTTTAAGGTTTATTTACTTTTGAGACAGAAAGAGAGAGAGAGCACACACGAAGAGGGGAAGAGCAGCGAGCGAGCAAGCGAGAGAGAATCCTAAGCAGGCTCCGTGCTATCATTGCAGAGCCTGACGTAGGGCTCGAACTCACAAACCATGAGGTCATGACCTGGGCCAAAATCAAGAGTTGGATGCTTAACCAACTGAGCCACCTAGGCGTCCCAGCTACTAAGACGTTAATTCATCTATAGTTACACTTTTCTATCATGGTATTCTAATTATTTTCTTTAGATTGATAATAAACAGTAATGCAATATTTAGTGGCTTTGTGGGACATTACCTGTTATACTATACACTGTTAAAAGCATAATTTCTGGAATAAGCATAAGATTTAGTCCTTAGTCACTTATTAATAGTGGGCTTGGGCAATTAACTTGACCTAAGTTCTAGTTTCAATGCCTGTTGAAGGGGTTAAATAAAAATACCTGTATTTTTACAGGGATGCTGTGGGCATTAAATGAGGTAAAACCTATAAAAAACAATTAGTACCATACCTGGTACTGAGTAACTAATCACAATAATAGCTAATATTTATTGGATAATCAATAATCTCTGAATTTTCTAGTACATATTCCATCACTAATAAGCATTGTGACCCCTCACATTTCAATTTATTTCTGTTAGATCAGAGCACTGGACTACATGAAAAAAGTGCCTTCATGTTCAAATATTTTATTTCTTCCTTCCATATTATTTCAATTATATGGTAGAATAATCTAGAGTTTTGCACACTTGTCTGAGAACTCCAACTTTTTTTTTCAAGTCAATGCAGACAGAAGGAAACTGCCATTTAAATGATGTTATGTTGGGGCACCTGGGTGGCTCAGTCGGTTAAGCGTCTGACTTCGGCTCATGTCACGATCTCATGGTTCATGAGTTTGAGCCCTGTGTCAGGCTCTGTGCTGACAGCTCAGAGCCTGGAGTGTGCTTTGAATTCTGTGTCTCCCTCTTGCTACCCTTGCACTCTTTCTCAAAAATAAACAAACATTAAAAAATAAATGAATGAATGAATGATGCTGTTTCCTGGGACAAATGTGCCCATCACCCAGAAGTGAACTACAAAGGTGCCAAGACTCTTGCCCTCTGTGACTGATAGAGCAGCCACTGGTTGCTATGTGTGATGCAAAAGAAACCTAAATAAAGCAGTACTTCTGATAGAGCTGACTCCTGCCGTCTGTGACGTCATAATTCAGCAAGTAAATATAGTGGGGTTGGCAGATAACTCCCATTTTCTCTTAAACACACATTTCTTCAAACATCACAAAACATACATCAGAAAGATACCTTTTGCTGCTCTTAATAGATCCTGACTTGTACCATAACGGTGGTCAATAAATTGTTTTAATTTCTTAAATTCAGCAATCTCACAGATAATTATTCTGCATATTCTCCAATAACTAAAATTATAATTTCCTATCACTGTTTTCTTTGTGCAAGCTTTAATAACAGTAATTCATTTTCAGTCAGTTAGGTTTGATAAAAACTTTCCAAGAGATATGGCAATTTTGAGAGTTCTTCACAATTTCAGAAGGAAATGAAGGAAAAAAAATACTGTACATCATCTTTTCATTTTGAAAAGCATCTCTAACCTAAAGACACCTACAGATTGAAAGTAAGGGGATGGAGAACCATCTATCATGCTAATGGTAAACAAAAGAGAGCCGGAATAGCCATACTTCTATCAGACAACCTAGACTTTAAAAAAAGACTGTATCAAGAGATGAAGAAGGGCATGTATATCATAATTAAGGGGTCTATCCACCAAGAAGACCTAACAATTGTAAACATTTACGTGCCAAATATGGAAGCACCCAAATATATAAATCAATCACAAACATAAAGAAACTCATCGATGAAAAGCATCTCTACCATCAAATGCTGAATCAATGTGGGGCTTAAACTCACAATCCTGAGATCAAGGGCCACATACTCTACTGATTGAGCCAGTTAGTCACCCCCAAAATACTGTATTTTAAAATGGATAAACCTTCCATCTTTTCCTTTCTCTCTGTCCCTTTATTATTTTTTTTAAAGTCCAGATAAGTAAATGCATATTCTAACCCTCCTCTGTGAAGTCTACTCAGATTGCAGAGCTACTTTTGAAATTAAGGCCTCGTTTACAGGGAAAAAGGCATAGAGGATGAGGCTGATGGAATTCAGGGACAAACTATTTCCTCATTTTTCTTCCTACAAAGCACTTTAAACAGAAGGAAGCTTGCAGATGCAACATCAACTTCAATATGTTCCATAAGGAATGAAGGGAAAACATGGAATGATAGCCAAAATATGAAGCATAACTGTGATGAAATTTTTTTTAAAATTTAACGTTTATTTATTATCGAGAGACAGAGAGACACAGAGCGTGAGCAGGGGAGGGGTAAAGAGAGGGAACACACAGAATCTGAAACAGGCTCCAGGCTCTGAGCTGTCAGCACAGAGCCTGACGCGGGGCTCGAACTCATGAACTGTGAGATCATGACCTGAGCCGAAGTCAGTCGCTCAACCGAGCCACCCAGGTGCCCCATAACTGTGATGAAATATTGACAAAAAAATGAAACTGTGTTCTTTCAAACCATTATGCTTTTGTAGAAGTTAATAATAACAGACGCAATACACATCAGCCTTCTACATCAACTCAGCATTTTGAAGTCTGTAAATTTCTGAACAGCTTTACTGAGAAATAACTCATACATTATAAAAGTCACTACTGTACACAATTAGATACTTTTTATTAATTCAGAGTTGTACGACCATGAACAATTTTGTAACATTTTTTTATCACCTCCAAAGGAAACCTCATACTGATTAAGAATCACTCCCATGCTCTCCTAACTCTCCATTCTGACACCTAAGGATCTACTACCTCCTGTCTCTACAAATTTACCTATTCTGGACATTTCATATAAATGAACCAATATATGGCCTTTTGTGACTGGCTTCTTTCATCTAGCCTAATTTTTTCAAGTTCACCCATGTTATAGCAAGTATCAGTACTTTATTCCTTTTTACTGCCAAATAATATTCCTTTCTAAAAATGGATAGATCATATTTCATTTTCCATTCATCAGGTAGCAGACATTTGGGCTGTTTCTACTTTGTGGTTAATAAAATAATGCTGCCATGAACATTCACATACAAGTTTTTTTGAGGATGTGTTTTCAATTCTTTTGGATATATATCTAGGAGTGGAACTGTTAGGTTGTATGAAGTTTGTCTTTTACCATAGCAGTTGAATAAATGTTTAACATAAAGAGCAATAGATATTCTAAAATTAAAGCTGTACATACTTTGAAAAAGCACTTTTTCCTCCTGCACTAAGTATGTTTAAGTTAAATAAACCACCTATAATGACAGAAAAAGAAGTTGCAAGTCATAAAAATTCTGGAAGAAAACTGTTTTATTTTTTACTTTTCAGAGTTTACTAACTTTGAAATATTAATATTTATGTTTATTTAAATGAGAACTGCTGAATTTACCTTTTACTTGAGTGTTAAGAAATAATTAAAGAGACATTTCTAAGACTCAAAAGTAAACATATATGTACAAGTTTTTGTGTGGACATAAGTTTTCAATTCCTTAGTATACCAAATGAGACAAAAACATATCCACACAAAAAAACCTGCATAGGACTACATGGATGGAACAAGAGGGTATTATGCTAAGTGAAATCAGTCAGAGAAAGACAAGTATCATATGACTCACTCATATGAGGAATTTAAGATACCAAACAGATGAACATAAGGGAAGGGAAGCAAAAAGAATATAAAAACAGGGAAGAGGACAAAACATAAAAGACTCTGAAATATAGAGAACAAACAGAGGGTTGCTGGAGGGGTTGTGGGAGAGGGGATGTTTAAATGGGTAAGGGGCATTAAGGAATCTACTCCTGAAATCATTGTTGCACCATATGCTAACTAACTTGGATATAAATTAAACAATAAATTAAAAACCAAAAACCAAAAAAAAAAAAAACAACAACAACAACAACAAAAACCCCAAAAAACCTGCACAGGGATGTTTATAGCAGCTTTACTGATAACCTAGAAACAAGCAAGACAGCCTTCAGTAGGTAAGTGGATAAGCTACCGTATAACCAGACAATGGAACATTATTTGGCACTTAAAAAAAAAAAAAAAAAAAAAAAGGAGCTACCAAAAGCTAAGAAAAGACATGGAGGAAACTTAAATGCTTATCATTCATGAAAACAGCCAATCTGAAGTGGCTACCTACTGTTTGATTCCTCCTATATGACATTATGGAAAAGGCAAAACTATGGAGATCAGTGGTTGCCATGGACTGGGGTTAGGAAGTGCCGATTAGGCAGAGCAAGACAATTTTTAGGGCAAACTATTCTGTATGATAAAATGATGGATACATATGAACTATACACTTGTCAAACCCATAGGATGTCAACACCAAAAGTGAATCCTGATGTTAACTATGGTCTTTGAGAAATAATGAAACCGTCGATTCATCAACATAACAAGTGTTCTACCTGGTACAGGATGCTGATAGTGGAGATAATTATGTGCGTGTTGGGGCAAGAGATATGTGAGAACTCTGTACTTGGTGTTCAATTTTGCTGTGAACATAAAGTACTCTAAAAAAAAAAAGTTTGTCAATTAAATAAAAAACTAAACAGTAGCCACCAGAAAATAAATAATGGGACATAAAAAAATCACTTACTACTGTTTCCTTGGCTGGAGGAGGCTTGATCTGTTGACTGGGAATCAGAACAAATGTCAGAGTACCATGCATATCAGACTGCAACAGAAAGATTAGGTTATTTAAAAATTGTCACTTACAAAAATCATTCTATGACCTTATAATCAATATTCCCTAAACTGTACTATTCTGGATCCCCTAGAACACTTTCTAAAAAGTTGGTAAAGATGAATGCTGTTTCATAAGGAAGCACAAATTGGGCCTTTCATGAACTCCATTATATTAAGCTACTCAGGAATGGGACATTCTGCAATTCTCGTCCACCAGAGAAAGCCACTTAGCTTATAAGTCTTTGGTTTTTGTATTCCATTTGGTGTAAGCTTAGAAAAATTGCACAGTGAAGGATTGAAAGATACCACAGTGCTATAACAATTCTAGGTTATCTACTCTGGCACACATCAATTTTAATAAAGTATAACTTGAAATAGTAATTGTGACCAGGATTAGAAAAATGATGCAAATATACACATATTCTCACTTCCCAGATACATGGTCTCTGTCATTCATTCTATTTTTTAACTGTATGGAGTTTTACTGTCAGGTAACTATTATTTCCCAGTACACCACTGACTGCCTTGTTCAGATACCTCCAACCTGAACAGTAATCACAAATTCTGGTCCAGAGATAGCAGGGAGCAGTGTTCAACATAGAGACAAGAGCCAATAAAACAAGGCCTAAAAACAATGACCACTGACACTGCTCTACCAAAGCAATGAATGAGTTTGAGTGAAAATAAGGACATTTTATAGATTCTTCAACAAACATCAGTAGATAAGACAGATTCTATTGTAACAACTGATATTAAATAAGAATAGAAGTCTGGTTTGTGGATATATACAAAGTGATCAAACTGCCCTCAAAGACAGACTATGAAATGGCTTCCTGATTATACCAGCACTGTCCAAAAGAACTTTCTACAACGTTCTAATACGGAAGCCATTAGCTATATACTACTCTTGAACACCTGAAATGCAGCAAATATGAATGAGGAATGTAATTTTAAATTTTACTTAACTTAAATCTAAATAACTAGCACCAGGAGCTAGTGGTTATTATGTTGGGCAGTGTACATCTATACCATTACTATTACCTAATATCATTAAGGAAACAGCAATCAGTTGAAAAGAATTAAAAAAAAAAAAAAAAGAACTTAAAAATGATAAGGGTATGGACTTTGTTTTATCACTATTTTCCTACTGGCTAGCACATGGTAGGCACTCAATAAATATATGTTGAAGAAATAGCTATATTGTGATTTCAGAGGCAATATACATAGTAGTAATAAAGCTCAAAAAAAGAAAAAAATCAGTGGTAACCACCCCAAAATGAAACTCTACTAATAAGTATTACAGAAATTATATCATGTGAAAATTCAGTTAGAAATTGTCTAAGAATTTTTAATATTTTTAAAATATTTTATTTTGAAGTCTAATTACAAAGAAACAGCTTTTAAGAATCTAACAGTTCTTTTTATTTTTTAACATTTATTTATTTTTAGGAGACAGAGACAGAGCATGAGAGGGGGAGGAGCAGAGAGAGAGGGAGACACAGAATTTGAAGCGGGCTCCAGGTTCTGAGCTGTCAGCACAGAGCCCGACATGGGGCTCGGGCTCACAAACTGTGAGATCATGATCTAAACCGAAGTCGGACACTGGGTGAGCTGGGTGAGCCACCCAGGTGTCCACCTAACAGTTATTCTCCTGTATTAACTTACCAACAAGTCAAAAACCTCATTGACATCTTTCCCTCGAATTTCAATGCCATTAATCTCCAGAACTTCATCTCCTTCATGTAATAAACCACTTTTCTCTGCAGCACCTCCTTTTACTATCCGACTAATGATGACAGAATCCATCTCATTACGAACTGTAGCACCCTAAAAAAGGCAGTATGTAATTTTGAAATAGAAATGCACTTTTTTGTTAAACATTTCTTCATTAATTTTTTTCTATTGTTAAACATTTCTTCATTAAATTTTTTTTCTATTCAACAATACTAGCTTTCAGTTATCTTGGAAAAAAAAAAAAAACCTAACTTACACAACTAGAGTAACCATAGTAATTAGCTTTGAAAGTTCATCATTTTCCTTACATTTTGTTTCAGACACACTATGTATTCATTAGAATCAAGCAGACTTCTGAAGTATACAACAACAGAAATATGCACTTAAAAACAACGTGAAGACCTATAATCAAATTTGTTCTCTAGATTCTGGATACTATTCATGGTTATACTATATTTAGACGTACTTTGTGAACATGACTTGTAACTATAAAAGTCCTTTTTTAAAATTCAAAATATGATTAAGGGATAATAATCTGCTTGATTATTCAAACATTATATATTATAGCTGCAACCAATTCACTTTTAAATGTATCAAACATTAGCATTCATTACATAAATTGAAAGCACAACTGAAATACATATGCTCAAAAAATGGAAATATGAAACATGGATTAAAAGCTTAAAAGCAGACAGAGTTCACAACATTTTTCTCCTAAACTTTAAAAAAAAAAATGTTTTTTTAATGTTTAGTTTTGGAAGAGATAGACAGAGGACAAGCAAGGGAGGCGCAGAGAGAGAGAGAGAGACACAGAATTTGAAGCAGGCTCCAGGCTCTGAGCTGTTAGCACAGAGCCCTACTCAGGGCTCAAACCCAGGAACTGTGAAATCATGACCTGAGCTGAAGTCAGATGCTTAAATGACTGAGCCGCCCAGGTGCCCCTCTCCTAAACACTTAAAATTTTCTTGTAACTTTCCCAATTTCTTTTTCTGTGGAGGAAAAAATCTAATTACATAACTGCCCATAAGATACAGTCCCTAACTTATGTACCACACTATTCAAGATGTAATTTGAGACATTGTTTCTCTGAAAACAAAAGAAAGAAAATTGAGACAATGATAGCAGATTTAGAAAAGAGATCGAAAAAAAAGTTTTACATATGACATTAAAAAACAAAAAAATTAAAACATTAATATTAACATTAAAGAATACATATTTCTAAGTATATGTGGAAAATATAAGTAACTGTATTTCAAGAGATTTAATGGAATGAAAATATCAGAATTTCTAATTATTGTTTTTTTAAAAAGCTGGGAGAATAAATGAAGCAGATAATTTGTCCCTTCTTCGTTCCTCAACAATTATTTTACAAGCTATTATTTTCATCAAATCATAGGTAAGAAAACATGAACAAATTTTTCTCAACTGAATAAGGAACATGAGCAAGAGCAAGAACATAAAAGAACTCCAGCAAATCAATCTCAAAAAAGAAAAACTACCAGAAATGTAAAGGGGTCTTCAATTATCTGCCATATAGAAGATCTCTGTGTAGAAAGGATCTCAGATCAGAGATGTGGAACACTTACCAGCGGAATATCTCGAGCCTTTTCGATACGAACTATTTTTACAGTTTCTCTTCCATATTGGCCAATGCTTTCATAAATTCTCTCATCTGAAATGGGCTCTAGCTGCATTTCCTGCTCAGCAACCTTATCATGGGCCAATAAAAGTGCCTGTTTCAAACAAATCCACAGCATTTACAGTAGCAGCATGATTTCTGTAGAGAGATTTTTAACCTAATCATGTAGATTAATATTCTCATTTAAACCTTTAAAAGAGGTGCTATAATTATTTATTCAGATCTGTTTCCAAAGTTTCTAACTGAAGTACATATGCAACCTGTGTCTTTTATAGCTAAAAATAAAGGTGTTAAGTATAACAGGGTAACTCTTGGATGAGTTATCAAAGTCTAAAATGCTTATTAAACTTCAGGGGCACCCAGGTGGCTCAGGTGGTTAAGCATCCGACTTCAGCTCAGGTCGTGATCTTGCAGTGTGTGAGTTCAAGTCCCACGGCAGTCTCTGTGCTGACAGCTCGGAGCCTGTAGCCTGCTTCAGATTCTGTGTCTTCCTCTCTCTCTCTCCCCCCCTCCCCCCATTAACGCTGTCTCTCCCTCTCTCAAGAATAAACATTAAAAAATAAAATTTAAAAAATGCTTATTAAACTTCATAAAAACAAAATCAATTTAAAAATTTTTTTTCAACGTTTTTTATTTATTTTTGGGACAGAGAGAGATAGAGCATGAACGGGGGAGGGGCAGAGAGAGAGGGAGACACAGAATTGGAAACAGGCTCCAGGCTCCAAGCCATCAGCCCAGAGCCCGACGCGGGGCTCGAACTCACGGACCGCGAGATCGTGACCTGGCTGAAGTCGGACGCTCAACCGACTGCGCCACCCAGGCGCCCCGAAAACAAAATCAATTTAATGGACCAACACCATAGAAAATTAAAATTTATGGAAAAATATAGCCAAAAAAAGGGGAAGAATTTTTTTAAATCTTTATTTTTTAGAGAGAACATGAGTAGGGGAGGGGCAAAGAGGGAGGAAGAAAGAGAGAATCCCAAGGAGGCTTCCCACTGTCAGTGCAGAGCCTGACGTGGGGCTCAAAATCAGAAACCATGAGATCATGACCTGAGATAAAATCAGGAGCCGGATGCTTAACTGAATGAGCCACCCCCACCCAGGTACTCCCAAAAGGGAAGAATTTTTGTGAAAAATATAAAGTTGTTTCAAAACTAATGTGGTTAATTTTAAATACAAAAATAGATAATCCAAAAAATAAGTAACTATATAAATATCTATATCTATATATATCTAAATATATATATTTCAACATAGTAATTTATTTTGCAGTGGGAGGTGTAAATAAAACAGGCTGGACAGATAATGTTTGAGGTTCTTTCTAGCCCTAAGAGATTTTGATTCAAAGAGATTTTGAATGCTAGAAAAATCACATATATATATATACATACATATGGTTCTGTTCATTTTCTACCTGAATATGTGGAGCATTCAGCAAAGCAGTTAATTCTTGTCCTTCCTTCTGGTGGATTGGCTTCAAAACAGTTTGTACCTAAGAAACAAAAGATTATTTTTCCTAGGTTACAGGAAACATCACCAGCATCTATACAAGTCTTAAAAAAAAAGATACAATTTAAATTAGTAAAATCTACTTATAAGAAAGGAAAGCACTACAAAGAATTATAAGAGAAAAAAGGAATGTGTTTTTTCTCAGAGTTTTCCATCTTGCTATCATTGTTAACAGTGTTTTTCATTTAAAAAAATACACTAAAGATTTTGGTATTTATGACTATGAATGAACTGTTTTTTTTTTTTTGTTTTTTTTTTTTAAATCTTTATTTTAGAGAGAGAGTACAAGCAGGAGAGAGGGGCAGAGGGAGAGAATTTTAAGCAGGCTCCATTCTCAGTGTGGAGCCTGACGTGGGGCTTGATCCTATGACCTTAGGATCAGGACCTGAGCTGAAATCAAGAGTCAGACAGCCACTCAACCCACTGAGTCACCCAGGTGTCCCAAACTTTTTGCTTCTTGGAAGTTTCTATCAATGTACTATAAAATAGACTAAAAATGATTACATAAGGGAAGAAAAACTATCTTAACAGTTACTTGCTATTTTGTACTTTTAAAATATGTTTATATATTTTAAACCAGAGATGACACTTTAAAGAGTTACAGACTAACGAGATAAGCTTACATGAGAGTAATGGAACAACTACAATACCACAGGCACAGGTAATTAAAAAAGTCTCGAGGTGGAGCAATTCTTGCATTCATAGGAGAAACACTTAATTATGATGAGTTTCTTTTAGCCTTTGTTTCCTTACCTATAAAATGGCACCTACCATTCAAAGTTTGAGATAATCCATATAAACTGCTTAGCACAGTACCTAGGCACACAGTAAAACCTTGGTCTGTGAGCACAATTCACTCAGGAAACTCGCTTGTAAACCAAAGCACTCATGTATCAAAGCAAATTTCAAGAACCATCGGCTCAGTTGTGATCATGTAATGTTTGGCATCACATTATTACTCATATTGTAAGAGACTGCCGTTTATCATGTTAAAATGTATTAGAAATGATTGCTTGGCTTGCAAGACACTCACAGAACAAGTTACAATCCAAGGTTTTAATAATAAATTACTATTTTAATACATTTCTAGATGTGAGTTATTCATATTTTAAGATTTCTATATTAATGTTCCTAAATTTCTATATTAATGTTCCTACACTTAAGTGTTAAAACAGTTTAACACAAGAATTATGTTTCTTAATGTTTTGATAGAGCTTGTACATAAAATCACCCGAGCATGGTGATTTTTTAAAGGTGGATTTCTGATTTCTTAATTTTAACTATATTTTATTGATAGTTACTTGTCTACTTTTTTGGGTTATCTGTCCTTAAATCACTTTGGCAATTTATATTTCCTTAAAAGAACCATCCACTTCATAGCACTTGGACATTTAACACCATAAAGCTGTAACTGTATTATAATTTTTTAATCTCCTATGTTTGCATTCATGCTTTTTTCTTTCCTGATGTTACTGGTATTTTTTTCTTTCATGTAACTTGGCAAAGGATTCTCTATTTTCTTGTACTAAAACCCAGTCTCTAATGTTAAATCTACTGTTCCTTCCATTTAAATAATGTAATTCCTGGGATGCCTGTGTGGCTCAGTCACTTAGGCGTCTGACTCTTGACTTCAGCTCGGGTCTTGATCTCATCTCATGGTTCATGGGATCGAGCCCTGTGTTGGGCTCTGCACTGACAGTGCACAGCCTGCTTAAGATTCTCTTTCTCCTCCTCTCTCTGCCCCCTCCCCTGCTCGTGCTCTCTCAAAAATAAATAAACTTAAAAAAAAATTTTTACAACTCAGACCAACAATCTGATTTTTTAAGTGGTAAAAAAAACTCTGACAAGCTATTTTACAAAAGATAGGGAAACAGCCTATAAAAAAAATGCCCACTATATGTTAATACAAACTAAAATGAGATACCATTACAAATCTGCTAGAATGATAAACAGGAAACAACTCAAATATCAACAGGTGAGTGGTTAAACAAATTGCGGGATATTCATACAATGGAATACTACTACTCAGCAAGACGTTACAAATACTGATAAATGCAACACATGGATAAATATGAAAAAGAAGTCAGACACAAAAGACTACATATGATCTTATTCCATTTATATGAAATGTTCAGAAAAGGCAAATTAGTAAATAAAAACAAAACTGATCAGTGAAGGCCTAGGGCCCGGGAAGTGGGAAGGAGGTGTTACTGTCTGTAAAGGGCCATGAGGGAGCTTAGCAAAAGTCACGGATGCTTCTGTAACGACCACAGTGACAGATTACACAGGTGTATATCATGTGTCAAAGCATACTGAACTATACAATAAATGTACCCATTTTAAGCATATGTAAATTATAGCTCAATAAAGTTGGTTACCAAAAAAATATGTCCATAAACCCCAAAACTATGGGAAAATCTGGGTGTATCTCCTTTACGCTTAGTTTTACCAAAATAAAATCATACTATTTATATAATTTTATAACAGCATTTAATAACTACTTTTACTTGATATTAATTATAAAAACATTTTTCTATGTCATTAAATATCTTTTTCAATTCTAAAACAGAAATATAAACATTTTAATTTTTGTTGGCTATCACTTACAAGATCATGTCCAAGCTCCTTAGTGTTATTCTTAGCATCATCTGATTTCTGCCTCTTCTCCAGCCCTATCACCTGGCACTCCTCATGCTATAACCTTTTTTGGTCCAGCCCCAAACTGCTGCTTCCTCCCTGCATGCATCAGGCTGTCTCCCTATGATGACCGTGAATGGTCCCTATGATGCCAGCTGTTCCAGCTACCTGAATTTGCTTAAATAACATGTACTCATAAGTCTGAACAAACTTGATTTAAAATTGTTGATGGACCAGACTGAGCTCATTACAGATGGAACTCATCTTTTTCAGCTTTGTTTGGCTATTCACAGAATGGCTGGCAAACTGCATTCAATGTTTGACAAATGCAATAAAAGAGGACAAGAAGTCTTCCTTGATGTCTCCTTTACCTTTAGTCTCCATATAGGAACAATAGGTCCTATTAGTTTTCTATTTAAATATTTCTTCACTTCATGTTCAACTGCTACTCAAAATCTTACAGCTGGACAATTACAATAGCCTCCATACTTTATGCCTCCATTCTTGACCTCACACAATTTCTAAGTTTTTTGCTTTAAACTTTTCTTTACAGTGACTTTTTCATATTAAATTTGGGAAACATAAATATCAAAATAAGAAAATTACCTATCACCCACCACTTAAAGATAGCCTTCTTAATAATTTATTTTTTCCAATATCTCTCACATGCATGTTTGAAAAGGATGTTTGCATGTGTACAAATTATATCCATATTTTAATAGGCATCATGTTGAATATCAAATAAACCAATGTTTTTGCTTCTGAAAGTAATTCAACCTATTGAAATTAGAAACAAATTCATAGTTTCCCTGTTCTCCCACTTTATATTTCACTATTATATATACTATTATGTTTTTATTTTTTCGTTGTAGTAGCTAGTCCCTCCAGAAAAATGTTAGTACTAGAGGTGAGAGTCTGTAGATTGTCCTGTTCCAAGCTTAAAAAGCAATGTGGTGGGTATTTCACCATTAGGCAAGATGCTCCCCATTGATATGATATTATTTATCAACTTAACAAAATGTACCTGGCTTTCTAAGAATTTTCACCACCAAGGGAAAGGTACTGAATTTATTTTCAGGTATCTTTTCTGCATCATCAAGTTGATCCTATGGTTTTTTCCTTTCATCTTTTTGTGTAAGTTAATTATTTAAAAATATTTACCAACAAGGATCCATTATAAGTTAAATTTAAACTTATTAATATGGCTTATCTGGCCTTCAGGATCTGGACTCCAATTATTTAAGACTATATCCTACCCTTTAGTCATTGTTGAACAAATATGCCAGAAACTTTCTCAATCACTATGATCTTTGTACCCTTTGCCAATGGAATGGCTTTTCCTCTTTCTTGGACTTCCTGGTAAATTCCCAATCATCCTTCAAGATTCAGCAACTTAAATTTTCTTCAAAATTTTTGCTTCCTCCCATCACTGCCCCTTGAATCAGGTACATCTATCACATGCTCTTGGTACCTTACTCATACTGCCATCACAGTACTTCTCATTAGATTGTAATTGATTCACTGTTCTTCCTCAGTGATAGCTTAACTCAACTTTCACTGGTCAATGGACATCTGGGTTGATTCCAGTTATTATCTGAATGCTAAAACAGTATTTGTACCTAAGCCTTTGTGTGGATACGTTTTCAGTTTTCTCAGGTATGTAACCAGAAGTGGAGTTGCTGGTTCATAATATATAGGTACGTTAAGCTTTAGTAGATATTGCCAAAAATTTTCCAAAGTGGTAGTACCAATTTATACTCTATAAGAGTTTCGGCTGCTTCATAAGCTCACAAACATTTGATATTGCCAGTTTTTTTGTTTTTTGTTTTTTTAAGTCATTCTGGTGTCTCTGTAGTGGTATCTCATTTTGTTTTAATTTGTATTTCTCTGATAGGAATGATCTGAACACCTTTTCATACTTATTGACCATTTGGATTTTTTCTGTGTCTGTTCAAGTCCTTTGCCCACTTAAAAAAAAAAAAAGAACAGTCTTTTTATTAATTTGTGAGAGTTCTTTTGGATTCAAGTTTTTGTTTATACATGTATACACATGTATATATCTCAATATCTCAAAATCAAATAATAAAATAAAATACTATTTCCTAGTCTGTTGTCTTACATTTTTACTGGACTAAGCAAAAAGTTCATTAAATGAAACCCAAGTTTTCAACCTTTTCTTGATAAAAGCACTTTAATGACAAAAATACTTGTTGTGGGGTTATTAATACATTTCCTATATTTTCAAAGATTTAATCTTGATTCAATATATAAATTTTATTATCTGTTATAAAATATTTAGTGTTTAACTGACACACAAAAAACTATAAAAATACTATTTTAAAGAGCTATAAAAACAGAGAACACTTCCTAATGTTTTAAGACATTCTTTCACTATATTCCTTGAATTTTTTTACTTAAATTTTCATGTACAAGTGATACAACTAAAGCATGAAGTAACCTCTTCTTTTAAATACTGCATATTAAAATAGTTGGAATTACGAATGCTAAAAAGCAGAACATTAGGTATTGGACCTATGAACAGCCTAGTTATTAGTCTTATGCCATTCACAAAACCTCACCTGACCTCACTATCAATATCCAGAAATATAAAACAGAAGGGTTGAATTAGGTGACTGCTAACATTTTTCCAGCTGTAAAATAAAGGCAATGAATGAGTCCATTTAACTTTTAGAATTTTGTTTTCAGATTTAAGACTTTTCTTTGATGAGCTCTGAGTATATACTTTTTTTAAATGTTATGCACTCTAAGCCAGGGCTGCCACAGAGTTGTGCACGCACAGCTACAGGAAAGTTATTTACACTGCAGTACAACCACACACATTGTGACACACTGACTAGATTCATCAGTTTGTACTCATTTTAAGAACAGTCTCAGTCCAAGATAACTATCACCCACATATCTTACCACCACCAAAGCAACACAATCTCAAGTGTTATTGAAGATACTGTAAGGATGTGAAAGTAAACGTTCAGAAAGTCTCCTTGCTATGGCACTTTTAGAACTATGAATCATGTAAATACGTTAGCTATCTTAAAACTAATTTTCAGATTAATTTTTTAAAGTCCTCAACCCTTTCTCTCCCAAAGCATTTACTCTTTAAGCCACTTCTAGTTCTTTGTCTCACTCAACTCCTAAAACTTTTTAAGCTATGTATGCCTTTTTTATTCCTATTTCTTTTCACCCTTTCTGTTGTCTGTGTCACTTTCTTTAATTGGAACAATTCTGATCTCTCCTGCTTATTTCATTCTCTTTCCCACCCATTGTTCCATTCAACAAACAAAGGCCCAATAAGACAGAGAAAACTGAATGATTATAATTATTTATCATGCATTCCTCCCAAACCTATACAATGAAAGTTACGCTGTATTTGTGAGTAAATAAAATCAAAGTAATGTCGGTTATTTTGATCTCTGCAAGGAAAGTAATTTTCAGAAAAACCATTTAAACTATAATAAGTAAAACCGCAGAGATAATTTTTTAATTAAAAATTTTAAATTTTAATTTCATATTTAATTTCAATAATGAAAGATGAGCACAAAGAATGAGTTTCAACTAGCTCTTTTAAATTCGAGTCGACAGAAAACTTCCTCTCTAGGAACAGGACCTTAGGTCACACTCTCCTGCCCTGGGTAATAATAGACTTCTCTCAGTTACTCTTGTCCACTGTATGCACCTAAATAAATAAAATACATTCTGTGCTCATCTGAAAAAAATGCCTCCTAAGGTATTTTATAGGTCTGTAGTTCTGAAAGTACTACTCTTCCCCAGAGCCCATTTTCTGTCTAGTGTCTGGGTTTAATCAAATAGATTTACTTGATGGGCTTCCAGAATTATTAGTTTTCATAATATCAAAATAACTTAAAATCCTATAATGACAGAATTCTACCCCCCCAAAACAGGAAATGACTTATTTATATCTTTTTAAAACCTTCAATTTATTATTTTATTTCTAGACAGAGAGAAAATCTTAAACAGGCTCCACACTCAAGTGTGGAGTCTGACGTGGGGCTAGATCACACAACCTTGGTATCATGACCTGAGCTGAAATCAAGTCAGACACTTAACTGACTGAGCAACCCAGGTGCCCCTAAAACCTTCAGTTCAAAAGATGTTTGCAGAATACATTAACACTGAACATCAACACCAACAAATAGTAGAAACTAGAACTTCAAAGTCAGCATGTTAACAAGAGAATGTCTCACTGTACATCAAATTTCAATTATTTTGGAGCTTCTATAGTTTTTAAAGAGGAAAAACTTCAAAGTATCTACAAGCAACAAATTTCAGAAGTTATATATTTATGACACCTGATTATCAGACAGAATTTTATCTCATTAGTACTCATCTCAGTTTATAATGTATAATGCTTAAAACTATACATTTATAAAAGTACTAAAACACTTCCCTTTAGTAATTTAGACAAATATTTCTCTCACTATGTAAACATAATTTTATATATAAAACTAGAACTTCTTTTCATGAAACAGAGCTCTGACTCTGAACTAAGTATGTATTTTTTCAGGATAAAATGCATTTGGCAAATTTTTCCTAACACAATAAATTAGTAACATGTGATCAGTAGTAATTAATTCAAACAAGCCTTATATTCACATCAGTATTTTCCAATAATACTGCCTTACTATCGCTAACAATTAGCTTGTCTATGTCAAGCAGATGTTCAGAATACATACCTCTTGTGCAAGATCTTGTGCATTGGAGATAAGAGGAAAAGGAGGACTGGCCTTGTTCATGTGTACTGTGACAGCGTTGTGTATCTTAAATGCATTCTGGAAATCTTTATTTTGTACAAGTTGTAAAAGCAGTGAGATATCCTCCTGGCTCTGAGAATCTACCAAAGTATGTTGGATATGTTTAAGTGAAGAAAACAAGTCTTCCACTTCTAGTAGGAGAAGGAAAAGTATCCAAAAATTAATTGTTTCTGTTTTAATTCAACATATTTTAAGATAAACTTTCTTGAACCAATAACAATTTCTCAAAAAAAAGTTCTCAAAAAAACTCCTTGCATATATTTTTGAGTTAATTCACTGTCATTTTTAAGCAGAACTCTACAAATTATACAAAATAGAATAACATTTTTTCAAAAGTGTTTTAAGTATAAAACTAATACATATGACAAAAATAAATGAGTAGGAATACAGACATGAATAAATAAATTTAAAACCAATAGTCCCATCATCTAGAAACTTTTTTTAACATCTTAGATCATTTCCTTTTTAAATAGTACTTTTTAATTATTTTCCTACATCACCAGTCTTTTAAAAACATTATATATAATTGCTCCATTACACTAAAGTTAAGCATTCAGGTTGCTTCCCTCCAATTTTTTGCTACTATACGTAATAAGCATTTCAGTACATAACGATTGCTGAATACAAATTTGTCTGAGATTCTGATGTTTTCCTAAAATAACTCCTAGAAATAGAATTTTTAAGTGAGATTCTGACCTTTTAAAGACCAAACAGCTTTCCAGGGAAGTTTTACTAATTTAATTTACATCCCATTAGCAATATTTTCCCCAATATTCAACAATACAGTTCTATAAAATCAATTTATTTAATGGAGAGGGTGAGATTTAGTAACATTTACCAGGCACCTCTTTGTGATTCATAAAACTCTTGTGAACATGAGTCTCCTAAAATTATATTGAAAGCTGTGGGCACATATTATGTGTGTGCATGCCTGTCAGTGTGCATATATAGCACATGTATTTTTCTGGGAGGGAGTTATCCCAAAATGGTTAAGAACCACGAGTTGTCTCTTCCCTGCCCCCCAATAGATGTATGCATGTGTTTGTATACACTTTGTCACATTTGTTGGCAACAGTTTAATTTTTTCATTTGTTAGCTGTATATATGGTAGCCTTTACTCCCGAAAAATTATTTCACTGTTTCTATACTTACAAACTCCTTCTCCCAGGTCATTAAATATCTGCCTATATTTCTTTTGGTTTCTACTTCATAATTAACTTTGACCTATCTGAAATTTACTTGGTAGAAATTTGAGGGGGAAACTTTAACTTCAATTTTTTTCTTCCAAGTGGTTAACAATTATTGTAATACCATCTACTGAATAATCCTTCCTGTTCCACTGATGTATGACACCGCCAAATTCTTACATATAATGATCTGTTTCTAGTCCACTGGTCTAATCAGAACCACAATATCTTATTATAGTAGCATTACAGTCTTTCCTCATATTGATAATACAAGTACTTGCTCGTTACTTTTTCAAAAATGTCTTTTAACCATTCAAAATGAGTTACAGAATCACTTTTCAAGGTACTTCCCAGTGTCTCCCATTTCTGCAAAAAAGAAAAGTCCTATTGAGATTTTGACTGAAACTAAACCTGTATACAAGTCTGGGAAAAACTTACAGTGGATACTACCTGTCTCATACTCAGTCACATGGGAAAAACCCTCTCAGCTTAAGTCTTTTTTGTTAGTTTTCTTCATGTAAGGTTTGCAGAAAAGCTACTACTTCTTATACATGTATCTTATAACCTACTACTTAACAGTTAAGTTTTTTCATAGATTCGAATAGTTCTTCAGCTGATTCCTGAGGTTCCTTATCTTTTCCCCCCAATCAAAACAGGTTTAGTCCTTATAAAATAAACAGATATGCTCTTTAGTAATCTAAAATAGCAAATAATCTAAAGCAGCAAATAATGGGGGGATAAAACTGGAGAGTCAAAACTGTCAATCAGATAGGCTAAGAAGCTGTGACCCAGAGCTAAATAAAACTTAATAAACAGCTAGAATTTAACCATAGCTAAGATGGCATCTTTTTTTTTTTTTTTCATGTGCATTTATTTTTGAGAGAGGGACAGAGCTCGAGAAGGGGAAGGGCAGAGAGAGAAGGAGACCTAGAATCTGAAGCAGGCTCTAGGCTTTGAGCTGTCCACACAGAGCCCGACGTGGGGCTCGAAACCATGAGTTGTGAGATCATGACCTGAGCTGAAGTTGGACACTTAACCAAATGAGCTACTCATGTGCCCCTTTAAGATGGTATCTTTAACAGTAGACAGAAAGAATACAGGTAAAGGGAACTAGGAGATGTTGGTCAGAGCACAAACTTGGTTTTAAGGTGAATAAGTTCTGAGTATCTATATGATGACTATGTCAATAATACTGTATTGTGTACTTGAAATTTGCTGAGTAGATCTTAAGCATTCTCATACTACACACAGTAACTGAGGTGATGGATGTGTTAATTAACCATGTATACATCAAATTATCACATTATACACTTTGGATAAATACAATTTTACTCGTCAAATATACTTCAATAAAGCTGGGGGGTGCAGAAAAAGGTTATGGACTATCAGATTCGACCAAATTCAAAGAGGTCACCATGGAATTACTAAGCGAATAAAGAATTTCTAAGAGCATAAAGAATTCAATAGGCTTAAACTATCTTTAGAGCAAAACAGGAAAACATTTAATTAAAAAGGAAAAAGAATTACAAAACCAACAAAGTAGTTAAGATACTTGGGAGACTATCTTAGATTTCACTGGGTGGATAATGAAATTCCTGTTTTAAAATTTTAGTAATTAAGAGCTCCGACTGGCTGTTGGGGCAATGAGAAAAATCAAGGGCTTCAGATCGCACTGCTCCCTGAAATCAATACACAACTTTATTCAGCCCAAAAGATAACCATCTATTGTCTTTTCAACACCAAGATATTTAAACTTTTAAAGGCAAAGGAACTTTTGCATTAATCTCTTTTGTGTACCAAAGTCACCCATAAACAATACTGACATTGTAACAAACAAACAAACAAACAAAACTCTATTGTTGTATCTTCCAGCTAGAATTACTGGTGTTAATTTGTTATACTGCCTTTCAGATTTTTTTTTTTCTTTCAAATCTGGGGCACCTGGGTGGCTCAGTTGGTTAAGCATCATGATCTCACGGCTCATGATCTCATGGCTCAGAACTGTGTGCTGACAGCTCCGAGCCTAGAGCCTGCTTCGGATTCTGTGTCTTCCTTTCTCTCTGCCCCTCTCCCACTCACACACTGTCTCTCTCTCAAAAATAAATAAAAATTACAAAAAAAATCCTGATCTAACTGTATAGGTCACAGAGTAAATGTTTTGCAATCTGATATTTTCCAATTTCTTTAGAATTCGTAAAATAAAATTACTGATCAGAAAACAACATTTAAAACTTTGATACATATTGACAAATTGTCCTCCAGACTGTTACTAATACTCCTACCAGCAATTAACTTGAGTGCTCATTCCTACAAATGACCAAATTATAAGGATTAATTTTTTCATTGTTGGTGACCTGGTTAGGAAAAAATATATTTCTTAGCCTAGTAGTGAGATTGAATATATTTTCACAAGGTTAACAGCCATTTGTATTTCTTCTTTCATCTTTTTTCTGCTTCTCTTTTGCCTATTTTTCTATTAGAGGTTTTTTTCCCTTAATGACTGGAATGACACTGATTATATAAGTATCTTAAGTCTTATGCAGAACTTACTGACTGTAACTATCTTTTCTTGCTTTAACAAAACAATAATTTTAATTGAGGATATTTACAAGAATTACTAAAAGAATGTATAAATTTTTGTCCTGAGTTCTACCTCAAACACAATCAGAATCTGTGTCTTTTTTAATGATATACGAAGTATAAATATAAATACATATGTATTAAGTTTATTATAATGTACCCTTCTGGTTAAGAACCACAGACTTAAAACTGTCTTCACTGAAATTATCTTTTCTTAGGAACTATCTCTAGACTTATTACATTATGAATGTTGCCAGACTGAATTGAGATCACCTGCACTTAAGCTCAGCTTTTAAAATTAAACATCGTTAACCATTTTTTGAAAACCTACAAATATGTATTCGGCCCATATTAGTCATTGCCATTAGTGAATAGTAAGATACAGAATATCAAATTATGTACATATACATTATTTTATTTAATTCTCATAAAAACCCTCAGAAATATTTCCCAATTTAAAAAAACAACCCCCAAACCCCCAACTAGAGACATATATAATTCAGATCAAATCTCTGGAGGATATAAAGCCATACAGTAAAAAATGGCACCCAGATAAAGAATCCATTTCTTCAACTTAAAAAAAAATTTTTTTTAATGTTTATTTTGGAGAGAGAGAGAGGGAGAGAGAGCGCAAGGGGCAGAGAGAGACAGAGACACAGAAACCAAAGTAGGCTTCAGGCTCTGAGCTGTCAAGCACAGAGCCCAACACGGGGCTTGAACTCACAGACTGCGAGAACATGACCTGAGCCAAACCAGGAGCCCCCATTTCTTCAATTTCTAAGGCAGTACTTTTTCTACCACACGAAAGAAATAAAAAAAGATAATTTTTTCCCTAGATTCTAGGGCTTGATTAGGTTATCTGTTTTGGAAAAACTGTCCTGAATGTCTTTTTGCCCAATACAGCAGCATGTAATGCACATAGGTCAGTAATCAGAGGAGCTCATACATTTTAGCTATCTTACCATGTATCTTTAGAAGGAATTTCCTCTAGTTAACTCTTTGTGAATGTTCATACATATAATGCATATAATGCATGTGTTTTACTTGCCCTACAGATGCTACTTTTATAATATTATGCAGGAAAGTTGCTCAAAGTACTCTTATCCTTCCAATCCAAGTTTCCATTAAAAATGTTCAGTGAACAAGTAGAACAGCTTAAATTAGCAGACACTCAGGGAGTTTTTAAAATTCATTAAATATATGTAGATTGACAAGAAGATATGGACTAAAACTACACACAGTTGAAACAAATGAATATTTAAGAGAAAATAATAAGTAATAGAACCCAATGATGAAATCAGTGGGTTTTTTTTTTATCAATTTAAAAGACATTAAAAATGATGCTGTTTCTGTCCAGTTAAGTTTTAAAATCACATAGGAAGCAACAAATACCTACAACTTTAGTCTTAAAATATGGATCATGATAAATGAAATGGGTTCACGGTCTTTACTCAGTTCTTTACTAGAAAATTCTCAATGGAATTTTGACAAAGGTCTTTGATATTAAAGATTACATCTAATGAAAAATTATTGTGGGTAACATCAACTCAGGGATTCTCACTTTGACACATATTCACATTTTAAGTCTTCATATAAAAATTCTTAATTTCAAAGGTCACAGTAGTTAATTGTAGGTTAAAAAAAACCCTTTGTTCCTCTATTGTACATCTTTAAAAGCACTTTACAAATACATTATCATTCAAGAACAGTTAATTTTCTCTACAGTTAAAGAAATGTTCCATTGTCTGATGGAAGCTGTATCTGTTTACTTAAAGCAAATAAAAAGCCACCTAAGTTCTTCAACATTCTGTACAATTCCAGAAGGAATTTTAAAAATCCAATTGGATGCAACTAAATCATTTGTCAAATATGTACCCTCTTCTGTAATTATCAATGAAGATAAACAATAAAGAGAGAACAGAATCCAGAGAACAGAGACTCCCTCCCCCACTCCCATAAACAGCGAGACAGACAAAGGGGAAACACAAGGAGAAGCCACATGGACAGAAAAATAGATAAATGGAGAATCACAGGGTTAGTGAGAAAGAATGACATCGGTGCAGAGTGGGGAGTGGACAAAGAAGAGAATACTGTAGCAGAGAGAAAACCACAATAAGGCAGGATAGAGGGAGGACAGAAAAGGGGATACTGCAGAGGAGAAGGCAAAGGCAGGTATAGGAAATCTGGGTTTGATGATAAATTCCAGTCTGCTACAGCTTCCCTACAAGAAAGTTCTTTATCTAACTTAAATTCTTTGTCCTACAGTTAGATCTATTTCTAACCACTTGATGTTTAGTAGAAATTGTTTTAAGTTTCCATCATGTTCTCTAATGTTTCTTGTAACACTTAAATCAATTATTTATGTTAAGATTAACATAAATCAAAAATTTATGTTAATTTATCTAAAAGAAAAATTACTTACATTTGGCATTGGAATAAAATTAATCAGATAAATACAAACATACACACAAATCCACAAATTCACCCCGTGAACCCTCTCCTTTCCCCTCAGCCCTCTGCTAGTAGCCTAAAATGTAAAAGAGTGAAGATTTAAAATAGGCAACAGAAAGCAATCACCCAGAGTTGCTCTATCTGAAATTCTATCTTTGAACACCAAGACTCTAGGCAGCCATATGGGAGAATTTTTCGGCTTTAAGGGTAAACAATAAAATTACCCAAAGAAGCTAAGGAATCTCCATCTCTGGAGAAGTTTTGAAGTAATGGTGATAACCCTGGATTAGCTCTGCTTATTTTTACTTATGCTATCATTTACCCCACATAAAAACACAGTTTCTAGAGATCTATTCTAGCATTAAGATTCTTACATGTCATTGCTTAAATAATACAGATTCTTTTAACCTATCCTCAGAAATTTCTAGATTTCAACCAACTTTTTGACTTTTTTCTGAAACTTTTTAAGATTTCTTTTCTCCTAAACTGTACAAACTGAATATTCAGATGAAGACCTTAATATTTCTGAGTAGGAGGAAACTGTATCAGCTCCAGTATATCTATCGCTGAATCAAAATTAGAACATTCATTCAGGAAATCTTTGCTTAGAGGTAGACTTCTTTTTTCTTTCCAAATTTAAGAATACAAAGTTCAGATCTTTGAATTCTGGTTGTCAGTGGACTAAGTCAAAATAATTTCTTTAAATGTTTATTTATTGAGAGAGAGAAACAGAGAGAGCACACGCGAGCAGGGAAGGGGCAGAGAGAGAGGAAGACAGAATCTGAAGCAGGCTCCAGGCTCTCAGCTGTCAGCACAGAGGCTGACAACACAGGGCTCGAACCCACGAGCAGCAAGTTCATGATCTGAACCAAAGTCTGACACTTAACCAACTAAGACACCCAGGCGCCCCAGTCAAAATTAACTTTTTAAAAAATAATCAGGGGCGCCTGGGTGGCTCAGTAGGTTAAGCGTCTGACTTTGGCTCAGGTCATATCTCGCAGTGCATGAATTTGAGACGTGCATCGGGCTCTGTGCAGACAGCTCAGAGCCTGGAGCCTGCTTCAGATTCTGTGTCTCCCTCTCTCTCTCTCTGCCCCTCCCTGACTCCTGCTCGCTTGCTCTCTCTCAAAAATAAGTAAACATTAAAAAAAATTAAAAAATAATCAGAAGCTCATGAAAGATCCTGAACAATATTCATTAACAAATTGGGTTACAAATTAAAAACAAATACCAGTTAAGTGTATACGCCAAAAATAGTTAAGAGAGCACAGCAAAAATCTTACCCCTAAATATGGTAAGACAATGAAAAACTGTTACTGAAGCCCCAGATCTGGGATGAGAATACGTGATCACTTATTAGCTGCATTATATGTCACTGGACAACCCATCTCAAGTCTATGGGCCTTTCTATAAAATGGGTGGGTTTGACTAGGATAGTATTTCTCAAACTTTGCTGCCAATCCATTAAAAAGTATACATATTTGATTTCAACCCAGCATATTCATACCTATTTGAAATATAAGATTTATAAATACTCATGTGAAATATACTTTAATATTTTCTATTTCATTCTAGTTCTTTAAAAATTACTGATAGGATGGCTAGAAGTAAAAGACACAGAAGTAAAAGACACATAATACAAACAGAAGCAATGATGTAGCTTAAACTGGAACCCTCAATACACTGCTGGTAAGAATGTACAACAGTGCAGATACTGTGGAAGATAAGGCAGTTCCTCAATAACTTGAACACAGAATTACCATATAACCCAGCAATTCCACTCCTAGGTATATACCAAGAATTAAAAACAGGTGTTCAAACAGAAACTTGTACAGGAATATTCATAACACTATTCACAACAGCCAAAAGGTGGAAACAACCGTTCCATCATCAGATGAATGGATAAACAAAATGTGGCATATATCCATACAATGGACTATTATTCAGCCATTAAAAAGGAATGAAGTACTAGTTTGTGTTATAACATGATGAATCCTGAAAATATTATGCTATGTAAAAATAAGCTAGTCACAAAAGGCGACATATTATATGACTGAGTTATAGGAAATTTCCAGAATAAACAAATCTACAGACAGAAAGTAGATTAGGGCTGCTGGGAGAAGACTAGGGAGTGACCGCTAATGGGTACAGTTTCTTTTTGGCGATTATGGAAACACTCTGAAATTATACAGTGGTGATGGTTGCACAATTTTGTGAATACACTAAAAACTCAGGAATTACACAGTTTAAAAGAGTGAATTTTATGGTATATGAGTATCTTAATAAATTTGTTATTTTAAAAAATAAAATGAAAATTTACCAGTTAAGATCAACAAATTAATTTCACAGACTAGAAAGTTAAAGGATCTCTGGTGGCTTCTAATTCTTACACAAGTTAAGTTCTAGGGAGGCAAATCAAAAGAGACTCTTAAATACAGAGAACAAACTGAGGGTTGCTGGAGGGGAGGTGGATGGGGAGATGGGCTAAATGGGTGATGGGCATTAAGGAGGGTACTTGTTGAGATGAACACTGGGTGCTGTATGTAAATGATGAATCACTGGGTTCTACTCCTGAAACCAATGCTACACTGTATGCTAACTAACTTGAATTAAAAAGACAAAGTTAAATTTCAGTCAAACCTTCAGTGTGCCACATATGTATTTACATTTTTTCACTTGGTCCTCAAGAAAATCCAGAAACTGTAGTGGAGGCTCAGAAAAGTAACCTGTCTAGTGTCAACAGCAATTAAATGAAGATAAGTATTAAACTCTACATCTTACTCCAGACACCCCTTTCCAATACTCAGTGATGTGAACATATCATGACATAATGATGCAAGTCTTTGTAAGAGGAGAAAAAGCTAAAATCTATTAATTTTTTAAAAGTTTTATTTATTTGGGAGAGAGAGAGCACGAGTGTGCACACAGGGGCAGGAAAGGGGCAGAGAGGTAGAGAATCCCAAGCAGGCTCCACACTGTCAATGTGGAGCCTGATACAGGGCTCAATCCCACAAACTGTGAGATCATGACCTGAGCTGAAATCAAGAGTCGGACACTTAACCAACTGAGCCACCCAGGTGCCACTTAATAGGTAAAATGAAGTTTTTGATGCATTGTATCAAAGACTGGTAACACTTAATTATTCTTCAGTAGAATGATGCTTACTTAACCACCAAACATTACATGTCTATCCACATATCCTAATGAATTTTCTATTCTTTATGTTAGATTAGCTCTAATTTTAGCAATCTGAACACATGAGAATGTGTTGGGTTCAAATAGACCCAACATGTTAAACATTAAATCTAGTACCAATAAGTCTAATCATGTCACTCAAAGAAAAAAAAAGTTCCTCAAAGAATGGCTAAAAGAGCTTGGTAAGATCTACCACAGCTGAGCAAAAATTTAATAATAATTAGCTTCTCAGAAGTAGGCTGAACTCAAGGTTTATTGGCACTGGAAGTTTGTTTGTTGGTTTTAAGTAAATGTTGCTAAAAGCCAATCTTTAAAAAAGCTTATCACAATCTAACAAAGTTCTAGTATATCCCATGGTCAGTCAGAAGCCAAATAACATCAGAAAGAAATGTAGAAGAGATATTTTACTTTGTAACATCAAATACAGGAATACTATTGGCTTCATAGCTGAATATTCAGACACATGGCAAAAATATGCAGATACTAATCAAAACTGAAACATGCTATTATTAATATAATGAAATATTTTATTCGTCCTTAGTTTTCTGCCCCTTGGCGTATCTTTTATCTTCATACTAACAACATTTGGTGTGAATTAGCCCCTCTTCACAAATCTCAAGGGTCTCCTTATTAACCACAAAACAGATAGCTCACCATGGGTGTGTTTGGGTGGGTGGGTGTGCCTTTCCTAAGGTCTCTTCATATGTGATAGATGACTTTATTCCCTCTAAATATTCTACTGTATTTACTTGTCTACAACCTTGGCCAAAAATTACTTCTATGTGAATACAAAAACAAAAAAAACCAGTGGCACCTGTAAATTACAGGTATCTGAAAATGATTCTACTATACTTCATTCTACTCTAACCTGCTTTCTGTTATTTTCTCAGGATTTCTCTCACGAAGTAGTTTGTTTTGCTTATGAAGAGAACAATCAGATTTTATTCGTAGCAAAGCAAGTTTTAATAGCTCATCTCAATCTTAAGGAAATCTTCCCTAATATATCAAAATTCTTATAATTTATAATATTAATATTGATCATTTATTTGAAATTAAATTCCCACATCACTATTTTCTAATTTTCAGTAAGATTCTGACTGCTTCTAAACAAGAAAATTCAGTTCATCCTTTTGGAATATTTTCTATTAATTCCATCCCTGCACTTTTATTATTATACAGTGTCTAATTTATAAATCCTTTCATTAAAAACCACTATCAGACAACTAAGTTATCAACTTTTCCAATCATGTTTTCAATTCTTAAAATAGTATTTTCTCTACTCACAGATAAATGATGATGTATCACTGGAAACTGAGGGCTCCCTCTCAAAGAAATAAATTAGTTGTTCAATTCTTAAAATAGTATTTTCTCTACTCACAGATAAAAGATGATGTATCACTGGAAACTGAGGGTTCCCTCTCAAAGAAATAAACTGGTTGTCCCATCCTTCCCTCATTTAAAACAAGGTGGCTGTTTCTGGCTGAAAAAGGCTGAGAAGGTGCCTCCGGGCATGTGTTTATTAATCAAAATATTGGCAGGGAGACACATAAAACTTTAAGGGAGTACTTCTGTTGTAGTTTGATGAGTTAGCAAATTATGCACAGGAAAAAATGTTTGGTACAAAGCTATTACACTTCATTTTAAAATGAAAAATTAAAATTTAATATATTCAAAAACTGAAACTTTAACTAAATAGCAATAACTCTATAACTTACACTAACTTTTCATGTTTCCTAGAATTAACACATTTGTGTTGAGTCTATTAACATTAAATTTACTACTTACTTCTCAAAATGTTAAATATTTTCTCCTAGTCAAGAACTGAATTACAGATACCTGGTACTACATTTTGAACTACTTTAAAATATGTGAAACAGTGGGTTTATTTTTTTTTTTGTAAATTTTTTTAAATATCTATTTATTTTTGAGAGAGACAGAGTACAAGCAGGGGAGGGTCAGAGAGAGAGGGAGACACAGAATCCGAAGCAGGCTCCAGGCTCCAAGCTCCGAGCTATCAGCACAGAGCCCAACGCGGGGCTTGAACCCAAGAACCGTGAGATCATGACCTGAGCCGAAGTCGGACGCTCAACCGACTAGGACACCTGGGCGCCCCACATGTATTTGTTTCTTTACTGAGATTACATGAATATTACCTATTAGATGGACAATTATGCCTGATCTACCTCAAGCAAATGGACAAATACTTTAATCTTAAAGAAATTTAAACAAAAAAAGGAAAAACCAATCCAGGTTTAGGCTGGATATATTACAATGTAATACAATGTAAATGTATATTCTCAATATATTCTCAATGTAAATATTCTCCGAATCATAGAGAATACTTACCAGAATATTTTAATAAAAAATAATGGGATTGGTGTGCAGGAAGGGAGGGCAGTAAGTTCAATGATCACATATTCTAAGTTTGGAAACCTACATCTGATGTCAATCTCTCTTGTAGATTCAGAATACCTATTAGTACTCTAAAGGATCTAAAGAAAGTCCTATAATAAGAGGTTTAATTTATTTAACCCACTGTTGTCAAAATTTATTTGGTCACAGAATTCTGTTTTGTTTACCTCTATTAATATCTCATACCATTAGTTTTTTGGTTTTTTCACAGAATGGAATTTGGAAATTCTGAGCCATGTTTTATGTGTATGATGCCATATGAACAGCTCCAGTTCTTCTTACTGGCAGTCATTAAAGAAAATCAAATAGATTATAAGCTACAGATGTTAATTTTATTACTATTTTACAAACTATAAGGAAATCAGAAATCCAAAATCTGAAAACTGCTTTTCAGTAATTTTGACATAAAAGTTTGAAATAAAAGGTGAGTTTCAAGGCTATGTTAGGCTACATGTAGAAATTTTTAATTCAAAGATTATATCTAAAAACCATGTTGCAGTGACTGAATGTTTAAGCCATGTGCTTTAGCTCTATGTAACTAAAAGTAAACAATCCCTCTTTCTTCCTGTACACATTTATGTTAAGGCAAGAGAAACAAAGTAAAACATTTTCCATAATTCTGCTGTATTTACTTACCTAATATTTTCACAGCATAATGAGGACTTTCTAAGACAATTCCTTCCTCTGTATCAAATATAGGGTTATCTATTCCAGTCTTTGGAGGAATTTGGGCTAGTTTCTTAAGTCTCATGGAAGAATTAAGGTCAAGTTCTTGTTTTTTCCCTTCTTCCTCTCGCCTACGCCTCATGTCTTCCTGTTGTTGCCGAATACGTTCCAATTGTGCACTTCGACGTACTGGCATCATCCTGGTGCCCAAATCTCCGGGGCAGTCAACAGCCATCTCTCGATGCTTCTGATGTTCCTCTGGTGATGCAAGATCAACATTTTTTACTTCGCTGTCTGATTCCTCAGTAACATGCCCATTCATATGGGATGTTGTCATGGTTATCTATAAAAACCTGTACCACTTTTTATAAATCAATTTCTCCTATAAAGCCAATCTCTTGATTCTGTAGTATAAAATCCATGTTACTTCAAAAAAACAAAAAACAAAAAACTTCTCACATCACATAATAATGCTATGAAATGTATCCATGAAGGAAATCTAAGGGGAAAAATGGGGGAAAAAAAGTGTAAGAGTTACAATATAAAAACAGATTTTACACAGCACACTTCCAATCTATGCACAATACAGTAGCTCATAAGTGTACATTTGGCTATACATATTACTTTCTTTTCATTTTACAGATAATGCTGAGGAAATCAAATATTTAAAAAAATCCTCTCCCAGGAATTTGAAGCATACCATTTTTTTATAGCTGAGGAAAATCATGTATTGGAAAGTTTAGCAAAGCGGGAAAGTAAGAAAGTTTTAGGTACTAGTCTAGTAGAGAATAGGTTGCTTAAGGTATAAAGATGTTTTAGTCATCTCTGTATAGTTGTACTATACTATATACTATACTGTACATCTTTGTACAGTACTTTATACTCAATTAATACACAAGATTGAAATAACTTCCTAGTTAACTGCTAAAGAAACTGGCATATAGCAAACGATATTAGTGGCTCACTTGAGATTAAGGCAGTATTATGGAGGACAATTAACTTTTAGGAGTTCATGAGATGCAGGAGATACCTAATGAAAAAGAAACTTAATTAGCAGCTAAGGCATCTATAGGATAAAACCACACTAAGTGAAAAAATATATGTGGGTTATCAGTATTCACAACCAGTCAACATTAAAAAAAGAATTAAAAGTTAATTTTTTACAAAGATTCATTCAGAGAAAATGGTAGTATCTGTCACTGCTCAAAAAAACTTTAAAGTCACACTGTACAGCAAATAAGAATATATAGGACTTTGGGGCACCTGGGTGGCTCAGTCAGTTGAGCGTCTGACTTTGGCTCAGATCATGATCTCATAGTTCATGGGTTCAAGCCACACGTCAGGCTCTTTGCTGACAGCTCAGAGCCGGGAGCCTGCTTCAGATTCTGTGTCTCCGTCCCTCTCTGTTCCTCTCGCACTCTCTCTCAAAAATAAATAAAGATTAAAAAAAAAAAGAAGATACAGGACTTATAGACCAGAAAACTGAATTTTAATTGACTCTGCCACTTCCTCTAACTTTAAGACTTAAGACTAGTCAGTTTCTCTCTCTGAACCTTAGATTCCTTTGGAAAATTTATTCATAGGATTATTCTGAGTTTTAAATGAGATAGTGTATGTAAGTTTTAAAACTAAAGAATATATATATGTATACTAATTCTTAGTATAAATTTGATTCTCTTATTTTAAAAATCCTTCAACATATTTTTTATTTTTATTTTTTATTTTTAGAGAGAGGGATAGCTGGAGCTGGGGAGAGGGGCAAAGGGAGAAAGAGAATCTTAAGCAGGCTCCAAGCTCAGTGCAGAGACTGACACGGGGCTTGATCCCATGACCCTGGAATCATTACCTGGGCTGCAATCAAGAGTCAGACACTCAACCAACTGAGTCACCCAGGTGCCCCTCCTTCAACATACTTTAGACAAGAAAAATATTTCATGGATGACACTGGCTTTTCATCAAGCTATTTCTTAGGCATAAACAGGCAGACTGTTTGTATATGTGTAAACCCACACATTAAGTCTAATTAGTCTTCTCTGCTCAAGATTTTAAAAATATTTACAATAATAAATCTGCTTCCTCCTTGAGTTGAACATCACTTCAGTAAATAGATTGGTTAGAGGACATGCCGACTCAGCAAAAGCAGAGTTTTCAGATAATATTCCTAAATGCCAGCCAATCTTCTGTCCAACAAACACCTTGTCACAGACTTCTTAAACCTACCTAGAATATGAGGTAAACCACTAGACCAACAAGCAGGAGAACAGATGCAAGCTACATAAGTCACCAGAATTACATTTTCACAAGAATTTTGGTAGACTTTTCTTATATCCAAATTTTAACTTCTCTTTTTATAATTATGTGACTTACACATAAACACCTTATAATTAGATTGCCTTCTTTTTCATTAAGATGAGAACTATCAGAATTATGTTAGGCTATTTTATTTCCTTATTTATTTATTTATTTTGAGACAGAGAAAGCATGGCCAGGGCACAGACAGAGAGAAAGGAAGAGAAAGAATCCCAAGCAGGCTCCGTGCTCTCAGCACAGAGCCCATTGTAGGGCTCGAACCCATGAATCATGAGATCACGACAGGAGCCAAAATCAAAAATCAGATGCCTAACCAACTGAGCCACCCAGGCACCCCACATTAGGCTATTCTTAAGTTTTATATATTGACTATATGTAATGCAAATTCAGCCTATTTAAGTTCTCATTACACCTAAGCAGAAATTTATGTGGGAGTTACTGTAGTGCTATACTTAATTTTGATTTTAAAAATTTAGGAGTATGCATATTTCCAGAAAAATAAAAGTCTGAACTCTTCCTCTAATTATAATATTTACTGGATATTAAAAATCAAATTTAATAATGAATAATGTAATTTTTGCCTTAATGCTATTCTACAAAATTATGATCTGAAATTAAAACTCTCAGCATAAAAATTGTAAGGCTGTGTCCATATTCACCATAACAGATCATCAGGGAGGGGGTGATTATAGCTCATGCAAGAGAGACTGGGCCAGGTGATCTGGGTCAGGGTTTTCATGCTTGGACTATTAGCATACTTGTCTTTCTCAATCTAATCTCTTACTCTCAGAAAAATTTCTGCAACCTGATATTAATCCATTTAAAATTCCATTTTGGTCATTTCCCTTGGAGTGTTCATTCTACTGGGAGAGAGAGCAAAGAAAATGAATGATTATTCTTCCCCAGTTGGTTTCTCCTCATTAGATTCTAAATTCATTAAAGACAGGAGTCTGGTCTTATTTTTATACTCCCTAGTGCTTAACACAACGCATATCATAAAGAGAATGCCCAGTAAATACCTGTTCAAGTAACAATGTCAGAAATTCAGAGGACCGCACAGACCACAGACTCTAAAACTCAGTATATGGTAAGGAGTCACAGCAAATACGCAAAACATAAGGATACATTTCTTTGAGCAACATTTCAAAGAACAACAAAAAACTGGCCAGATAGAAGAGCTGTTCCAGGGGTGCCTGTGTGGCTCAGTTGGTGGAGCGTCCAACTTCGGCTCAGGTCATGATTTTGCAGTTTGTGGGTTCAAGCCCCACAAGCTCTGTGCTCAGAGTCTGGAGCCTGCTTTGAATTCTTTGTCTCCCTCTCTCTCTCTGCCCCTCCTCTACTCACGTGCTGTCTCTCCCTCAAAAATAAATAAAACACCAAAAAAAAATCTTTAAAAGAAGAGTCTGTTCCAAGCAGAGGGAATCACATGACCAATAAGAATGAAGAGTATGAAAATATGGCACTTGCAGAAAACAGAACAGAATGCAATAGTCTGGATTTGACAATGAGAGCATATCATACATGAGTAATGATAAAACTGCAAAGGCAAGCAGGGGGCCAGAGAATTTAAGAGCTAAAGACTTTGATCTTTATCCTTAAAGTAGTAAGAATTATTATAGGATTTAAAGCAGAGCTGAAATGATCACATTCGCTTTTTCAGAAATATCACTCTGGTAGAAGTGTACAAGACTGAAGGGTGGTAATGAGACCAGTTTGAAGGCAACTGTAAGAAATGGGGTACTGAATTAAGAAAGTGATGAAGAAAAGTTATATTAAAAAAATATATAGGTTATAGAATTGCTAAAAATTGGCGTCTTTATTTCATATAGCCAAAAGAGTCAAGAAAGAGAAGAGGAGAAGAAAGAAGTAGTAATAGCAACAGTAGCAGTAGCAGTAGTAGTAGTAGTAACAATTACAACTTTAACATTTACTGAGCACTTACATGCTGGAGAATATTGCAAACACTTTACACAGTATTCATTCATTTAGTAATCCTCATTACTACTCTAAATACAGTTCCAAATATGCCTATTTTGTAGATGAGGAAGTAGGTCTTGAAGATAAAATGGAGAAATAAAAAAGAGGCCATATGAACAAAAAGACTGGAAGACAAAAGGTGTGGGAAAAGTACAAATAAGGCTAGTTGAACTAAAGCAGTCAGCTTGTACAAGAGAATAGTGGCTAGAAAGTTTGCTTGGGTCCAACTTAAGGAAGGTCTTAAATAAAGTCCTTAATTCTCAAGACAGTAAGAAAGCCATCAAAGATTTAGAAAAGAGTGATTCATACATAAATATAAATAAGCATTTATTCTTGGCTAGGTACTACATACAGTTATACAGATAGGATTCCTGACCATTAGCCTATCTACCAAAAGGTCCTCAGGGATCTAGAAATTAATGCGTCCAGAGTTATACTCATTCTTTCCCTTTAATCCCCTCATATTCTCTTTAATCCTCCTCTGCTACTCTCAATTTTAATTAATGCCATTATACCTACCCAGTTACCCAAGACAACATAATGGTTAGGAAAACACGCTCCAGAATCAGACTACTTAGGATCTAATCCTTTCCTACTCTCCTTTTAATATTTTTTAATTTTTTTAAATTTATTTTTGAGAGAGAGAGAGAAGAGAGAGAGGGTGCGAGCAGGGGAGGGGCACAGAGCCTGAAGCAGGATCCAGGCTCTGAGCTGTCAGCACAGAGTCTGATGCAGAGCTTGAACCCAGGAACTGTGAGATCATGACCTGAGCCTAAGTCAGATGTTTAACAAACTGAGCCACCCAGGTGCCCTGCCTAGTCTCCTTTCAAAAGTCTCAAATACATCCTCGTCCAAATTTCTAGGCCTCCCCAAACTGGTTATATGCCTGTTCTGGAATCCCACAATTCCTATCACATCTCTGATCAACCTAGACTACAGCTATTTGTATCTCTGTCTGCCCCATCAGACTAGAAGCATTTCAAGGTCAGATACCACACTGACTTATCTCTAGATCCATGATATTGCCCAGCATAGGGGCCAAGCAAACAGGAAGGCTTCAGAATAGGAACCCAAGCAGTATGACTCCAGGACAACTATCTTTGGGTTAGTAGGTGGCAAATATCATTAAGATGGAGAATACAGGAGAATAATTAGATAGAAGAGGACAGAAATTGAAGAGTAATATGGGTTTAGTTTTGGACACATTAATTTCAAGGTGATTGCACTGTCTTATTCACCTAGTAAGGGATATCTAATAAGGAATAAATGCTTATTTCAGTATTTGAGCAAATCACTCCTCTGTTCAATACCTCTGATGGCTTTCATATTGCCTACAGAACAGAGTCCCAACTCACAAGGTAAATCCAAACTTTCTATCTTTTACTACTTTTCCTGCATAAACCTTCTAAGTTAGCTTCCTTTTTATGCCTATCCCTTATCTTTTTTCTTCCTGCCCAAGTGCCTTATGAAATAAGAAATAGGATATGCTTCTCCTTTCATCTCCTGCCTTTAAGATCTACCTCAACCCCCATTTCCTTTAAGAAACCTTTCTAGACCACCTCAATTAAATAATGATCTCATCAAACACTCCAAAAGACTTTGTAATGCTCACAAGTTAATTCATAAGGGCCATGAATGTTTCAAAAGTTATTCCAGAATCAAAGAAACATTATGCTACATCCTACGGTTCTAGCATCAAGATCATAATTCTCAAACACACTGTACTCCAGCTCATATATGTAGTCAATACACATCAATAAAATGTGACAACCCAAAGGAATTATATTCTCCCCCTCCAAAATACACACACACACACAATAAAATGTGGCAGTCCAAAGGAATTAATACTCTCCCTCTCCAAAACACACACACACACACACAAACACACACACACACAAGGAAGAAAAAGAGAAAGTCCTTTGACAATTGAGAAACTGGTAAATAACTGAAATAAAGAATTACCTCCTTATATGTAAATAAAAGACCACCTTATGCAGATAATGTAGTTACAAATTCCTGGCCCTTAGAGTATTCCTCTCTTCTCAATCTTCTAGTTGTAAATTATTTTTATTTTTATTTACTTTTTTAACATTTTATTTTATTTTTGAGAGAGAGGGAAGGAATGGAAGCGAGGGGGACAGAAGATATGAAGCGGGCTCTGTGTCAACAACAGTGAGCCTGATGCTTGACTCAAACTCATGAAAGGTGAGATCATGACCTGAGCCAAAGTCAGACGCTTAACTGACTGAACCACCCAGGTGCCCCATAAATTGTTTTTAAAATGCCTCAAAAGCCCACATTTCAAATCCTCATCAGACTCCCAGCTCACACCCGTGCTCATGAAAGAAAAAAGAAAAAAGAAAGAAAAGTTAAAAATCTTTACATAGTCCAAAAAACAAGAAAATGAACTTTCAGGTTGGCAGGCCAAAGTTGTTTCAATGCTAACTTCAAACCAGCAGGGGAAAAAAGAGCTTTGCTTATGTGAGTTGGCTATAGGAGAAGGGAGTAAAAGGAAGCTAAATAAGCTTCAAATAATTACAAATCATTAAGATTGGGAGGCCTGAAATAGCCTCAGGGATGGAGGCCCACTGAAAACTCCACACCAAGAGAAACATTTGTGTGACAGCTGGGGAATATGAAGATGGTTGTCTACACTAGTGTCCAGAACTCAAAAAAAAAAAAAATTTTTTTTTTTTTCCAATTCATCCTTCCTCCCCTACTCCCACAAGTAATGCCCTTTGACTAGCAGCTGGGAAGTCTCATTTAAAGTGATCAGCATTCCTCTAACATTCTAAGAAGTTGGGACTATTTGTTTCCATAGAAACAGCTTTGTCAGCTAACAGAAGATTCAAGCCAAGAATAGTGAAAAGAACTTACGTTATGCAAATTGGAAAGCACTAGTCTACTATCCTCTTAGCTTTTCTTCTCTGTTTTTTCACAGAACTCAAGCTAACTTTCTTACTCTGTAAAACAGAGGACAATGAAGTGTAAAGGTCTGCAGTGTTTTTTAGAGGGAGAGACTGAGAAATGTTAACTCATTAAGATATCTAATTCTGTTTGCAGATGGCTAGGATTTCTTGGTATGAAGTAGTAAAAATTAAGTCCTCCTATATTTACTGGTCATCAATTAAAGTTCAATACAAATTACCTGAAATCAGTGAGAAGAAAGAGGTAAACATAACTGATAAGACCCTTTACAGATTATTAATGATAACCTTCTGACCTCTAGGTTAAGGCTCAAACAAAAATGCAATTTATATTTTTCTTTAACTATAACTTCTGGATCAATTTTATTTTTATTTTCTTAATTTTTACTTCTTTTTTAGTTTACTTATTTATTTTGAGAGAGCAAGAGAGAGTGTGCAAGTGGGAAAGGGGCAGAGAGAGAGGGAGAGAGAATTCCAAGCAGGTTCCACTCCTGATGCAAGGCTTGAACTCAAGAACCATAAGATCATGACCTGAGCTGAAGTCGGACACTTAATCGACTGAGCCACCCAGGCACCCCTGAATCAACTTTAAATATTAAGAATAGCTTATGACTCTGAAAGAATGGGAAGTGAAGGATCCAAAAAGATCCAAAGGAATATGACAAGTCAGGAACCACAGTTAATTCAGAGAGGGAAACTTTTATGCTACACTGGACCAAGACAGGAGAGGATCCTGTCCTAATGGAGCTTTCTTTCTGGCAGAGTGATAGGTAATAAGGAGCAAATATATGGTAAGATGACTCCAGGTAAAGAGCTAAAAAGAAAGTGAAACAGTAATATAATAAACAGTGTGATGTTTAGAAGGGGTTGCAACATTAGATAAGATGGCCAGGGAAGGCCTATTTTAGGAGGTGATATTTGCACTGAGACCTGAATGACAAAAAAATGAGTCAGCTGTGGGAAGATCCAGAAATAAAGGGTTCTAAGTTGAGGGAACAGAAAGTACATTTCTACATGAATATCACCAGGAATCTCAATTTCAATATATCCTAAATGACTTCAATTTCTTCCCTACTGCTGTTAGTTATTCCACTATCTCCAAGATTTTTATCTTTTTCAAGCCCTATTATCTAGTCAGTTGCCAAGATCTGTGCATTCTGCATGGTTTTTAGAATCCACTGAAGGGTGGAAAATGTGCCACCCCAAAATATCCCACTAGAAGATACTGTTCAGAAAATGAAAAGGTATCCTAGAAAGAGGAAGAAATATTTGCAAATTATTTACATCCACTATAAATACTCATAACCCCTCATATCAAATAATCCAAATTTTAAAAATAGTGCAAGAGACTTGACCACTTCACCAAAGAAGATATAAAAGTGGCAAAAATGAACATTTGGAGGGGCGCCTGGGTGGCTCAGTTAAGTGTCCGACTCTGGATTTCAGTTCAGGTCGTGATCTCGCAGTTTGTGGGTCTGGGCCTCATGTCGGGCTCTGTGCTGACAGCATGGAGCCTGCTTGACATTCTGTCTCTCCCTCTCTCTCTACCTCTTCCCTGTTTGTGCATGCTCTCTAAAAAAAAAAAAAAAAAACCAACAAAAAACAAACAAACAACTTTTTTTAGAAAAAAGAACATTTGGAAAGAAACTCAAAATAATTAAAGACCAATGTATATTCATATACATTGTGTATTCAAAACGATTCACAAACTGACATTATATAAAAAATCCTGCAGAATGAAATTAATGGTCCATACACTGTCTTCACAGAGGAGTTTTAGCTATATGTAACACTAAGTAAATACAAGTTAAAATTCAAATATATTTGGGCTATTCATGCAAAGTATTAACTCAGAAATTATTACTGACAGCTTTCTTTTTTAATCCAGTGATAAAATTCTCCATTTGCTTATATCAAACACAAAGTTGAAGGTCTTTGGAGACATTTAAGATGGTGAATTCACAGCAGGAATTGGTTAAAAGCCAAACAGTATCAAAGATATCAAATGGTTGGTTACTTGAACTCCCCATTATCACCTTCAACAACTTGGTAATAAAAGATTAAATGAGTCCAAAAGGTTAGGAAAGTTTCTAAAAAATTATTAGGACAAAAGGTAATTTATAACATTTCTAAAATGACCAGAAATGGATTTTTAAACATGTGGGATAAAATTACTTGCAACATTATGGCTTTTCAGCATATTGCTACCAATCAAGAATATATATGGCCTAGTTGGAGAATAAGGACAGTCTTGATAAGGAACAGAGCCAGTGTAAGAGATAGACGATAAAGCCAGAGTTGACTCTGAATGCTAAGCTAAACTGTTTGCATTTTCTCCTGTAAGCAATGGGAAACTATGGGTTTCTGAGTTTAAAAAAAAAAAAAAAGCAAAAATGGGCTCTTTAGAAAGTTACATCTACACTGTAACAACCAGAGTTGACCAGGGGAAATGTAAGTAGAAGAGCCAACAGAGATAATGTTTTAATACTTGATGCATGGGAGGATAAAGGAAGTAGCAGAAGGAATGAAAAAGGGATAACTTCAAACAATAGTTATTACAAAGGACGATCTGGTAGGATTTGGAGACCAGGAGCCAAATATAATTCTAAAATACTGAGCATGACAATTGAACCTGGGAAAAATTATGGGACCTTAAAATAGAAGAACTCAGAGAACAAGGTTTTTCTCCTTGAGAGGGAGAGGAGGAGGATAGGGAGAACTGGAAAGATGATAAATTCCATTTTACTTTTTTTAAAAGTTTATTTATTTATGAGAGGAGGGGAGGAGGGGCAGAGAGAGAATCCCAAGCAGGCTCCACACTGTCAGCACAGAGCCTGATGTGGGGCTTGATCTCACAAACTGAGATCATGACCTGAGATGAAACCAAGAGTCCAACGTTTAACCGAGTCACGCAGGCACCAGATAAATTCCATTTTAAAAGGGCATTTTTGGCAGGTTGTTAATGCTAGACAGGGAAACCAAAGAGGACAAGCTAGAGATGAAAATTTATAAGTAATTTACATATTCATACATTTGTAACGCTTTTCAAGTTTCCATAATAAATTCAAGTACATTATCTCATTTGAGCTCCAGTTTGCCTGAAAGGTAAGCAGGTTGGATATCTACACATCTTCCAGAAGATGTGGAGGCACAGCAAGTTAAGTCACAGAGCTACAAGTAACAGAACAGGAACTAAAATCCACATCAGTGAACTCTTGTGTGGATCCACAGTCCATTGTTAGTTACATCTCTATAAGATGATACTACACTGACTACATACTTCATTCAAAACTCACATAATTACATCATTCTTTCACTTTTAAAATATGATTGGAGAGAATTCGTCTTTTCAACTGACTGCTTCATAAAACAAATTTTAACCCAGTAATTAATTTCGCTTATATGTTAACAGACTACAAGTACCAGACTGTGGTAGCATGACATCTATTGCTCAAAGTTTCTAAACACTCAGCAGAGGAGAGGTCGTCAAGTAGAGAAATGGTAAAAATTCATAGAAACTTCTCTCCTCATTTGAAAACTAAAATTAAGCTACAAACACTTCAGTTTCCTAGTGACATTTAAACAATGTTATTCTCTACTCTGTATTGCTCCAATTTCAGTATGTGCTGCCAAACTGAGCCACATGTCCTACCATGACAAACTTTTTAATATTAATTTATAGCTTGAAAAATGAATACCATAAAAATAAGACAGACTTGACAGATTAGTCTTGTCAGATAAATTAGCTGTCCCTGGGTGCAAATTTAAGTACTAAGAATCATAACTGTAATATCCCTAAATATGTTAATAATTAATTACACCAACACATCAATTCTCCTTCCATAATATCTCACACATATACCCTTAGCTTCTCCATTCTCATACCACTACCTTAAATCATATTCACATTATCTCTTTCGTGGGTTATTCTATGAACTTAAGTCGCCCCAATCTTGGTCTTTCTAGTTGCCACTCACTTTACACAGTTGACCCTTGAATAACATGGGGGTTAGGAGTCATAAACTACTAACAGCCTACTGTTGACAGGAAACCTTACTGATAATATAAACAGTTGATTACCAAGTATTTTGTACGTCATATGTATTATATACTATATTCTCTAGCTCTAAAATAAAGAAAAGAAAGTGTTGCTAAGAAAATCATAATAAGATAATACATTTATAGAGCTGTACTGTATTTAAGGAAAAGAAGAAAACCCTCATAAGTAAGTGGACCCATGCAGTTCAAACCTGTGTTGTCCAAGGGTCAACTGTACTAAATAAATTCTCCTGAAGCACACCTATTATCATGAGTGTCCCTTTTCAAAAGTTTTTTTGTTGCCATTCCCTTCTCTTCAGCTACTGTTTACCAAGCGTTTACTGTGTATCATTCATTCACTGTGCTAAACACCTAGCCTGCATTATTTCATTTTACCCTCACAACCATCTTCTTGCCGAATTTTGTAACTTAGCTTAGTAAAGACACTAAATTGTCCAATGTCAAAAACTAAATGGCACAGGTGGGCCTCAAACTGAATTGTTTGACTCCAGGGTACTTTAACAACTTCTGGAGACCATTTCAAGTTCCTTAGCCTGTCATTCACATGGCTCCCTTGAATTAGTTCTAAAATACCTTCCCCACTCTATTTCTCCCTCCCTTATCTTCCAAAACTACCTGCTATTTCTAATACAAGCCCTGCAATTTCCCACCTCCACGGCTTTTTACATATTATTTCTTACATCCAGGGGGGAAAAAAATCCTCCTGTTCAACTCCTTATCTGTTAAAATTTTCCTCTACCATTAAGAGTCTTATGAAATTTTCCTTATTCCTGCCTGCTCAAATCCACAACCTACACTTCTAGGGTACTTAATCTATGTCCCTGCTGTAGCATTTATTTATACATTTTCTTCTCCCCATAAGTTATATTTTCCTTTTTAAATCCCTAATACATTTCCATGTGTTCTGGTAAAAGAATCAATTTACTCTTTAATGTACACATTCAAATAAATCAGGTAACCTATTAGTTTCTTTCTTGCTTTATAGTCATCTCCTTCCTGGAGCCCTTCATTCTCTAGCTCTAAGCTGGATATTTTCTTTTTGCCCAGATTCACTCACCCTTCTCCATCTACTCCAGGTCTAAGAAGGCTGACCTCTACAGACTGCATTACCATGTTTTCTTATCTTCTGGCTTCCAGTGGGCTCAGCTAGGGCAAAGTACCCATTGGGAGGGAGGAGAGAGGATTGGGTTCTTTATACCCTCACCTTTCTCCTGTGATATGGCAGGGGTTACCTTCCTCTAAGGCCACAGTTCCCACTAGGTGGCTCCTGGACTTACAGTAGCAGCTCTAGTAAATTCCTGTACTGCTCCCTCCCTGGCCCATTCAGGCCTAAGCTTAGTAGGCAGCCGGCTGTTGCTAACGCTGGGATACTTCTTGGTTCCCTTAATTCACCCCACATCTTTTAAATAGTCCCTTCATTAAAACTCTCTTCCATTACTCAGGTTGATTTTGTCATCTGTTTTCTGCATGGGATCCGACAAAAACATGCTCCAATCTGAATTTATTCTCTAAGTCATCTTCATTCATGTATCCATATTCTAAGAAATTTTCCTCACCTCTCTCCTCTTTCTTCATCTACTTCCTTCTCCTTGAGAGACTTCCAAAAGCTTCCTAAGAAAGGGCACGTCGGGGTAAATTTTTTAAGACCTTGATTTACTTGGTACTAGAGCAGATTAAATCTTCTTTGTGTTATTCTTTTGCATCCTTGCACCCAACCTTAATTCCTCACAGCTTTTTATGACTTCTGAGCCTGCTTTTTGTTGTTCTCCGCAAGGAAACATTTATAGTGAGTGACCCTTTTCTTCCAACAAGTAGGAAGAAAAACAAGTAGTATAAATATGTAAAAATATTTACCTTGGTAAAAAGTTTCTGTGTGAGTAACCAATCATCTTCAGTGTTGGAAACATAGGAAAACAGACATTGTGTACTGCTGACTCTATAAGACAGTACAATATTATGAAGAACAATTTTGCAAAGTCTACCAAAAATTTTAAATAAACCAGGAGCACCTGGGTGGCTCAGCTGGTTAAGTGTTCAACTTCGGCTCGGGTCAAGATTTCACGGTTCGTGGGTTTGAGCCCCAAACCCAGCTTTGTGCTGATAGCTCAGAGCGTGGAGCCTGCTTTGGATTCTGTGTCTCCCTCTCTCTCTCTCTCTCTGCCCCTCCCCCACTCATGTTCTGTCTCTCAAAATTGAATGTATGTTAAAAAAATTTTTTTTTTAATTTTTAAATAATCCTATGATCTATTAATACTTTTTCTAGAAATTCATCCTATAAAGTATGTTTGGAATAATCTGGGTATGTTAATCTATGTTTTCAACTATAAATATAATAAAACCTAAATATAGATCAAGTATTTCCAATGAAAATTTATCATTCTGTAAATTTTTTTAAATGTTTATTTCTGAGAGACAGAGTGTAAGCAAGGGAGGGGCAGAGAGAGAGGAGACACAGAATCCAAAGCAGGCTCCAGGCACTGAGCTGTCAGCACAGAGCCTGATGCAGGGCTCGAACCCACAAACTGTGAGATCATGACCTGAGCCAAAGTCAGATGTTTAACCAACTGAGCCACCAGGCACCCCTGAAAATTTATCATTCTAATCAAGATGTGCCATCAGTGTAAAATACACACCGAATTTCAAAGACTCCATATGGAAAAAAAAATGGATGTAAAACATCTCATTATTTTTAATATATGTGGAAATGGTAATATTTTATACATTATGTTAAATAAAATATATTATTATATTGCCACTAACTGTTCCTTTAAAAATTTTTTTTTTAATTAAAAAAAAATTTAATGTGGCTGCTAGAGATTGAAGCTCTGTATGAACTGACATGGAACAAAAGCAAGTGAATAAAGATAGCTTCAGAATGGTGTTTACATTTCATACCATTTTTACAAATGCACATAAAAGATGTTTATGTGGGCACGTGAGTGGCTCAGTCAGTTGGGCATCTGACTCTTGATTTCAGTTCAGGTCATGATCTCCTGGTTCAGGAGTTCAAGCCCCGCATCGGGCTCCATGCTGACAGTGCAGAGCCTGCTTGGGATTCTCTCTCTCTCCCTCTCTCTCCGCCCCTCCCACATGCTCTCTCAAAACAAATAAATAAAAACTTAAAAGAAAAAATAAAAGATGTTTATAAAGTTATTAACAAAAAATCTAGAAGAATATACACAATACCGTTTTCACTTAATATCTCTGAAAAGTAAAGATAACATACCTCTCAGGTTTTACTTTCTACTTGTACTTCTGTACTATTTGGATAACTTACAAAATGCTGACCAAAATAAATGTGTTACTTTTATAATTTGGAGGAAAAACACAAAGATATTACCTTTTGAAAGAAAAAAAAAACCACAGAAACTTTTAATTACAACTACTTTCTTAAAGTCTATAAAAGTTTACAGCACCAACAAAGCCCTTTCAAGAGTTCTGGAATCTTTTCCCAGAAAGAAGTAATAAAAATATTATCCCTAAGGCCCTAAACAATTTCATAAACAATAAAATAAGAATTCCTAAAAGAAAAAAAAATTCCTAAATAAAGAACTTAAACCATCAATATGAGCAAGACTCATACTCAGAACTGCCTCTACCACACAGTAATGACTATATAACATCTTTACCTAAAAATGAGAGGAAACCATAGGAATAAGAGCAATAAGGGGTACCTCAGTGGCTTGGACAGTTAAGTGTCTGACTCTTGGTTTCCACTCAAGTTATGATCTCGAGGTTTGTGAGATTGAGCCCCACATTGGGCTCTGCATGCAGAGCCTACTTGGGATTCTCTCTCTTCCTCTCTCTCTCTCTCTCTCAAAATAGATAAACATTTAACAGCAATAACAACAAAAAGAGTAAGAGCAATAATAAGAAAAACTTCCAAATGGGACCACCTACACTTTAAAATACAGAAGTCAGGTTCACAATTTTGATAGCACTGAGTCTTTCATCATGTTAATAATGCACAATGACAAACTCTTAAAGAATCCCAATTAATCAAACTCTCATGACTATTCCTTTGCTTTCTAGATACATTATTTCTATACCTATCCCATATAGATTTTCTCCATTCCCTTTAATCTTGAGTGTCAATCCTTTAGTCAATTGCCTTTCCTGGAACACATGTACCACAAGTTTCAGGTCTGTAAAAATGCATTGTAAGAGACTCCAACTTTTGACCTCAAGTGATTTATAGCTTACAAGAAAATAATACACTCTAAAGGTCAGCAAATTAGTAGATGATTACCTAGACCTACATGGCTCATTGGTATGCAATTCAACAACTGGCCATAAAAAAAAGAGAATAGTTTGCCCTGTCATTAAAGAACTACCAAATAACCATTTCTGAGCTATTAGGACAAGAATATTAAGCAAAATTGGGGCACCTGGGTGGCTCCGGTTAAGCAGTCCACCTCTGGATTTCAGCTCAGGTCATGATCTCACAGTTTGTGGGATCGAGCCCCATGTCAAGCTTCTTGCTAACAGCACAGAGCCTGTTTTGGATCCTCTGTCTCCCTCTCTCTGCCCTTCCCTAGCTCACATGCACACTTTCTCTCTCTCTCTCAAAATAAATAAATAAACTTAAAAAAACAAAAACAAACTTAAAAAAAGGATATTAAGCAAAATTAGTAACAACTATTCCTATCTACTACTATCTACAAATCTGACTAAAGAAGGAACACAGTATTTTTCAGGACCAGAACTAGGGTTATATCAACAGAATAGGAAAGAAGAATCTAAGAAAAAAGACTGATGAGGATACAAATGTCACCAAGTTTAGAATCCACTGAACTTTTAGTACTATAGTACTGCAAATTCTGATTTTGACCAGATAGTAGAAGGCAAGAAACATAAGGGAAATACTATGCAACATGAGTAATAACAACAAAAGGTTAATTTTAAAGATTACTGTACTGCAAATTCTGCAGTTAAATAGAGTTATTTATAAAGTACACTTTATCCAACAACGTAAGTACCCACTTGGCATAAAAGCTTGGATAGTTGCTGGCAAGAAAAAGACTGCTAAGGCAGTCTCCTTATCCTTAAGAAACTTAAAATCTAGTATGATAATCAGATAAGCAAATAAACAAAACCCTATACAACTGCAATGTTACTTGGGAAGTGCTATACTACAATGGCAGAAAATGCTATAAGAATTACTTGCAGAGGAAGAGCATTCTAAGAAAAATCTGTATAAATGGGAAAGAATAGAAGAGACAGGTATAAAAGGCATCCATTACACAAGGAAAAAAGTAAACAAAATATTAACACAAGCACGTTGATATTTGTAAAATTAAACAAATGCTTTATCTAAATAGAAGACTTTAAATCATGGTAATGAAACTCAATTCTGTGAATGCCTATTTAAAAGTGTACAGTAAAAACAACCTAGGGGAAAACACCCTAGAGTAATGCTTCAGTCAATAAGAGAAACTGATAAAATTGAGTAAAACTTACCTCACTACATACGTGAGTTGTTTATAAATAAGGTAACAATTATTTCCCCCACTGACTTTCACTATTAATTCAGAGATGAAAAGAACTTTACTTCAACACACAATTACAATTTTTCTTCACCGACTCAGTCTATGACAACCAATTCACACAATTCCTATAAAATTGCTTAATCAAATTAAGCAATTAATTAATTAAGCAATTGTTAATCACATGATCCACTAAAAGTATTTATTAAAATGTAATGCAGTTCATTGCTATTCCATGTGAATGTCACAGGTTTATAATCTCTTATCTAACATTTATAAAGTGCTTAATAAAGGCACTATGCTACTCATTCTTTTTTTTTTTTTTTTAATTTTTTTTTTCAACGTTTATTTTTATTTTTGGGACAGAGAGAGACAGAGCATGAACGGGCGAGGGGCAGAGAGAGAGGGAGACACAGAATCGGAAACAGGCTCCAGGCTCTGAGCCATCAGCCCAGAGCCCGACGCAGGGCTCGAACTCCAGGACCGCGAGATCGTGACCTGGCTGAAGTCGGACGCTTAACCGACTGCGCCACCCAGGCGCCCCTATGCTACTCATTCTTGATACAGCAGCTCAGTTAATCCTCAAAATAAAGCTCTGAAGCGTATTACACCATGCCACCCCAAAATGTGACACTTTGGCATAAGGATTTTTTTGAGCTAAAGGCAATTAAGAAACAGCAGGGTGGCTGGGTGGATGAGTTGGCTGAATGACTGACTCTTGATTTTGGCTCACGTCATGATTTCATGGTCAGGACTCTTGCCAGCTCCATGCTGGGTATGGAGTCTGCTTAGGATTCTCTCTCCGTGTGTCCTGGGATAAGCCGGCCCTGGACACAGCACAGTGAGACCCTCCCCAAGAAGATCACAGTGGGTCAAAAACGTGGGGGTCTCTGACATGTGGGGTTTTGAAACACAGCCACTCCTTAGATAAAACTCTGGAGAGAGGCACCACCTCGTAGGTGGACAGCTCAGATACAGACAGGGGGAAGGCGAGAAGCTGATTTGGGGGCGGTGGGGGCGACACGGGAGGGATGACTGGTCGCTCATCTGTTAGGGGATGAACTTCTGACTCTGGAGACTAGAAAACAGGTGAAGCCATTTTCACCATTAGCCCACCAACACTGATTGACCCCAGTGAGCTACAGAGCACCACCAAGTGGAGAAAGGAGCTGTTATACCAAGTCCTGACCCACTGTGCCCTCTAGGCACATCTCCACTAGAGCAAGTTGGCCTGAAAACCAGAGCAGCAGGCCCCTCCCCAAGAAGACCAGCACAAATTCCTATGAGGAGCTTAGTCAACTGACCATAGACTGCTGCAAAGTTTCAGCTCTAGGGGAAACTGGATCTAGCTTCATCTGGGTTGATTTGTTTGCTTGTTAATTTTTGTTGTTGTTTTTCTTCTCTTTTGTTTCTTGCATACAAAAGCAAAATCTATTATTTTATTTTATTAGTCTTAATTTTTTTTCTCTTCTATCAAGCTTCTCTTTTTAAAAAAATGTTTATTTTCAGAGAGAGAGTGTGCATGCACAAGCCAATGAAGGGCAGAGAGAGAGGGAGAAAGAGAATCCCAAACAGGCTCTGTGTTGTCAGCACAGTGCCCAAAATGGGGCTTTATCCCACGAACTGCAAGACCATGACCCGACCCAAAACCAAGAGTTAGACGCTCAACTGACTGAACCACCCAGGTGCCCCTCTAGCAAGCTTCTCTTAACAAGCAGACCAAAACACAACTTCCTTTATTTGATTTTTAAATTTTTAGTTCATTCTATTACTATTATTTTTTTATTCCTCCAAAATGCCAAGACACAGGGATTCACCTCAAAAAAACAAACAAAACACAGGAGAAACGACAGCCAGGGATTTAGTCAATGAAGATACAAGTAAGATCTCTGAACTGGAATTTAAAACAACGATTATAAGGACACTAGCTGGGCTTGGAAAAAGCATAGAAGATACCAGAGAATCCCTTTCTACAGAAATAAAAGAACTAAAACTAGTTGGGCCGAAATTAAAAATGTTATAACCGAGATGCAAACCCATATGGCAACCATAAAAACAAGGATGGATGAGGCAGAGGAGCAAATTAGTAATACTAAAGATAAAATTACAGAAAATAATGAAGCTGAAAAGAGGGAAACACGGGTCAGGGATCATGAAGGCAGACTTAGGGAACTCAGTGACTTATCAAAACATAATAATATTTGTATCATAGGAGTCCCAGAAGATGAAGGGAGAGAAAAAGGGGCAGAAGGTTATATGAGCAAATTATAGCTGAAAACTTTCCTAATCTGAGTAAGGACATGGACATCAAATCCAAGAAGCACAGAGAACTCCCATTAGATTCAACAAAAACCGACCATCACCAAGGCATATCATAGTTAAATTCACAAAATACAAAGACAAGGAAAGAATCTTGAAAACAGCAAGGGAAAAAGTCCTTAACCTACAAGGGAAGACAGTCCACAGAAACTTGGCAGGCCAGAAAGCAGTGGCAAGATATGTTCAACATGAACGTGAAAAATATGCTGCCAAGAATACTCTATTCAGCAAGGCTGTCATTCAAAATAGAAGGACAAATAAAGAGTTTCCCAGACAAAAACTAAAGGAGTTGCCCTACAAGAAGTTTTGTTTTTTTTTTTTTTAACCCAAGTTAGTTAACATATAGTATAATAATGGTTTCAGGAGTAGAATTTGGTGATTGATCACTTACACACAATATCCAGTGCTCATCCCAACAAGTGCCACCATTAATGCCCATCACTCATTTAGCCCATCCTCCTACACAACACCCCTCCAGCAACCTTGAGTTTGTTCTCTATACTTAAGAGTCTCTTCCCTGGGCATTATATGTAAGTGAAGAATCAGTGGGTTCTATTCCTGAAACCAATACTACACTGTATGTTAACTAACTTGAATTTAAATAAATAAATAAATAAATAAATAAATAAATAAATAAGCAAGCAAGCAAGCAAGGGAGAAAAAAAAAAAAGCATCTTCCAGTTTGCCTCCCTCCCTGTTTTTACCTTATTTTTCCTCCCCTTCCCCTAGGTATGTCTGTTTTGTTTCTTCAAGTGCTACAAGAAATTTTAAAGGGGACTCTTTGAGTGGAGGTCGGGAGAAAAAAAGACCAAAAGCAACAAAGACTAAAAAGGACCAGAGAACATAACCAGAAACACCAACTCTACATGTAACACAAGGGTACTAAATTCGTATCTTTCAAGAATTACTCTGAATGTAAATGGACTAAATGCTCCAAAAAAAAAAAAAAAAAAAAAAAAAAGACATACGGGGGTGGGACAGCACCCAGGTAGCTCAGTTGGTTGAGTGTCTGACTTTGGCTCAGGTTATGATCTCATGGTTCATGAGTTCGAACCCGCATCAGGCTCTCTGTTGTCAGCTCAGAGCCCGCTTTGGATCCTGTATCCCCTTCTCTGCCTGCACCTCCCCAATCATACATGTGCGCTCTGTCTCAAAAATAAATATTTTTAAAAACCATACAGTATCAGAATGGATTTAAAAAAAAGATCTATCTATATGCTGCCTACAAGAGACTTATTTCATTTTATTTTAAGTTTACTTATTTGAGAGAGAGAGATAAAGCACACATGTGCCAGTGGAGGAGGGGCGGAGAGACAGAATTCCACGCAGCCTCCAAACTGTCAGCACAGAGCCTGATGCGGAGCTCAAACTCACAAACTATGAGATCATGACTCGAGCCGAATTCGGATGCTTAACTGACTGAACCACCCAGGCACCCTGCAACTCATTTTAGACCAAAAGACATCTGCAGATCGAAAGTGAGAGGATGGAAAACCATCTATCATGTTAATGGACATCAAAAGCAAGCTGGAGTAGCCATACTTATATCAGACAAACTAGATTTTAAAACAAAGCCTGTAACAAGAGATGAAGAAGGGCCTTATAATTAAGGGGTCTATCATTCAGGAAGATTTAACAATTATAAACATTATGCCCACAACTTGGCAGCATGCAAATATATAAATCAATTAATAACAAACAAAAAGAAACTCACTGATAATAATACAAAAATAATAGGGGACTTTAACACCCTACTTACAGCAATGTACAGATCACCTAAGCAGAAAATCAACAAGGAAACAAATGGCTTTGAGTTACACACTGGACCAGATGGACTTAACAGATATGCTCATAACATTTCATCCTAAAGCAAAATACACATTCTTTCAAGTGCACATGGAACATTCTCTACAATAGATCATATACTGAGTCACAAATCAGTCCTCGACAAGTACAAAAAGACTGAGATCATACCGTGCATATTTTCAGACTACAACACTATGAAACTTAAAGTCAACCACAAGAAAAATTTGGAAAGCTCACATACATGAAGGTTTTGAACATCCTATTAAAGAATAATGTGTTAACCAGAAAATTAAAGAAAAAATAAAACAATACAAAGAAGCAAATGAAAACATGCCAATCTAAAACTTTTGGGATGCAGCAAAGCCAGTCCTAAAAGGGAAGTATACTGCAATTCAGGCCTATCTTAAGAAGTAAAAAAGGTCCCCAAAACACAACCTAACCTTATACCTAAAGAAGCTAGAAAAGGAACAGCAAATAAGATCTAAAGCCAGGAGAAGAAGGGAAATAATAAAGTTTAGAGCAGAAATAAATGATATAGAAACAAACAAAAATCCAGTAGAACAGATCAACGAAACTAAGAGCGGGTTCTTTAAAAGAACTAACAAAACTGATAAACCCCTAGCCAGACTTAACAAAAAGAAAAGGCACAAATAAATAAAATCACAAATGAAAGAGGAGAGATCAGAACCAACACCACAGAAATACACGCAATTATAAAAGAATACTATGAAAAATTATATGCCAATAAACTGGGCAATCTGAAGAAATGGAAAAATTCCTAGAAACTCACAAATTACCAAAACTGAAACAAGAAGAAATAGAAATTTTGAACAGACCCATAACCAGCAAAGAAACGTAATTAGTAATCAAAAATCTCAGAACAAAGAACAGTTCTGGGCTAGATGGCTTCCCAGGGGAATTCTACCAGACATTTAAAGAAGAATACCTATTCTTCTCAAACTGTTCCAAAAAACAGAAATAGAAGGAAAACTTCCAAACTCATTCTACAAAGCCAGCATTACCTTAATTCCAAAACCAGACAAAGACCCCACTAAAAAGGAGAATTATAGGCCAATATCCCTGATGAACATGGATGCAAAAATTCTCAACAAGCTATTAGCAAACTGAATCCAACAGTACATTAAAAGAATTATTCACCATGATCAAGTGGGATTTATTTCTGGGCTGGAGAACTGTTTCAGTATTCATTCATCAATCAACGTGATACACCACATTAATAAAAGAAAGGATAAGAACCATATGATCATGTGAAAAGATGCAGAAAAAACATTTGACAAAATACAGCATCCGTTCTTGACAAAAACACTCAACAAAGTAGGGATGGATGGAACATACCTCAACATCACAAAGGCCATGTATGAAAGGCTCCCAGCTAATATCGTCCTCAATGGGGAAAAACAGAAAACCTTTCCCCTATGGTCAGGAACAAGACAAAAATGTCCACTCTCACCATTAATATTTAACATAGTACTGGAAGTCTTAACTTCAGCAATCAGACAACAAAAATAAAAGGCATCCAAATTGGTGAGGAAGAAGTCAAATTTTCACTATTTGTCAACGACATGGTACTGTATGTAGAAAACCAGAAGACTCCACCAAAAATCTGCTAGAACTAATACATGAATTCAGCAAAGTCTCAGGATATAAAACCAACATGCAGAAATCTGTTGCACTGCTACCCATCAGTAACAAAGCAGCAGAAAAAGAAATCAAGTAATCGATCCCATTTGCAATTGCACCAAAAACAATAAGATACCTAGGAATAAACCTAACTAAAGAGGTAAAAGATCTATACTCTGAAAACTATAGAATACTTATGAAAGAAGTTTAAGAGAACATAAAGAAATGGAAAAGCATTCCATGCTCATGAACTGGAAGGACACTGTTAAAGTATCTATACCACCCAAAGCAATCTACATATTTAATGCAATTCCTTTCAAAATAGCACCATCGTTTTTTGCAGAGCAAGACAAACAATCCTAAAATTTGTATGGAACCACAAAAGGCCCCAAATAGTCAAAGCAATCCTGAAAAAGAAAAAACAAAACTGGAGGCATCTTGATTCCAGATTTCAAGCTATATTACACAGCTGTAATCAGCAAGACAGTATGGCAATGGCACAAAAACAGATTAATGGAACATAACAGAAAACCCAGATATGGACCCACAACTATATGGTCAACTAATCTTCAACAAAGCAGGAAAGAATACCCCACGGAAAAAAGACAGTGTCTTCAACAAATGGTATGGGAAAACTGGATGGCAACATGCAGAAGAATGAAACTGGGCCACTTTCTTACCATACACAAAAATAAATCAAAATGGATGTGAGACAGGAAACCATCAAAACCCATCAAAATCCTGGATGAGGAGAACACAGGCAGCAACCTCTTTGACCTCGGCCAGAGCAACTTCTTACTAGACATAAAGGCAAGGGAAACAAAAGCAAACATAAACTATTGGGGCTTCATCAAGATAAAAAGCTTCTGACATCCACCAAAAAACTGCTAGAACTGATCCATAAATTAGGCAAAGTTGCAGGATATAAAATCAATGCACAGATACCGGTTGCATTCCTATTCACCAACAATGAAGCAACAGAAAGAGAAATCAAGGAATCGATCCCATTTACAATTGCACCAAAACACATAAAATACCTAGAAATAAAATCAACCAAAGAGGCGAAAAATCTATACACTGAAAACTATAGAAAGCTTATGAAAGAAATTGAAGAAGACACAAAAAAATGGAAAAAGATTCCATGCTCCTGGACAGGAAGAACAAATATTGTTAAAATGTTGATACTACCCAAAGCAATCTACATATTCAATGCAATCGCTACCAAATAACACCAGCATTCTTCACAGAGCTAGAACAAACAATCCTAAAATTTGTATGGAACCAGAAAAGACCCCGAAAAGCCAAAGCAATCTTGAAAAAGAAAACCAAAGCAGGAGGCATCACAATCCCGGACTTCAAGCTATACTACAAAGCTGTAATACCAAGACAGTATGCTACTGGCACAAAAACAGACACTCAGATCGATGGAACAGAATAGAGAACCCAGAAATGGAACCACAAATGTATGGCCAACTAATCTTTGACAAAGCAGGAAAGACTATCCAATGGAATAAAAGGCAGTCTCTTCAGCAAGTAGTGCTGGGAAAACTGGACAGCGACATGCAGAAGAAAGAACCTGGACCACTTTCTTACACCATACACAAAAATAAACTCAAAATGGATGAAAGACCTAAATGTAAGACAGGAAGCCATTAAGATCCTCGAGAAAGCAGGCAAAAACCTCTCTGATCTTGGCTGTAGCAACTTCTTACTTAACACATCTCTGGAGGCAAGGGAAACAAATGCAAAAATGAACTACTGGGACCTAATCAAAATAAAAAGCTTCTGCACAGCAAAGGAAACAATCAGCAAAGCTAAAAGGCAATTGACACAATGGGAGAAGATATTTGAAAATGACATATCAGATAAAGGGTTAGTATCCAAAATCTATAAAGAACTTACCAAACTCAACACCCAAAAAACAAATAACCCAGTGAAATGGGCAAAAGACACAAATAGACACTTCTCCAAAGAAGACATCCAGATGGCCGACACATGAAAAAATGCTCAACATCACTCATCATCAGGGAAATACAAATCAAAACCACAATGAGATACCACCTCACACCTGTCAGAATGGCTAACATTAACAACTCAGGCAACAACAGATGTTGGGGAGGATGCAGAGAAAGAAGATCTCTTTTGCATTGCTGCTGGAATGCAAGCTAGTGCAGCCACTATGGAAAACAGTGTGGAGGTTCCTCAAAAAATTAAAAATAGAACTACCCTACAACCCAGCAAGTGCACTACTAGGTATTTATCCAACGGATACAGGTGTGCTGTTTCGAAGGGACATATGCACTCCGATGTTTATAGCAGTACTATCAACAATAGCCAAGGTATGGAAAGAGCCCAAATGTCCATCAATGGATGAATAGATAAAGAAGATGTGGTACATGTACATATATATACAATGGAGTATTACTCGGCAATCAAAAAGAATGAAATCTTGCCATTTGCAACTGCATGGATGTAACTGGAGGGTATTATGCTAAGCGAAATTAGTCAGAGAAAGACAAATATCATAACTTCACTCATATGAGGACTTTAAGAGACAAAACAGATGAACATAAGGGAAGAGAAATAAAAATAATATAAAAACAGGGAGGAGGACAAAACATAAGAGACTCTTAAATATGGAGAACAAACAGAGGGTTACGGGAGGGGGGATGGGCTAAAGGGGCATTAAGGAATCTACTCCTGAAATCACTGTTGCACTATAGGCTAATTTGGATGTAAATTAAAAAAAAAAAAGCTTCTGATAGTGAAGGAAACAATCAACAAAACTAAAAGGCAGCCTATAGAATGGGAGAAGACATTTGCAAATAAAATACCTGGTCAAGGGTTAGTATGCAAAATCTATAAAGAACTTATCAAACTCAATTACTCCCCCCCAAAATAATAATCCAATGAATAGGCAAAAGACATGAACACTTTTCCAAAGAATACAGATGGCTAACAGACATATGAAAAGACGCTCAACATCATTCATCATCAGGGAAATACAAATTAAAACCATGATGAGATACCACCTCACACCTGTCAGAATGGCTAAAATTAACAACACGAGAAACAACAGGTGCTGGCAAGGATGCAGAGAAAGGGGAACAATCTTGCACTGTTGTGTAAACTGGAATGTAAACTGGTGTGGCCACTCCGGAGAACAGTATGGAGGTTCCTCAAAAAGCTAAAAATAGAACTACCCTTTAATCCAGCAATTCCACTATTAGGTATTTACTCAAAGGATACAAAAATACAGACTCAAAGGGGTACATGCACCCCAATATTTATAACAGCATTATCAACAATAGCCAAACTATAGACAGAGCCCAAATATACATCAACTGATGAAGAGATAATGTGGAATATATACACAATGGATATTACTCAGCCATCAAAAAGAATGAAATCTTGCCATTTGCAATGATGTAATGGATGTAATGATGCAATGGAGCTAGAATGTATTATGCTAAGTGAACTAAGTCAATCAGAGAAAGACAAATACCATATGATCTCACTCATGCGAAATTTAAGAAACAACAAATCAACATATGGGAAAGGGGGAAGAAAACAGAGAGAAACAAACCACAAGAGACTTTTAATGATAGAGCACCATGGGTTGATGGAGGGAAAGTGGGTGGGAGATGGGCTAGATGGGTACTAAGGACAGCACTTGTGATGAGCATTGGGTGTTGTATGTAAGTGATGAATCACTGAATTCTATTCCTGAAACCAATATCGCACTATATGTTAACAAAATTTAAATTAATTGGCCCCTGGGTGGCTCAGTCAGTTAAGCAGCCGACTCTGGAATTCGGCTCAGGTTATGATCTCACAGTTCTTGAGTTTGAGCCCCACTTTGGGCTCTACACTGTCAGTGTAGAGCCTGCCTGGGACTTTCTCTTTCCTCTCTGCTCCTCTCCCATTCTCTCTCCCTCTCTCTCTCTCTCTCTCTCTAAGTAAATAAATAAACAAAAAAAAAAAGTTCTCTCTTCCTCTCCCTCTGCCCCTCCCCCACTCACACGCTTTCTCAAAAAACACAAAAAATTGGGGTGCTTGGGTGGCTCAGTTGGTTAAGTGTCAGACTCTTGATTTTGGCTCAGGTCAAGATCTCTTGGCTGTGAGATCAAGCCCACAGGCTCTGTGCTGGGTGTGGAGCGGCTTAAGAGTCTCTCTCTCAGCCCCTCTCCCCAGCTCCTCTGTGCCAGTTCTCTTTAATAAAAAAAAAAAAAAAAAAAAAGGAAAAAAAGACAGTACACACAGGGGGAAAAAAATTCAATGCCCTCCCCTTATCTGGTTAAAAAGCAGGCAGAGGGGAGCCTGGGTGGCTCAGTCGGTTAAGCGTCCGACTTCGGCTCACGTCATGATCTCACGGTCCGTGAGTTCGAGCCCCGCGTCGGGCTCTGTGCTGACAGCTCAGAGCCTGGAGCCTGTTTCAGATTCTGTGTCTCCCTCTCTCTCTGCCCCTCCCCTGTTCATGCTCTGTCTCTCTCTGTCTCAAAAATAAATAAACGTTTCAAAATAAATAAATAAATAAATAAAATAAAAAGCAGGCAGAAACTTCCCTTTATAAAGGTACAAGGAAGAGGACTCAATCCTGGGAAGTTACTCTCATCAATGGAGAAGGCACCAACTTCAATCTGTATAACAAACCTTACTAAAATAAATTTTATCTTCCATTAGTTTTCCCCACATACTTACCTTCCCACAATTTATATTCCTTAAAGGCCTAAACCTCTTTTCCTCTGTCTTGTCACTTTTCCACAATTTATGGCTCAGCCTCACTGTTTCTTTGGGACTTCAATTCTTTTCTATGAGGATCTCCATATGCACAGTTAGTAATAAGCCACTTTTCCTGTTAATCTGTCTTTTGTCACAGTGAACCTAAGAGGATAGAAAAAGGTTTGTCCTCCCCTACCACCCTCTGAATTGGGCACTGATACAATTCCATTCTGCAAATAAGGAGTCAGACTTTGATAAGTTAACATACCCAGAGTCACACACAGGACAAGAAGGTATTGCGGCATAACTCTGACTCTATAGCCTGAGTACTTAATCTATGCAAGGACTGTAACTACACTGTAATGCCTTTACACAGTAAAGGCCCTTGGAAAAGCAAGAAAAAGCCATTAGCAAATTTATCTGTTTATGTTTATATCTTTGTAGAAAGTTAATCAAGACTATGTGAAAGTTAGACACCGCCATTAAATACATTTATGGCCAACACAGGATATACGGAATTGCGTTTTGAATCTCAAATTCTATCAAGTTCCAGGGGGTGACTAGGTTAGAACAGTCTCTGATATTTATTAAACTCACAAGCAAGGCTAAAATTTAAACAAATAATAAAAGTGCAAACTGGTAACATGCATCTACTATGGGCCATATTAAGCAGTGAGGTATCAAGATAAAGACAATAGCTCCTAATCCTTAAGGAGCTTACAATTTACAGTTTCACAGTTCTTCACTTTAATTCAAGTACATTCAAACACTAAATCAAACATGGCATTCCTCAAAAAGATTTTCATCATACCAAAAAGACACTGTTAAAATAAGTCTTAAGGCAGACTAAAATACAGGCAAAGTAGAAAAATCCAAGGTCTCTGGAGTCAAATAAACTGAATTCAAATCCTTGCTATCACTCACAATAAGACTTTGGATAAGGCAGTTAATCTGAGCCTCTGTTTCTTCATTTATAAAAGGGAGAATACTAATAAAAACCTTACAATGTAGCTGTTAATACTTAAAATATACACAAAGGATATACATACTATATAACACATTAAGAGATGGGGCAAGAGATACTGTTCTATGTAAGAGTTAGGGGAAAGCAAAAAGTACTGTGATTTAGCCAAATGAATTGCTACTTTCACTATAAAGTTTAAGTGTAAAAGGATAAGGTATTATGCCTAAATGGTAAGGTATAAAAGGAACACTGTCCCTTCAAGATACCTACAAAGAATTATCAAATTTCCTTTCATAAACTCTTAAGTATCTGTTGATTACTTTTAAAGTGAATCATTATTTTGAAAAACATCTGTAGGGGCGACTGGCTCAGTCAGTTAAGCATCAGACTCTTGATTTTGGCTCAGGTCATGATCTCAAGGTTTGTAAAACTGAGCGCATGTCAGGCTCTGCACTTACAACAGTGAGCTTGTTTGGGATTCTCTGTCTGCCCCCAATAAATAAATAAACTTAGGAAAAAAAATTTTTTTGAAAAATATCTGTAGGATATCTATATAGTGAATAGAATCACGTGATGAATCATGTGATGAATCATGTGAGTTAGAGGTTTGAATTTGGGGTTCACGACCTAATTTCCATGAATCCCCTAATACTCTACGCCCAATAGTGTGTGTGTTACAGGTGAAGGGTCCAAAGAACCATCAGATTCACAAAACATTAATAATAGTTAAATTTACATGTCCAGTATTAATAAAGTGGAATTTATGCAATTTCAGTAAGGCAATTTAAGGAAACTCAATAGTTTGCTGCTAGAAGTATGTATTAATAAAATGAATCACACTGAAAAAGTTTGGCATTATCTAATAAACTGACAACATCTATACCTTATCATCCAATAATTTCATTCCTAATTATATACTTGGGAACATTATTGTCCAATAGAACTTTCTATAATAACGGAAAAATTCTACATCTACACTGTGCAAATAATAACATAGCCACTGGCCATATATGGCTACTGAGCACTTGAAATGTTGCTCCTGCAACAGAGGAACTGAATTTTTAATTTCAGTTAATTTACATTTAAATAGTCACATGCGGCTAGTGACTGCCATACTGGATACTGGAGAGCACAGCCCTAGAGAAACACATGTACTTATATACACCATGATGAATGTACAGAACACTCATAATATTCATAGCAACCAAAAACTAGAAACAACTCATAGGTCCACCAACAATAAAGTAATATGGTTAAATAAACTATGATATATTTAAATAAATTTGTAATTCTTAAACATTATAAACTCAATCCTTAAAGTCACTTGCATACTATTGAGTTAATTCCATGATCCTGCTTCCAATTTTGAACAACTAATAAGTTCTCTTAAAACAATCTAATGTCGGACCACCTGGGTGGTTCACTCAGTTTGAGCATCCTACCTTGGCTCAGGTCATGATCTCACAGTTCGTGTTTCAAGTCCCATGTCAGGCTCTCTGCTGTCAACACAGAGCCCGCTTCGGATCCTCTTTCTCCCTCTCTCCCTGCCCCTCCCCTGCTCGTGCTCTCTCTCAAAAATAAACATTAAAAAAAAAAAAAAAACATAATTCAAAGCAATTTAGCTATGAACACAATTATTTCTAATCCTTATTCTAATAATTTCTAATATTTGGAATAACTTTAGATATACTACAAACTGTAAAAAACCTGAATCTCCTTAATTATTTAATATCTGTTGATCACAAAGCATTACACAGCAACAAAATTGGAGGAAGAGAGGCAAATACTTATTAAGTATCTACCACCTGTCAGAATATTTTGCTCAGGGCCTTCAATACCTTATTTTTTAATCTTTTTAATGATCTTTTTAATCATCTTCTGAGGCAGCTACATGTTACAGACGAGGAAAGTGAGAGCCTGGCTGGGAATTACAGCATGGACTAATTTCCCAACTAAGCTCATCCTAATGCTCTTACCACTACATTACTACAATTATTTTCATTTCTCCTGCTGACTTTTTGCCCAAAACAAAAGTAGGCAAACTAAAACCACAGGTCAAGTCAGGCAAACCCTGTTTTTATAAAGTTTTACTGGAATATTCACTTCTTTGGCTGCCTTTACACTGCAACAGCAGAGTTGAGTACTTGCAATAGAAATGATATGGCCCCCAAAGCTTAAGTATTTACTATCTTGGCCCTTTACAGAAAGTTGTCAACCCTTGTCTTAAAGGATCAAAATTGCCAAGAACCTCAGAGGCCTCAAAACTTCAATGTTCAGGGTCTTGGGACAACTAGTAAACTAAAAAGAAAACTTTAAAATTATATGAGACAGAGGCCACAATGCCTGAATTTTATGATTAAATCATATAAGCCCAAACTTATAAAATTGTTGAAATTAAACAGCTTGATTATGAAATTACTGAAACTTTATTTTCATAATGAAGGTTTAGTTTGAACTGATGGAGGAAAAACTTCACAATTCCAAATGTTAAAATGAACATGCATCTTTTTACCATATACCCAAAATCTGCATGAAGGAACATCTTCAGTACAGCAAAAAAGAGCCTTTTTCTTACAGGTAACTTATATTTCACTTCATATTTTTTATTTAATACATCGCTAAATTCATTCTACACTAAGACAAACATTTATGTGATTTCTCAAAGGTCTGTGGTTGATTTTCTGATGTGAGGAAAGAGGCTGGGTTTTTGTTGTTTTTTAAAATTCCCATTGCTTTTGGGGTGCCTGGGTGGCTCTTCAGCTTAGGTCATGATCTAACGGATCATGAGTTTGAGCCTGCGTCAGGCCCTGTGCTGACAGCTCAGAGACTGGAGCCTACTTCAGATTCTGTGTCTCCCTCTCTCTGTCCTTCCCCTGCTCATATGCTCTGTCTCTCAAAAATAAACAAACATTAAAAAAAAAATTAAAATTCCCACTGCTTTTATTCCAAGTAAAAATCTTCTAATTAAATAATTTCATCTTCATTCCAAATTTACTTCAGCATTCAAATAAATTTAAACAGCTTTCCTAAATTAGCATGAGAAGTATTTGATTACAATGATACAAATAATATTTTCTTCCTTCATTTAGTAATTTTAGACAAGAGTCCTGCAGTGGTAAACTACAGTGTACAAACTCCAGTATAGACCAAGAAAACTTAAGTCCTACCAACATGTAAAATGTACATAACTATTAAGGAATATCTTGACTCCTCTGCCTTATAAACACTTTACTCACAGGGCACCTGCGTGGCTCAATTGGTTAAGTGTCCAACTTCAGCTCAGGTCATGATCTCATGGTTCATGGGTTAGAGGTCATGATCTCATGGTTCATGGGTTAGAGTTCCAGAACCCGGAGCCTGCTTCAGATTCTGTGTCTCCCTCTCTCTCTGCCCCTTCCCTGCTCGCACTGTCTCTGTCTTGCTCTCCCAAAAATAAATATACGTTAAAAAAAAAACAACACTTCACTCACAAAATTAAAAAAAAATTTTTTTTAATGTTTATTTATTTTTGACAGAGAGAGAGAGACAGAGCATGAGCGGGGGAGGGGCAGAGAGAGAGGGAGACACAGAATCTGAAGCAGGCTCCAGGCTCTGAGCTGTCAGCACAGAGCCCGACATGGGGCTTGAACTCACAGACCGCGAGATCATGACCTGAGTCCGACACTCAACTGACTGAGCCACCCAGGCACCCCTCTCACAAAATCTTATATTCAGTTTCCTTCTTCATCGTTAAGAATAAATGCTAATGTATACAAGTCAAAGAAAAATAACCCCAAATTACTTTTATCTGAAACAACTCCAGAGCTTTCCTAGAAATATGCAAGGCTAGTTCAACATTTGAAAATTGCTTAGTGTAAGTCACCATATTAACAGATTTCAGAAAAGATACCCACATGATTACCTCAACAGATACAGAAAAGGCATTTGACAAAATTCAACATCTACTCATGAAAAAACCCCAGGCAACCTCAGAGAAAATTTCCTTAACTTGATTTAGAGAATCTATGAAATTATCTACAGCTAACATCATATTTAAAGGTGAAAGACTGAATGATCTCCCTTTAAGACTGTAAACAAAGCAAAGATGTTTCCTTTCATCACTCCTATTCAAACATCTCATTAGAATGTGAGATGTGCAGTAAGTGCAATAAATCAAAAAAAGAAAAGGCATCAGATTAGAAAGAAACAGTTCTTTATTCACAGATGACATGACTGTCTACTTAAAAAACCCCAGGAAATCCACCAAAAAAACAAACAAACACCCCTAGAACTAATGAACGAGTCTGGTAAAAACTGAGGGTACAAAGTCAATACAAAAAAAATCTATTATATTTCTATATACTAGCAATGATCAATTAGAACCCATGCTTTTTTAAAAAATCATTTATAATAGGACGAAAAAATTGAAATACTTAAGTATAGATTTAATCAAGTACTTACAGGATTTATATGTTGAAAACTACAAAACATATATGAAAGGAAGACCTAGGTAAATGGAGAAAAATACTATGTTCTTACTGGAAAAACTCAATTTTGTTAAGATATCAATCATCCTTGTTTATCTATAAAACACAATCCCAATCAAAATCCTAGCATATTTTTTTGGTGTGGATATTAACAAGAGGATCCTAATATTTATATGGAAAGGCAAAAGAACTAAAATAACTAAAACAATTTTTAAAAATGAATAAATATGGGAGAACTCACATTACCTGATTTCAAGATTTGTTTTAAAACTATAGTAATCAAGACATTGTGATATTGGTAAAGGATAGACAAACAGATCAATGAAACACAAGAGTCTAGAAATAGGCCCATAAAAATGTAGTCAAATGTTTTTTGACCAAGAGACAAAGGCAATTCAATGGAGAAAGGATGTAGTCTTTTCAACAAATGGTCATGGAACAACTGGACAAATAAATGAAACTCAACCCTAAATTCTCTTTATGTAAAAATTAACTCAAAAAGGAAAACAGATCTACATTTAATATACATAAAACTATAAAACTTGTAAACAGGAAAAACCTTTGTGACGTTGGGTTACACAGAGTGCTTATATACAATGCCAAGAGATACACATACACACACACAAATACTGATACTTTGCACTTCATCAAAATGTAAAACCTGTTTTCAAAAAGCACGGTTATGAGAATGGAAAAGGCAAGCCACAAACTGGCAGAAAAATCACTGCAAATCACCTGTTTGACAAAGGACCATGAAAAACTCAAAACTCATCATTAAGAAAGTCCAATTTGGGGACAGCGCAATCAGGATAGGGCCAGAGGGGAACAGAGGATCTGAAGCCGGCTCTACGCTGACGGGCTGACAACAGTGAGCCCGATGTGGGGCTGGAACTCACAAACTGGGAGATCAGAACCTGAGTTGAAATCAGATGCTCAACCAACTGAGCCACCCATGTGCCCAAGAATTTCCAATTTTAAAATGGGCAAAAGATTTTGCTTCACCAGAAGAAGATACACAGATGATAAATAAGCATATGAAAAGATGTTCAACATATTAGTCACAAGAAAATGCAAATAAAAACCACAATGAGATAAGGCTACAAACCTATCAGAATGTAAAGGTAAAAAATCTGACCATACACAGTGATGAGGATGTAAAGTAACTGGAACATTCTTCACACATTGCTGGTAGGAACACAAAGTGGTTCAGACTCTTTGGAAAAGTATGCTGTGTAACAAATTACCAAAGACTTAGTGGCTTTAAACAACACAAATTTATTATTTTCCAGTTCTTTTCGTTAAAAATCTGAGATAGGTCTCCCTGGGCTATAATCAAGATGCTGGCAAAGCTGTGTTCTGTTAATCCATTTCCTAGCCTTTTCCAACTTCTAAAGACCACATTCCTTTAGTTTATGACTGACTCCTCTCTCCATCCTCAAAACCAAGAACTCTTCATCTATCCCTCTGGTGCTGCTTCTGTTTTACATCTTTTTTTTTTTTCTTACTATACTGCTTCTCTCTCCCTTTTAAAAAGCACTTTCATGATACATTGGATCTACCTAGACAATCCAGGATAACCTCCCTATTTTAAAGTCAACTGATTAGCAACCTTAATTCCACTGCAACTTTATTTTGCCTTTACCGCGTAACCTAATTTATTCACAGGTTCTAGGGATTAAGCTATCTTTGTGGGCCATTATTCTGCCTACCACACACCAGTTTTTAAGTTTAAACACACACTTACCATATGACCCAGAAAGGAAGACTTATGTTCACACAAAAACTGTTCCTAGAGATTTATAGCAGCTTTTTCATGGTTAAAAAAGTCTTTTTAATTTAAAAAACTAACTCAAATATCCTTCAACTGGCAAATAAGCTAACTGTGGTAAATCCATACAATGGAATACTACATTCAGCAGTAAAACAGAAGGAATTGCTGATAGCCTCACAACATGGATGAATACCCAACTATATTATGCTAAATGAAAGAAACAAGACCCAAAAGGCTAAATAAATACTAATTGATTCCGTTTATATGATAGTGTAGAAAAGCCATACTCCAGGGGAAGACAACAGGTCATTAATTGCCAAGGGTTACAGGTGAAAGAAGGGTTGATTACAGAAGAGCAGCTTAAGGGAATTTTGGGTGCTGGATCTGTACCCGATTTTGGTAGTCACACAGCTCTATGCATTTGTCAAAACAATTGTCCAAGAAAAAGCATTAATTTCATTTCATGTAAATTAAAAATAAAGTTAAAATCTTTTTAAAACAAAGAAAACAAAACATCATTTATCAGATTGGCATAAAATTAATTATCTGACCATGCCACCTAACAATTCCAAGTGCAGGCAAGGATGACTTGTATACCGTTGGCAGTAATGCAAATTGTTACAACTTTAGAGGATAATGTGATAGCAGCTAGCAAAGCTGAAAATGCGCATCAACCTATGGCCCAGCAATTCCACCTACAGGTAGGTATACTTTCTAGGGAAACCCTCATACATGTGCTTGAGGAAACATGCACAAAGATACTCACTAAACATTGTTTAAAATACTGAAAATCTGAAAACAAAATAATTGAAAAACTGAAAGCAGTGAAGTAACTGCATTCAGTGGTTATTTAAAAAAAGAAAAGAAATGCAGGAAGATTCAATCATGCTAGCTACATATATGATTTTGAGAAGAATAGTTCACTGGTTTGTTTATCTAACAATAGTATATAGTGAAAAGAGCACTGTACTTGGAATCTGGAGACAAGTATTCAGCATTTAGTTTCAACTTTGCCACTAATAAGCAGTCAAACTATGGACTCCTTAACTCTATAAACCTCACTTTCCTTTTCCTAGAAAATGAAGATGTTAAGCTATACAACACTAAGATTATTTCCAACTCAAGAGTTCTATGATTCAATAAATATATAATCAAGAATTATAAAGAATCTATGTTGAGAAACTATTTTTTCTCAGACACCCTGAAATCAGAAACTATCAGAGAAACAGAACATCTTAGTATATTGATACATAAAATGGACCGAATTTCCTGGTTTGTGATGAACTTTTTAATCAAGATCATAATTTATAAAGAGCATATAAACCGCAAAACCCACCATACTGACTTGGGTCACCCTCAGGTAAAATTCTCCCATTTTAATATTCTAAATCAAGTTAATATTATTAATGAGTCCATCTTTACTTGTCAAGTTCAGGTCTGTCTACCAAAAGTCATTTAGATACATGATAAAAATTATTTTTTTAAAAAAGATAAAATAATGAATTGCTTTTCGTATTTTTGCCTGTTCATCTATAAAGATCTTACATTATAATTTAATAGCTTCAGCCTACTACAATAGTTTAAAGAGCCTTTTAAAGTTTATTATGCCATGTCCACAGGGAACTAGCGAAAAAAAAAAAAACCACACACGCACACACACAGTAGTTCATAATTCAAAAAAAGCTTACTTAACAATTTCATTACCACCAATATTTAAATATCAAAGACACCAATAACCACATGTCATTTGCTCCTACTGCAGAATTTAATAGGTTATTAACTTCTGGTATATTCCAAAGGCATAATTAGGATACTATTATTAAAGCATGAGATTACTTTTTTAAAAATCAGAAATATTAACACCTTTTACCTTGTCAAGAAAATCAGTATTTCAAAAGTCCTGTTCTATGAGCTTTCCAAATCTAAATTCTTACAATTCTAAACAAGCAAGGAGATAAAACACACACTTACATACTTCTAAAAACCTAGCTATCAGATTTTAATTTTAGCGCCACTGCCAAGAAAAACCTTCCGACCGAAACCTAAATTCCGTACACATTACTGTATGCCAATCAACTAAACAGAAGGTGAGTTATTATTATTAGGAAGTTACATAATTTGCACCAAAGATTATTTAAAGCGTCTTTCATTAAATGAAGGTTACAACAATTTACAGGCTTCAAAGTTCACCTTGCAAACTTGAAGTAAATTAGCAGAAACCATTAACGACATTAGGGTTTTCTTTAAAAGTGGACACAAGGAAGTAGGAACTGTTTATTTGTTTAAAGAACGCAAAGAGCAGCCGAATACCAGGAGCTGAGTCAGGCAGAGGAACGCTGACTACATTCCGTCTTCTAAAGGAAAGTGTTCGCTCCGCCGATCTCCCCTTCCCGCTTTAGGGGGAGTCCCAGGAGTCGCGAACTCGGGGCCGGGGGCGCAGAGAAGAGGGGACTCCCTGCTGTGCCTCCGGCGTCTAGGGCCGAGCAGGCAGGAACCCCCGCCAGGGTGGTCCCACGCCAAGGCAGAGGGAGCGGGCAGGGCCTGCCAGCGTTCCCCCCGGGGGACAAAGGTTGGGCTCACGCCCTGCGCCGCCAGCCCGCGGCTCCCGCCGCCTGGAGACGCCAGCAGAGCAGCCGCCGGTCCCGCCCGGGCAGTGCGAGGGGCGGGTGGGGGAGGGGACAAGCCCCGCCGCCCCTCCCCCGACGCGCTCCCGGGGACCTGTTGATTAAGATCTCTGCACAGAGCCGCCGCTGGTCCTCTTACCTCTGCGCCACGGCGGCCGGCGATCCTCCCGCCCCGGCCGCTCCCACACACTGCACAAACGACAGCTCCCCTGCGGCACTTAAAATACCGGATAAAGAACCCAGAAACTCCCGATTCCCCACCTCACAATCCTTAGACCCCGCCTGCGCCCCACCGCCAGTCGCCGCCGTCACCGCCGCCACCGCCGCCAGCAACTCCGCCTCGAGACCGCGCGAGACCGGCCCCCGCGGCCGCCGCGAGACCGCGCACGCGCCCCCGGCACGCTGGCGCAGCGGGCGCGCCTATCCCAGTTCCCTCCTCGGCGCGCCCCGCCCGCTGCTAGGCCCGGAGGCTGGCGCGGTTCGCCCAATCCCGCGCCGGCGTGGAGGGAGGGCCCACTCTTTGGTCCGCCCCGCAGCCCCGAGCCGTGGGTCGCGCGCACTCGCGCGCCTCTAAGTGAGACGCGAGCTGCTTTTTGCTCGTCCGCGTGAGGCGACCGCTTTGAGGTTGAGCCGCCCGGCCGAGCCGTGTGGGGACGTGAGATTTCCCTGAGACTTAGTCCGACGTGGGCTGTAGTCGGGACAGCCCTTGACCTTAGTCTCCCTGACTGCCCGTCAGTCAGCTCCTGAAAAAAATCTGATTCCCGTTGAGGCAACTCCAGTGTTCTGTGAGGCACGTCACACAATCTAACATTTGTTTAAAGAACCATGACATACTTAAACACCTGGATATGCGTAGCGTCCCACAGAATTCTCTGTTACGGCAGAAAACCAAAAAGCTAGCAGCTAGGACCGAGTTCTGAAAAACGGAAAGGAAGAAGGGCCACAGCTGTTTCACAAAACTCGAGTGAATGCGCTTAGTTACCTGGGCCACCCCGTATGCAGTGCAAGGAAATCCACAAAACGTCTCCAGGACTCCTTAGAAACGGTTAGTCACATCCAAAAAGGAAATAAAAAAGGCGTGTATGTGACCTATTTTCTCTTAAATACGTAAAGTAAATAATAATTCAAGAAGCTTCCTCTAAGCTCCTCAGTGAGTTCTTCCTCTGGCACAGGGTTTCCCAGTCTTAGCGCTATTGAATTTGGACCAGCTAATTTGTCATGGGGGCTGTTCGGTGCATTGTAGGGTGTTTAGCAGCATCCCTGGTCTCTCCCTATTGGGTGCCAGTAGTACCACTACCCCCATTGGTGACCAGCAAAATGTCTCTAGACGTTGCCAAAGGTCCCCTGGTGGCAAAATCGCCTGCAGTTAAGAACCACTGATCTACCTGTTCAGAGAAATGGCCCCTTAGGAAGATAGTCACTCTTTACCCATATCTTCCAATTGCCTGGCCCCAAGCAGGTTTACAAAACACCACCGCCCAAATGAACCCTCCAGCTACCTAGCCTTGCTTCACCAGCTGCTTGGACTCCTCTGTCACAGGACCCCACCCTAATAGAATGGCGATCACTATCTGTGTGAGAGAGCAGCTACTGATCTCAAAATATGGGGAAATACCTTTCTAAAGTGCTTTCCAAATATTATTTTTACTTCCTAAAGGTATTTTCGTTTTAAAAGAGGGTGGACCCAATGGCAGATAAAAAAAAAAAAATGTATTCTCTGCTAAATATTACATTCCCAGAATCCCCAAATCATTCAAATTACTATCCTTGTGTGAAGAAGAAGAAGAAGAAGAAGAAGAAGAGGAAAAGGTATAGAAAGTGGAGGTAAGGTGATTCTATTTGAGTTGTAGTTTTGATGATAACTAGTTCTGTGATTTGATGATAACTACTTCTGGGATACATGACAAGATTCCTGGGCCTAAATTTTCTCATCTGTAATGTTTCTTGTTTCCGGGTTTTGTTTGTTTGGTTTTAGATTTAAAATTCTGGTAGCCTCTGTATATGGAATGTAACATGGATGGCTTAGGGGGTTAGAAAATATAGTATTCATCCTTAAAAAAGAATGAAATGGGTAATCTGTGGTTTAAAACCTCAAAAGAGTCATTCATTCTTGTCATAGGGAAGTTCACCCACTGAATCACTCTGGCAAATTTGTAACTAAATATTTTGGGTGAAGTAGTAAAAGGCAAACTGTAAAGTCAAGTGTACAGTGGAAAGTAACGGCAGCAAATACCCTTCTGCCTTCCTTATTTTGGCATCTGCCAACAGCCTCTATTATATGTTTATATAATATAATGTTATACTATTTTATTTCATTAAAGTCTTGAGGAAATATGTTAATATTTCATTTCAGACATTTGCAACAGATCTGAAATCTCAGTTTTCAAGATTCTACCATTCACCATTATATGGGAAATCCTTAACTAAAGGATATATCCCTCTGGTTTTCTTACCTCTAGGCACTAGTGAAAGCTGTTTCCATAACTGAGTTAGCAGCCTAATCTCTATAATTGTATGAACCAGAGATCAGAAATAATGTAAACTAAAAGAATACTCACTGATTCATGTATGTTGTAAAATAAGCAATTAGTAGGTGAGTTCATCATTAACTACATATATTTAAAAAGTATAAAATAGCCAAAAAAAGCAAACCAACAGGGGTGCCTGGGTGGCTCAGTTGGTTAAGCATCTGACTTCAGCTCAGGTCATGATCTCATGGTCTGTGGATTGGAGCCCCACATCAGGTTCTGTGCTGACAGCTTGGAGCCTGGAGCCTGCTTTGGATTCTGTATCTCCCTCTCTCTCTCTCTGCCCCTCCCTGCCACCCCGTGCATTTGCATGCGCACTGTCTCTCTGTTCTCTCTCAAAAATAAATAAACATTTAAAAAGTTAAAGAAAGCAAACCAACAAGCCCTGAAGTTTTTGAATTTCATTGTGTTTAGTTATTATTTTGATGTGTTTCTTCACCTTTCATCTAGCTAAAAAAATTATGTCTCTAAGCTAAAAGCATTATGCAGTTGTTGCCATGCGGAATGAGAGGTCCCACTGTCTAAGGTTAGTGGCAGTATTATTTAATACAGGTCAGTATCATTCAACTCAAATAGCTTTACTATTCACACATTAATTCAAAAAATATATACTGATACTTGCTGTACTGTAAGGAATTAAAACGTGACAGTTCTCATCCGGGAGGAATTAACAGGCAGCTTGGGAAAGGGACAAGACAATCCCATATAGATAAAATACATTAGGAAAGTATGGCAAATGAAAATAAGGTGTTCTGTGGACTCAAAGGTAAAGTCTTATACTATGTAATGATGGGTGACAAAGAAAGGAATAGAGAATAAACTATTATGAAAATACCTTCAATAATAGAAAAACCAAGGTCTTGTACATGACTTTAAAAAAATGAGTAAAAAACGTTTATCAATTTAAATAGGTGAAGTACGCAAAGAAAAGTATGGGCTTATTATGGGAACAACAAGTATCAACCATAACTTCAGGGTAAGATATTCAGTATTTAGGATGTGAGTCATTTATCACACTTTCATTTGTACCTTACTTGGATGGTTCTGTGCCAGGCTGGGGATGAGTAGACACATAAAACATGGTCCTGGAAAAATTTTATTTTGAAGAGAGGAGGTAGACAAATTCGGAGCTTTGAAAAAAATTTTTTTAATTTATTTATTTTGAGAGAGAGAGAGGGATAGAGAAATCCCAAACAGGCTCTGCACCGTCAGCACAGAGCCCCATATGAGGCTCAAACCCACGAACCACGAGATCTTGACCTGAGCGGAAATCAAGAGTGAGACACTTAACCAACTGAGCCAACCCCTTGGAAATTTTTCAAATGAAGGAAAGATCAAGACTTAATGCCAAGAGAAAGGAAATCAAGTTTGTTCTCCTTGAAAATAGCTATAAAAATTTCCCATATCTTTTCCTCACTAAGCTCCCAACCAAATCTCTATTTTGTCTGTACAACAAATCTTTGTGCTGCTTTAATTCATATCTATATGTGAATATCTATGACTGGGAATGGGATGTTATCTGTGCTGAACTCCAGAGTTGAACTTAAATGCCTCTTTTATCCTCTCTTGGACTGACTCTGAGCTTTAACTCCACCACTGCTTCAAAATAACCTTTGTCAAAGTCATTAATTAGAGCCACTTTGTTAAATGCAAATGTTAATGTTTGGTTCTCATCTTACCTTGACTTGCCAGCAGCATTGGATACCACTGAGCATTTTCTCCATTTTATCCTCTGGGCTCTTGAAAAGAGCTTCTCTTCCTACCCACTGGAACCTCCTCCTCATCTCCTTTGCTGGTTCTTTATCTCCCTGAATGCTTAAAATTGGAGTGTCCCAAGATTCTAACATTCAGTGTTTACTTCCTCTCTGCCTGGCTTTCAATCCCAGCTCTACCACTTGCTGACCGTTTGATCAAAAGAAAATAATTTCTCTGAGATTCAGTTTCCTCATTTATAAATTAAGGATCATGAAAGTAGCTACCTACTACAGTGGTTGTAAAGACTGAATATATATGTAAAGTGCTTATAACAGTGTTCTACACTGAATGCATTAATCATTTGTCCTTATTCTTATCATATTCTTCATCGTTCACTCCCTACATGATTTCATCTGATATCATGGCTTTAAATTCCATCTATACACTGTCTTTTTTTTTTTTTTAAGTTTATTTATGTTGAGAGAGAGAGAGGGAGGGGTGGAGAGAGATGGAGAGAGAGAGAATCCCAAGCAGGCTCTACGGTGCCTGATGCAGGGCTCAAACTCAGAAACTTTGAGATCATGACCTGAGCCAAAGTCAGACACTTAACTGACTGAGCCAACCAGGTGACCCTACACTGTCAATTTTAAATTGATCTCTAGTCTGAACTTCTGCTGCAAACTCCAGAATCATGTATTCAACTGTTGGCTCAACATTGCCGTTAGAATTTCTAATGAGCATTACAAATTTAACATGTCAGAACTTTTTTAGGAATAACTTCTGTCTAAAGATGATTGTTTTTGTTCCTAATTGGTCCTCTGTGTGGTGAAGAAGGGAGAGAGTATGGCAAATGCAAAAAGAAAAAGGAAAAGAAAACTATTTGCTCTTTACCACCTCCTCCTATGCTTCATGGTTGATTTTAACTACTATAATAATCCCTCATTTATTTATTTATTTTTTAAACGTTTATTTATTTTTGAGACAGAGAAAGACAGAGCATGAACAGGGGAGGGGCAGAGAGAGAGGGAGACACAGAATCTGAAACAGGCTCCAGGCTCTGAGCTGTCAGCACAGAGCCCGACGTGGGACTCAAACTCACGGACTGTGAGACCATGACGTGAGCCGAAGGCGGACGCTTAACCGACCGAGCCACCCAGGCGCCCCAATAATCCCTCATTTAATTAATACAGCTGAGAATTAGAAGGCAGAAAGCTCCTTCAAAAGTCAAAATTAGTTGCACTTCACTTTTATTCCTGAACTGACAGAAGTCTCTGACAAGCTTAGATATCTTTTTTCTAACATCTAAGTGATTATAAGGTCTTATTATATGTGTGATTCTTTAATGGATGTGTCAGTTCAAAGCAGACATACCCCTGCCATGAGACAGGGTCAAGGAAGTCAGTCGGAGGAACAGTTTCTGATGGAAATTACAGATCAGATAAACAAGGTAATTCTAACTAGGAACTTGCAAAAACTCAGTGGAAACAGATATCTGGGATTTACAAACTTTTTCCCTCATCAAAAAATCCAAATCTTTAGAAGGTAAAATCCATTCAGTGGTTGTAAGGGGTGAGAGTAGGCTGGGGTGGGAGTTGGGGCGGGGCGTGGTTAATTGCAAATGGTACAAGGAAAGTGGTTCATTTAAATGAAAACATTTAGGGGCACCTGGGTGACTCAGTTGATCGAGCATCTGACTCTTGATTTCAGCTCAGGTCATGAACTCATAGAGAGAGACAGAGACGCAGAATCTGAAGCAGGATCCAGGCTCTGAGCTGTCAACACAGAGCTTTTCTCAGGGCTCCAACCCACAAGCGGTCAGATCATGACGTGAGCCGAAGTCAGATGCTCAACTGACTGAGCCACCCAGGCACCCCTTCTATTTCATTCTTGATTGTGGAAATGGGAAAGAAATGCCTTTTACCTCTGGAGCAAAGATAAGAGGAGGAGTAATTCCCTGGGATTGTGAGCCGAGGGGAATGGAAAGAGGATTTTCCTGTCCAATAGAAATGTAATGTTAGCACATATGTAATTTTGTGAGATATTATTTAGTAGCTAATGAAGAAAGTAAAAGGAAACATGAAATTAATTTATAAGTTTTAACCTGATATATCCAAAATACTGTAATTTAAACACATAATGAATATAATTATTGAGATATTTTCTTATTTTTTTTGTACTAAGTCTTCAAAATCTGATGTATATCATATACTGAAAATATATCTCAATTCAGGTGCTAAATTTTCAACAGTTAAAGTGAAAAAATGTAGCCATACCAAAACAATAAATTTATGTTTAATGAAAAAATATTCTATGCTGCTTCAGCTTTTAAATTTAAATTTAATTACAATTAAAAGAAATTTAAAATTAAGTTTCTCAGTTGCACTAGCCACATTTCAAGTGCTCAGTGGCCACATAGACCCAGTTGCTACCATACTGGACCATATAGTTCTAGAGATTTGTCTGTGGGACAAGAAGGAGAAAATGGAGGTGAGACATATTCCTTGTTGCGACTCAGGACACAGTAGAAATACCAGTACAATTTGTGTGAAATTTGAGAGAGAGAGAGAAAGAGAGAGAGAGATCTTCTATGTATATATCTTTTTTCCCCAGCTACATGATTTTGAACAAGTAACTTGGGTAAGCTCTACTTTCACCACCTATCTGTAAAAGAGAAAAGTAATAATACCCCTTTAGATTGTGAAGATTGAGAAAGCATGCAAAGCACATTGTAGAATGACTGGCAGCTTTTTGAAAAGGAGTAAGTGGTGGCTTTTAAAAATCCAAACTATTCTTCAGATAGGGACTGTATGTAATTCTTTTTCTATATTTAAAAGCATAGGAGTTTTAGGGGTGCCTGGATGACTCAGCTGGTTAAGCGTCCAGCTCTTGATATCAGCTCAGGTCATGATCTCATGGTTCATGGGACTGAGCCCCACATTGGGCCCTGTGCTGATAGCATGGAGCCTGCTTGGGATTCTTTTGCCCTCTCCTGTGCCCCTTCCCTGTTGTGTATTTGTGCGTGTGCACTCTTTCTCTCAAAATAAATAAACTTTTTTCTTTTTTTTAAGTATAGGAGTTTTAAAAAACCTGTTTGGAAGTGGCATTCATTGATTCAGCAAATACTGTCTCTCAGGCCATGTGCTCAACACTTAGAACACAAAGACTTAAAGACTATGGTCCCCCTTCAAGGACCTCATAGTGCTTAATGTTAGAAACAACACAGAGTTGGGCTAATGTCCAAGTGACAAAAGTAAAACCAAAGAGAATAACAAATTTAACCAATAACTCCAAAGCAAAGAAGCCCTATAGATAAAAATTGAGTTTATAATTTGAAAACCTTAATAGTTCTGTATGTTTCTCTACTTTTCCTTTAAAACTGATATCCCCAATTATGATAATCAAGATGTAAGAAATTAGATCGGCATGGATTTAAATACTTAATGATTGATTAGTAGTAGCCTTTATTTCTGCCACATGGAAGACACTGCCTTGTTTTTCTCTTCTGTTGGTTATTATTTCTTGAGTTGTTCTTATTTTTTAGTTTAGTAGTTTGTATTTATCTGCCAAAAAGATGGAAAAGTCAGTTGAATTCAAAGGTCTAAAACACAAAATATTTTTGAAGTTATTACTGTTAAGTGTAAAACATTAAAAAACTAAATATAAGTAAAATAAGTGATTGAAATAAGTAAAATTGCATTTTTAATATAGCTTCTCTTCTTAATCTAACAGTAAAGATCCTTTGGACAGATAAGATCTCATTTTTTAAATCTAGAGGTTGAAGTGATGTTAAAGGAACCTCTTATAATTTCTTAAATTTTTTGTTTTTAAAGGTTGTTTCTACTCATATAAGAATCTAATAAATCAAGATGCCAAGATTAAGATTATGGGCTTTAGTCTTTAAAATTTATAGATGTGTCACTGAATTATTTGCAAGTCCTTGATCTGTCCTAGTCTGAGTCCTAAAATAAATCATATATATATATTTACATACACATAATATATGCTCACTATAAATAAGGGGCCAAGTAACTTTCCTACTTTTTCAGTTGTGATAATATGAAGTCTTGATTAGTACCCAAAATTTTTCACCATCAAAAAAAATCATCTGGGGCACCTGGGTGGATCAGTCGGTTAAGCGTCTGACTTCAGCTCAAGTCATGATCTCACAGCTCATGAGTTTGAGCCCCATGTGGACTCTGTGCTGACAGCTCAGAGCCTGGAGCCTGCTTCAGATTCTGTGTCTCCTTCTCTTTCTGCCCCTCCCTGCTCATGCTTTGTCTCTCTCTCTCTCTGTCTCTCAAAAAAAAAAAAAAAAGAAAAAAGAAAAAAAACTTTTTTAATCATCTACTTTTTCTTATATATCAGCAGTTCACAATTTAAATATCTGGGAGCCACTTTTTAAATTTTAGAAGCCAAGATTTAAATATGGTATGTATATTACTATTTTTGCCCTTCTTTGCATTTGCAGATCTCTCTTCATAAGACCCTGGGGTTTGAAATTTCATCATTATAGAAAATATCAGTCAAAAGATGGGATCATTGTAGAATATTGAGTTATCTTTAAATGAATTTCTCTTTCTAAATGCTGTAATATATTGAGAAATGACAGGGGTTGGGACCCTCCCTAGGTACCAACACACATCACCCTGAGTGCCTCCTTTACTGTCCACCGCCACCATAGAACAATACTAAGAGCACACTTATGGGAGGAAAGAAATGATGAAAGAACAGGCCTAGACGAAGGAGTGTGCAGAGAGGCCAGGGGGTATTGTGCATGGGCTTTTATCTTTTGGCTACACTGTTTTCCTCTGGTGCATTACGTCTGGCCCATGGTGTGCATCTGGGTGAGTTCCTATTAATAAGTGCCCAAATGCTAAGCTGACTGTGGTGGCAGAGTGACACAGAAGAGTGGAAAGATGCGTGGGCACCTCAATTCCAACATCAGAGCCCAGATGAGATATGGCCATGTGGTTCCTGCCAAGGTTGGAAAAGAGTTTGAGGAGGGAACAAAGAGAAAGAATAGGGATGAGAATGATGGAATCACTTGTAAAAGCAGCAGCAAGTAATATTCTTCTAGTGCCTCACCTGAAGCTCCCCTAATCCCTGTGCGACATTACATTTTGACACTTGAAGGATTCTAGAGCAGAAACTACAATGAACCCTCAACATTCCATTCCACCTCTATTGTTACTACAATAGAAGCAATAAGATTCAATGTCAAAAGATTCAATTTATTGACAACTTTTTGTGAAAGTGTCATGTCTGTCCTTTATCATCTATAGCAACTTATAATTGTAAAAAATTACCTTTAGGTTGTCTTACATGTTTTTTTCCATTGGCCTTTTCTTTTTCTGTTTTACTTTCCTTTCCTCACATCCATTCCCCTGAGAAAGGGGGAGACAGATGAGGCACAAGTTTGAGGGAGGTAAAAGATTTGACATGAGAGGAGGGAGCCAGAGGGCGAAAAGAAAAATAGTGAGGAAAGTGAAATAGAGATCATTAGAGAGGGGAAGTGAAGAAGAAAGAAAAAAAGCCAAAAGCAAGAGAGAAAAGCACAGGAGAAAGAACTCAATTTGGTCTTAAATTTAAAAATGTCTTTATTTTTCCCAATGGAGCCCATTGTTAAATTTCAGTTTCCTTGTTAGGGTCCTCCCATCCTTTCTCTTTTTTAGACTGGGTTTCATAAACAGAATGAACATGGCTGCTTAAGATTGCAAAGAATTTGATTTGCAATAGTTAAGAGGAAAGTGGAAAAGAAAGATGGATATAAATGGGGAGGAAATTCCCGGTGTTTGGTAGCAGTTTTCCCTTCTCTATTTCTTGGATGTCTATCCTTTGTCTGATTGCTTTCCATCTTGGGAAAATACTATAGGGTCAAAGGTAAGCCTAAGTTTGGGCTCAGCGTAAAGAGATCAACAGAGCTAAAGTGAGTAAAACCTAGATAGGTAAGAAATTAAAAGTCAAGAAAAGGGACAGATGGACCCAGATCCTGAGAGACAGTGTTAGCCTAGGTTCTTCCTGCAGCCTTTTCATGAAAACAGTACATTCAGAGTCCACTTTACCCAAAGCCTTACTCAGAAAGGAGAAAAAGTGTCCTTTTGTCAAACTGCTGAGTGGTTTGAGACATGAATAAGAGACCATGGTCCTCAGGTAGCATTGCCTGGAGTTGGGTGAATGTGAATCTGACCAGGTTAATAGGACCAGGGTTTTGTTTTATTGCAGTGGGGAGCAGTTACTATTCTGGCTACTGTCTAGAATAGAAATCAGATTCACAGACTCATTTTTAGTCTACATTTAGTCTAAATTCAATGGAACAAGGGATTAAGATTCTACTAATCCTTGCTCTTTTTGGGGTAAAAAGTGTTAAGTGTGAGTAAGGGTATGAAAGGGCAAAAAGAAGTGATTTAGAGGACTGTAAAAAGGGGGAAAGAAATGCTAAGCAGAGGGAAAATCAAAATACTATGCAAGCCTAAGTAAGGAAAAATGGGAAGACAGGAGAGAAAAGTGGAAAGAATAAGAAAGTACATGAAAAAAAACCAGGAAAAATAATTAATACTTTGTGAAAACTGCAAGCCAAATTTGTATATTGTACCATCCTCATGATTTAACAAGCTGAGTGTGACAAACGTCACTGCATGTTTGCTCTACCTTTGCTTAGCTCCTGATTCTCAGAGCCCCATTTTAAGCTGCCTGCTAAATTTACAAAGATGGGCCACCAAGACCATAAACATGTCAGTTTATAAAGTCATAACAGCTGAAAGGGTCTTGAGGCAGCTAACCATGCCCTCTTCAATTCCTCACCCATATGCACACATATTTGGCAGCTGAAGAAGCTTGAGGTCCAGAGACATTAAATGACACATCCGTGGAACAGAGGAAGTGCAGTTAGAACTCAAACCTAGGGCTTTTGATTCCAGGTGCAGTATTTAATAGCTGGTTTCTTCATCATTGCCTTCCAGATTTCCTGTAATTCATTTTCCCAGCTTGTTTCATGGACTCATTACCTCCTAGTTAAGTTGCCTCTCAAACTCTGTCATCCTCAGTTGTTGTTGTTTTTTTTTGTTTTTGTTTTTTTCTCTTGTCCCCACAAGTAGTCAGTCCAATAAATCTTGTTAACTGCATATTCACATCCTTGTTTCCATCTGGCTTTTTCCCCCCCCTAGGTTCAAGACTGACACATTTCACCCCAGACCATTATAATGATTTCCTACCTGTAGCCTGCTGCAGCTCTCTTAGAGATTGCAGTCAGAGTAATCATTCTAAAACATAACACTCATTTCGTTATTTGTCTTTCAGTGGCTCTTACCTGCCAAAAGGAGGTCTGTACTATCCAGACTCCTTAGATGACCCAAGACTTCCATAATCTGGATCCTGCTTTGCTTTCCAGCTGCATCTCTCACTATTCCTAAATTGAATATGCCCAACACTGTCTTATTCTTCAATTTTGCTCTTACTGTATCCTGTACCCAGGATATTCTTATTTCCCTTTTCCTAACTCAAAGACTGCTTCCTTCATAGACTCTTTCATGATTTTCTCTCTTGAGCTAAAACTATATTCTCCACTTTTCTCTGAAAGCACCTATAACATTTTACTTTATGTTATTTGGGCCCATCTCTTGAGGCCAGGTGATGTCCTACTATGTATTTTTAATCTCTCTCAGAGTCTGCCATGGTGCCTCATATATAATAGATAAGGATCAAATGCTTCTTCAGTTCAACAAAACTAAGCCTGTGCCAGAAGACAGGTGAAAGAATCAGTCACATATGGAATGAAAATAAATGTATCAATATCCTACATTAATTATAAATTCCCAATGCATAAATAACTAGTGCTTCAGAATGTATGTTGTATGTGATTGTACTAATTATGTGCTAATCATATGCTAACATACTAATTATCAGTAATAAGGCTGTTGCAAGATTTATCCTTTCTTTTAGAAAGTAAGACAAAAATATCTGGCTATTGGACATCTCTAGAATTTCTATAAATTTACTGTGATTTCGTTTTGAAATAGAACTTGAGGTAAAAATTGGTAGGTGAAAATTCTATATATTGCAAAGGAGATTTTGCATTTTTCTAATAAACTACAATGGCATTTCCCTACAATGTTCTCAGGTTCAATACTGTAGATTGGAACTTCACATCTCAGTGAAGTTCATCTGGTACTTTTGGACACCAAAGCTCAGTGGTAAGGTCTACAGACAAAAATCCCATTTATATAAACACTATCCTCTAGTTGTTTGCTCTTCTTTGTAGGACTCTTGCAAATGTGACTGAGAATGCCTTCACGGGTTCTTGGATTTTAAAGCAGAAGTATTTTTTTTTCTCTCCATGATGTTCTTTTATGTGCATGACTGGAGCTGAGGCCTATCCACCCCTCAACTTAGACAGTAACTTAGAAGTAGATCAGCAGCAAGCAAGGGGACAGATCTCCACTGGTGCCATATGACAACCCCATGTTAAAAACTTGTTGCTAAGAAGTTAAAAGATCCTCAGACACGAGAGTATGTAAAGAAACAACTGCTGAATAAAACATTAAATAGTATCACCCGACAGCAAAGCGGAGCCCCAGATACAAGTAAGGACTATACAATTGTAGATTTACCAAGAAATTTAGTGGTAGACCACTTTCCTTCCAAACCAGCAAGGATACAAGACCCTATTGTTTGGGTTCTGCCTGCTGAGCAGGCCTGGGAGTGGTTCATGCCCAGTGAGCTGGATTCATGGAACTGGGAAACTGACTCTACCAGCACAGAAAAAGTGCAGTGATGCCTACCACTTGCAAGATAGCATGAGGACAGGCTTTGAAGAATAGTTCCTGCATGGTAGGACTCTCAGAATGGAGCAAAGGGGACACATCAAAACATCTAGCTGGATTCCTTTGCTCATAACTACTTTCTTCCAGGACCCAAGGTTGACTACTGGATACCAGAGATCACAAAGAAATGTAGTGGAATTTGTTCCATACCTGAAGTGCCTGAATCAGTTCTCATGCTCCTGCAAAAATAAACAGCACATTTCAAAATTTTGCCAGTGTAACCACAAATATTTAGAAAAGAATTACTAAGTAGGAGGTAACTGGCCTTTCCTAAATGCTTTGTAGGTGGTAATGAAACATGTGTAGCAAGCTAGGGTATTACATTATTAACACATATTAGAGTAAAATTACCTAAAATTCTGTCAACATGCAAACTATCCAACCTGTAAAAGCCATAAAAGTGAATAGTATATACTGACACATAATCTATTTTTATTTTCTCTATCACCTGTCACTCGGTGAGGCTGTGGGCATCCCTATCCTGCTGCCTCTCCAGCGTTGGAAAACTCATTTGGGGCTGAGGCAGAGAGAAGCTAATCGCTGCTGCTCAGGGGCTTCCATAGAGTCTTTTGTGTTGGGAATATAGGCCCTCATAGAGACATGGGAGAAATTCTGGAATAGATGGATGCCTGGGGTTAGAAGGTGCCCACTTCTTCTGGCTTCATCACAATCTCTATGGCCCTGATGGAGGTGACAGCGCTTGGGAATCTGCAGGCAAATGACATGCTCAAGTATTTGCCTAAGTTAGTACTTGGTTAGTTTACTTAGCTTACTGGATAAAATAGAAAACTATCTGTCAGGTGTTCAGACCATTTCACTTTCGGAAATGCCTTTGGATAACTAAGCTTTTGGATGTCTTTGGACAAAGAAGTATTCTGCATTCCTGATTTTAAAATTAATAACAATAATTAAAATACTTGTTTTCTTAACCTCATTAGCATGCTAAAACAAATTTTCATCAAATCTTTGTTTCTTGGCTACATTTTCAATAAATATTTTGGAAGCATGGCTGTTTGAGTAAAAAAAAAAAAGCATTTGGGAAGAATAATTACCCTCAGATAATAGCTTCCCAGATAAATGTATAAAGACATAATTATGATCCATTTTAAGAGGTCTGGCAAATACATCCAGTTGGAGGTCTACAATGGATCTTTCTGAAATAAAGGTAAATTAGTCATTTCCTAAGGCATTTGCAAATAAATTCTCCTGTAGCCTTCACCAAATAGGTCGGTGATTTAAATAAAGGTTGAGCTTAATGATAAAAGTTTTTGAGACTGAGAAATATTAAGTAAATGTACTTTAAAAAATTGGTGCAAAATTAAAATGAAGCCTGATATTATCCTCTTTAAAACAAAGGAAAGAGTCACAGTAGCAATATTGTCAAGGTATAAGAAGGAATAGAAATAGAAATGCTCTATAAAGTAAATCCTAAGGTAATGTTATAGAAGTCTCCATAGTCTTTCATTCATCCAGATTGAAACTGCTCAGTTTACATATTAAAACTAATACATCTGAGGGCAAAATATTCAACAAGCTCATCATTTAATTTTTTTTTCATTTTCCCAAAGTACGCAGTTATAAAAATGTCACTGAAATCCATGGTCTTGGAGATGAAAACTAGATAGAACTTACTTATCACTTTCAGTGTCTTGACTTAATTTTATAAATGTCTGAGGAATAAACTGAATTCTATTCTGTTCTAGGATATTACACCTTTCATTCATAATGAACATTCCCAAATTAGGCTCTGGATAGTAATTATGTTCCAGATGCAAATAGGCAATAAAAAAAGAACCCATACTTGATTAAATTGGGGTTAAGAGGATTACTTGGAACCCACATTTGTTTTTTGCTTTGTTTTTCTTTCTTTGTCCCCAGTACAGTCAGCAGAGAGAGGAAGCTGAGAGACTGAAAGGCAGAACCTTGAAGAAATTGGGATTTGTTAACCTTCATGATCCTTTTTATCTGTAAAATTCTATGATTTTTGCCATTTATATAGGGATTCATTTTCTCATTGTTTCTAATAGTGATCATAATAGTTAAACAAATCTTTGCGCCTACAGAACATTTTACATCCTAAAAATTTAAGTTATCCTTATACTTTTTAATATTTTAGTTTTATTTATTTATTTTTTAGTTTTTTTATGTTTAAAAAAAATTTTTTTTCAACGTTTATTTATTTTTGGGACAGAGAGAGACTGAGCATGAACGGGGGAGGGGCAGAGAGAGAGGGAGACACAGAATCGGAAACAGGCTCCAGGCTCTGAGCCATCAGCCCAGAGCCTGACGCGGGGCTGGAACTCACGGACCACGAGATCGTGACCTGGCTGAAGTCGGACGCTTAACTGACTGCGCCACCCAGGTGCCCCAGTTTTTTTATGTTTTGAGAGAAAGAGGGAGAGAGTAGAGGAGGGGCAGAGAGAGAGAGAGAGAGAGACGGGGGGGGGGGGGAGAGAGAGAGAGAGAGAGAGAGAGAGAGAGAGAGAGGGAGAGAGAATCCCAAGCAGGCTCTGCACTGTCAGCACAGAGCCAGATGATTTCAAGATGTGTGGTTCTCCTAAGGATCACCCTTATTCCTTTGCTTTCCTTGACCCCTCCTTGGCCAGGAAAAAAGGTTAAAAAGAAAGCCAGCTTTGAGTAATCAATCCTCAGTTGCTTAAGATATTTTTGAGTAAAGGTTTTTGGTGTTGTGCTTTTTTGAGCCAGAATAGCCAAATTTCTTTTATCTACACTATTGGAAATGAAATGAATTATTAGTGATAATAATGACCATTTACTGGGCATCTAATGTGTCCCGAGATCGTTCCATACTTTTATTGCTCTATTTCTAAGAACGCTGCAACACACTCAGGTGCATTTACTGTTTCCATTCCGTTCCACTCCTTTAAGGAGTCCTCAGGATGTACTTATATTTGACTTCACCATGCTTTCTGTCATTCACTGTAGCAGTAGATTAAAATTACATAAGAAACACGAACAAGTCTTGATCCCTTGCAGAAGAATGTCTGAACTCTATCCAGGACAAATGGCCTGATGCTTGTTTTTGAGAAGATTCCAAGGAGAAAGATTCTACGACCTCCAGAAATTAGTTCCGTTGTTTATTAATATCTAATCAGTAATATGCATTAATGCTTTTTTTATAGATTGGTTGATTGTCTGCTATATTGTTTTACTACATAATAAAGTTTTCTTTGTAAACTGTTTAGTTAAAATAATTTTCAGTTTAAATCCACTTTTTAAAATTTAGCCTTTAAATATGGACTTCCTCATATGCTGAAGATGGTAATTGTCACCTATTCCCATTTTCTTCCTCAATTTAAATAGCCTTGATTTCTTTCCTGCATTAAAAAATATTTAAGTTTTGTGCCCCCCCCCACCCGGGTTCAGTTTTTGGATAGTATAGTAGAAAGATTACTTCAGAGGTATAGAATCATCTTTCTACTGTATTCAATGTAAGTCAAAGCTATGTTAGATTTATGTTCAGTCTAATCTAGAATCTGAATCCTCCCTTCCATCTCTCCCTTTCTCTCTTCCTTCCTCCCTACCTTTCCTCCCTCTTTTAATCTATTCTCTTTTTTTTTTTTTTTGAGTAATTACCAAGCGCCTGGCATTGTGAAGTTTTTAATATCAGCTTATTTAATCCCTGTAACAACTACATGGTTAGTGTTATTTTCATTTTACAGATAAGGAAACTGAGACCTGAAAAAACTAATTTAACTTGCCCTAGAGGAGGCAGAATTTGAACCCAGGGTTGTCTGACTGCAAAGGTCATTGTCTAGCTGCTGTGTCTTCCAATTAATGCATCCTAGCATCAGTTTTGATTTTTAAATTATACATGTAATTAATTGTACAATAAAAGTTTAATGGAAACATCTATCAAAAGCTACAACAAATATTAATTCCTTTAATCACCAACTATGTCCAAACACTGTGGTTTCTTAATCATTCTGTCTGCAGAAATAAAATACCGTTGTATATACATTTTTCAGAATTTCACACTTCCAGTTTGCAGTTCCTTATAGTCATATAGGTCTTTTTATTGAAATTTTCTGATTCTTTTCCTAATGGGGATCTGCTGTTTCACTAAATTAACATACTATTTCCTGGTTAGCTATTTTTCTGCCAGGGGTTGTTTGGATTGCTTTCAGGTTTTAATTACAAAACAGTATGTTCAATTAAATTATTTTCTGTTTCAAATTACTTCTTTGCCACATGTTCCTTTAAGTCAAGGGGTATAACTATTTGTAGTGTGAATTGCCAAATCACTCTGTAGAAAGTTCCCACCATTTACAGTGTCCCCATCAATATTAGATGTAGTTAACATCTAATCAAAAGCCAAATGGTAAATGCTTAACTTGTATTTCTTTAATTATTAGTGAGATTGATCCCTCACTAAGTGTTTATTTGTCTTCTGGAGTAAATTTTCTATTCATAACTTTAAACCATTTGTTAATTGGATCCTTCACAAATTTCCATCAGCTACTTATATATATGGAAGGTAAAACCTTTATAGATTATTTATTATTATTCTTTTTCCATTGTATTGTTATGTATTTATTAAAATGATTTTTTTGGCAGATATTTATAATTGTTTTGCAATCAATCAACCTGAACTCTATTCTTTCAGAGCCCCACCTTGCTTTCAGATCTCTGTCCTTCCTCAGAGAAGCTTCTAGACCACTATAAGATATCCTTCCTCCTCCTCAAATCACCCTCTATTCTGTTATCCTATTTTTGTTTTGAGGTTTATTTTTGAAGCTTTTTTTTAATGTTTATTTTTGAGAGAGAGAGAGAGAGAGCACGCACATGCACATGCAAGTGGCATAGGAGCAGAGAGAGGACCAAGGATCCAAAGTGGGCTCGGTGCTGATAGCAGCAAACCAATGTGGGGCTCAACCTCACGGACCGTGAGATTATGACTTGACAGAAATCAGAAGCTCAGCCGACTGAACCATCCAGGTACCCCGTTTTATTTTGTTTTTTAATGTTTATTTATTTATTTTGAGAGAGAGCATGAGTGGGGGAGGGGCAGAGAGAGAGAGGAAGAGAGAGAATCTCAAGCAGGCTCCCAGCTGTCAGCACAGGGACTCAGTCTCACAAACCGTAAGATTATGACCTGAGCTGAGATCAAGAGTCATACACTTAACCTGACTGAGCCACCCAGGCACCCCTCTATTTTTGTATTTATCACAGCACATTCCAGCTGGCATAATGTATTTTATTTGTGTATTATCTAGATCCACTAGAATGAAACATCCTATAACTTATATTCACAGCTATATCCCCAGTTCCTAGCACAAAGAAAGTGCTCAGTAAATATTTTTGAAAGAATGAACCAAACTTTGCCATTGAAAATTTCTTCTGTTGCTTCAAAGGAAAAGAAGTGATGTTTCTTATGCAATTGAGGCAATTTCAACTGTTCCATTTTATTCTAGCTTATTTTAGTTTTAAAATATTTTATTCTTTTGGAGTACCTGGGGGCCCAGTCAGTCGAGCGTCCAACTTCAGCTCAGATCATGATCTCACAGTTGGTGAGTTTGAGCCCCCAGAGCCTGGAGCCTGCTTCGGATTCTGTGTCTCCGTCTCTCTCTGCCCCTCCCCTGCTCACTCTCTCTCTCTATCAAAAATAAATATTAAAATTAAAAAAAAATATTTTACTCTTTTCCCATCTGAAAATTTTTTTCTGGTACAGCATAAATCTCTGACATTTTGTAGAGTTTTGCTTTTTTTCATGTTTTTTTTTTTGAACCTCTATCAGTTTGACTCAGTTTTATTGTCTTAATGTCTATATCCTAAACTTTCTGATGGCCATTTAATTATAATACGGCTTAAGATTTTATACAACTGAGTCCCTCGATATATTCCAGCCCCAAGTTTCCTTGAGATTCTTACTCTTCTCTTTTCCACATACTTTTTATATTATAATTTCTATGAGATATCCTATTGAGATAATTGGTATTATATTAAATTTATAAATTAATTTAGGCTTTGTCATCTTTGTTGTCTTAAATATACCTACCCAGATAGAAAGCTTATTTTTCCTTATTGAAGTGTCTTTGGTTTCTGCCACTAGAGTTTCGTAATTCCATGTATACAGGTCTCTTATCACTCTCACTAAATATTTAATTTTTATTGCTGCTTTTGAAAAATACATTCTCTTTTGTCAACGTATTTTTGGTTTGTTAATAAAAATCATGAAACAAATGATATTTTGTGAGTTTATCTTCTAATCTGTGACTATCCTAAAGTTGTTTACAAACTAATATTTTTGATGATTGTCAAGTTTTCTAAATATAAATTTCCATTTGCAAAGAGTGATTTTTAAAAATCTCATATTAATCATATTTCTTTGTCCTATTGCAATTGCTAGACTCCCTTAAATTATATTACATAGAAATGTTAATAAGGAACATCTTTAATTTATTGTAAGTTTTAAGTAGAACACTTCTATAATTTTTCATTAAAAACAATTTCTTCATTAAATTTCTTGGGGCACCTGGTGGCTTAGTTGGTTAAGCATCCAACTTCAGCTCAGATCACGATCTTGCGGGTTCCTCAGTTCGAGCCCCGCTCTGTGCTGACAGCTTGGAGCCTGGAACCTGCTTCAGATTCTGTCTCCCTTTCTATCTGCCCCTCCCCAGCTTGCACTCTGCCTCTCTCTATCTCTCTCCCTCCCTCTCTCTCTCTCTCTCTCTAAAAATTAAACATTAAAAAAAAAAAACCCACAATGCTGTCTCTGGTTGGGAATAATTATTAAAAAAAATTTTTTTTTAATGTTTATTTTTTGAGACAATGCGAGAGACAGAGTGCAAGCAGCGGAGGGGCAGACAGAGGGAGACACAGGATCCTAAGCGGGCCCCAGGCTCTGAGCTGTCAGCACAGAGCCGGATGCGGGGCTCAAACTCACCGACAGTGAGATTGTGACCTGAGCCAAAGTCGGACGCTTAACCGACTAAGCCACCTAGGCGCCCCTGCTCTTCCTTTAAATAATGATTTAGATTTCCTTAATTTCATGTTAAGCGCTTGCTACATTTTGCCCGCTAAGATTCTATGAATTTAACATTTAATGTCTTAAGTAGGGATTAATCTAGAATTTTATTTCTGGTCAGTCTTTATAATCCAAACAAATTATTTGCTTCAAAAAATTAGGAGAACATAACATAATTTTTCTATATTTAAAAGAGAACTTTACATTAAATAGAGATAATTCTTAGAGTATCTAAAACCCTGTCCAGTAAAAGTCACAACTATGTTTTTCTCTTTCATGGGAGCTCCTGGATGACGTTGTTCTATGTTCTCAAGTTGTGACTGTGCCAGTTTTGCCTCTTTGTATTTTTGTTAAAGTCATTTATTTAACTTAGGGTTTCAAAGCTATTAAAGAAAAGCTGTATGTAATATTTCTCAATAACATTTTACTATTGTTCTTGTTAGTTGATGATGACCTCTAAATTTCTAATTTTATTATTTAAAAAAAGTTGTCCAATGGTTTGCCTGTTTTGTCATTCTTTTTTTTTTAATTTTTTTTCAACGTTTATTTATTTTGGGACAGAGAGAGACAGAGCATGAACGGGGAAGGGGCAGAGAGAGAGGGAGACACAGAATCGGAAACAGGCTCCAGGCTCTGAGCCATCAGCCCAGAGCCTGATGCGGGGCTCGAACTCACGGACCGCGAGATCGTGACCTGGCTGAAGTCCGACGCTTAACCGACTGCGCCACCCAGGCGCCCCCTGTTTGTCATTCTTTTTGAAGAACCAGCCAAACCCTGTGGAACCTCACGTTACTAATAATTTTTCTCGTTTATTTATTTATTTTTGGTTTGTTTTTGTTTTCCCTTGTTCCTTTTTTATATTAAAAAAAAATTTAGACAGGGGCACCTGGGTGGCTCAGTCACTTGAGTGTGTCCAACCCTTGACTCAGGTCACAATCTCCAAGTTCGTGGGTTCAAGCCCCACATCAGGCTTTGCACTGACAGTGCAAAGTCTGCTTGGGATTCTGTCTCCCTCTCTCCCTGCCCCTCCCCTGCTTGTTCCCTATCTCTCTCTCAAGATAAAAACAAACAAACAAAGAAGAATTTAGACATAGTTCATTACATTCCCTATTTTAAGTCTTGCTATTGTAAGCATTTAGACCTCTGTGTTTTTCTTTGGTTTCTTTTTAGTAGTTACTCTGAAATGATTGGATTAACTTTTTTTTTTTTCAACGTTTATTTATTTTTGGGACAGAGAGAGACAGAGCATGAACAGGGGAGGGGCAGAGAGAGAGGGAGACACAGAATCGGAAACAGGCTCCAGGCTCTGAGCCATCAGCCCAGAGCCTGACGCGGGGCTCGAACTCACAGACCACGAGATCGTGACCTGGCTGAAGTCGGACGCTTAACCGACTGCACCACCCAGGCGCCCAGGATTAACTTTTATCTTTAGAATACATTAGTGCTCCTTCACATTCAGCTTGTAACTGTGTATTAAAATTATGAAAATATTTTTTTTTCAGATTATTAACTTATTAGTTGGAAATGTACAAAAGCATGAGAAATACATAGAGGAGAAAATAGAAGTATAAAGATGAAAGAAAGAGCTCCCATAGTCTAACTCCAAACTGTGGACACTGATTCTATCCTGTATTCTTCAGCCACACACAGTTGATACCAGATAGACTCAAATGTGAACTGAAGGGTGTGAGAAGTTGATAGGGAAATAATAATTCGACAAGGTTAAACTGAATGTGGATAATTTAGTTTTTTAAAAAATTTTATCTACTTTAAAAAATTTTTTTATACATTTATTTATTTTTATTTTTGAGAGACAGAGAGAGAGAGAGAGAGAGAGAGAGCACAAGTGGGGGATGGGCAGAGAGGGAAGGAGACACAGAATCCAAAGGAGGTTCCAGGCTCTGAGCTGTCAGCACAGGGCCCAATGCAGGGCTCAAACTCACAAACCGCGAGATCATGACCCAAGCCGAAGTCAGAAGCTCAACCGACTGAGCCACCCAGGCGCCCCTAAATTTTTATTTATTTTTGAGAGAGAGAGAGAGAGAGAGAGAGAGAGAGTATGAGCAAGGGAGGGCCAAAGAGAGAGGGAGACACCGAATCCGAAGCAGGCTCCAGGCTCTGAGCTGTCAGCACAGAGCCCATTGTGGGCCTTGAACTCACAAGCCGTGAGATCATGACCTGAGCCGAAGTTGGATGCTTAACTGACTGAGCTACCCAGGCTCAGTGGATAATTCAGAGTTAACGATGGCATCATTCAATTACATTGTATTTACAGCTGAGACTGTTCAGTAGCAAGGGCCAGAGTTGTGGGGACCTTAAAGCACACACTCACATTACTTCACATCTTAGCATCCCTGACATTTCCCTGCCTCACATACCTGGATTCCTCAGCATTGAGAGCCGTGTTGCTAAAATCAGTTGTCCTTATTTCAGATGTTCTAGTAATGCTCATCCTTTTGAATGAATTTATGTCACTTTCTTCTGGAGTCAAAGTAGAATGAAAACATCGTTCACCTTCGAAAGTCAGTGTTACATTTGAGATGGTGACATGTTTTGAGGATTCTTTGCATTCATTCTTAATTTTTGTATCTCGTAGACACCCAGGCTTCAGAATGTTTTCCATTTTTTCCTTTGAAAATAATAAACAGCAGCAAATCAGGTAACAGAACGGTGTCACACAGAAATAGATGATTTCTGGAGCATATCTAATACAGTAATCATGTCATTCGTATTAACTGAGTGCCCTCGAGTGCCTGGGCGCAGTAATGAGGGAATGACGCTTGGTGTTGTGTGGCCACTGAAGAGGCCAGGCGGGCATCGGAGGCTTCTAGTGTGGGACCTGACACAGCCCATTCAGAAGCTCATGTGGTCAGGCACACCGCTGTCACCTCGCACGAGAAAACTAGTATTTAATTACAGCATTTCCTCTTTCTGAATTGTCAGGGCATGGAAGGTTGTCTAGAAATGCCTTGCCACCTGCTCTCCAATCTAATGCTGCTCTTTATTTAAGAGCATTTACCAGGTGACATGAGTTGGGAGGTTCACGATAAGACAAAAGCATTTATTTCTCAAAAGACTTAGAACCAATACCTAGAACTAATACTATAAAATCTCTCCTGTTGTCTTGATTTCTTGGTTTCTATGAATGCATCACCCCTCCTCACCACTCACTGTCTTCCTCAGAATCTGTCTCGGGCCTCAGAGGAATTGGTCAGTGGGTCCTAAGGACTCTGTCTGTCTGACATCCCTCATACCTGCACCCTCCTCCTCCCATCAGCACCGCCTAGTCCATCGCCTCTCCTAACTTCCCTCGAAAATAATACAATACTCTTTTTCCTTAAAGAAAACACGTTTTTTCCGTAACACATACTTACTGTAGAATATTTAGAAAATCCTGGAAGATATAAAGTGAAAGGGAGAATATTATTGTCTGCTTAAGGCCACTGGCCAGAAATAACTACTCCTATGGCACATGTCATTTAGTCTTTGTGCCCATTTATTTATTTTGTGTCTTCTTTGTGATAACATTTCAGTTCTATATCCTAATGATTTTATTAAAAGCATTCTCCTCATGTCATTAAAAATTGTGTAAAACTGCTTGAATTTTTTTGAATTAAAAATTATTTCTATTGTAGGAAACAGAAAATTCAGAAAAGTGTAAAGAGGAAAATATTAATCCCAGAATCTAGAAATAAACTGCTGTTAACAGTATGACTTTCTCACCTTCTATTGTTTGTGAGCATGAAATGTATTTTCATGTAATAGGAATCATACTCACTTTTCACTCAACTTTTCCCAATCATGAAAATTTCTGCAAGAAAAATTTTTCCAACAATTTTAATAACTACAGAGTAGTCATTCATTTAATAGATATTTACTGACTGTCTATGGTCTTGCCTGATACTATCATTGCTCCTGAAAAAAATAAAGAAGGCACCTGTCCTTTGTAGATTTACATTAGTTTAGCAATTCCCCTGTGGTGGATATTTAGGTTACTTTCAAATTTTCGTTATTTCATTTTTACCAACATGGTATAGATATAGTATAATTAACATCTTTACAGCTAAATCCTCATTCTTATTTCTGATTAATTCCTTAAGAAAGATTCCTAGAAATGGAGTCACTGAATCAAAGAGTATAAACATTTTTAGGTTCTTGATTCATAATGATTTCAAGAAAGTTTGGGCCAATTCTCATCCCTACCACAAACCTATAAGAATTCCAAGTTGATCACATCTTTACTAACACTGACTATTTTTCTTCTTCTTTAAAAAAATTTTTTTTAATGTTTATTTATTTTTGAGAGAGACAGAGAGGCAGAGAGTGAGAGGGGAGGGGCAGAAAGAGAGGGAGACACAGAATCAAAGCAGGCTCCAGGCTCCCAGCTGTCAGCACAGAGCCTGACACGGGGCTCGAACTCACGGACTGCGAGATCATGACCTGAGCCAAAGTTGGATGCTTAACTGACTGAGCCACCCAGTGCCCCTATTTTTATTCTTTTAATTAACAGTTTTATAGGTTATTTTTCCCCCAAGTTTGCATTCCTTTGATTACTAGTGAGGTTAAATTTTCTCCACGATATTTATTGCAGTTGCTTCTTCTGTAAAATATTTATCCTTGCCCTTTATGACTTTTCTCTTGTGGGCCCCATGGAGATTTTCCTCAGTAGTCCTCAAACTTCTCTCTTTATCTACATTCCATGTTACCGTCAGGTTAACCTTTCTAAAAACACAGCTCCTTCACTCCCTCACACAGAGGTTTTTTACAGTTAAAGTTTGCCCAAAGAGCAAAGTCCACGCTTCTTAATTTGGCATTCAAGGTTTGCAGACAACTTTCGAATCCTATATCCCAATATTTTCTGTATATATTATGCTCCAGCCAAACTGAACTAACTGTTCTTGGATATGGCTCTGTGGTTTTTCACTTTCTGGCTTTTTCTAAAGCAACTCACTTCTTTTGGTATTTTATTTTTCTATTTCCACCCTCACTTTTACCCACTGAAATTTCACCCCATCCTTCAATGTAGTGTGTACTTTTATATACATTTAAACTTTAAAATAGCCCTTACATATCAGTATCCTCGCTTTGGAGATGAGGAAACTGAGGCTCACACAGCTTCAGTGGATTGGTCAAACTGATACGCAGCAGGGTAAGTTTCCAACCCAAGTCTTCTGACCCTGGTCCCAAAGTTCTTTCCATCCCACCACAGCTTTCTGATACTGGGTTAAATCTGATGGTAAGCATGGTCACGCCTCTTTCAGGATATGTCTTACAACTCCTTTATACTGGGGCTCAGGGATACTATCTCATTAAAATTACTCAGAGCACATTTCACAGCATTTTGATAATCAATGTCAAGGAGCTAACCAAGAAGGGCGATCTTGGTTATCACTCCTGTTCTTGATTATTAAGAATGAGTCTTCCATGTCACATACCTTTTCCTCTTGCTTGGCCCTTAGTATGTCATCGTTTTCAAACACCACTGTAACCTCCGAGTTGTTTGGGACATCACAGACATCCGTGACTTCTGTGACTTCTGTGACAATTTTTATATCTGGGGCCTCTGTGACCTCATTTTCTGGAACATCTGTGATGTCTGTGACATCGGTGACATCTGTGAATTCTGAGAAATCAATGCTTTCTATGGCATGTACAGGGTCTGAACATGTGTACATGTGCAGGGTCTGTATGGCTGCAAATGCTGCAATATCCATGATGTCCACTGAACCTGTGATATCTGTGCTATTGGTGATTTCCGAGAGGCTTGAGACTTCTGACAGTTTGGAAGCTTTGGCTTTCTCCTGATTCAAGAGGGAGATGAGTTCCACCCATTGACAAAATAGGGTGTCCTGTTTACATGCAGGGGCACAGAGCTGCAGGTAGTAGGCTCGACCACTGACCAGCTTTACTTTGAGGCGCATAGTCTCAGCATCGTGCACAGAAAGAGTCACAAACTGTAGAGGAAGAAACCTGCAAACAAACACAAATGTCATCTGGAGGCCTGATTGGAAACCTGTCAAAAGGCCTTTCCTTTTATGTTGCATAGCAGTTGTGACAGTGAGGTTCAGGGAAACAGGCTTGGCTCCCAGATGGGCCTGGGTTGGGGCAGGCACAAGGTTGAACAGTACCTTCTTGTGGCCACCATGTTCCCAGGTCTGGTCCTTAGCTTTTGAGGCTCAAAACTTTGATTTTTAGTACATGTAACCAGGCTCCTGAGGGCCATCTCGCTCAAAGCATACTCCTAAGACTCTGATGAGCTTAAAAAATCAGAGTATCAACTATTTATCTTGAGAAGTTGTCCTACTTAGTTAATCCTGGAAAGCTGAGAGAGAAGTTCAGTGATTGCTCTAGGTCATACAGCAAGTTAGTGGCTTGAGACAAGACTAGAGCTAATCCTTTTTTTTTTTTTTTAATTATTTATTTTTGGGAGAGTGCAAGTTGGGGAGGGGCAGAGAGAGTGGGACAGAGGATCCAAAGTTCTGCACTGACAGCAGCAAGGCCGATGAGGACCTGGAAGTCACGATCTGCAAGCTCATGACCTGAGCCGAAGTTGGACGCTCAACAGACTGAGCCACACAGGTGCCCCAAGACCAGAGCTAATTCTGATGGAGGCTGAGATGCTGGGGAAAGAAGGACATGCCCTAGAGAGGCAGTTTATTATGAATCTTCAGTTCCTGTTACTTAGGTTTAGTTTTTAAAAATTAACTACCTGTTTGACTGCCAGCTTGTCATAAGCTATTTTCCCAGACTTTGAGGACACGACTCTATCATTTGTCACACAGTGCAAGTGAGATGCTCCCTTGGAGCAAATATCATTGGTGTTTCTATTTTCAGTTTCTCAGGGGTAAAGCATGTTTTCTGAGAGATCCTTAACCTCTTCCCTTTGTAACTCACCTGGTGAGCACCAGGTTCTCTGGAGAAGGAGATGTCAGGAGCCTTTGAAATAGGGGTTCTGTATTTTTCTGGGCTTCAGGTGTCAGATGTGCCAGAAGCATCACATTGGGGGTCTTGTGGGTGCTACTGGAAGAGCAGATGCCTACAGTCACCCAGTTGGCTCGGTTGTGAAGGTAAATGGACTCACCTCTCCTATTAACCTAAGGTAGAGAACAGGAAGAGAAGTTTTGTGATAAAGTATATGGCCCCAACAACCTGGCTTACCTGAGCAGTGCAGAAAATAATGGAGAAATGAACCATGATGCATTTGTTCAATCACTTGTTGATGTGAATTCTTAGAAATATCACAGTGTGGGATGCCTAGGTAGCTCAGTTGGTTGAGCGTCCAACTTCAGCTCAGGTCATGATCTTGTGGTTCATGAGTTCGAGCCCCACATCAGGCTCTGCTGACAGCTCAGAGCTTGGAACCTGCTTCAGACTCTGTGTTTCCCTCTCTCTCTGCCCCTTCCCTGCTCATGTTCTGTCTCTCTGTCTCTCAAAAATGAATAAACATTAAAACATTTTTTCAAAATAAAAGAAATATCACAGTGAATGGACGGACACAGTCCCTGGGCCATGGGGGTTCTGTCAGGGAAGATGAACATTAAGCAAACATGTCACTAATCATTATTGCAAGAAGTATTCCCAAGTACAAGGTCAGGGTGCTGTGCTGTGAAGCATATAACAGGAGACTTGATTTAAGAGGAGATGTAGGCAGTGATGTGCTCGTAAATGTGTAACAACTGTCTCTTGGAAGATATGCACATGATAATTACATATTTTACTGCTATAAAAGATGAGTAGCACAATTTACAAACAATGATATTTACAATTTTCTTCATTTTAAATTCAATATAGTCAATTGATTCTCACACAAGTCTTCACTGACCTTTGCCAAATTTTTATATCCATAACCTCAAGAGCATAAATAATAGTAAAATGTAGTAAAATAATAGGAATGATGAGGTTTGAGTATATAAGTTTATACAATCTAATTTTTAATAATGGCTGTGTTAAACAGTAGACCTGCAAACTTCCAGAACACTTAGCTGCTCCAGCACACCCTGGACATAGGGACAGAGAAATCTCCCAGAGGAAGAAACCTCTCGCTGAGACCTGAACAATATGAGATAAACTGGCTGGACAGGAGAACTTTCCAGGCAGAGGAATAGCATGTGCAAAAATCCCCAAATCAAAGAATCTTGTCCAGTAAAAATCTCTGCCAGTTGGAAGATGAGAAGACTGAAAAGTGGCTAGACAGGGATATGAAGGAAGCCAAAGAGGGGCAACACTTGGTTTCTCAGCTGTACATTCTCAAAAAAAACAAAAACAAACAAACAAAAAAACAATCACTTAAAAACAGATATACTCAGAAAAAGGTTGTAGCCCACACTATGGACCTACCCAAAGCCATGCCTGATTAACAGCATTCAGAATTCATCCAGTATTTGCCCCTCAGGGATGGTGCTCCAGCTCTGGGGTTAAATACTGATAAACCTAAACTGGTCATGGTGATTTCATCCCCTTGCCAATGCTTGCTTTCAGCAGGGGCATGTGACCCCCTCCTGGCCAGTGAGACACAACGGGGGCCTCCTGGTGGCTCTGGGAACAGTTTCTCAGCCCTCACAGAAAGTTGCTAGGATGAGAGCATTTCATCTGTTTCTGGCAGCTGTCACCATCCTGTTTGCATGTAATGTCCTGAGGGGAGCCAACCTGAGGGTAATAGAGCAAAAGGAGAGGACCAGGGTCCTCGATGACTCCATGCAAGGGAGCTGTGCTCTTTTACTTTGAGATCATTGTTCTTTTTTGTTTAAACTTGAGGCATAACCTGTGGCAACTTGCTGCCAAAGACATACTAACCTTGAGAGGTTGTGTACGTCGAAGGGAATAACTTACCCAGTTATGATATGGGGTGTGTCTGGTCTACAGGGTGCTAACTACCTCTCCCAGTGTTCATTAGAGCTTGCAAAAGGTTATTGGAAAAGGGTGCAGGAGGAAGTGAGCTCTTGGTTTTGGGTGTAGATTCCCGTGGTTCATCGCTTACATACAATACCCAGTGCTCATCCCAACCAAAATTCATTTTAATACTCAGTCATGTCATACATTCTATTCTTTAAAATGTCTTCTAAATCTAAGAAAGGAGCCATCTGAATGCTTTCCTGTGGTGGGATGTTTGAATTCATTGTAATTCCTTCATGTCATTTTGGGAAGACATGATAGAATGACAATTATGGTAGAGTTAGAACAGAATTCCCGGGTGAGAGTTTGCTGGGAAAAATTGAGGTGAATTTTCCTTTAACATTATAATTATTTTAGGTTGGTTAAAGTTCCAAAACTATTCCCTTTAACTGTCTCATGCAGTCCTTTATCACATTTAAAATAATTCTCCTCCCAATCTTTTCAGTTTCTTTGAGAAAATTAATTACTGAAGTTACTGGAACTTAATTCAGGGCTCAAATATGATTTACCTGGAGAAAATTGCTCTCTAATATGGGAGGAGATACAAAAGGGGCATACTCTCCTCCATCCAACATATTTTGAAGATCTCCTGCATCTTGGAAGGGTGGGACGGAGATGGCATCTTGCTTATTGATCCTTGTGGTAGAGTTCCTATTGTTCTTCTTCATGGTGCTTACTCACAAACATCAGAGAGTCGAGGGGATGGGAATACAATGAACAGATACAGAGAAAATTTAATATGATGAAGTTGCCTCACTTACTTATTAATTCAACAAATTTTATCAACATCTATGATATGCCAGTCACTGCTTTGGGCATTGGTGATACATCTGAACATGATTGAGAAGATCCCTGTCCCCATGCAGCTTACACTCTATAGGAAGAATAAGCAACTTAAAAAAAAAAAAAAAAAAAAAAAGGATACTGGATGATTAGAGCTCTCAAGACTCTAGAAAAGATCCATGTAACAGAAAATGCCTGGGGAATGGGGCTGGCAACACTTATTTATTTGGGCAGTTAGGAAAGGGAAAGAACCTCTCTAGGAGGCCTTGAAACACACACACCACATCCCCCAAACCATTATGTTCTGTCTTCCTAATTAATAGTACCACTGCTCCTGCCATCATGAAGAGTTCTCAAATCCTTTTTTGTGAGAACTGTATCAAAACTACACTACACTGAGAACGTCTTTTCCTGACCATACACCCTTGACTGATCCTTAGCTCTTGGATGAGGATTTCTAACCAATGACTGTTGTCTATCTCCTCTGGTCTCTCGTTCTGGCTCTCTCCCCAGAAACTGCTTCAACAAAGAAAAATGGCTATACATCATTGGATTTTGCCTCTTATCTACCAGAAATGACAGAATTCCAGGAAGGGAACATGGTCTCAGAATGTAATTCTGTTCATATTTTCAAAAGATCACCCTTCCCTTTTCACAAGTTCCCTGCCAGTTAGAGGAAGTTTCCTTAACCAGCAAGCTGTTTATATGTTCTGCCTCAGGTGTATAGTTCCACCTCAGTCCTTCCTCAAAGACTCTTTTTTTCCCTTTTGCTCAGGTGAAGGGGTAAGTAGTGAACGTGTCTTGCTGCTGTCCCAGCCAGGGCCATGGGATGCAGACACCACTGCTACATGACATCCCATTAAGCATATGAGTGTGGGCATGGGAATTCCCCATCAGATCTTCTGCTGGTGGCAACTCAATGCCTCCCTTCAACACATCTGTACATGAACATGGGGAAAGTAAAAAGAGTCTGGAAAAGCAAAGAAGTAAAACAGTCTAGAGTGAAGCCAAAATGGAAAAAGAATGAGAAAGAAAGAAAGAGCATTAAGGGGATAAAAATGGGAAAGAGATAAAACCACCACCACCACCACCATCTAAAACAGAGAGGATGGGAACTAAGTCCCCATACCAGGATTCAAACCCTCATAGTCTGACTGGTGGAGCTTATGCCACTGTCCATGGTTCAATTTTGCCTTGAGTGCTTGGAAAGCAAGGACTTGGCAAGAGTTGGCAAGGGTGAGAGGGGTCAGGATAGGTCAGGACAGATGGAAAAGAAGAAAAAGAGGGAGCACCAAAGAATACAGAAGACATCCTTCTTCCTGTTCCCTTTTATTCCTGAACAATTTTGTCTTCAATCCATTAGCTGGGACAAAGAGAGGCAGGAATCTGTACTTGGGGGAGTGGGGAGCCTTGGCTCAGAACCCAAAGAAGGCAAGAACACCTCTGTTGTCAGGATAAGGGGAGTACAGTGTAACAAATCAGAGCCTAGCAGGGTGAGGAGGGTGTCTGAGCAGGAGAGAGGATGGTAGAGGAGGAGGGTAATTGGTTATATACAGGGGAACTGGTCAAATAAAATAGGAAAACTTGAGAATCTATACTGATATAAATAAATGAATAAATTAAAAGTTTGGTGAGGAACAGAAATTTACATAGCTCAAAATACTTACTAATTTTCAAGGAGGAAAAAGTAACTTTACATTGAAGAAGCCGTGCAGACACCATCAGAGTGGAGTGGTGAATGAACAACATCAGTAACGGGACAAATCAAAATGGTGCATCATCTTATAGGATGCAATGAGGGCACAGAGCATTCCCTTGTGATATTCCTCCCAAAGATGCATGACCCAAATCCAACCATTAGGAAATATCAGACAGAGCCAGTTAGAGGGATATTTGACAAAATAATTGGCCTGTGATCTTAAAAAATATCAATGCAAGTCAAAGTCAAAGAAAAGACTAAGAAACTTTTTCAGACTGAAGGAGACTAAAGAAACATGATAACTAAATGCAATCGTGATTCTGAACTGGCTAAGCAGCCTATTATTGGGACAACTGGTAAAATTTGAATGGGGTCTCAGGATTAGATGATGGTAATATGCAACATTCATGTTCTGATTTTGATGGTTAAATTTTGGCTCTGGAGGAGAATACCCTTGCTGGTAAGAAACACAAACTAAAGTATTTGGAGGTAATAGGGCATCAAGTTGGCAAATTACTCTTAAAAGATTCAGGAAAAAAAAGACCTTTGTAGTGTACTTGCAATATTTCTGTATATTTGTGATGTTTTAAAGATATTAATGGAAATAATACTACAAGGAAAGAGGAAGTAAAAGGTATAGAGAAGAGGATGGGGGTGTAAAAGAAGATCTAGAGAAGATGGACAGGTTCTGAGGGTTAGAGTGCAAAAAGGCTTTATTTAGCCACGGTTTCTTAGAAAAGACCTTTGCAACAACAGTGGAAGAATCCTTATAGTGATTGGATGGTAGGAAAAAAGCACCTAAAGTCTCATTGTCTTCTACGTTTTCGTCTCCTTCATGACTTACCCAACAGCACAAGGCATTTATACCATCATCACTTTGTTGAAAGACAGTGAAACTGCCTTAACAGAGACAGAGGATACAGCAAGTGATCAAAACATCAACTGGATTCTTTGGGGCCTAAATATATGGGGGATCTTCTGGAAAATGACAAGAAATCATTACAAAAGAGCATTTTTGGATGAAAGCAAGGTATAATGGAGGAAAGAAGACAAAGGTCAGCAACCCTTTGGGTCAGGGTGACAAGCAAAATCACAGCAGTTGTTCACCCTCCATTTTCAAGAACAGCTGTGATTTCTTACACTTATCTTTCTCAGCTCAAACTCTCTCTTCATGTTCTCCCTCTTGAGTTCATGTGTCTCCCTCTTGAGATCTAGAAAAGTAGCATTCTTGGTCCACTGAGTTTCCAGAAGAGGAAAAGAGGCAAAGACAGCTTGGAAAGGAGAGGAAAGGAGACAGAATGGAGAGAGAAAGGGAAGGAGAGCGTGTGACGATGTAGAGCTTAATATGGTCTCATTAGTATGCATCAACATATCTCACCTTAACTCAGGGCCAAGCCACAATCCTCTCTCCAAGATGAAGGTTTTAACTCATTTCAGTCTGGGCTTCCTCCTTTTCATGGTGAAGTCTTTTGTGAAGGAAACAAAAATAGAAAATAAAGTGCATACAAAGGAGGAAAATTTCAGTACAAATCCTTACTTTTCTTTCATACCTGAGAGGTCCATGCCTTAAAAAGAGTTTTCCTAACGAAGCAAGGTGGGTGAAGTGCTCAGAGGGCTGCTGTTTATATCTGAGCTGAGCTGTTGTCAATGATTCTAATCATGGTCTTTTGGTGAGTGGAACCAGACAGTCACAAGTTCATAGCTCATGGTTGACCTGAAATTGCCAAATGGTAAAATCCTGGGCTCTTAAAGCAAGTAAGATATTTGATAATGTGACAAAGGAAGTAATATAGACTCAAATAACTATTGTACAATGGAGGGTCATAAGAAACCTGAGTTATTTTCTTCCCATAAAAAGCCAGAGTAGCCTATATTACTAACTTTCCAGCTCACTATTTTGTCACTTGTGTATCGTTCTCCATATTGTGCTTGCAGTCACTACAGACAATACTTTTTTCTCTCTGTAAAATTCTGATTTAAATAACCCCTTTAGGAATACCTGGACAAGGTAAACCACAACCATAATAACTACAGAACTCAATGCCATAGGCCAGTGTGGAAATTGGTATAACTGGGACTGTAAAGGATTCTGGAGTCAGACACATCCACGTTCATACTCGGGCTCTGTCGCCTACTTTTGTGGCCTTGGGCATGTTACTTAACATCTCTGAGCTCAAATTTCTCATCTATAAAATGATGATAAAACTACTTAACTCAATAGAGTGATGTATAGGAAACACTGAACACCATGGCTGTCACATAGTGAGCACCTGAGAGCTTATATTGGTCTACTGACACCTGCCCCTCTGTCAAAAAGTATAATTTACTCAGCATTTGCTGCCCTGGGTTCCCTCTTGCTCACTTATAGTTCCATATTTCCCAAGTTTCATTCATTCTAAGAAACATTTTTCCTCAGTTTAACTCTGAAATGGAATGTTCCTTGTGATCACTCAGCTGGTGGTGGTGGGGGAGAATTGCATGGTGGTTGTTATTTGGCTACACATGTGCAAATTTAATTATGGTTATTCATGTTAAATTATGTACATTTATTGTACTACATGGGTTGCATTTAATTGTCATTTAAAATGTGTTTCTAAATCAAAAGATACTTTGGGACAAATGAAAATGAAAACACAATAGTCCAAAATCTTTGAAATTTTGCAAAAACTGATCTAAGAGGGAAGATTGTATAGGTCTACTTCAAGAAGCAAGAAAAATCTCAAATAAACAACCTAACCCTACATTTACAGCTAGAAAAAGAACAACAAACAAAGCCAAAGCCAATAGAAGGAAGGAAATAATAAGTATTAGAGCAGAAATAAATGAAATAGAGACTAAAAAATCAATAGAACAATGAAGCCAGAAGCTGGTTCTTGGGAAAGGTCAACAAAGTTGATAAAAATTTAGTCAGACTCATCAAGAAAAAAAAAAAGAGAGAAGACTCAAATAAAATCAGAGATGGAGGAGAAAGAATAACTAACAGCACAGAAATACAAAATATTATAACAGAATATTATGAAAAATTGTATGCCAACAAATTGGAAAATCTAGAAGAAAAAGTTAAGTTCCTAGAAACGTATCATCTTCCCTAACTGAATCCTAAAGCAATAGAGGAATAGACCAATTACTAGCAATGAAATTGAATCAGTAATCAAAAAAGTCCCAACAAAGTTCAGGGCCAAATGTCTTCACAGGCAAATTCCACCAAACATTTAAAGGAGAGTTAAAATGTATTCTTCTCAAGCTTACCCAAAAAATAGAAAAGGAAGGAAAACTTTCAAATTCATTTTATGAGGCCAGCATCACCCTGAAAACCAACCACAGATACTACAAAAAAGAATAAAGCTACAGGCCAATACCTCAGATGAACATAGATACAAAAATCCTTAACAAAATATTAGTAAACCAAATCCAACAACACATTAAAATTATTCACCATGATCAAATGGTATTTATTCCCAGGATGTAAGTGTTGTTCAATATTCACAAATCAATCAGTGTGATACATCACATCAGTAAGAGAAAGGATAAAAACCATATGATCATTTCAAAAGATGCAGAAATAGCATTTGACAAAGTACAACATCCATTCATGATAAAAACCCTCAACAAAGTACGTTTAGAAGGAACATACCTCAGCATAATGAAGGCGATATATGAAGAACCCCAGTTAATTTCATAATTAATGGTGAAAAACTGAGAGCTTTTCCTTTAAGATCAGGAACAAGACAAGGATGTCCACTGTTACCACTTTTATTCAACATAATACTGAAAGTCCTTCCCACAGCAATCAGACAAGAAAAAGAAATAAAAAGCATCCACATTGGTAAGGAAGAAGTAAAATTTTCACTACTTGCAGATGACATGAGACTATAAATACAAAACTCTAAAGACTCCAAAAACTACTCCCAAACTCCAAAAACTACCAGACCTGATAAATGAATTCAGTAAAGTTGAAGGGTACAGACAGAAGTCTGTTGCATTTCTATACACTAATAATGAAGTAACAGAAAGAATTTAAGAGAACAATCCCATTTATAATTGCACCAAAAAGAATAAAATACTGAGGTAAACTTAACCCAAGAGGTGAAAGATTTGTTCTCTGAAAAGTATAAAATGGATGAAAGAAACTGAAGATGACACAATCAAATGGAAAGGCATTCCCCGCTCATGGATTGGAAGAATGAATATTGATAAAATGTCCACAATGTCCAAAGCAATCTACATATTTAATGCAATCCCTATCAAGACACCAATATTTTTCACAGAACTGGAATAATCCTAAAATTTGTGTGGAAGCACAAAAGACCCCAAATAGCCAAGACAACGTTGAAAAGGAACAAAGCTGGAGGCAATACATCCCGGATTTCAAGATACACTGCAAAGCTAGTAGTAATTGAAATAGTATGGTACTGGCACAAAAATAGACACATAGATCAATGAAACAGAACTGAGAGTCCAGAAATAAACCCACACTTTTATGGTCAATTAATCTACAATATACAGTGGGAAAAAGATAGTCTCTTTAACAAATGGTATGAGGAAAACTGGATACTACATGTAAAAGAATGAATCTGGACTACATCTTTATGCCATGTACAAAAATAAACTCAAAATAGATTAAAAACCTAAATGTGAACCTGAAACTATAAAATTACTTTAAAAAATAGGAAGTAATTTCTTTGACATCAGCTGTAGAAATATTTTTCCAGATATGTCTCCTCTGGCAAGGGAAACAAAAGCAAAGTTAAACTATCAGGACTACACCAAAACACAAAGCAAAAAACAAACAAACAAAAACAAAAATAAAAACAAACACAAACCCAAACCAACCCCCTCCCTCCCCGCCCCAAATCAACAAAACAAGGCAACCTGCTGAATGGAAGAATTTATTTGCAAATCATATATCCAATAAGATGTTAATACCTAAAATATTTAAAGAATTTATACACCTCAACGCACTCACACACAAAAAACCCAATTAAAAAATGGGCAAAGGACTTGAATAAACGTTTTTCCAAAGACATTCAGATGGCCAACAAACACGTGAAAAGATGCTCAACATCAGTAATCATCAGAGAAATATAAATTAAAACTATAAGGAGATATAAGTGTACATGTGTCAAAATGGCTAAAATAAAAAAGACAAGAAATAACAAGTGTTGGTGAGGATATGGAGAAAAAGGAACCCACATGCACTGTTGGTGTGAATGCAAATTGGTACAGGCACTGTGAAAAACAGTATGGAGATTCGTCAAAAAATTAAAAATAGAATTACCATTTGATTCCACTAATGAGTATTTTTACCCAAAGAAAACAAAAACAGTAATTCAAAAAGGCATATGCACCTTTATGTTTATTGCAGCATTATTTACAAAAGTCAAGTTGTGGAAGCAACCCAAGTGCCCAATGATAGATGAATGAATAAAGATGTATATGTATATATACGATAGAATATTACTCAGCCATAAAAAAGAATGAGATCTTGCCCTTTGCAACAACATGGATGGACCTAGAGGGTATAATGCTAAATGAAATAAGTCACTAGAGAAAGACAAATACCATATGCTTATATGTGGAATAATTTAAGAAGCAAAACAGACAAAGAAAACAAAAAAGCAGATTCTTAAATATGGAGACCTGGTGGTTGCCAGAGTGAGGTGAATAGGGGGATGGATGAAATAGGTGATGGGGATAAAGAATACACTTATCTTTTTTTTTTTTTATTAAAAAAAATCTTTATTTTTGAGAGAGAGAGACAGCATGCGAGCAGGGGAGGAGCAGAAAGAGAGGGGGACACAGAATCTGAAACAGGCTCCAGGCTCTGAGCTGTCAGCGTAGAGCCTGACGCGGGGCTCGAACTCACCAACCGTGAGATCATGACCTGAGCTGAAGTTGGACACTCAACCAACTGAGCCACTCAGTTGCCCCTCTTTTTTTTTTTTTTTAAGTTTATTTATTTATGACACAGAGAGAGAGTGTGCGTGGGGTAGGTGCAGAAAGAGAGGCAGAGAGAGAGAATCCTGAGCAGGCTCTGAACTGTCAGCACAGAGCCTGACACGGGGCTCGATTTCACAAACTGTGAGCTCATGACCTGAGTTGAAATCAAGTCAGGTGCTTAACTGACTGAGCCACCCAGGCATCCCAAGAATACACTTATCTTGATGAGCACTGAGAAATGTATAGAATTGTTGAATCATTATATTGTACACCTGAAATATAACACTATATTAATTTATACTTGGATAAAAATAAAATGTGTTTCTAATGATAATCTGAAAACATTTTGTTGATACCTTCTGATGTGGTCAAGAAAGTTCAGTATAAAACTTGCAGAAGACCTGTCAGAGTTTAGGAAGAAGTTCCCAGAGACTGGAGTGGAGCACTCTTTCAAGAAATGCACAGAGGATGACAGAATAGAGTATGACAGACATTGTGTGGAAAACTTCTAAGTAATGAGAAAGCATTTAATTGTGTAATTAGCAGCATTTTTTTTCTTTCTCAGTGGTCCATAACATAATGGATATAATAATTGATGGATCTTAGATCTGATGAAATGCAGTAGTCAACTTCTGCTCATCCAGAAGTGAGTGACAAAGTGCACATTAAAAAAAAATCACTCTAAGAAAAGTGACAACCTGCAATGTCTACTGTTAGCAAATTCATGATAATCTGTGGATTCTCTGTGGTCACTAGGACTAGGGAATGTCCCTTCCAGCAGTCATTTATGTGGTCCCCAGGATCCCTTTGATGCAAGAACAGTCCCTCCAGAGAGCAGTCAGTGGACAATTTCCTGAGGGTGCAAGTGTAATTGTGAAATTAGGGCCACAGAGAAGAAATTTGCAGTGAATTTGCAGCCACACTGGGCCTTGCCCTTCTCATCCCTTTTGAACTCTGGAACAAAGAGGAGATCAGCTAAGGAGCTGAAAATGGAACAGAATCTTTTATCTTCACCTGTGTGGTGTTCGTTTCTAAACATTTGTTCCAGAATTGTTTTGACACTTTTGGATCATGTGTATAGATAGTAAAAATAAATGTATGAATTTTAACTGGTTTTGTTGTAACTGTCATTCGAGATTACCAATCTGTCCACCACAAACCCTTCCCACACCTCTCCCATTATCCTGGTAATGAGCTGAGACTGCACTGTTCTTGATACATATGAATTGTTTTATGAAACCAATTTTGGCTAAACACACACACCACCACACATTTTGTCAAAGATCCCAAAGCATAATCATCAACTGTTAAATTAACTATTTAGGGGCGCTTAGGTGACTCTGTCGGTTAAGCGTCCGACTTCAGCTCAGGTCATGATCTCATGATCGCGAGTTCAAGCCCTGCGTCGGGCACTGTGCTGACAGCTCAGAGCCTGGAGCCTGCTTTGGATTTTGTGTCTCCCTCTTTCTCTGCCCTGTTCACACTCTGTCTCTCTCTTAAAAATAAATAGACATTCAAAAAATTTAAAGAAGACCCTATTTAGTAGGTTTACTCTCAATATCTGGAGATAGTACTAAAGTTTTGGTATATATATCTTTTTAGTTTTATAAATATATATTTATATAATATGTAAAATACACAATGTTGTATGTTAGATATATACATTGTGTGTTACATATAATACATATTAATATTTTCCTATAACATTAAATATTTTAAAAGCAGGAGTTACCAATCATGGTGTGGACCTATTTGGAACATCACAATCTTCTGTAAGATGTACCAAAATTAATTGTGCCCAGTGGCTAAGCTGATGCTTGAGAAATGAGTTTCTCTTAAAAAGCAGTAGATAATTCATGGCCCTCACTCTGATAAGTTCCCTGTGCTCTGCTGTGCTTTCCTGTGGGAAGACCAGAACAGCCTGATAGCTCATAGCCCCCAGCCCTCTTATCCAATTAGCAACCCTTACTGAGATATTGTTATTAATTACGATGATTCAAAATAATTCTAATTTGTGTGGGCTGGACTTTTCCAGATATTTTTGTTCTCTTAATAATTTTACTTATGGATCAGTTTCTAATATAGCTTTATTGAGATATTGAGATATAATTTACATAGTATCAACTTCACTTATTTCAATGATTTTTAGTGTATTTACAGAATTGTACAGCCATCACCATAATCTCACTTTAGAACATTTCCATCATTTCCATGGATACATTTTTTTCCCCTCAGAAAGTTTTACATTTATTTGTTTTTGAGAGAGAGACAGAGCACAAGTGGGGGAGGGGCAGAGAGGGAGACAGAGAATCCAAAGCAGGCTCCAGGCTCTGAGCTGTCAGCACAGAGCTTGACGCAGGGCTCAAACTCACAAACTGTGAGATCATGACCTGAGTTGAAGGCGGATGCTTAACCGACTGAGCCACCCAGGTGCCCCTCCATGGATACATTTTTAATAAGGATAAATGTAGATAACGAAGCATAAATTCCTATGCATTTATGCTTCTCTTGCATTGCCCTGTGACCACTGCAGTTTAGAGAATGATATGACCACAATCATTATGATGAGAAATCTGAGCAGAGAGATGTTGCAAGTGAAATTTGCAACAGTGTTACTCATATTAATGAGTACACCATTTGTAGATTCTACATAAATATTTTAAAAATAAAGCAAGGCTTATTTATGCAAATTCTTTATGGAAGTTCATACTATCTTGCTTTATTAACATTACATGTACAATAAAGGTCTGCAGTATAAAAATCATAAATAAAAAGTAAATTTTAGTATTAAAAAAGGTTGATCACATCAAAGGGCCAGTGAATGTATATGTTATAGAATTACAATAAATACGTTTTGAATGAATGTGTGAAATAGAGCAGAGAAACAAAGCAGACTTGCTATAGGGCATCAGGGGAACCTGGCTTCATTTCACATATACACAGAATCTTTTGTTATAACTTGTTCTACAAGGATTGTGTATTCATTTTCACAATCACAGTTTATGTTTTTGTGATAATTTATGCCTTTTCCTAGGCTCAATAAATGTTTTCTACATCTAATTAAGCAAGTATTGTACGGGGAGAGCGTGTATAAGGGTTTTAACTGTGTTACAGAGCGTGAAGGAATCTAATTGTATTTGAGATGGACCCTAACTTATCCTGTCACAAGCAGATTCTTTACATTCTTTGTTATTTCTTTTAATTAGTGCTCCCCCCCCCCCCCATCCTCTTTTCTCTCTTTTGGCTTTAACCAGATGAAGATTAATTCAGGAGATAGTTACAAAAGGTTGCATTTTTCTGGAGAATTACAATATGACTGTCATTTGAAAAAGCATTGTTGGCTACTTTTAGTAAAAAGAAAAGGTAGAGAGATTCCATATTAAATTGGATTACAAATCAGAAACCAATGCCAGCAGTTTAATGGGGACATGAAACACAGAGAGGCAATGAGCTGTATATATTTCAGGGATGGAACTTCTTCAGCTTTGCTCCAGACTTCCCATGACATCACCAGACTTCCTTCTCTGGGTAATGTTTCTTTTTTTTTTTAATTTTTTTTTCAACGTTTTTTATTTATTTTTGGGACAGAGAGAGAGCATGAGCACGAATGGGGGAGGGGCAGAGAGAGAGGGAGACACAGAATCGGAAACAGGCTCCAGGCTCTGAGCCATCAGCCTAGAGCCTGACGCGGGGCTCGAACTCACGGACCGCGAGATCGTGACCTGGCTGAAGTCGGACGCTTAACCGACTGCGCCACCCAGGCGCCCCTCTGGGTAATGTTTCAAGATGACCAAGGCCCTATTAGGGCTAAGAATAGTGTGGATATGAAGTATATTCACCTGTGGGCGGTGGTGGAATGTCTTGATTTTCCCAGGAATGAATGTAGTCACTGTGAATTTTGTGGACTGGTGACAGTTTGACTTTAATGGAAATTGGGAAAGGGAGGGAGCAGGAGTCTGGGAGCCAACATGGAAATGTTTTCAGGGCCTTTTCTGATCACTTAATTTGGAAGGGTGTCTATAATTGTTTTCTATTTACCATTCCCATTTGATCTTTTCCCACTGGTAGTCTATTATAAAAAATTTTCCAACCTATAGCAAAGTTTTAAGAATTCTATAGTGAGAGGCGCCTGGGTGGCACAGTCAGTTGAGTGTCCCAACTTCGGCTCAGGTCATGATCTCATGGTTCTTTAGTTCAAGCCCTGAGTCGGGCTCGCTGCTGTCAGTGCAGAGCCTGCCTCGGATCCTCTGTCTCCCTCCTCTCTGCACTTCCCCAGCTCATGCTCTCTCTCTGGCTCTCTCAAGAATAAACAAAACAAAACAAAAAGAATTCTATAGTGAACGCCCTTATACTGACCACCTAGATTCTCTTGCCTTTTCTTCTGTGTGCGTTATTTCTCATCTGTAATTACATAAAAGCTCTTAAATGGCAGTGTTTACCCATTACTTGTTCTCTGTGGTACTTGTGCTTTCAGGTTGGTTCTTCATAGCACTTTGAAGCATAGCATCTCCTCAGACAGCTTTTTTTTTAAACATTCTTAACACACTAGTAAACATATTTTTAGGATTGCTGCATCACAATTCTATGTTGCAGTTCTGGTCACACCTTTGAGAAGGTTGGACTGTTGTGGACCGAATTCTCCCCATGGGGCCCCCAGCTAATCGTTCAGCTTTGAACAGGAAAGCCCTGTATTCTGGATCTTCTCTCCCATTTGAATAATGAAAAGTGACCCTCTTTCCAAAAGTTCATTGAATTCTCACTCAATGAAAGAAAATTGGGGTAATGGTTTGGAAAACCAAAATTAATTAATTAATTATTTTCAAAGTTTATTTATTTATTTTGAGAGAGACGGAGCAAGTGGGGGAGGGGCAGAGAGAGAATCCCAAGCAGGCTCCGTACTGTCAGCACAGAGACCCACGCAGGGCTTGAACTCACGAAGCCGTGAGATCATGACCTGAGCTGAAACCAAGAGTGGGACACTTAATAGACTGAGCTACCCAGGCGGCCCAGAAAACCAAAATTTAAAGACAATTAGAAAACTTGCTTTCATGTTAATGCAAATTCTCAATGAAACTATTTTTAAGAAAAATCCAGTAGCTAGAGTTAAGTCTCTGAGCTTTCCTGCTGTTCTGGTTGCAGTATAAGACATGAAACTAGAAGGAAAAGAGGAAGATGGAAAGAAAACAGACATTTTCCTTGAAGTACTTGAATTCATTCAAGTACTATCCATTTCCTTCTTCCTCAGGTTCGCACTGAAATTGTACTTACATAGATGTGAGGCTGAAATAGATCTCTGGAGATCTCTTGGATGTCTAGTAGGAGAATAGTCTCCAAACAGCAGGTTTCCAACTCTTTTCACATTTCTTTGTCAGAAGGTGTTTATGTCTACCAGGTAGGCAACTAACCACTTAGTAAAAGAAGCAGAGGAGGCCAGGCTGCTCTGGGCATTGTTCTATTGCTCCTGCATCACAATGTGTTGACATAGTCTCTGAAGTAAGAGAAGAGCCCTGGGAAGGAGCAGCCCTGAACGTCAGCTGCTGAGATCAAGTGTTGCCAGCATTCCCACTGGCAGCTGGGGAGCGGTACTTCTGGTTGTCTGTGAAGTTTACAGAGGCTTCTTTGGAGAAAAAAGTCAACTTAGCAGTAGAATCACCATGGAAAAGATACCATGCTGAGAAAGTTGAAGACACTTTATACTGTTTACCATTCAATTGATAATTCATCAATTTCCTTACATCCCAATTTTCTGAAACTTCAACATAGTTAAATCACTTTGAGCTTCTGTAAAGAAAAGCTTCAAAAGACTGTAGCATTCTTAGAGGGCAGAGGTGTCTTCATGCTTCCAGCGTCTGGTGTATTCTAGACATATCGGGCTCTGCACATATGTGGAGCCTGCTTGGGATTCGCTCCCTCCCTCTCTCTCTGCCCCTCCCCCACCGTGCTGTCTCTATCTCAAAATAAAGAAACATTAAAAAAAAAAAAAAGAGTTCCCAATTGAAAAAAAAAAAAGGTATCAGTTCTGGTGATAGCTCTCCACATGTAACTGGTTCAGTCTGCAGACAAGGGCAGTCTCTCCACACACAGACTCAAAGGGCTTCCTGTTACCTTTGCTTTGGATACTCCTTTTCCTGTCTTCTATCCTGAATGTCCTCTTCCGGTTGGAAAACTCTTCCTGTAGTCATATGAGTACTATGGACTAGATTTCTAGTCACCTATTTCTTCATTCAGCCCAGTTATTGCATGATCACCACTTGCCATGTTCCTGTTCTTTCTGCCTCAGGGTCAGGAAACATTTTTCAATAAATATGATCTCCTCTTTTTCCAGGTCAATGTTAATCCTGATGAAAGTCTTTGGTATTATCTCACTTCCATTTTTTTTTTTTTTTTTTTTTTGGCTATTGGTATATTAAAAAGTGAAGAATAGCAAAAGAGGGAAATAATCATGGAATATTTTAAACATTTATCTTTAAAATATTAATGTTTTTAAAACATGCATAGAATATAAAACCATATGTGTAACTTCATTTGGAGATGATGCCACAGGTCAGCATTTGAGGTGCTTTGTCAAAGTGAGGTCCATGACCAATTAGCTTCTGTCCTTGTCCCTTCATGAGATGTGTTCACTAACTCATACCTTTATGGGCTCTTCTCTGTTGCATGTTCTAAGCTTGGGATATGAAATTTTCCTGTCAGGTTCTGGCTCTGGCCCCCTGCTGAGTGCTATATAAGGTCAATTCTGTTGGTTTGTTCAGTAATGAGTACCTACCACTTACAGGGCACCATGCATGCTGGGGTTACAAAGAGGAACATCTTTGCCCTCAAGGAACTTACCATCAACTGGGGGAGGGGCCTTATAAGCAGACTATTCCAATGAGATTCAGTGATAAGTAGGAGCATAGGTGAGGGGCACTTAGTCTAGTTTGGAGATTTAAGGGAAGGGTTCCTGGAGGAGTTAATGCCCAAACTAAGCCTTGAAAGAGTAGCCATCCTGTGCAAAGGCACTGAGGCATAAAATGACATGGTTTGAAGGGGTAACTGCAAATTGTCTGGTGTTACATAAAGTTGGAGGAGGGAAAAGTGAAATTGGAGGAGGCAGGGGCTAGGTTCCGGAAGGCTCTGAATGCCCTAACTGGGTTCTTGGACCTCATCTGCTGAAGTAGTTTTCAAACGAAGAGTCTTAGCCTGAGGATATTTGTGTTCTGGATTGATCACTCTAGCAGCAGTGTGAAGGCTGGATATGGGGAGGGCAGTTCTTGGGGCAGAGGAAAGACCGAGGTAGTAGCAGTGAGAATAGAAAAGAGAGGGTTACTTCATAACTATTGGTAGAGTTGACAGAATGTGGTGACGAATTGGATGTGGGGAGTGAGAAGAAGGAATGACTCAGAGGTTTCTGGTTGGGAAACTGGGTAGACCAGAAATCAAAATGCAGACAGAGGAACAGGCTAGAAGGTAGAGAATGAGTTCCTTGTTTGCAAGAATCCTTGTCAAGTATGGTGCCTTGTATTCAATGGGTATTTAGCAAATAATAGACTTTTTTTTTTTCCCACATGAACCTTTAGCGGCTTCCCAATGCTCTTAGCAGATTTGCATTATAAGGTGTGTGTGTATTTAGTATTACACCCAACAGCCTGCATATTTGTGGGCATGATCTGGCTCCATCCTGGCCTCAGTTCCCTCGAATTATATCTCAGACCACACTCCCATCCCTCATCATACTCTGACTCCTTTCTGAAGTTGTATTCTTTAAGCCCTTTCCTCTGAAATGCTATTCTCTTACTTATTAACATGTGGGGCTTATTTTCATTCTTTAGATCTGAGCTCAAAAGTCACTTTAGTTTAGAGAACGCTTCTCCATCACTTGACCAGTGATCGTCTCTCAGCTCCAAATCTACCATTGCATTCTGCACTGTGGTGCTGGGGCTGGAACTCTGCAGTTTTTTGCCAGCTGGCTTCCTGTTAGGTTCAGTAAGAGGTTGCATTAGACTGCAGGGAGCTTGGAAAGCAGAGGGAAGGAAGAAGGAACTGGTGGTCCTTCCTGTTCCCTGCTTGTTTCTGTCAGTGTTGCCCTGGCAACAGCAACCGGTTCTAGCCTCCATTTTTTCCCCCCAACTCAGAATAAGCAGCTAGGCAGTGCCCACTCCTTAAAAGGTTGAGTCCTAGCTCCAAAGGCTCTGACTTCTGAGCTTCTAGATTCTGATTACTCTAAACTCTTCCTCCTGCCACCCAGACCCAGTTGTGATAGTTGCTTCCTGTAGTTATTCCTCTGACATCTTAATGTTTCCTTTGTGCTTTTCCAGGTCTCTAACACCTATTTAACTTACTCCTACATTAAAGTTTCATAGTGTGATTTCTCCCTTTTTTATTAATGGCTGCACCCTGACACAGCCACCAAATATGATTTAGGCCTCTACCCAGTTAATCTCTAACATATTGGATTTTCTTCATAGACTTTTCATAATCTGTATTTCAAATAATTTTTTTTTTCTTTCTCAAAATCTATCTCCTCTACTTGGATGTCAGAGTCTTTGTCTCACTCATCACTGTATCCTCAGTGCCAAGCATGGAGGCTGGAACACTGCAGGGACTTAATAAAGCCTTGTTAAATAAATTATTGAGTTATTGCAAAAGTACTACAGGAGAAATATTGGTAACTGACCATACAAAATGGCCAAAATCAAGCAACTCTTTAGCCTTTTGTCTCTAGGCCAAGTTATTGATGAACATTGTAACAATGTAGTTCTGTGTTAGAGTCCAGCTTAATGCTTGTTATAAGCATGTTAGAATGCAATGCATTATTTAATTCAGATCCATCATCATTGGTATAACAAGATACATAGTTTATTTGATTTGAATTCTGTACTTACACAAATGTCCACTTTCTATATTTGGGAATGATAAAGACTTACCTTATTATATAGAGTTTCATGAAGATCAGGAATTGGTTGTGGGTCAGATCCACAAAGTTTTCTCATTAGCAAATAATTTAAAAAATGAAAGCCATCCGAAGAATCCACTTGTTGTACATGCAACATCACTTAATAACATTTACTTGGTGCAATTAATGTGCTTATGTTCTTTTTCTCATTGTGTGATATAGTTTGAGACAACTAAAACATAGAACCAAAAAAGTAGGTTAAAAAAGAACTGCTTGACTTCCGTATAGTTATAAGCAAGAATCTGAAGACATCATCTATAGTCTTTTATTTAAGTATCAACTAAGACAAAAAAGGGTAACACATCATACCTGTGCAATTCTAAAATAACTTAGATCAAATAAATGCAAATAGATTAAATGACATTGATTCCCACTGTGCCAAGTAGAGCCATTTCATTGAATCTTAAATTTTAAATTAAATTCCCCTTGTATCTACTTCAAATACACTCATTTTTTTTTCTCTTTTCTAACTCAGAAGGAAAAAATGTTCCATTTCTACTCCAGGTTAATTAGACCCCAAGCATCCTTAAATCCAGCCCTTTCTTCCTTTTCTTTCTCCATCTGGAACCTTACTTTTGCATTTTTAATATGCTCACTATTGTTTTCCTCCTTTCTCAAAACTCACAAACAAAAATCTTTCTTCCGCCTTGTTATCAGTTCAAACTACCATCCAAGTATCTATCTTTTCTCATGTACAAGTTCCAAATAATTCATATTCACAGTGCCTATTTTGCAATCTGGCTTTTGTCCTCAACCCACTATTCAAATTGCACTCTTGCAGCTCACAAATGATTGCCTAATCAGCAAATCTTTTTGAGCCTTCATGCTTGACATTTTTGTTTTTGACAGTTGATTATCCTTCCTTCTTGAAACTCTCCTTGGTTTTTGGGATATTGCACTACTTGGTTCCTCCTCTTCAGCAAACTGCTCTTGTTTTCATTCCACTCATGGTCTTTTCTGTCCAACTCTTTAAACTAAGGAGCTCCCCAAGGCCCTCTCCTCTTCTCCTGTTAATCTTTCCCAACCACCCTTATGTTTCAAATACCACTGCCATGTGAACGATCCCCAAGATTACACCCAGACAGTATCTCTTTTGTGAACTCCTAACCTATGCTTTCAAATGCCAACAGGACATATCTACCTTAGTATTCCTCTACCATCTCAAATACGTATCCAAACTCATCATCTCCTCCAAAAAATTCTTTTTCTTTTTGCTGATGGTTTAACATTTTCTCAGCCAAGATGTAGGACTTTGATTCATCTTTTACTCCTACTAACTTCCCTTCCAAAACTTGAAATCAGTAACAAAATTCTTTCCATTCTTTATGTTCAGAGGTACATTGATCTGTTGTGATCTCCCCATCACCATCATTTCCACCACTAAGGTTAAGGCTGTCATCACCCCTCACCACCAGATCACTTCTTAACTGGTGTCTCATTCCAGTTTCTCCTCAATCCAATCTGTCCTCCTCAACGCTGCCAGGCCATTTTCCCTAAAAAGACAGTTCTGATCCAAACACTTCCCTGATCAGGAGTCTCTAACAGTTTGATTATCTCTAGAATAGATCTAGATTCCCTAACCTGGTTTTCAAGAACTTCATAGTTTTGCCTCAAACATGTACTTTTTTGGTCTTACAAATGTATCAATTTTGTTTCTGTAACTTGGTGTTTAAGAGTATGGACTCTGGGGACACCTGGGTGGCTCAGATGGTTAAATGTTAAATTCTTGATTTTGGCTCAGGTCATGATCCCAGGGTGTGAGATGGAGCCCAGCATCGAGTTCCAGGCTGGGCGTGGAGCCTGCTTAAAATTCTCTCTCTCTCTCTCTCTCTCTCAAGAAAAAAAAAAGAAAAAGAAAAAGAAAAAGAAAAAGAAAAAGAAAAAGAAAAGAGAGTATGGACTCTGAAGGCAGATTGCTAAGTTCAAATCCTAGCTCTTTAACTAGTTATGTGACCTTGGACAAGTTTCTTAACTTCTTTGTGCCTCAGTTTCCTCATCTATAAATAGAAATAATAAATAATAGCACTAATTCTGTTGTGAAAATTAAACATATGAAAAGTGCTTAGAAATTTTGCCTGGCATATAGTAAATTCTGTATTACGTGTTTCATTGAATAAATATTTACTGATATTTACACATGTGTATATATGTCAGGAACTTTTCTAAGGACCTAGGGATAATACCAGTGAACAAAATAAACAAAAATCTTTGCCCTGTGGAACTTCCATTCTATAATAAAAATGATTATTATCAATTGTCCATAATTCTATTTCTGCAATACTTTTCCTCTTGCATCATCATCATCATTAAAATTCTACCCTTCCTTCAAGATCCACCAAAATGCCACCCTGCCCCTTGAAATGTTAACCTTGTATGAGATTCTCATTTGAACTCATCCAATTCTTTAAATCCGAATTATAGCATTTATCACATTTATCACATATATTATCAAATATCAACCATATTAAATCTTATAGTTCCTTGTACAGTTTTATTTCCCTTGATGCAGTATAGTGTCAGCTGTTATTCCTTTCATCCTTGTAAATAGTAGCAGGATGTACCTTGCACCCAAGCACATAGTAGATGCTCAATGAATGAATGAATGTAGGCAAAGAATACTTTACATGATCTTTCATTTAACTTCTAGTGATTAATCTTATGTTCTTTAACTGAAAATATAAAAGATTTAAAACATAGATCATTTTATTTTCAACTCGGGAAATATCAGATATCAATATCAAATTTTCCTTGTTTACTACTTGGCTTTATTCACCATCATCATTTGGGACCTTATTCACTAGTAGCCCAATTTTTGTTGTTTGCTTTGCTATGTATACCCTACAGGATATTTAATGTCCCTTGTTATCGCCAGTTAGAAAGCCTTTAAGTTTTTACTACAGGAGCCAAGTGGATAAAGTATATTTTATTTGTATATTTTCCACGTGTAGCACAGAATTTTCCCATTTCTCACTTCCTTCCTAACATGAAAAAATTTCCAGTTACTCATCTACAATACTGTGGTTCATTAGTTCTTGTTTTTCCTCCATTCCAAAGAACTGTAGATGTCTAAAATTTGTTTTTATTGCACCTCTAATAAGAAATTAGTTTCTTTTCCTCAGTATCAAGTTTCTTCCCTCTAAATTTGCTTGCTATTCTCTATCCATGACTGGAAAGACCAGACTGACTATCGGTTGTCTTGTACTTTCTAATTTGTATTTTCACAATGCTGTAGATCACAACGCTATGATAAAATGCAGAATATATTAAAAAAATTTTTTTTTAATGTTTACTTATTTTTGAGAGAGAGAGAGAGAGCATGAACAGGGGAGGGGTGGACAGAGGGAGACACAGTATCCGAAGCAGGCTCCAGCCTCAAAGCTGTCAGCACAGAGCCTGAGGTGGGGCACAAACCCTTGAACCGTGAGATCATGACCTGAGCTGAAGTCAGATGTTTAACCGACCGAGCCACCCAGGCTCCCCAGAATATATTATACTACATTTCAATCACCTTTACACCACTTACGCTTGCCACATTATCTTAACTATTCCTTTTATCCAAGCAGAATCCCATCAGAATGGCATGACAATCTTCTGTTTTTTAATAACACGCCAACACAATAGATTTTTAAATAATGATCAAGGATTTTTTTTATTCATTAAGTTTCAGTATCATTACAGAAAATGTTATGGTACAGAGTTGTTTAACATTATTTTTTCTTTGCTTTTGATTTCCACATGAATGCTGGTAACACTAATATCTGTACAAGATCAGTCTTTGATTTTATTTTTTGTTCTGTACAATTTTAAATGTATTGGTTAAAAAGGCTGTCAGCACTTAAGGAAGCATTTTTCCCCCAGTTTGTTTATTCAAATAAAAGGTATCCAGTTACCGCCCCAGAGTACTGTGCCATGAGGCTACCGGGGTGAGGCGCCTCCCGGGCGCTCTGCAGGTGAGGGTGCTCCCTGCAGCAGGGCTGGGCCTCCACCCGGTCACTCTTCTGTTGGCACTGTGCACATAAACACGATACATGATAAAGAACAAGCAAAAGCTCTCTGAAAAGCGGTTATGAAGCATACTAAGAAGGGAAATCCAAGTGTTGCCTACGCTAGTATAAATAAGCAGACAGCCTTGATTAAGAGCATAATTAGTTGTATTTTAAAGATGAGAAAAACACAAGTTCTGCAGGCACCTACTGCTGTCTACTAAAAGCTATCGCTATCAGACCTAGCATTGAACACACAAAGCAATTTGCAAGAAAGAAAAAATTTGCTTTGATATAATCAGAATAGAGTTGTCTGTTAAGATTTATTTTTAGGTGTTTTTTCTTTAAAAGGTATTTAAATTCTTTTGAAATATAGTTCAAGATGTTGACTATACAGATCAACTTTTATCCAGATCAGAAAAACTAGCTGTGCCGTTGCATATTACAGGATACAGTCAATGATATGTGGACATGCATCAAAGCTTTCTCCCTCTGGGACCATCATAGCCGTCCAATGACCATGACATCCACCACCTCGCCCTTGTGGAGTTCCACGTACTGCTCTGTCTTTGGAGGTAGCATCAACAAGCCATTGGCGCTGCGCATGCTCATCAGACGGCTGCTCATCTGATTACCTAGAAAGAAATATCTCATTACAGCAGCATAAGCAGCACACTGTGTACATTTGGAGCCCTTGTGGTTCTTTTCAAAATAAACACCCATGAACAGAAACACAGGTCTTCAAGAGGAAGAGAGAAGATCGGACTTCCCAGTCCCTTTTCCAGGTGGCCTTGCTACTGTATCCTACTACCTTCTCACTAAACTCTAAAAATAAACAGCAGAAATTATTGCCTAAAAAGAGTAAAATAGGATTTTATAGCATTATGCAAAACACCACAGAATTTCTCAGTTCAGGCTAAAAAATGTTATGTGTGTCTGAAAAGAGAGGCTTTTAAAACTTATTTAAAACAAGATAATAATAGCAGTGGCTACCACTTTTTTTAGTATTTATTAAGTACCAGACAGTGTGGTGGGCATTTTACTTAACTATCTTATTTAATTTGCACAAGACTCAAAAGAGGTTAGGTAATTTGCCTACAGTCCTACTAACTAGTTGGTGGCCAATTTGAATGTAAGTCTGGGGGAGACACTGCCTATGTACTTATTCCCTCTGTTAACTGATGTTTGCACTTGATAGGACCTTTGTTTAGAGGGTAATACAGTTTTCTGGAGACACATCAGAAGTTATATAACTATGACTAGAATACTTGGGGATAAAAGTTTAAAGTCTAGAGGTGGTAACTATAGAATACTTGAGTTATCAATATTGATTTCTCAGTGCTTAAAATTTACCAATATTTAAGGTATAGTAGAGGCTACAGAGGATCACATTATAATTGAGCTTTAATCTCACATTTCAGAGTAGCATAGTCATAGTACAACCAAAGTTGTGCTCAGAATTTAGAGGTTGAACAAATAGACAAAAATCTTCCATAATTCTAAATTTGTGTTTATCTAGAAAATATGGCTCCATGGAATAAGTAAAATTTTGTTTTTACTCTTATTTTCTTCTTATGCTATACCATTAGGGAATAATTTAACTCATCTAATCTTTCAAAAAGGAAAATGTACAACAATTGCTAAATTAGGTGTGCCCAAGGAGGGGGTTATGCATAAATTTTGTGTTTTAATGGGATACATGGATAGACATACCCATAGATGTGAATGACTAACCTGTGCTCTGTGCCCAAGGCAGTGGTTCTTGGTGATGCCAAGTCAATATACAGCGATGGTATTCTGGGCGAGGATCCAGTTTTACATCACATGATAACTATAGAATATAGAGTAAATGAAAACAAACTTGATCACCTGATCATCCCTTAAAACTACAGGGTGGTGGAAATTGTGCAAAGAATAAAGTAGACATGGAAAATATCTTGGCATTCTGCTGTTCCCACCTCTACCACCTTATGTTCTTAATACAGAAGTCCAGAAGTTGGGTTGTTCCAGTGAAAAGAGAAGACTAAGAAGTTGGTATTCACAGTGGGGAAAAGGGCAGACGAAAAAGAGAAGGTCTATTTTTGAAGTCTAATTTTATGGGTTGATAGCACAGGTACCTCTGACCTATGAATTGAGAAAGCAGATATTTTAACACCGAAAAATAAAAGAAATAGACCTAAAGAAACAAGCTCAATATCTATTTATATGTATGTCCATCCATCCATCCGTCCGTCCATCCACCCGTCTGTCCATCTAATAAATATTTACTGAGGCACTCTTCAGCTACCAATTCATAGACCTATCTTTAACATAAAAGGGACACTTTCTTTTACTCCTGAATATTCCCCATGTCCCAATACTGACCATACAATCTCTTTCAGGCAAATAAAAGTAGTCTCTACTAAAAGTTATACCATTTTTGTTTAGCCACATCACTGGTAATAAAAGAATTATGGAATGGCATCTTTCATATCTTTCCATTAAGGATGAAAACCTTTCTAATATAGCAACTTCAGTTTACACATGCAATGTAGAATGACTAATCAACCTTTAACCTAGAGCCATTAAAAAAATCTATTTCATTAAATTCATCTTGAAATCTGATAAATCAAAGTGATAATGTCTTGGTAGTAGGTACCTAAGAGGTATTCCTTGAACAAGTTTATATAGTGTATAATTATGGACGATAGCCTATCAAAGATTAGTTCAATTTTGGTGAATATAAGACTTGTTCCAGTGTATGAGAATTAACATTTTCCATTAGCACAATAATCATTGAAGTTACTCTCCTTAAAATGGAAGAGAAACCTTTTATTCAACTAGAACAGGTATTGCTTAGATCAAATGATTCAATTACAGCTTGAATATCCTAGAAATTTTTGTATTTTCATTTTCATTTGTTTCCACATATTTTTAAATTTCTTTTCTAATTGGCTGGTGGACCCATTCATTCTTTAGTAGGATGTTCTTTAACCTCCATGCTTTTGGAGGTTTTCCAGACTTTTTCCTGTGGTTGATTTCAAGTTTCATAGCATTGTGATCTGAAAGGGTGCATGGTATGATCTCAATTCTTTTATATTTATTGTGGGCTGTTTTGTGACCCAGTATGTGATCATAGGAAACCATCAAAACCATAGAGGAGAAAGCAGGAAAAAACCTCTTTGACCTCAGCCACAGCAATTTCTTACTCAACACATCTCCAAAGGCAAGGGAATTAAAAGCAAAAATGAACTATTGGGACCTCATCAAGATAAAAATCTTCTGCACTGTAAAGGAAATAATCAACAAAACTAAAAGGCAACCAACGGAATGGGAAAAGATATTTGCAAATGACATATCAGATAAAGGGCTAATATCTAAAATCTACAAAGAACTCACCAAACTCCACACCTGAAAAACAAATAATCCAGTGAAGAAACGGGCAGAAGACATGAATAGACACTTTCCCAAAGAAGACATCCAGATGGCCAACAGACACATGAAAAGATGCTCAACGTCACTCCTCATCAGGGAAATACAAATCAAAACCACACTGAGATACCACCTCACGCTGGTCAGAGTGGCTAAAATGAACAAATCAGGAGATTCTAGAAGCTGGCAAGGATGTGGAGAAACAGGGACCCTCCTGCACTGTTGGTGGGAATGCAAACTAGTACAGCCGCTCTGGAAAACAGTGTGGAGGTTCCTCAAAAAATTAAAAATAGATCTACCCTATGACCCAGAAATAGCACTGCTAGGAATTTCCCCAAGGGATACAGGAGTGCTGATGCATAGGGGCACTTGTTTATAGCACAATGTTTACAGCAGAGCTTTCAACAATAGCTAAATTATGGAAAGAGTCTAAATGTCCATCAACTGACGAATGGATAAAGAAGATGTGGTTTATATATACAATGGAATACTATTTGGCAATGAGAAAGAATGAAATCATGCCATTTGCAGCAATGTGGATGGAACTGGAGGGTATTATGCTAAGTGAAATAAGTCAGGCAGAGAAAGACAGATACCATATGTTTTCACTCATATGTGGATCTTGAGAAACTTAACAGAAGACCATGGGGGGAGGGGAAGGGGAAAAAAAATAAAGTTACAGAGAGGTAGGGAGGCAAACTCTAAGAGACTCTTAAATACTGAGAACAAACTGAGGGTAGATGGGGAGCCAGGGGAGAGGGGAAAGTGGGTGATGGGCATCGAGGAGGGCACCTGTTGGGATGAGCACTGGGTGTTATAAGGAAATCAATTTGACAATAAATTATATTTAATAATAATAAAAAAGAATATCCTAGAAATTTTGATTCAGGTAAATCTATCACCAATCTATTCTGGTTACTCTGTTTTTTAAACATTCTAATTATTCACTCTGACAGTCCCTGCTTTTCCTCTGGAATCCAGAATAAAATTCAATGCTGAAGTGTTTTTCCTTGGCTAAATCATACTAAATTCTTTCAGTTGATATTGCTTATGTTTATACTCTATTTCATATCTACTGAGGGGTAACTTGACATTATTCCTGAATTATTGTGTGCTTAGCTGAGGGCAAAAATGTCTCTCTCTCTTTCAATCTGTGTATGGGGGTTCTCCAGAATTAAACTACAAGACTATTCCCGTGGCTGTGTTATTTGTTAGGTGTCTGAGCAGGTTTTCACCTGGCAAAGGCACTGATTGGCTCATGGTAGTACGAGAGAACAAATACTAGAATGGGGTGATATCTGACCTCCGCCTTCTACTCCCAGGTGTACCGTTAACTGGCATGCTATGTTAGGAAATTATTTTGCTTTCCTATACCTGTTTGTTTATCTACAAAATGGGGTTGTTCGTTTTAAAGGAAGATATTTATGTTAATTTAAAGAACAAGAATCAATTGCATCAAATTGAGGTGAATACAATTTTTTTTGTAGCCTTACAAACAGCTGTTCCTTTTGCTGAGATGAAACCGGCTAGATTTTTATGGTATTTTATGAAAATGCAGAATACTTTATTAACCAATATATTTAGCTGTACTGATATTATAGTTCTGGCATATTATATCACTTAGCTTAAGAAATCACTTATTTACTATGAGTGTCAGTGCTTACATGAATGATGTACCATGAGGAAACACAAAACACATTTTTTTGGGTGAAAAAGTTGATGCTTCACTTTAAAAAAAATGTTTATTTATTTATTTTGAGAGAGAGAGCGAGCGAGCGAGCATGAATGGGAGAGGTGCAGAGAGAGCAAGATAGAGACAGAGAATCCCAAGCAGACTCCGTGCTGTCAGTGCAGAACACAATGCGGGGCTTGATCCCATGATCCATGAGATCATGATCTGAGCCGAAATCAAGAGTCAGATGCTTAACTGACTGGGCTCCCAAGACACTCCTGATATTTCACCTTTGAGGACTTCTTCTATTCATTCAAAACTAGAGTGGGCTATGGACTAAGACTATTTCCTCTGTTTCTTTTCAAATATTTTTCTGACATGCAGTAGTCACTCAAGAGATAAAACTGGGGGCACCTGGTTGGCTCAGTAGGTTAAGTGTCCCACTCTTGACTTCAGCTCAGGTGATGATCTCAGTTTGTGGGATCGAGCCCTGTGTTGGGCTCTGCACTGACACCATGGAACCTGCTTGGGAGTCTCTCTCTCCTTCTCTCTCTGCCCCTTTCCTTTGCTTGTGTGCATGCGGTCTCTCTCTCTAAATAAATAAATAAACATTAAAAAAGAGGTAAAACTGTATTATGTGGTATAGTATCATATATGTTCTACATGTAAATGTTTAAGGGAGAAAATTAGAGAAAAAAAAAGGTCAACAGAATGAGGAAATAAGCCACAAACTGGGAAAAAAATATTTGTAAAAGACATCTGATGGATGTCTGCTTTCCAAATTATACAAAAAATTCTTAAAATTCATTAACAAACAACTCGATTAAAAAATGGGCAAAAGGCCTGAACAGATATCTCATCAAAGAAGATATACAGATGGCAAGTAAACATTGAAAGATATTCAACATCATATGTCCTTAGGGAAGTGCAAACCAAAACAATGAGATATCATTACACACCTACCAAAGGTCAAAATGCAAAACTCTGGCCACACCAAATCCTAGTGAGAATGTGGAGGAATGGAAACTCTTAATCACTGTTGGTGGGAATGCAAAATGGTACAGCAACTTTGGAAGATGGTTTGGCAGTTTCTTACCAAAATTAAAACATACTCTTAGTATACAATTCAGCAATCGTGCTCCTTGCTATTTACCCAAGTAAAGGGAAAATTTATGTCCATACAAAAACCTGCACATAGATGTCTGTATCAGCTTTATCCATAATTGCCAAAATCTGTAAATAATCAAGGTGTCCTTCAGTAGGTGGATTGACAAACAAATGGTGGTACACCAGACAAGGAGGAAACTTATATGCCTATTACTAAGTGAAAGGAGTTAATCTCAAAAGGCTGCATGATTCTGGAAAAGATACAACTATGGAGATAGTAAAAAGATCAAGATTATAGCATAGAGGGCGGGATGAATAGGGAGAGCACAGAAACTACTCTGTATGAAAGGACAATGGTAGATACATGAAATTATACATTTGTCAAGACCCAATGAATATACAACACTAAGAGTGAATCCTTGATAACCCTGGGTGATAATGATGTGTCAGTTGTTTCATCAGTTGTAACAAATGTACCACTTTGGTGTAGATGTCAATAGCAGGAGAGGTTGTACATGTGTGAGGACAGTAGGTATATGGGAACTCTATGTACTTTCCATTTAATTTTGCGGTGAACCTAAATGAACTTAAACCTAAAAAAAATTTATTAATAAAAAAAAGGTGAGAATATTTTGTTCTTCCTCTTTGTCCTGTCCATCTTACAGAGAAGTGACCTAAAAAATTTCTCAGGGTAAATAATTATTTGCAAATCCAGTGCAATAACGTTATTTCCAGAGCTGTCAACAAGGTATTAAAATGGCACAAAGAAGCTAAGTAGTCAACCCTTCTTAGGGACACCGAGAAAGGCTTCACAGGGGATGTGATTTCTGAGTCTTATGACTAAGGAGTCTTGAAAACTGAGAAAGGAGATGGTGGTGGTTAGGGAAGAACCTTCTAGGAAGGGGAATAATCACGGGCATAGGCAGGGGATCTCATGTCCATTTTGGAAGCAGTAAATAGCTTACTATGGTGAGAGTTCAGGACGAGAAACAGATGAAGCTGGAGAGGGAAAAAGGCCATGGGGTGAAGGGCCTCCTATGTTCACATGAGCAGTTTGGATTTAACCCGGGGGTCATGTGAAGCATGGAAGCATTTTAGTTGGAGATGCTTACATGGTTAGAGTTAGAACAGGGGTTTAAGAGGAAGCAAGATTAGAAGAAAGGAAACCATTAAATATGTCAAGGACTATAATCTAGTAAATGTTGGAGCCATCATTCAAAGCCAGGCTTATTCGGTTACAAAAGTCAGAGGATATGGATGTTGGAAGCAGCTTTAGGAGGATGGTGAAGATTTGGAAGACTGCTGTAAGGAATGGAAAAGCTGATCCATAGGATATAAAAGGATCATGAAGGGAATTTGGGCCCCTGCTGAGGTTTGTAAATTAGAAGTGCTAATGTGAACAGCTGTAGACTCTTCTCTAGTTGTGGCCTAGGAATAAAAGTGAAAGATAAAGAAGGAAGGCTTGATCCAAGTTTGTGAATTTTTAGAGTGGGCTATCATGGAAGGAAGAGGCAAAAAAAAGTTGATGTGCTACACCACAGGACTTAGGTTGGGTAAGGAAAGTGACAAAGCCAGTGCAGCTTAAGGACTTAAGGGTAGGGGTGAAAGGAGTGTTTATACCCTTTTTACAAAGACTGATAGTAACTTGCCCTTGTTCCTAAATTGTACACCAGAGTTGGTGATTTTGGGATGAAGTACTTCAGGGTATTGGAAGTGACTTGCTGAAGTAGAAATAAAGATATTTAGAATTGTAGAAATAAAGCAATTGATGGTAAGAGGTGAGCTAGAGAGGTAGACTATGAGACACTTGCCAAAGACCTGAATGAGGAAAAAGTGAAAACTCCAGAAGGTTCAAGGGAATAGGTTGGGATGCAGGACTGTACAGATTGGAGAAAAGAATTTGTGAGAAAACAGATGACCAAAGGGGATTCTACTTGGGCGGGGGCCTAAGATAACATGCGCAAAGCCCTGGTTGATGCTGGGGGCCTGGACTTTGCTCCAATCTGGTCAAAGCTTCCAAAGAGTGGCTCAGGCAGCTTTACGTTAACTTTTTTGGTAAGTGCTATAAAAGTTACGAGGCGGTGATTTCATTAGTCTACCACAGAGATCCTTGAGTTTATTTACCCTGTAAATCATTTATCTAAAATTTATCATGTAACTTTAAAATGCTTGCACATGCTGCTATGGATCAGTTTCAAAATAACTTTTCCAAAATTTTTATAAATTATATTTTCATTTATATATTTTTCATTTCCTAATACGTTAAAACTGATTTACATCTCTTATAAATCATGGAAAGTCCTATAATTTTCCATATCCATTTTTTAATCTATAGGACATAATATTATGATATAATAGGCATCCAATAACATTTTTAATGATCAATGACTGATCTTGTCACAATAAATAATCATATTTCTCTCTACAGCTGCAAACACCTTAGTAATTTTCCAACAAAATAAACATTTTGTTAAGATGCTTTGTATTTTACTGTTTATGACATCAGCCAGAAAGCATTCATGAAGTTCTCATAGCAGGAAGACAATAATGCTCAAGAGAAGAGATAAGATGGGAAAATTGGAATAGCCCAGTAGAGTTCAACATGCCCATACTCTCCCAGCACATGCTGGCCTAATCCCATGGGAGATGAAAATAATTTCCCTTTCCCTTCTCTTAATCATTGCCTGAGATGGGCTGTTAATACTAATAGGAGTTGTGTAAGGTATATTTCTAGAGAAACGAGTTGAGAACAAGGGGCAGTAGAGGGCACTTTGATGGGATATTAAGGAAATGTGTTAAGGAAACACAAAAGGATATCTGTTTGTAGAAGCATTAGGTTAATAATTCAGTGAATTAAGGTTACGTTTTTAATTGCCTACTGAAAACCAGAAGTATTTCAACTTCAATCATAACTGACCCAGGTTATGGTGCAAGTGTTCTAAATTGATGTCAGAATGCACTGATACAAAAGATGACATTTTTTCTGTTGACCTTTCAAAATAATGCAGCATTGCCCTAACCACAGGACAGCTATATCAGAACCAGCACTACGAGTTACCGACACCAGCATTTAATAACTACCTCACTTTCTGAAAGCAGTAAGGATTGGGAGAGGCTGTGATTTTGGTGGCCATTTTGGAGAACAGTAATAAGTGGTGTCTGTAAGCTGCATATTGGATGGTCAGAAAACACAGACAAGAGGCTTTACCATGTTTCAAGGAAGTGAATAAAGTTATATTCTAAAAGTGACAGTTATGTCAGGAAAGGTGTGGGGGTGATTTTAGGAGTTAAAGCCAAAAGAAGTAAACAGCCAAGGACACTGATGACCCATCTGACAGTCCCAGTGACACTGCTCTGTGGGAGAAGGGAGTTTGACTGATTCTTAGACTAATTCTCAATTCCATGAGTTGACAGGAGTGAGCAGCAGTGTGAACAATGTACCATGCATCAGTGTGATTGTAGAGCTCTAGCTCATCACTGTTGTCAGAAAGGATAGCTGCCACAATGTCAGTTTTAGAGAAGAGATAATGAATGTTAAGATGAGAAATAAATGAAAGGATTCATAAGAACTTTGCAAAGTCAAAGAGAAATCCTCTTTTTCTCTCTTATAACAATGCAGATTTTTCTTATTTTCTAAATTTAGCAAATATGAAAATGGTGAGCAAATTCATATTATTGGTTTAGATGTCTAAGCTTTATGACTCTGACCTTCTGATTTGATCAGAATACTTTTTGTTTACTGATAGCTGTTTTTCTTCTTTTTCCATTAAATTTAAAATAAGACCACCACCATGATTATTGGAAAATCCCCCGATAATCTGTTTTCAGAATATATAGTTGAGCTTTTACTAAAATTTTAGGAAAAGGAGGATGTCTCTTCATATGCTGGCCTACAAAATCTCAATATTTCAAAGGTCAATGTTAAGAATATTTGAAGTTTAGGGACACCTGGGTGGCTCATTTGGTTTAAGCATCTAGCTTTGGCTCAGGTCATGATCTCTCAGTCTGTGAGTTCAAGCCCCATGTCAGGCTCTGTGCTGATAGCTTGGAGCCTGGAGCCTGCTTCGGATTCTGTGTCTCCCTCTCTGCCCTCCTCTGCTTGCACTCTGTCTCTCTCTCTCATTCTCAAAAATAAAAAATAAACATTAAAAAAATTAAAAAGAAAGAATACCTGAAGCTTAGGTTTCCTTAATGTTTTATCCAATATATTCTCACAATAATATTTTATAAATATTCCTTCTTCCTCCTCTATGCCTTGTGTTCTTCCTGTCAACTAATCATAGCATTCTGTCACATTGGAATTTATTTCAAAGCTCTCAAAAAATAACAGTTTAAGTATTGGAAAAATGGATATATATATGCAGAAGATTAAATTTGGACTCCTTTTTTACACAATACACAAACATTAACTCAAAATGGATAAAGGACTTATATTTAAAACCCAAAACAGTAAAAATACAAGAAAACATACAGGAAAAGCTCTTTGATATTGGTCTTGGCAATGATTTCTTGTATTTGACACCAAAAGCACAAGCCACAAAATAAAAAATAGACAATTATCCATAATTGTCAAAATAAAAAATACATATCCAGTATTTTATGTATAAAAAATACATATCCAGTATATATCAAACTAAAAAGCTTCTGCACAGCAAAGGAAACAACAGTATGGAAAGGCAACCTATGAAAAGGGAGAAAATGTTTCAAACCATCTATCTGATAAAGGGTTAATATTCAAAATATATGAGTCTCTTACCAGTCAATAGCAAAAAGACAAATAACCTGATTTAAAAATGGGCAAAGGACTTGAATAGACAGTTCTCTAAAGAAGATACGTAAATGCATATCAAAACCACAATGACATACCATCTCACAACTGTTAGGATAGCTATTAAAACAACAACAACAACAACAACAACACAAAAGATAAGTATTGGCGACAATGTGGAGAAACTGGAATCTGGATATAATGTTGGTAGGAATGTAGAATGGTTCAGCCACTGTGGAAGACAGTGTGAGGTCCCCCCCCAAGTTGAAAATAGAACATATGATTGAGCAGTTCTACTTCTGGGTATATATCCTAAAGAACTCAAATCAGGATCTCAGAGACATCTGCACTCTCATGTTTACTGTAACATTATTCGTAATAGCCAAGATATGTAAACAACTCAAATGTTTATTGATAGATGAATGGAGAAGGAGAATGTGCTATATTAATACAATGAAATATTATTTAGTTTTAAAAAAGAAAGATATTCCTATCATTTGTGGCAATATGATAAACCTAGAGTACATTACGCTAAGTGAAATAAACCAGTCACAGAAGGATAAATACTGAGTGATTCCACTTATTTGAGGTATTATAGTCAGTCACAGGGGCACCTGCATGGCTCAGTCAGTTAAGCATCTGACTCTTGATTTCACCTACGTCATGATTTCACAGTTAGTGGGATGGAGCCCCACATTGGGCTCTGCGCTGACAGTGTGGAGCCTGGTCGGGATTCTCTCCCTCCTTCTGCTGCTCTTCCACTCATGTGCTCTCTCTCTCAAAATAAACAAATAAACAAACAAACAAACAAACTTAAAAAAAAGCCCTTTATAAAAAAAAATAGTCATAGAAGCAGAGAATAGAATGGTGATTGTCAGAGGCTGAGGGGAGTGGGCCATGGGGAATTGTTTTTCAATGGGTATAAATTTTCTCTTATACAAGGTGAGTATCTGTTGTACTACACAGTACCTATAGTTGACAACATGGTGTTCTTCACTTTAAAATATGTTAAGAGGATAGTTCTCATGTTAAATGTTCATACCACAAATCAAACAAATAAAACCACAAAAGAACACAGAAAGTTTATGGAGGTGATAAATATGTTAGTACCTTGACTGTGGTGATGGTATGGGCATATGCGTATGTCTCGTCAAAATATATATGTTATATATATGTAATTTTTTGTATGTCAATTGTATCTCAATCAAGCTTTTAAAAAAAAGCAATGGTTTGATACTGTAGGTCACATTGCCAAGAGAATTAATTATTAGTTATATAGAAATTGTGTTACATAATTAGTTGAGTAGTAGTAAATCAAACTGAAGTTAGTGTTGGTGGAGAAGGGGACTCTAATTTCTAAGTGGCCTTTTAACCAAGTATAATTTCTTAGGTTTAGTTGTCCTTTTCCTAACAATGTGGTCAACGTTTTATTTTAACTCGCTAGTCTCCTTCTAGTCCTTTGACTGTCTTTTTCCAAATTGTTTAAAATTTATCAGAGAGGTTGCGGAAAAAGTGAGAAGATAAACAGTTGGCTGTGTGACTTTACACAGCTGAAAGGGAATTCTTGTCCCTCCTTCCGTATAGGTTTATTTTAGGGTAGTGCCAGTCTCATTCTATTTGCCATTTTATCATTACATATCCACTTCCATATGGATTCTGCCAGAAAAAATTATTTACTTTAGAAGTTGTGGAATAATGTGGGCTGGGAATAAATGGGACCCCTTCCCCTCCATTTCTGTCATGATGGGGAGAATATAACTACATTTTCCCTCACAACGATTACAAAATTCTGGATGTTTATTTTGGGCAGTTGGAAAATCATATCCTTAATTGTTATTAGGCTTCAGTTTTGGTTCTTTGTCATTTAGAAAACATTACCCTGGCTTTGATGATGGTTGGCCGAGGATCCAAGATGCCCTGCATCTTTCTCAGTGCAGGCACAACAAAGAGGTTGCAGGTGACCACGGCTGACACAGGATTCCCTGAAAGTCAACCAAGCAGTTATTTATAGTATACGTATAAAAATTTGCCAAAAAATTACAATCGTCTATACGTATACTTCAGGCATCATAAAGAGTGAAGTGACTAACCACTAACTCCTAATCTTCTAAATCACCTTAAATCCTGAAGGATGCCAGAATAGAGCTACAGTCAACCAAATACCACAGAAGGTATAAACATTTGTCTTCCAGTGAAATGCAGAAACTTCTGATTCCCTGAAACTGTTTAACACAGTTTTTTATTTCCAATTTCCTGGGAACTATACATTGAAAGTCATTACTAATCTTTGTAAGTTTTAAAGCAGATTGTACCTGCTATTTTTAAAATATTTTAAAATTGCCACAGTAATACATGCTCTGTACAAAAACATTTAGAAAATACGTTAAGCACAAAGAAATGTATCCATAACCCCCCTCTACCCAGAAATCTCTTTAAATTAAAAAAAATAAAACTAAACAATTTAAGCTGCGAAGGACTTGAAGAGGAATACTGTTATAGGCTGAATTGTGTCCCTTGCAAATTCATATGTTGAAGTCTTAACACCCAATATGACTGTATTTATAGATAACAGGGCCTTTAAAGAGGTAATCAAAGTTAAATGAGGTCATAAGGATGAGGTCCTAATCCAACAAGACTGGTGTCCGTATAAAAAGAGGGAGAAACACCAGGAGCACATGTACGCAGAAAAAAAGGCATGTGAGGACACAGTGAGAAGTTGGCCGTTTGCAAGCCAGGAAGAAAGACTCAACAGAAACCAGCCTTGCTGGCATCTTGATCTTAGACTTCCAGTCTCCAGAACTGTGAGAAAATAAATTTCTGTTGCTTAAGCCATTTGGTCTGTGATAGTCTGTTATGGAAGTCTGGGCAGACTAATAGAAATACCAAGTTCTTTTAAAATTATAAGCAAAACTTGAAGAATTCAGTTGTACCCCTCCAAGAAGAAATCTGGGTGGGTCATGCACTTTGAAGGAAAGAAAGGTGGGCAATGAAAAAAATGACTGTGCTGAGAATCACAGATTTCGTTTCGTGTGTGGTACTGTTAACTAAATAAACTGAGCGGCCCGAGTGAGTTCCAAACCTTTCTGAATCTAATTTTACTCTTCCCCAAATGAAAGGTTTGGACTACATGCCTCTCAATATCCCTCCTGGGTCTAAAATTCCAATTTTACTAACACATTAATCCAGTGGTATCGAGCATGTATATGTACGCGGAGGGCTTGGGATGGACTATTAGATTTTTAGTTTCCCTTGGCCTGGCTTGTGCTGCTAATTGCATCATCAAAGTAAAAGGCAATGGTTTAGCCTATTATTAGCTAAAACCATACCTTTAATTTTCTTCTACCCACAAAAGTAGTTAAGAATAGATTTTTTTAAGCTGTAAAAAGTGATGAGTAATAGTAATAATTTCAATAGAAAAATGAGTTGTCTTGCCCAACAGCACAGCAGACTCTTAATGAGAATTAATTGCTTTTCACCTGTCTCAAAATACACAGATGAATATGTTTCTGGGAAAGCAAAAATAAAAGAAAAAAGAAAAAAGCTATTGTTCAGCAACGATGACAGCATTCTTGTAATGCTGCTGCTTTATAAAATTACTCTAATTGAAAATGGATCGCAAACAATTGCAAATAGTGGTTATTTTGTGTGTAGGGGGGAAGGGATTACCAATAACATTTCTTAACGTTTACCTGTATTTTCTAATGTTTTTACAGTGAACATATGTTATTACAGTAATTTTAAAAAGTTAAAAAAAATGGCAAGTAGATACATCAATCTTTTTTTTTAATTTTTTTTTAATTTTTTTTTTAACGTTTATTTATTTTTGAGACAGAGAGAGACAGAGCATGAATGGGGGAGATGCAGAGAGAGAGGGAGACACAGAATTGGAAGCAGGCTCCAGGCTCTGAGCCATCAGCCCAGAGCCTGACGCGGGGCTCAAACTCACGGACCATGAGATCGTGACCTGAGCTGAAGTCGGACGCTCAACCGACTGACACCCAGGTGCCCCTACATCAATCTTTTAAACTGCTTTAAAAGTTATCAAGATTAGGAGCTCCTGGTGGCTCAGTTGGTTAAATGTTCAACTTCGGTTCAGGTCAATATCTCACAGTTTGTGAGTTTGAGCCACACTGGGCACTGTGCTGACAGCTTGTAGCCTGGAGCCTGTTTCAGATTCTGTGTCTCCCTCTCTCTCTACTCCTCCTTCTCTCCTGCTCATGCTGTCTCTCTCTCTCTCTCTTCAAAACAAACAAACAAACAAACAAACAAAGTTATCAAGATTAGTAACAGTTTTAAATGTGCAGCCTTCAGAAAAGCAGAAATACAATCATGAATTTTAAAATCCTTTTAAAAGGAACCACTTTACTGATTCCACAATCTGAACATCTGGGTTGTTGCTGCCCTCTTTTGGTTCACTGAGGCTGGGCTGAGAAAATTTCAAATGAAAGCAGCAATTTGAAAATAGGTTATTTAATTTTAACTTCTTTGGCAGATGAACAATAGTTCATAAGTAAAGGCAAAGTAGGCTCCCAGCATAATTCTTTGTCTATAGGGCAAGTCCTGTCTTCTGTAGACAAAGTAACAGTCTTTTCTAGGCAAAATGAAGCTAGGAAGAGAATCACATTTTTCCAGAGGATCTGAGCATACATACCTTAAAGGCCCTAAGGAGTTTTTTACTACAGATACATTTGAGGACTACTTTACTTAACAGTCTTCTCTCTTAACATTTCCTGTAGGATATAAACCTAATCTTTTATTATGCTTATAGATAGGAGCTTTAGAAATGCTTTCAAAATTCAAAACTCCAAAAAATGCTTTTCAAAATTTTCTGCCTGTCTTCCTTTCCTTATACTCTATTTTGAGATTTATTTACTATCAAAAGCAGATAAGTATCCCAAAGTCACCAGATTTGTGCATCTGAAAGGAATAAGCAGGTTATTTTCTGAAGGAATCTGTCCGAAAACATAGAGAATAGGACGCTGCTACAGATCAGAGGATAATTTTAAAAGCTGGAAAAAATAACAAGTAGATACACAAAACCTCTAAACTGCTTTAGAATTTATCAAGATTTGTAATGACTTTAAAAGCATGGCTTTAACTGCAAGCCAAAAATCAATAAAAAACTGACTGAAAGTCTTTATAAACGGAACCACTTCGCTTTTTCTACTGTCTGAACATGTGAGTTTCTGTTCACACGGGAGTGAGGATGGGGGACAGTGATATGATCAGACTGATGATGCCTGGGGTTTGGCTGAGAAACCCCTCATTCCATGTTGCCTGCCCCATCCCAGTCCAAATCTGGCAAGAACAAAAGCCAGTTTTGTTTTTTTTTTTTTTTTTGTTTACCATTTACTTTCATGGGTGATTCAAGGCCCTTTGGACTTATGAACACAATACTTCTAGCTATGGGAGGTGATTAGACTGCTAACTTAGACCAATTTTTTATAAGGAAAAGCAGGTAGCCCAGATAGATCTAGTGACAGTTAACACTTGGCTACCATTTTAGGGTTTGGGATATACTTTGAAAGATACTATCTAATTTGACTTTTACACCAATCATACAAAGTAGGCTTTAGCCCATTGTATAGATGAAGAAACAGCTTCAAAAAGTGTAAGTGATTTGCCCAAGGTCATACAGTAAGTAAAGCTGGGTCTTGAGCCCAGTTCTTTCAGATTGCAAATGGAATGCTCTGATAAGGAACTGGTCACCTGGGTTTCAAAATGATTTTGATCATTTTTATAGGAAAAGCAAAAGAAACTGTTTCAATTATTCTTACCTGGTAGTGCAAAGATTATTTTTCTTACACCATCAATATCCAAGGTTGCAAATGTTGTTGGCAGGCTAGAGAATGAAAGAGATCATTTGTTAGGGGCTGCTAAGTAATGTGACAAGTAAATTAAGTACTCCAGTTTTCTTGCTATGTGGATTTCCATATAGAGTATTTATCATATAAAAATACTTTTCTGTTGACTCTTCTTTAAACCTTTATACCATGAATTGTTTCAAAAGCATTTACATTAATTTATTTTTAGCATCTTTATTTTCAAGTAACCAAACTTCCTGGTTTTCTGTAGCTTTTTTTTTTTTTTTTTCCATTTCCTGCTAGTGCCAGAGAAGTGTATCTCAAATCCTGGAGTTTCTCTACCCTTCTAGTTGATAACGTCCATACTATTTTTGCTGGAGATCTACAACAATCATTCTTATTACTGCAAGACTAGCTGGTGATAGTCTATCAGATAACTGCCTGTTGTTCAAGATGAGTACTCCTCAACCATTTAAAACTATACTCAGCAATAAACACAACACTGGCTTTTTATGAAGGGATTTTTTTGAAATGTCAAAATAAATAAAATACCATGACTAGAACAAAACTAAAGCAATATTAATTTAAAAATATTTATAAATTATACTTCCTCAAGATTCTGACATGAATCCTGATCATGGGGGTGTGGGAGAGGGCTGAGTGTAAGTAGCATAGAGTGGACAGGCAGTCAAGAATAGTGATATTTTTTTCTATTGATTATGCTTTATATAAACTTTTAGCTAAGATTTCCTTATATTAATGAAACTTGAGTAATGTAGAATCATTAGGGAATGTTAAAATTTCCATATAGTTGAAAAATTATCTCTTTCAGTACCTAAATCATTTTTATTATTTTTGCAACTTTGTCTTTCAAAAATGGATCACTCATTATTAGCTTTTGCAATAATATGATGAACATTAACATTTTTTTGATGATTCACAACTATCATTATTAACTTATTCTACTCTGCTATCCTACAGTGATGTAGGGTCACAGGGTATATTGTGCATTGTTTTCACCTATAAACCATAACTTCATCCCACACACTGAGGTTCTTGTCTCTTTTCCCTTAGTTTTTTTCTGTGGCTCCCCTTCATGCTAGGCTCCATCATCTTGTCCCTTAAAGCTGGCTTTAGGTTTAGGAACCAGAGAGGATTAGTAATAATTATATTGTCAGAATGATAAAAATAATAGTAATGTTATTATTTTGAAAGAAACATCTATGCATTACATCCATTATTTCATTTAACTTTCACAACAATCCCATGAAGTAACAGGTATCATCCCATTTTATAGATGAGGAAACTAAGACTCAGAGATTAAGAAATTTGGCTCAAATCACTCAGCTACTAAATGGGAAAACAAAGATTTGAACCAAGATTCTTTTAATTTTATGGCTTATAATTGGACAAGGCTCTCAGAGGGTCTACTGTGAAGTGTTAGTATGTGTACTATGTAACATCTATTTTTGGCTACTCTGAGGCCCTTTTTGCTTATTTCCTGATTCTTGGCTGTATTTTAGAAAAACTAGATTACATTATATACCAATTTATGAATAGGTTATTTGGCAATGACTGTTACTATGTGATGAAAATAATTTCCAAGATACACTCCTGGCAACAGCTATGTTCACTGTAGATGACCCATAGAATTGTGATTGGTAGTCCTGATTGGTAATACTTCAAATGTCTTTTTGAATATCTCTGTGTCTAAAATGAAAGAGGTTAATTACATTCTTAATGTACTGTATGTGGGAAGAGCAAAGCTAAATTGTTCTTGAGCTTTTTATACTTCTTGTTCTACTATTAAGGAGCAATTACTTTTAAATTCTTATCTTTAGACAAGTATAAATTCTGGACAAGTAAAAGGAAGCCCACTTAAACTTCTAAACTATTTTATTATAGCAAACTAACACACATAATAAGAGTGAGGAGGGAATGCATAATACTTTCCTTCTACTGTATTTAAAACCAATTTAAGTTATCTTTTACATCTTGCAGACAGGTACTGTGATTTCTCTAAAGGTACTCATTTAAAAAGCATTCCATTACAACAAAACATTTTATCATGCACTGCTATCATGAGTGTCCTATTACAAGACTGTGAAGCTTTTGTTTAAGTTCTGGTAAGCCATTTCCTTCTAACTCAGCACCTATTGTTCAGTTCTCCTCTTGAGATCAGAATGTAACAGCATTTATACAATGACTGAGGTTGCAGAGTGTTATGACTTTAAGGGAGGAGAATAAATGTTAGGAACTGATGAGAGCGTTAAGTTGAAGTGGTAAAAAGATAAACTGAAAATAAAATAGTACCAAAATTATACATCACAGGTGCTGAGATTGACTTAAATAATAGATATTACAAATAATTCTCCTCTAGAGGTGAGGGCAACTAATATCAGCTTCTTTCTCACTACAAAAAGAACAGTCAATTCAATTTTTGAGGTTACTGAGAAGCACACTGACATGCTTTTGGGATGTCCTCTGTATTCTAATCAAATTAGTACTGCCTACAGGGATGGGAAAAAATGCCTGTGCACTCACAACATAATAATATTTACTTAAGACAAAATATTCTTAATAAGAATGATTCAAATTCAATAGTCTCAATAATAAAAGGACTTTGTTAGCAGTAGCCATATTGGGGCAACTACAGAAATATAATGCCAGGAATTTTACATTCTATCAAATTGTGGAGAAGACTTTAGGGTTAATCTTAACTTCATACTTAAATGGTAAAATCATGGTGATAAAGCCTAATCCTAGACCTGATGAGAGGTAACCAATAAATCGGGGAGTTGAGGAGGGATGCCTTTATACTTAAAAAAGGTTTCTGAAATTTATGATGTTCCCATAGCTCACTCCTAACAACTGATGTCTCACCTCTACTCTCTCTTAGGGTTCACATGAATACCCATCAGAGTATAATTCTGAAACGAAAGCATAATTACTGTTGTCCCTGACAGCATGGAGGTGTGCTAGAATTTGAATGCTCACCTCTACACTGAAGCCTTTGAATGGGGAAGGAAAAGTTTATAGAGTAACAGGTCTGAACAGGCAAACTATTGCTTAAAGACATGGCCACACATTTTCATCAACACCATTGTTTGGCATTCTTTGAGGATTTATAACTGATTACAGAACCTCCATCAGCCCTTCCTTAGGGAGTTATTAGCTTTAGGAGATGTGCCAGATCTTGGTATGTGGTTATTCTTCTTTTTCCCAGGAGGTGGTAAGAAGCAGTATGAAAGAGTACTTATGAAGTATTTTTGCAAAGGGAAGAAAAATTGAATCTGAATCTAATCAAGCTTTTAGATCTAACTTCTAGTCCATACAATATGCTGGAAAGAGAGCAGAACAAGTTCACCACCACCACAACGGAGCCATTAGCCAAATCCATTTGTTAGGACAAATGATTCAGTTTCTTCAGCAAGTCAATGGCATGAAAAAAGGAGGGTAGAGGTAAATGTTCTTATTCAATACAGATTTAGTAACCAAATACAGCTTGTGGAACTGATGAATTCTAATTCAAATAAAGCATGTAAGAAGGCATTCTCTCTTTTTTTTAATTTATTTTTTTTATTTTGAGAGACAGAGAGAGAATACGAGCTGGGGACAGGGGCAGAGAAAGGGAGAATGGGAGAAAGGGAGAGAAAGGGAGAGAAAGAGAGAGACAGAGAGAGACAGAGAGAGAGCGAATCTTAAGCAGGCTCTACACTCAGCACAGAGCCCGATATGGGGCTTAATCCCACAACCCTGGGATCATAACCTGAGCCAAAATCAGGAGTTGGATGTTCAACCAACTGAGCCATCAAGGCTCCCCAAAGACATTCTTTTTCTTAACATTTGGGAGAATTTTGAATATGATCAGAGTATTAGATGATATTAACATACTCTTATTTATTTTGTTAGGTAAGAATACCACTGTGATTACACAAGAGAATGCTGCTGTTATCGTTATTATTATTTGAGATGTATACCAAAATGACATTGTAGAATTTGCTTTAAAGCAATAAAAAAACAAAAAAACCCAAAAACAAACAAACAAACAACCCAACAAACAATCTAGCCTTATGTTCTCTCAAAAAGGGAAGGGAGGATTGATAAAACAGTCTGGGAAAATGGTGATAGTTACTGAAGCTAGGTGATGCGTACACGGGGGTTTCACTGTACTCCTTATTTTTGTGCATTTTGAGAATTTTCATACTAAAATGTTTTTGAAAGGAGAGAAAGCAGCAGTATGGAGAGAAAGAGAAAAAGAGAAAGAAGGAACTAGACATGGGAACTACAGAGAAAAGGTTTGGAAAATTGCTTTGCTTTGTTTATAATAAACCCAGTGACTCATAAAGAAGATGAATTCCCATTTCAGGTAGGCGCTACACTGATGCAAGGAATTCTAATACTATTTCTTTTATTAGAATAAATAATCCATAATAGAAAATGTAAAAAGAAAACATTTAAAACTTTGTTAGTCAGAGCAAGCCAAGCCAACCCCATATATGAGATAACAAGATTATTTTCATACCCTGGTTTCATAAAAACCCTGCCAAAATGGATCTGAGCATGAAGATCAATGTCCAGCACCTGCTTGAGATAGTCCTGCAAATATGAAAAATAATCACTTTACTTTCAAACATTCTAATATCAGACTTTCAAAACTTCAAATGAAAATAAAATGAATTTATAAGATTGAAATGAAAAGAAACACCTTATTTTAGTGAGTTTGATTTACTTAAGACAAATATTCCTTCATCTCTTCATTCTTGTCATTCATTTATTCTTCAATATTGAGTACCTGGTATATGCTGAGTACTAATCTGGGTACAGGGGGATATGGGCTTGAGCAAAAGAGACAATGTCCCTGCTTTCATAAAAAATACATTCTAGTACAATTAGATAATAAACCAAATAACCACATTAGCATATAAATCATTACTTGATAGGTTACTGTTTCTCTTTTAATATAGAATTTTATGTCTGAGAAAGGATGTTAGCAAATAAGAAGCTTAAGAAGTTGTGCTGGGGCAGGGAAACCACATGTATGTATACTATATTATTTTACTTAATGGACTTAAAATAATGCACACATTCCTTGAGGAAAGACTTGGACATTTGCCCACAGACTGCCAAATCTAAGTAAGTCAACTAAAATAAAAAATAGGGAGGGAGCTCTGAATCAGAGTAAAGGGAGTTTAATTGTTCCAAATGTATATTCTGCCAACAAAAACACAACCAGCTTAAAGTTACAACCAATCCACAGTGGTTTGACAAAACCTGACCTTTGAAAATGAAAGGCAACACTGCCATGCGGTTGGTTTTGTAGACATAAAGAAAACAAACTGCAGTCTTTAAAATTTCTCAACCTCTAGCTCTATTGCTGAGTGTCCTATTCATTAATCTAAGAGTAAGTCTAGTCACTTACTAAAATTTAAATATTGTACAAGCTTAGGATACTTTATTTTAAAAATCTGTTCCCTTCTATCTCCACAGCCTCAGCCAACATCATCTCACCTGGATTACTGAAATATGTCTCCTTGGCAATAGTCTTGCCCTCCTCCAATTCATTCCCCCCCACAGTAGTAAGAGAGATCTGAAAACAAATCTGATCAAGTCACCATATAATACTTCAAAACTTTCTGGTTTCCAGGAAAGAGTCTCATCTTTTTAATATCATATCTATGATTCTTGTATCTTCTAGCCCCCTTTTATCAATCATTGCTCTCATCAGGCAATCCTCCTCCCATCCAACCCCGTATTCGTCAATCTCTCTCTCTCTCTCTCCAGTTTGAAACTTTCTTGCCTCCATTCTTTGAAAATGTTCTTACTTCTGTCTAGAATACTCTTTCTTTCTACCTTCCTCTCTCCACAGTTTATCTCAGTTTCACTTATCTTCTCAGCCTCCCCTTCATTCCTAAGGCTAGATTTGGACAAAAGATTGTTTATGTTTATTTTGAGGCTATGTTGTTACATACAAATTTAGAATTATTATCTTTTTCTGATGAACTGATCCATTTAAATATATGAACTGTCCCTCCCAATAATCTACAATCCTGCTTACCTTAATTTTCTCTGATATTAATACAGCCACACCAGCTATCTTTTATTGCAATTTTTTTCTAATCTTTTCTTTCAATTTGCTGTATCTTTCCATTTAAGGTGGGCCCTTTATTACCATGATACAATTTATTGTCTTTTCATAATCCAGGATGACAATTTTTAATCGGAGGATCTAGTCCATTTACATTTAATACAATTTCTGCTACATTTGGGTTTAAGACTATCACCCTACTATTTGTTACTTCTGTTTTTATTTCATCTTTTCTTCTTTTGAATTCACCATTTTTTTTGTTATTTTAATTTCTTTCTCTTCAATTAGCTTGTTAGTTACTAGTTTTTTTATTATTATTTTAGTGGTTATTTTAATTTTTTTTAATGTTTATTCATTTTTGAGAGACAGAGTGCAAGCAGGGGAGGGGCAGACAGAGAGGGAGGGAGACACAATCCAAAGCAGGCTCCAGGCTCTGAGCTGTCAGCACAGCCTGATGAGGGGCTCAAAGTCACAAACCACAAGATAATGACCTAAGCCAAAGTTGGATGCTTAATTGACTGACCCATCCAGGCGTCCCCTATTTTAGTGGTTATTTTAGAGATTATAATATGCATCCTTGAATTATTATAGTATACTATAATTTGATATTTTTATTACTTCCCAGACAATGCATGAGACTTAAAATATGCTAACTACATTTATTCCTCTCTGCTTTTTGTGCTACAATGTACCATATGTTCTATATAAATATTTAGTATATATAATATTTAGTATGTATATATTTAGTGTATGTATGTGTGTATATATATAACTATTATATATATTTCTCTATATATTATACAAACATATACTCTACATTTATGATTTAATATGTAATATTTATATACAAACCAATTTTAACTTCATAAGACATTATTATTTTATACAATCAATAGTCATTTACATTTACCCACATATTAACACTTCTTTTTGTTCTTTAGTCCTTTCTGCATTTCCACACCTACACAATATTTCTGACTAAAAAATTCCAGTCTTTGCTAAGGCTGGTATATTTCCTATTTGTCCTTATTCCTAGAGCACTTCAAAGGTTTAAACTAAGAGCCTGAGATATTTGCCAGGGCCCCTCCCCACTGCAGGCCCTGAACTAAGACTGCTAAAATTCTGTTTATTTTCTTAGCCTCTTATCTACTCTGTTATGGTTGGCTTCTTGGCCTCTTCTACCATTACACCTCCCCCCATCCCTCTGGCTTAGGAATTAGTAAATGCTTTGAGGAAAAATGTGGCAGAGAATTCTAGTGTTACTTCTCTGTCCTTCGCTTTTCTCTGAGATCTTGGTGCCTTAAATCCTGGATACCTCGGTTGTTCTCTTCAGACACCTGCTTTTTCTTCTCTTTTTTTAATTTAAAAATTTTTAAAAATTTATATAGCTTTTATAGTTGTTCTTGGTGGGAAGCTTCGTCCAAATAAGCCACTGTATTATAGTAGGAGCATAAATCTCCAGACCTTATGTGCTGTTATAACACTATGTCCTTCTGATATCACACACATAGGTTATACTGCAATTGCCTGATGATTGGTATATATACTTTACTGGACTATACAGTTTGTAAGCGTAGAAACCTTGTGTATATATAACAAACCCCTAGTGAATAGCACATGCCTTTCATTCACTCATTTCTTAGTTTGACAAATATTTTTGAGTGCCTATTATACATCAGGAATTCTATATGTGCTAGAGATTTAATGGTGAAGAAGAATAAACAGGACACAAAGATGTTCTGTTGTGTTTTACTGGTGAAGACAGACTAAAATAAGTAAAGCAACAAATAAAATAATTATAAAGTGTGGTACATGCTATGAAAGAAATAAACAGGTACTAGGATAGAGAATAATTGGGTGGGGTAGCAGATAAGGAAAGGCCATTTTAAAAGAGGTGGTGAGGATGAGAAGGATTCAGCCATATGAAGGATTCAGCCATACTTCCAGGCAGAGGGAAGTACATACTAAAGCTTCTAAAGCAGTAAAGAATGTGCCTAGAACTAAAAAGACAATGAGTAGGAAAGAGGCATAAGATGAGGTTGGAGAGACAGGCAGAAGCTATACTGTAGGCTTTAAAGGTTATGATACAGAGTTTTAGAAAGCAGACATGCTCATTACATATTTGCTAAATGAATGGAAGTATTTTATTTTTCTTGAAAACAAAAAACCTCTCTGTTGTTAAAAATGTCCTTTTCATTCTTTGTGAACATGAAGGAATGCTTAATCTTGCTGTGACAGAGGGAAAGCTTGTACCAGACATAGCCATAAAGGCTGAGAATCATCATTGTTTTTAAGTTTTTGTCTACCTATAGAAGCAGCAAGGATCTCTGTCTGATATTCTGAAAGCTGGAGTCAGATAGGAAGAAGAAAAAGGAATGGATGAAGAAGCAAGGCCTTTTCCACAACTCAGGTAAGAACAAACAACATTAGACAAGTTGCAAAAGACTTTAAAATGGGCAACAAAGATTATTGGATGTCCAGTGTAGCACAAACTTCTGGCTTATTTATGTGTTTCATCATCTTTGAGCTATTTTACAAAAATTAAGCTTTAGAAATGGAATATTATTCAGCTATAAAAAGAATGAAATCTTGTCATTTGCAACAACATGAATGGAGCTAGACAGTATAATGCTAAGCAAAATAAGTCAGAGAAAGACAAATAACATATGATTTCACTCATATGTGGAATTTAAGAAGCAAAACAAACAACAAAGGGGAAAAATGGGAGGGACTGAGTGGGGGAGAGAGAGAGAGGGATGGAGGGAGGGAGGGAGACATAGAGAGAGAGAGAGAGAGAGAGAGAGAGAGAGAGAGAGACACTCTTAATTATACAGACCAAACTGATGGTTCCCAGAGGGGAGGAGGAGGGAATGGGTGAAATAGGTGATAGGGATTAAGGAGTGCACTTATGACGAGCACAGGATGATGTACGGAAATGATGAATTACTACATTGTACACCTGAAACTAATACAACACTCTGTGTTAACTAACTGGAATTAAACTGAAATCTTGAGAAAATTTAAGCTGTAGAAAACTGATGATAAACAAGATTATTATTCATCTGAGTCTGAGAGGTGTTGGAAGGGGTAATCCAAGAGCCTCTCATCCCCAACTCTCCAGTTTTAGCAGGATCTAGAGAGAAGAGCCCCCATCTTAGGGCCACAGTAAAGTTTGCTTTACCAGGAGGAAGAAGACAAACATACCAAAACAATTATATTGTCTCTTAAATTAAAAGGTGCTCTGTTCTGATGGACTTAGATAAATAACTGCTTATATAAATAGAATATTCCTAAAATTATCAGGCTAGAAGAAAATTTAACATATTTTAAATCAGCTACATTAAAAGGTATTCTTATAATTTTAAGAATCAAAGATCACAAGTTAAGGTAAATCTTTAGCAAATGAGATAAGTTTTAGTTATTAAAAAAACCCACCAATGTTCTTTTTCTTATTTATCAATGTTAAGTATAATTAGGTAAATATTTTTTATTTTGCTTGGGTTTGTTTTTCCTAAACTTACATAGGTTTATTCATCAAATAAGCTAATGCTATTTCTATATATTTTAAGAATGTGAAAAATGTAATATTGGGTACAATATAATTGACTCTGTATCCTGACAAACTTTAAATTTCAATAGTAATTATGTTTGTAGTATGTCAGCTTGAAAATAATTTTCAAGATCTTTAAGTAACTTAAAATCTTATTGAACTGATATTAAATTAACTTAATCAATGAATAATCATCAGACATCCGGATGATTTCTAAGACAGAATCCTGGGTCATTGATAACTAAGCATAATTTCAGTTAATATACAGGTCTTCCTTCACTCATGATGGAGTTACCTCCTGAACCTGCTGTAAGTTGAAAATATCATAAGTTGAAAATACATTTAATAAAGCTAACCCACCGAACATGACAGCCTAGCCTAAGCTACCTTAAGTGTGCTCGGAACATTTACATTACAGAACCCTTCTGTAAAGCCTATTTCATAACACAGTGCTGAATATCTTATGTCATTTATTGAATACTATACTGAAAGTGAAAAAGAGGATGGTTGTGTGGGTACAGGATGGTTGTAAGTTTATCAGTTGTTTGCCCTTGGGATTGTGGCTGACTGTGAGCTGCGACTTGCTGTGGCTGCCCAGAATCACGACAGAGTATTGCCCTGCATATCGCTAGGCTGGGAAAAGATCAAAATTCAAAATTTGAAGTCTGGTTTCTACTAATGTGCATCACTTTTGCACCATTGTAAAGTTGAAAATTCATTAGGTTGAACTACCATAAGTTGGGTACCATCCACACTTTTGTTTGAAAGTTAATATACTTTGTTTCTTACTTTTATATGCTAGGGAGAAGCTATATCTTTAGGTCATGTTAATTAATATGTTTGTTCATCTGTACTACATCAGGAAAGTACAGAAAGGATGCATGTGGCTGTAGAAAGTTATATTCTGTGTGTTTATGAACTTTGCTAGTCTTCTCAAATGCCTACATATGATTTCTCAATTATCTAGTTTTCACTGTGAAAGATAAAATTAGTTATTTCCTTAAACATTTTGATGAAATATGGGTGGTTATAATTATGCTAGTAACATTAATGACAGAGAAGTATAACGATGTGTGTTCTTTTGTTTTTCAAGGAAAAAAGAGTATTTTTTTTTAAAGTCCAACCAGCCCTCAAAATATTTGATCTCAGGACACTTTACACGCTCTTAAATTAAAATTTATATGGATCCCTAGAGCTTTTGTTTATGTAGGTTATGCCTATTGATAGTTACTGTATTAGAAACTAAAACTAAAATATTAAAAAAAATGTTGGCTCATTTGGAAACAGCAATGATAAGGTCATGCTGTGTTTATATAAGTAACTTATTTTTTATGCATTGTTCTATAATTTTGACAATTCCTTTAACATTTGGCTTAATAGAAGTCAGTTGGATCCTCTTACTTGTTTCTGTGTTGAGTCTGATGAGATATTACACAATATACAGTCACTCGAAAAACTCACTGTACATTTATGAGAGAAAGAGAATAAAAAATTCAGATAAAGTCTTAGGAATAGTTCTGACCTTGCAGACCCACTTAAAGGGTCAAGGGACCCTTGTTCTTTGTTCTAAAGTAAAGTGGTGGTTTGTTGCAAAATATAAAATAACATAATAAAGGGCAAAACTTTGAAAGACACTTTCATTTGCCTTGGTTTATAATACCTGTGTCTGAAATGAAGCTGAGAACTATTTTAAAATTTTAGTAAGTTCATTCAAATTTGATGAGCTTATTTCTTTAGTTTAGTGATTAATGTTTTCCCCATGAAACTAAAGGTTATTCTTTTTGTGTAATCTTCCTTTTGTGCTTTATGTTTATTTTGCCTTTTTTTAAAAGAAATAAAAAATAAAAAATGAAGTTTCCTCATTTATGAATGAGCTAAGATTTTTTACGATCATGCTACTTTCTATGCTTATTTCCAAATATTTTATTGTTGCTTTGAAAAATTAGGCAACTAGTATTGTTTCTCAGGTATTCATGATCCTATCTTAAAAGTTTTTTTTTAATGTTTATTTATTTTTGAGAGAGAGATAGAGACAGAGAGTGATTGGGGCGGGGGGGGGATGTGGAGCAGAGAGAGAGACACAGAATCCAAAGCAGGCTCAAGGCTTTGAGCTGTCAGCATAGACCCTGCCGCAGGGCTTGAACTCACGAACTGTGAGATTATGACCTGAGCCAAAGTTGGACACTTAATCAACTGAGCCACCCAGGCGTCCCTCATGATCCTATCTTAATTGAGAACTCAATTCTTTTTTGACAGCTCTTTTGATTTTGCCTTCTAAAGATCAGATCTAAATTTAGTAAAAGGTAAAAATTTCAGAATATCTTTTACATCTAAAACTGTCTTTGAAATTTCCTAGAGGGTCCCTAGAAAATCACAAAGATTTCTTTTTTCATCTTATAAAAAGATATGTTAGAAAGATTTAGGTTTCTTCGATATGTTACCATTGTAAGAGGTTCATGGGTGGGGAGTTGCTGTCATATCTGAGAAGACATGCTCAGTGTGCCCAAGGTTAGATCCATATATGTGGAAGTTCATATAAATAGTTTAGAAATTGTGTAGAGATTTGGCAATGCCTTACTGCCCATATATGTTTGCACTCTCAGCGGGAACACATAAAAACCTTTATGAAATAGGTACATACTGTATCTCAATGGAGAATTTTACTTATCTTCTATTCTGAAATTATTAGTTACAGCAACACATTAAGTACAGCCATACAGTGTCTGTCATCTTTGGAAAGTTTCTGTTTTACTCTAATGCTTGCTTAAAGGCTCTGCTTTTTTTGTACCTGCAACAAAGACAGATTCAGAGCACTAGGGAAAAGGACCTTCTGACATTTCAATTTGAACTTCTGACACTTCAAATAATAGTCTCTTGGGTACAGGCACCTGAGGTGATACAGCTGAGATAACTTTTATATAGTACCAGTAGACTCTGTCAGGAGTCCCAGGACTCTTTAGAATAGAAGCAGATGGCTTCATGAAAGCGGACTGCTAACCCAAATATAGCAGAACAAGAATGACACAGGACTGAAATAAACAATAAGTGAAATTTTATTGTATTTATTTGTTTGGAATACTGATTAATTTTAATAGTCTATTGCTGTATGGCTCTAGATTTGCAAAACAAAGTCAAGAAGGCCTATATGGTTAATGAACACTTTTGCTGTTAAATAATCAGGGCAAGCCTTTGAGACCAGCCTTTTTTGATCAATAATGATCTTTATGATTATTTTGATCATATGAGATAGGAGGGAGACACTGTCAGGAAAAAATTAAGAGACTTTCAAATAGACAAAAAAAAAAAAAAAAAAATTACTGGGTGTCCAGTGCAGTGTATCCTCCTTGGTTATCTGTGCCTTTCATTGTCTTTGAGCTATTTTACAATCCTGTAGGTTGTGAAAGATTTATAGTGATGTAATCATTCTTTTAAAAATGTTTATTAATTTATTTTGAGAGAGAGAGAAAGAGACGGCAAGTATGGGGGAGAGGCAGAAAGTGAGGGAAAGAGAATCCCAAGCAGGCTCTGTGCTGACAGTGTGGAGTCTGACGCAGGCTCAATCTCACGAACTGTGAGATCATGACGTGAGCCAAAACCAAGAGTTGGAGGCTTAACTGACTGTATAGTACTCTGCATAGTAATGCATATAAATTCTTTAGTTTTCATAGCAAAAAGCAGATACTATGTACTTGAAATTGTCAGTATTTTACAAAAGTAAACACTTGGGGGCAGAGGGAGGTGGAAATAGGAAAAGATTTTGAGGGAAGCAACTGTGGAAGAGCCATTTTTTCTTGGCTGAGAAGAGGATTGAGGTCTGTGGGTCTCACAAGCATTAGGAGCTCCTTCCCCTTGCCCTAAGGCTCCCAGCTTCCCCATGATCCCAGTGTGTCTAGCAAGTCCCAAAGGAGCAAATAACTGAGACCTAATGGCACTAGAGAGATGCTCTAGGTGTATCCGGTGCAGACTGGTGACCACATGTGTCTTCCTGATCTGCTGTTGGCCTCTTAAGCCCTTTACGGTTTCTTGGCATAATCCTTGGAGTGGGTGAGTTCCATAATGGCTTCATAAAATTTCTTGCCTCTTCTGTAGCATAGGTGCTCATAGTAGGATTTAAGTTGAATCAAGTAAATAAATTTCTTGCACACCTGAGTTTCTGCACACAAGATTCATGCTTGTTACATAATGCTTTTTGGATCTTTCCTTGACCTCCCTGCCTTTTCAGCGACTGGTTTTCAGGCTTAGCCCTTGGGCTGAAGCAGATGTTCTGTTTCTTATGCTTTTCTTTCCTCCTGCCACTGAGTACAACTGAAATTCTTTTTTGGCAACTAGAAGGTTGGCAGGAGTCTGCAGCACTTAGGCTTTATGTCTTTCTTCCCAGTTCCTTTTTTGTCTCATTCTCACTCAAGGAGGAAGAAAGGACAATTATTAGCTCCCATGGTATACTATGGGATGCCTAGTTCCTAAAATCTCCTCCCTAGTAAACTAAAGGTTTAGTGTAAGTATTTTACCATACAGATAGTAAAATAAATAAAACCAATGTGCTTTACTATATTGCTTCTTTATTTTTAAGTCCCTAGGAAAAATCACATATTTGTGAGCACTAATAAAGAAGGTTAAGGTTGAGAAGTGTTCTGTCCTTACCAGAGTTGAGTCACAATTGCCAAACCTATGTATGCTATAAGCTAGTTGCTTTCAGAAATATTGGAGAAGACAAACTTCAGGTTTGTCAAACAAGTATTGTTCTATAATTAAGCTCATTTGCAACCAAGATAAATTATACATGAAATACTCCCTGGAAACAAATTTAACATTAAGTACTCTTTTAAAAAATTTTTGTTTTTAATGTTTATTCATTTTTGAAAGAAAAAGAGAGAGCACAAGCAGGGCTGGGGCAGAAAGAGACAGAGGGACACAGAATGCAAAGTAGGCTCCAAGCTCTGAGCTGTCAGCACAGAGCACGATGCAGGGCTGTACCTCACAAACCATGAGACCATGACCTGCCAAAGTTGGACACTTAGCCGACTGAGACACCCAGGTGCCCTAACATTAAGTACTCTTAACTTCAGGGTTTGCTCTTGTGTTACCACAGGGAGTTTGATGGTAATGAAAACAGACAGGCTGAAAATTATTTCTTATAGCTCTATGACAATGCAGACTTCAGCCCTGGCCTTTGTGATCTCAAAAGAGGTCTGCAGCAATTTGCTCCACCTGGGGCTAAGGTGTCTTCTGTGAGACGCTAAGACTAACCTAGCCATCTGTCTGCTATAAGGAGAATACCTACCCACACTTCAACACTTTCATTCTTGGATGTAATCTGAGATGGTTGTCTTAGACTGAGATCCTCTATTTTTCTTCTATGGTTTTTGGCCACTTAAGGGCTGTTTGTAAACACTCTAAAACTAGTTGTGAATGAAAGCTAGACATTCTCTATTCACACAACTGAATTCTGCTAAAGAGTAAGGTTATACATTTAGGCAGTTTTATAGCTAGAGAGGGCAGAGACCAAGAACAATCATATATATAAGATCTAGCCTAAAATTAATTATGCTCTTGGAAAATCTGAATTTTAGTAAAAACTGCCATTATGAAAATATTCTTATAATTTTTCAGTTTAGTCATTAATATGAAAAAATAAAAGATGGAAAGGGATTATAGGTCAGTAAAAACATTTTGTGTTCTGAAATATTTTTGAGCCAAAACATCAGGTTGGTTACTGTAGTAAAGTATATTTTGCTTTTATAACATTATTCAGTAGTCCCAATAATCATCATGAACCAACACATTTCATTAAGATATATAAATTTAATGATACTGGGACACTGGAATTAGGATTTTTAAAAGACTAAGCATATATTTTATGCAAATATACTTAGTCTTATAAAATCCTATATATGCTTATATATATATATGTTTGCATTTTATTTCCTTCATTTATTATGATTATGAGCCTTATTATTTGTCAAAAGGGGCAATGGAATGCCTAATTCTGTCTTTCTTCCCTCTGGGAAGCTAAGGGTTATCAGGTTTGGAATATGTGGCAGGGGAGGACAGCATCTTGGAGCTTTATCTTGGGGTTAAATATCATGTATAAAGGAAGTCCTAATGTTACAGCAAAGTTGAGCAAGCAAAGAAACAGAAATCTACAGGGGAACATTGGAACCATTTTGCTTGCTGTGGGATTCTCCAAGTTGCTCCTGATCTACCCATACTACATCCCTTTTAGAATGCCCAGAAATTTCTGAAGCCCTAGGGATTTCCAGATTTGTGCAGGTCTGGTTATGGGTAACAGATATGTACCAGACTTTAGTTAATAAACCATATGCAAGGACATTACAGCAGATAGATTTTCATGAATCCCATTTTTTCATACCTTTTCCCCCATGGATACACCCCCTGATGTGATGATGACATCAGCACGACTGATACCCTCATTCAAGGCATTGAGTAAGTCATCTGGGCTGGAAAGAAATAAAGACAAATAAGTTAATCATAAGGACAAGATTTTACATATGAGTGCCAACTTAAAACTAAACCACTTTATTCACTGGGTAGGCATTAACATAGGTATAGCATTATACTATGTATGAAGTGGCAATCAAAAAGGTCTCTGTCCAATAGGAGCCTAAGTCTTACTGCAGAGAAAGGACATCATAAGTGCAGAAATAGTGGCTACTGATAATTTCACAGGACTTTTTGTTCTAACAAGGAAGAGACATTGAGGTGTTGGTAGGCTGTCTAACCATCTCAGTTTGCCTAGGATAATCCCAGATTTAGTACTGAAAGTTACATGTCCTAGGAAATCCCAGGCAAATCAGGACAGTGCATGACACTAGATATTGGAGAGGTCACACAAGACTCTTTAGAGGGGATATGACTTAAGTTAGTTAGACCTTGAGAAATGGGCTGGATGTTTACAGGTGGAAGGAATGAGAAAAGGCTTTATAAAAAAGAATATCAGCCTGCAATGCAGCCTCACTGGGGATTAATATGGAGAAAATAAACTGTCTAGAATAGTCATGTAAGTCTATTTTCCATTTGAGTCTGAAAGCAGGAAAGACCAGGGTCTCAGCTCAGACAATTGGGCAGGAGGATTTCCCTCTTACTCAGTCTTTCTTCTATTCAGGTCTTCAGTTGATTGGATGAGACCTAGCAACATCAGAAAGGGCAACCTGCCTTAGTTACTGATTCAAATGTTGGTCTCATCCAGAAACACCCTCACAGGCACACCTAGAATAATGTTTGGCCAAATGTCTGGGCACCTGATGGCCCTGTCAAGTTGACATATCAAATAAACCATCAGAGTCAGACTATGAAGGGCCTGTTGACCACAAGAAATTTACCTTTATCCTCTGCACAATGGAACATCTTTAACATATTAAATAGGACAATGACATAAGCAGGTTTGAGATTTAGAAACTGAATTCTGTAGGAGTCTGGGGGAACTAGCATGGGCAAGGGCAGTCAGGAGGCTTCTGCAGTGATCAGGACATGGGGTGTCAGCTTGGGGAGCAGGTTGTGATGGAGACTGAGAGAAATGATATACTCCAGAGATATTTAGAACTTAGTATTGGATACGGGAGAGGGGGAAGAAGGAGAGGTCAGGGCTGAACCCAAGTTTCTAGCCTTGACAACTACAAGGAAGGGAAGGGAAGGGAAGGGAAGGGAAGGGAAGGGAAGGGAAGGGAAGGGAAGGGAAGGGAAGGGAAAGATGTAGAATGACTGGGATAGGATAGTATTTTGGAGGGCCCTTAAGCTCAAGAATTGGGACTTCATCTAACAAGAAAAGGGTGGTGGTGGGGGGGTTCCCTAGAAATATGAAAAGGCAGTAGGTATTTATTGGGGAAAAAAGGGTAGGAGAAAAAACTAGGAAGGCAGAGACTGTATGAAATATTCTGAGAGGGTAAAAGGACAGGATGAACATCAGGAATTGAAACTAGGCAGATTCCTGTTAGTCAACTGAAAAGACAAATATACAGGACCATTGCTTGCACAGGTCAAAGGCCTGGGAAGAAGAGGTGGAGCAAAATCAAGAGTCTATCCTCTGGAGGTTAGGAGGGTTACAAAGGCATACTTTGAGATTGATGAAGCAAGAAATAAAACAAAGTGCCAGGCATGAGTGCTTATGGGCAGATAGGAAGGCAAGGGTGAGCTAAAAAGAACTATCTAGTTACTATCTGAAACTATAATGCACTGCACTTGCATTCCTCTTTAAATGACAGAGTGCAGGAAGGGAGGCTTTTGAGGAATATCTGTCTAGCAATACCCTTGTTTTCTGAGAACTTCTTACCTGTGCAGAGGGGATGTTCTCTTTCTCTCCCCTGGACATTCAACATGTACATCGAAAAAGGGAGCAATCCTAGCTTCTGCTTTTCTAGTTCTAGTTGAGGCCTATTTTGCTCCTGGGTTCCACGAGATAGCCCTACATCTTCCCATAAACCCCTCCTTTTTTTTTTATTATATGAAATTTATTGTCAAATTAGTTTCCATACAACACCCAGTGCTCATCCCAAAAGATGCCCTCTTCAATGCCCATCACCTCCCCTCCCCTCCCTCCCACCCCCCATCAACCCTCAGTTTGTTCTCAGTTTTTAAGAGTCTCTTATGCTTTGGCTCTCTCCCACTCTAACCTCTTTTTTTTTCCCTTCCCCTCCCCCATGGGTTTCTGTTAAGTTTCTCAGGATCCACATAAGAGTGAAAACATATGGTATCTGTCTTTCTCTGTATGGCTTATTTCACTTAGCATCACACTCTCCAGTTCCATCCATGTTGCTACAAAGGGCCACATTATTTCATTCTTTCTCATTGCCACGTAGTACTCCATTGTGTATATAAACCACAATTTCTTTATCCATTCATCAGTTGATGGACATTTAAGCTCTTTCCATAATTTGGCTATTGCTGAGAGTGCTGCTATAAACATTGGGGTACAAGTGCCCCTATGCATCAGTATTCCTGTATCCCTTGGGTAAATTCCTAGCAGTGCTGGGTCATAGGGTAGGTCTATTTTTAATTTTTTGAGGAACCTCCACACTGTTTTCCAGAGTGGCCGCACCAGTTTGCATTCCCACCAACAGTGCAAGAGGGTTCCCGTTTCTCCACATCCTTTCCAGCATCTCTAGTCTCCTGATTTGTTCATTTTGGCCACTCTGACTGGCGTGAGGTGATATCTGAGTGTGGTTTTGATTTGTATTTCCCTGATGAGGAGCGATGTTGAGCATCTTTTCAGGTGCCTGTTGGCCATCTAGATGTCTTCTTTAGAGAAGTGTCTATTCATGTTTTCTGCCCATTTCTTCACTGGATTATTTGTTTTTTGGGTGTGGAGTTTGGTGAGCTCTTTATAGATTTTGGGTACTAGCCCTTTGTCCGGTATGTCATTTGCAAATATCTTTTCCCATTCTGTTGGTTGCCTTTTAGTTTTGTTGATTGTTTCCTTTGCTCCATAAACCCCTCCTTTGCTTAAGCTAGCCTCATGTTTTTTTGTTAACTTCAAATCAAATGGTAACTCTGTGCGATAGCATATATTTCCCCAAATTTCTCTTGGTAGTGAAGTTTTTTCATGTCCCTTTACCTTAATGCACTATTTGATGGGGGAGGGAGGGAAAGAGAAGGAGGTAAAAGGTGCGGAAGAGAAGTAGAAGATTTGTAACTAGAACATCATTTCACTCTTTTTCCAGGGGTGACAGAGGTAAGGAGAGGAGCTTGAGATTCATCTGAGAGGCTACCTTCAGTTCTCCAAGGTTCTATAAGAGATAAGCCAACTGGGAGGTGGTATAGCACAGAGATCAAGAGTACGCTTTAAAGTCAGATGCCTGAGTTTAAATCCTGGGGCTACTACCTGTTAGATGGAGAACCTTGGACAAGTTGCCTAACTTCTCTGTGCTTCACCTTTCCTTCTACAAAGTAGAGATAATATAGGGTTGTTATGAGGATTAAGTGACATAATACATATAAAACAGTTTATGGAATAGTATGCAGTCCAAACTAAGTTTTAAAAGAAAGGTTAGTTGTTGTTATTATTGCTGCACTACTGACAGAAGCTTATCATATAAACACACCTAACAATCTGGCAGAGTTCAACTTTAGCATGTTTGACAGTATAAGAGAATATTCATGACTAAAACAGAAGAAAATCATAGTTTGGGCCTCAGATACATTCAGAACTACAAGTGAAAAGTCTAAATGGCTCAATAGCAAGCCAGGCCTGGTTCCGGCCTAAATAGTTTCATCTAATGTTCTCTTACTGGATCTGGATAAAATTCTCCTCTTCAAGCACTGGCCTGTCAATGAAGGTACTGGGGGTTGTTTGGCTTTGGGAAGCAAGCTCCCAAGGAGAAAACACAAAAATAGAAGTTTGAAAAATGGCTCACATGAGGTTCAAACTACAAACACAGGACTCTTAAAAATCATCCACTTAATTACTTATGCAGCCGAAAAGGTACCCAGGTATTTAATAAAGTTAGGATCTATGTGTAAAACACTTAAAAAACTTAAAAAAAATCCCTTTCAAAGTTAAACACATTGGGCAAACCTCTTGGAAGAATTATATTCAATAATGGATGTATTTAAAGTATTATTTTAAATGTTCATTTATTTTTGAGAGAGAAAGAGAGTGTGAACAGGGAATGGGCAGACAGAGAGGGAGACAGAGTATCCAAAGTGGGCTCTGCACTGACAAGAGACAGTCTGATGTGGGGCTTGAACTCATGAACTGAGAGAGATCATGACCTGAGCCGAATTCAGACGCTTAACTGACCACCCAGGGCCACCCAGGTGCCCCTAAAGTATTTTTGAATTAAGTATTTTGTACAGGTTTTTCATCAATCTTTTTCATTTTGTGTTAGGGAAAAAGATAGGAACTTACCTAGTTGTGTTAAAATACTATAAGATATGCACATGTTGGGTTCCTGATTATTGCATGCCTAGAGCTCTCGGACCCTTTATCATTAGGGTAAGTCAAATGGTTGGAAAAAGGAGTAAATGGAAAGAATATAAACACAGGTTGATGTAGAATGTGGTTCTGGTGAATGGACAATGAATATCATCAACAAAATACAATTTTGTGTTAATATAAAGAGATATTAGCCAATTTCACCAATTTTATAATACGTAATTTATAACATGTCAGCTCTAGAGGATTATAGTAAAGTCCTTGGAAACAAAGCAGCAGTGACATGCACATCTTCATGGATTAATCTTTGTATGTGGATAAAGGTCCTGGGATAGGCCAGCTGATGATGCAAATAAAAACACTTTTCAGTGAATTTTTTCTTAATCATTGTTTTTATATTATCTGGGGGAGATTTTTTCCCCCTATTTTATAAAACTGCAGAGTCATCAACTCTCCACATGAAAATTTTTAATTTGCAGAAATAAACTAAGAGGGATTTTATGCCAAGTCCTTACTATAATTTATTATGTTTCAAAGAATATTGTCAATGTTGCTTTCTACTCTGCTGCTCGTGTATTCCTGTGAATCTTAAGGTTGGAAAGGCCTTTGCGGGGCGGGCGGGGGGGGGGTTCATTGTGTTCAGTATCACAGCTGGGTGCATTCTTTGGGTCTTTCTCTTCTCTTTCTCCTTCTGCCCCTTTCTTTGACTCTACTTTCTGTTGCATACTTCTGTGCCTGGGATCTAGTAAGAGATCACAGCTTACTAGAGGGACAGGTACAAATGTACGAAAACAGAGGATCTATGACTTCATTTATGTTGTATACTGTAACTCCACTTATTACTTCACAATCAGTCTGTGAGGTGGATTGGACAGGTATTATCATGCCCATTCTACAGAAAAGGAAAGTAAATATTCAGAGCAAAGTAGTGTTTTAAAGGTAGAGTAGACAGCAATAAGCGGCAAAGCTAGAACTAAAACCTCTGGATCCTCATTATGTGTTTATTCCATCCTACTGACTAACCAGGCTGACTGTCCAGTTTTTTCAGGAGTATGAAATGTCATATGAGGAAAATTCTCATGAGAATGGGCCCTTGTGCAAAAGCACCAAATAGAGGATGTTTAGGCAAAAAAGTGAGAATCTGCCTATGCTGACTAGAAAAGTACATGTGGGGACATGTTAGTATAATTCTGGGGAATGAAATAAATGTGATTCTTAATCCTATATTTAGATGGAAACTAAGTAAGATTTTGACTAAACATGACTTTATGGGCTTGTTTACAAGTCAGACATTTGCTCTCTTTTTTATGATATATACTGTTAAATTAATTAATTAACTTACTTTGAGAGAGAATCTCAAGCAGGCTCCATGCTCAGCACAGAGCCTGATGTGGGACTTGCTCCCATGACCCTGGGATCATGACCTGAGCTGAAATCAAGAGCTGGATGCTTGACTGACCGAGCCACCCAGGCGCCTCTCATATTATATTTTAAATGACAACATATTTCCAACATAAGATAATAGCATAACACCCATGTATTCATCTCTCAGATTTGACAAATGCTGATATTTTTCATTTATTTCACATTCCCTCTCTGTCACCTTTTTACTTTTAAGAAATAAAAACAGATTTGCTTTCTAAGAGTAGGCAATTATCTGAATGATCAAAGGAATAGGTAACAAGTATTATAATTGTGGATATTACAGTAGAATAAAAACAATTCATGATTTTCTCAGTTGTGTTAGAAAGAGCATGGTATATAATTTTCTGAAAGATGGGAGAGTAAAACTAAAACATTATAATCTGATCCTTTAATATGACTGTATATATCTCACATGTGTTTTTCATATGACATTACTTTGTACATATTAGATAATTTGATATTTAAGAAATAAAAGTAATGACAATAACACGTATGTTGTAAAAGAACTATGCGCTTTTGGGTGCCTGGGTGGCTCATTAGGTTAAGCATCTGACTTCAGCTCAGGTCACGATCTCATGGTTTGTGGGTTTGAGTCCCGCATTGGGCTCTCTACTGTCAGTGCAGAGCCCACTTTGGATCCTCTGTCTCCCTCTCTCTCTCTCTTTCACTCTCTGCCCCTCCTGTGCACACACACTCTCTCTCAAAAATAAATAAACTTAAAAAAAAAAAAGAACTAGGCATTTTCACAGCTATGTGTTAATTTCATCATTCTATGAGTAGGCACAGGGAGAGAGGGCCCTGGGATTCACAGAGGTGGTGAAAGGTTCAAGGTTACCCTATGTTCATTCTACTGTTCTTTTAAACTACAGTAATATTCACATAGTGAAAGATATTTTGTTATATACAGTGTGCCTTCAGATAAAAACTGTTTATTATTCTAACCTAAATATATAAATCTTATTTGTATATGTTAAATAGAGATGATAAAAACCCAACAATTTGTACTTTTAAAATTTGAACTATCTTCTCAGCATTGCTACTGGAGGGGATACTGGATTAAGCAGATTATGTTTCCTAGGTATATACCCGTAGCTCTCCTTTTCTCAAAGTGCAGCACATCTTAAAGGAATATTGTGATATCATTTATTTCTTCATTAACAACTGCAGTTTTAATTAGATTTGAATGGTGATTAATAATAATTTCTTTGAAGATAAATCTAATACTAGCATTAGTCTGGATTTACTAGCACTTTCTATCCATTTTCACTTGAACTATTAAGTAACTACCCACTGTTCTCTTAGAGTACCAATATTATATAAAAGCATTCTACAAGAGAGCTGATTTAGAACAAAAAGCTAAAAAATGAAGTACTATGTGACAGAAAATAGAACTATTAATTGAAGGTCTAGAACCCAGTTTTGTCTCTACTGCTAATTAAGATGACTCTGAAAAACAAACATCACTTTTTGGGGTCTCATTATCCTTACCTGTAAAATAAGAACATTTCGACCACATTCTTTCTATTTCTAACATTCATTGATTTAAATTACTTGAAGCTAAGTGGAATATAGTTTAAGCACAAAGGTATCATTCTTTCCTTCCTTTCTCTCTCTCTTTCTTTTTGCATTTCACTAGAACACTGGCAGCTTGCCACTGGTGCTCTGCAATTCATGAGCTGTGATTTCTGTGCCTTTTACCACTTGTGATCCTTTTTTCCACTACAACCATGTTCACCTAATGGCCACACTACCCTAGCAGCCTCCTGCGGGCTGAGAATAAATAAAACTCTCAGTAGACAAAGGAAAATACCGGCAATCTAAGAGGCCAGCATCTGGAGGGTGGTAGGATAAGCACAATATTTAGGACAGATGCTACTGAAGTAAAGCTGCTGGGGGAAAGAAATAACTTTAGCAGCAATAACAACAAACAAAGCACTAATGGAGACAGACTTACAACATGAAAAGGATGTTTTGGAATGGAAAACATGATTTTCAAATTTTAAAATTTAGTAGATGAAGGTGGAGATAGTGCCTGGTGCAAACTCTGTCAGTGGCCTGAAAGCCCAAGTGGCAGAAAAACCTCCAAGGAATGTACAGAAATACAAAGGGAGGGAAGTCAGTGCAGGAAATAATAAGAAAATTGGAAGACAGAGCAAGAGACTATAGACTACCAATAGGAATTCCAAAAGAAAAAAAGGAACCAATGAAGGAAGAAAATTTCATTTATTTGAAAAGGTCTTGGAAATTTAAAAAAATGTACTGAGTTCAAGACAAGATTGCCAAAAAATATAAACCTAAGAATGTCTTGGTACAATTTTGTAATTTCAAGGATAAAACAGAAAATCTTACCAGCTGTCAGACAGAAACATGGGGGTTATTAACAAAGGAAAATAATATTAGCTTTGGACTTCTTACCTACAATGCCAAAACTGCAAAACCATAGATTACCATAAATATACTCTGAGAAAAAAGGCCTGCAAGCTCTAAGTCCTATACCCAGTCAGACACCATTGACCTATAAGGTTAGAAGAATCATATTTGTGAAAATGCAAAGATTCAGATAGTAAATCAACCAGTAATGTTTTGGAATAATGACTCTAAATGAAAAAAAAATGGATCAGATCAGAAATCTCAAGACAGGGGAAGACAAGGAGGGTAAGAAGCATTTTTGAAATACATATATAAACACATTTATAAAACTATATATATAGCTAAATCTAAATGAATAATGATCAAATAAACTGGGAAATTATAATGTATATACTAGATATGGATTCCCCAGAATGTGTACAGACTTACTACAAAAGACAACTTAATCCTTGTCTAGAATTCAAAGCATTTTCTCAGCAATACCTAAAAGTTTATGGGTGGGAGGAGATGGGGGAAGTAAAAGTTCACTGGTGTAGGGACATAGAGGAAATGGGAATGTCTTGGAAGAAGGATATAGTTAGCACCTTTTAAAAAATATAATAGTGGAGAAATGCATATTTGATTATGAGTATCAGAAATTGGAAGGAAAGCACGAGGGGAATGGTAAAGTCTAGCATACCTTCTAAAATAGTAAGGGGGCAAAAGGGAAAAATAGCACCTGGATGAAACCAATAACAGGAAAAAGGACAAGGAAGAAATAACAAAGTTGGATGAACTGTAAACATAAAGTAAGATGGGAGAAAAAATATCAAAGGAATAATTTATAGCAAACTTCATGGTAAAGCAAAATAAACTTTATGCCAGGATTAGGGTTATAGTGACTTAAGGCTGGTACGAGATTGAGCCTTTTTTTTTTTTAAAGGTCAAATCCCATTTGAATGTTATTCACAAAGGGTACAGTAAAAGAGGAAAGACTGGAAATCAACAGTAGGGTAAAGAGACACCAGCCAAGTGTAAATAAGCAAAAAAGCAAGAGTGGCATATTAATGTTGAAGTGGAATTTAAGTTAAAAGAACTAAAAAGCATAGAGAGGCAATAAATTGTGATAAGAGGCAAATTTATAAATTTGATATGATAATGTGTAGCTGTCTCACAAGACAAGGTCTCATGTTATCTAGGCTTCTTGGTTGCCCTGACCTGTACATTGTAGGCACTCAATAAATAAACCAAATTAACCCTGGCTTCAACTCAATCTCTCTATAATAGCTTTGGGAATGAAGAGTGTGCAACTGTTACGACTATAACGTAATATGGTAATACTGTCTGCAGATGGAAGAGAAGATACTACTTCGCATTTATATAATCATAAATAGTGCCTTCTTTGAAAGGTTGTCATATAGAAGAGGGAGTAAATTTATTTGGTATTGCTCCAGAGGGCAGAATTAGGACTAATGGATGGAAGAAACGGGTGAAGACTTTGGCTTGCCACAGCAGCCATTCGACAAAAGAATGAAGATCTTTCTCACTAAAAGTGGCAAACAAAAACCTGATGGCTAGCTGTCAGAAATTTTCTCTAACATCTTCACTAGGTGAAAGTCTGAACTGGCTAACATCAGAAGTTCCTTTCAATTCTAAGATACTGTGATTCTCTGGAAATAAATGAAATTAGTATAAACACAACGACTATTTTCTTTTCACATAGAGACTGAAGCATAGAGGGAGAAACTGACTCCAGCATTGCAATGTAAGACTCATCTTGCAGATCATACTTTTTTCCTCTCACTTTTTGAACATCAGGAGCATTTAACTATTTGACTTGAGTAAGCAAAGTAAAAGCATTTTTCTTCCCAAAGCTATGACATTCACTTTCAGCTTGGGGAATGGCTACCAATAATAATAATAAGAGTACTCTCCCCAGAATTCCAACTTAATCAGACATTAAAAAAGCTTAAAGTTAACAGAAAGGTAAAGCATATCTCAAAATAAATCTATCAGGGAATGCATGTAGCTTTCTCAATACTTTATGTACTTCAATTTCTGTGAAAGAATATGTCTAGAAGGTATAATATCTTTTGACTATAGCATCTTTTCAGATTTCAGAGGGCTTTGGGAGACCATTTTCACTTCAGACATTTTTTGCTTTTTAAAATCTGTGTCTGCCTTAAATTACTATAATCCTTATTCATTTGTTTATAAAGTAGGCTCCACGCCGAACATGGAACCTGAACTCAAGACTCAGAGATCAAGAGTCAGATGCTCCACCGACTGAGCCACCCAGCTGCCACTAAATGACTACAATCCTGATTCTGACATAAAAAAAAAATTTTGTTTTGTTTTATGATGAAGTCTACCATAAAATTCAAAACCAATACAGAGCCTTTACCCAAGTTTAGATTTTATGGATTTTAGAGCATTCAGAATGCAAATGCAGTTTTATTTTAAAATATTTAATATAAACACACAGATGGACAACAGCTGCTAATTAGTTTCCTGTTTCATCTGTTACACCAACTGTGAGTTGTATCATTTTAAGATGAGTGAGGATGACAGTAGAAAAAGGAGAAAAATTGTAGGATTTAGAGATTAAGGAATAATGGCAACTGATCATACCAAGATAACAAGAAAACAGTTTTGAACATAAACTAACCATAGACTAATTTTGTCAGAGGTCAAGGATAAATTCCTCAACTGCAAGTATTTTCTGGGTATCTACTTCATGTGTTGAATCAAATTCCATACTACATTTAGCCATCATTTAGTCCTTCTTCAGTCCCACTGGGTGTTTAGGCACTATAAAGTCATGTAAACACAGAAGAAAGCAAGGTCCCTGCCTTTAAGTTTATAAGCAAGTGCAGAAAACATATGACAAAAATTTAGGAAAATAAATAAACTAAGCAATGAAATTAATATCATTGATGGAATTCAAATACATAATTAAAGTGAAATTACATATAAGGTAAAATGGTATAAATGTTGAGTGGTACAGAATTTTCAGAATTGGCATGGGAGAATCCAGAAAGGCTTTCTAGAAGATATTACTTTCTATGGGGGACAAGTAAGAAAAACATTTCTAAATGTACAGTAATACCCAGAAGTTATGTTTAGAAGAATTGGCAACATCAACTATAACAGCAACTCTTAAGGGTTAAGAAAGGCAACTACAACAGCCACCAAGTCTGTCCCTGGGAGTGGCAATAATCTCTTGTTGTTAAGCCCATCTGTTGGGGTGCCTGGGTGGCTAGGTTGGTTAAGCATCCCATTCTTGATTTTGGCTCAGGTCATGATCTCAGGATTTGGGAGTTCTAGCCCTTTGTAGGGCTCTGCACTTGATAGTGTGGACCCTGCGTGGGATTCTCTGTCTCCCCCTCACTCTTTCCCTGAAAAATAAACATATAAACTTAAAAAAAAAAAAGAATGTGCTTTCATTTATTAAAAAAAAGCACGCATGTTAAAGTAGAAAGCACATTTTTGGTTGGCCAATAGAAAATGAGAGTCCTCTCTTAATAAACAAATCTATTTAGAAATCTATCAGAAAATAAATTATATTGATTCAAAATTAAAACTTTGCATTTTGAGCAGGAAAGGGTATTTATTTCTTTTTAAAAAATGTTTATTTACTTTTGAAAGAGCACATGAGCAGAGGAGGGGCAGATAAAGAAGGGGACAGAGGATCCGAAGCAGACTCTGAGCTGACAGCAGCAAGCCCAATGCCAGGTTCCAACTCACAAACCATGAGATTATGACCTGAGCTGGAGTCAGACGCTCAATTTATGGAGCCATCCAGGTGCCCCAAAAGGTATTTATTTCACAAGGGAAGAAAGGCAGTTTATAAAGATGACAAGAACTAATTAGATTGGGATCTAAATTCTCCTTGATATGTCCACTCTCACTGCTGTTGTTTAACATAGTGTTGGAAGTGCTAGCATCAGCAATCAGAAAACAAAAGGAAATCAAAAGCATCAGAATTGGCAAAGATGAAGTCAAGCTTTCACTTTTTGCAGATGACATGATATTATACATGGAAAACCCGACAGACTCCACCAAAAGTCTGCTAGAACTGATACATGAATTCAGCAAAGTCACAGGATACAAAATCAATGTACAGAAATCAGTTGCATTCTTATACACTAACAATGAAGCAACAGAAAGACAAATAAAGAAACTGATCCCATTCACAATTGTACCAAGAATCATAAAATACCTAGGAATAAACCTAACCAAAGATGTAAAAGATCAGTATGCTGAAAACTATAGAAAGCTTATGAAGGAAATGGAAGAAGATATAAAGAAATGGAAAAACATTCTGTGCTCATGGATTGAAAGAATAAATATTGTCAAAATGTCAATACTACCCAAAGCTATCTATACATTCAATGCAATCCCAACCAAAATTGCACCAGCATTCTTCTTGAAGCTAGAACAAACAATCCTAAAATTCATATGGAACCACAAAAGGCCCCGAATAGCCAAAGTAATTTTGAAGAAGAAGACCAAAGCAGGAGGCATTCCAATCCCAGACTTTAGCCTCTACTACAAAGCCGTAATCATCAAGACAGCATGGTAGTGGCACAAAAACAGACACATAGACCAATGGAATAGAATAGAAACCCCAGAACTAGACCCACAAAAGTAAGGCCAACTAATCTTTGACAAAGCAGGAAAGACTATCCAATGGAAAAAAGACAGTCTCTTTAACAAATGGTGCTGGGAGAACTGGACAGCAACATACAGAAGATGGAAACTAGACCACTTTCTCACCCCATTCACAAAAATAAACTCAAAATGGATAAAGGACCTGAATGTGAGACAGGAAACCATCAAAACCCTATAGGAGAAAGCAGGAAAAGACCTCTCTGACCTCAGCCGCAGCAACTTCTTACTTGACACATCCCCAAAGGCAAGGGAATTAAAAGCAAAAGTGAACTATTGGGACCTCATGAAGATATAAAGCTCTGCACTGCCAAGGAAACAATCAACAAAATTAAAAGGCAACCAACAGAATGGGAAAAGATATTTGCAAATGACATATCGGACAAAGGGCTAGTATCCAAAATCTATAAAGAACTCACCAAACTCCACACCTGAAAAACAAATAATCCAGTGAAGAAATGGGCAGAAGACATGAATAGACATTTCTCTAAAGAAGACATCCAGATGGCCAACAAGCACACGAAAAGATGCTCAACGTCGCTCCTCATCAGGGAAATACAAATCAAAACCACACTCAGATATCATCTCACGCCAGTCAGTGTGGCCAAAATGAACAAATCAGGAGACTAGATGCTGGAAAGGATGTGGAGAAACGGGAACCCTCTTGCACTGTTGGTGGGAATGCAAACTGGTGCGGCCACTCTGGAAAACAGTGTGGAGGTTCCTCAAAAAATTAAAAATAGACCTAACCTATGACCCAGCAGTAGCACTGCTAGGAATTTACCCAGGGGATACAGGAATACTGATGCATAGGGGCACTTGTACCCCAATGTTTATAGCAGCACTCTCAACTATAGCCAAATTATGGAAAGAGCCTAAATGTCCATCAACTGATGAATGGATAAAGAAATTGTGGTTTATATACACAATGGAGTACTAAGTGGCAATGAGAAAGAATGAAATATGGCCCTTCGTAGCAACGTGGATGGAACTGGAGAGTGTGATGCTAAGTGAAATAAGCCATACAGAGAAAGACAGATACCATATGTTTTCACTCCTGTGTGGATCCTGAGAAACTTAACAGAAGACCATGGGGGAGGGGAAAGAAAAAAAAAGGTTAGAGAGGGAGGGAGCCAAAACATAAGAGACTCTTAAAAACTGAGAACAAACTGAGGGTTGATGGGGGGTGGGAGGGAGAGGAGGGTGGGTGAGGGGTACTGAGGAGGGCACTTGTTGGGATGAGCACTGGGTGTTGTATGGAAACCAATTTGACAATAAATTTCTTATTTAAAAAAAAAAACAAATAAAAATTCGCCTTGATAGAAATTTCTACTTTTAGAACATTAGGTAAACACCAAGATGTTAGGATATGTTTTGTTCACAAATTGTAAGATGTAAGGCAACGGGCTTTGCCCAAATAACCACTGTACTGTTAACTCTATCTTGATAATTCCTCCTAAATGTGCTAGTTTTTTAAGAATCCAATTTGCTGTCTCAGTGCTTGTTCCTTCTGTTTCATGCTCTAATGTGAAGAGGCAGCTTCACAAATTGGCGACAACAGGAGCAGGCAATTCAAATCCCTCACACCAATCTATGACAGAGCCTAGGAAGCCCAGTATGATTTGAGTGGGGCAGGCAATTTTCCAGAAGGGGGAACCCTTTTCTTAATTATGGGAATTTCTCAGCCCTGCAGGCCTTGAAAGGCTAGAAGGGCTAAGTCAGCAGTTACAAGCTACATTACCAAGCTGTTTTAAAGCTGCTGTAAAAATATAAACAGCTGAATAGTTAAAATCAGTCTCAGACATTACATAAACTTGATTAATGCTGAACTTTATCTAAAAAAAATTTCCCAAGGGGATTCTGTATATTTGGATCATGATTACTGCTTATTTCATTGAAGAGGTAAATGTATAACATCCATCTATTTAAGCCCAAGGAAACAGCTCCCCAACTTTTTAAATTAGAGGCTTCCCAAATCCATTTGGAATTCTGCTCCCCTCCCAGTTTATATTTCTTTTTCTTCAGAAAGATAAAACGAATTATCTCAGCCACAAAGCTTTACATTGTGCAATTTTGGGGGATGTGTCTCAATTAGTAACGGAATTCTGTTGTCAGTGCCATACTTTCTTGCCTGCTCCTATGGCTAGGTTTTTGGACTCACTGTGAAGGGACCCTGTAAGATTCTTCTGGACAGTTGCATAGTTTCTAGGTTCCAGGGAAAGAAACGGTAGTATAGGAAAAGACGGCAGGGCTACCTGATCTAGGAGATGTATTCCTACTTAGTGCTGTGTACACAGGGGTACCAAGACACTCCTTCATGGAGCTTCCTGCTGGGAAAGAATATATCCCTGGCTAACTATGAACAAATCCTTTTTCCACTCTGTATAAGCCACATAAAACAGCAATTGCTCTTAGAAATTTTATCAGGAAAGTGAGGGAAAGGAAAAACAAAGAAAAACATATGTGCCCAAATGATGACTATCTTAACCAAGTCTGCCCACAATTATCTTGGCTGGCAAATATGGTATGCCATACTCATTTACCTATCCAAACTTCCTCATTTGTCTCAGACTCTTCCTCCACAGTAGGGAAATAGTAGTTGTTCATGCTGCCTAGAGGACAAAAGGGGGCTAAGAAGTCATTGAACCAGCCATGGGAAAAAGAAAACCAGGACATCTACTATCCCATATTCAAGGCAGAAACAGGATGGAGCTTAGAAGTAGTTTATCCCTATAGACTCATACCAATTTGTGCCAATTAGAAACCTCTAGACTTGACTAGTTTCATATTCAGGTTCATACTCAGTGGTCCCTCTCTTTCTTTTTCTGTTACTTCCTGGCACTTATTGAATAGTTACCATGTGCTGGCACTGTTCTAATTGCTGAGGATACAGTCATGAACAACTTGTTTTACATGCCTACCAGCAGTTGAGGACAGCAGTTATTTACCATTTTACCTCTGCCATCAACATAGTTTTGGATATGGCAGACACTCAACAAATGGTCACAAAATGAATAAAATAAAAATTTAAAGACACTCGCAAACAATTGTGGGTATATGCCGAGATTTAGTGATAGAGGTGTTCATCATTTACTTGCAAAGGAGAAAGATTAGAAACAACCTAATGCCTAACAATAAGGGATTGTATAAATAATATTAAACTTTATACTAGAGAATAATATATAGGCATTTAAGTGATATAGCAGAGAACTATGTAATCAGACAGATGTTTATGGTACATTGTGGAAAAATGAAAAGTTATAATAAGAGTATGATTTCTTTGCTTTCTTACACTCACACATATATGAACTCTATACACACATAGAATTGAAGAATAAAAGGAGAGTAATACTGGGTAATGGGATTATATGTTAATTTCCTTTCTTTGCTTTTTTTTGATGAACCTATATTTTCTAAATTTTCTTCAATGAACATTTGTTTATTCTAAGATTAAAAAGTTACATTAAAAATGTACACTAGAACCTCTAGAACAATGGCCCAAGAGGTGCATAATAGAATTGGACCAGGAATAGAAGATGATCATGTTAACCCATATCTAAAGTCTTTTAATGTCTTACTACTAATTACATCTCTGTAGACAGCATTAAAAGATACCATGCAGTTAGTACAAAGCTGCTAGCTTCAGGTAAGTCTTTTTTGCACAGCTAATTTGTAACTCACAGGTTATGTAAAATTGGTTGTTTGTAACCTAGAACACCTTTCTATATAAACATCTATAAGTACTACACATGGTGGGTATGATTCTAGAGTAAACAAACAAACCTTAATTTAGCTCATAATGTTACTCGTATATTGCGGAATTACCCTGCAGTACTCGCCTGAACTGTGGAAGCAAGATGGAAGACTGAAGAAACAATGTTGAAATATAAAGCATTTGCTTATGACATCTTCCCACCTACCTTTCTTTAGTCATTTCCTGCGGCCAATGCACTTCTTGCTGGGCCCCTACTATCTTGCTATGCTAAGGTTCCGTTTCCGTACAGTTTTCCCACTGCCTCAAAGAACTCCAAGTTCTAAGTGATTTACTCCTGTTCATTCAGGACAGCAGATTTACTCAGATGTTGGATGTCTGGTTTAAATGTATTCACATTAATATGCAAACTCTCAAGTAGAATACTTTTTAACACAATTGTATCTTTAAATATTATATTATCAGAAAGTATAGCAAAGTGAATAGAACACATTCAGCCAGTATGTGGGATATCTGGGCTTAACAAACATCTCTCCTAAATAGGCTACATTGTGAGGGTCAGGCAGCAAGGAGATTAATGGTACCACTAAATTGTTCTTGTTGTTCCTGGCCTTCCCCCTTACTTCTCAAAATGCTTTTTCTCTCTTCCCTTCTTTTAATGTAGTGACAGAGAAACTTTATATGGTGAGTAGGAAAAAGGAAAGAATAAGGTTGGCTGTTTGGGAATCTAGGTTATTTATAAGTTGAATAAATGTAAGGCTGACTACCGAAGTATTATACATTCACACTGTGTGTATGCTCTCTTCTCTTTTCCTTTCTCCTTTATCTCCCCACCCCCACAAAAGATACTATGAACTTGGTGTAACAAATTATCCAAACATAATAAATATCGCAAATGCAGCCCCAGCAGCTGTGAGAAGAAAGGTAAAGGAAGAAATTATAAAAGGAAGACTGTAATAAATCCTCCTGTCATTTTCCTCATTTCTATATCATCTATATCATCTAAAGATCTGGATTCTGCAACTCAAGTCTTTAAAATTCATTTATAACTACACAGTTAATATGTAAATCACAATTTAAACTAAATTTTCCCCTCTGGCTTTTGAAATGTTCACAGCTACTATTTACTAAGGGGTTTTATTCATTAAAATAGATATAGCCTATTTAGTTTATTAACCTTAATATTAATGAAATACAGATGGTAACTCCAATTAAAAGGGTAGCATGGTAGAGCAAAAGGTTCTAGAAAGGACCCCGGAGTTAAGACAGGCCTGGGTTGAACTCCTTACTCCGCCTTTTACTAGCTGCGTACTCTGAACAGTTTAATTTTTTTAAGTTTCAGTACTATTATCTCCAAAATGGGGATAACAGACACTTATCTGGCTCTGTTGTTTCAAGAGGCTTAAATAAGACACATAAGTGAGAGAATGTAGTACAGTGCTATTTATATATGATGGGTACTCAATGAAGACTGACATGTTTGCAGTAAGGAGTCTGGAGAAAATGGGTATATATTGGGTGGGAAGGGAAGAGAGGAAAGGATCAGAATTGAAAACTTCTTTGTATTCTTACTAATAACTGTATCATTCATCTCTGTAGTACCAAGGACTGGTACAATACCTGACACAGTAACCCCTCATAAAAGTTTGTTGAATTATTAGGGTGTGCTTATCCATATATAATAAAGCCCCAATTCTGCCACAGGTATAGAATACACACCTTAGAAAGGTCATATTGGTAGCAGAATCGAGGGTGAGTTAGAGGAGAAAAAGACTTCAAGAATGGACACCAGTTAAGATGGCAGTCTCATATGTCTAGACAAAAAATAAATGGAGCCCTGAACTAAGCCAGGACAGTACGGATGAAGGGATGAGAATGCAGAGAAGAAATATCAAGAAGGGAAAATCTCTAGGACTTAAATACAGGGGTGAGTGAAAGAGAGGACCTATGATGACGTGCTCAGGTTTCTTCTGGCTTGGGTGACTGGGTAGGTGGTGAGGCAGTCACTGAGATAGAAGAATGAAAGGAAATGGAACAGGGCAGTCGTGGGGAGAGGCGGTGAGTGAGGTGAGGGGATGGTGAACTGATTTTTGGACAGGTTGAGTTTGCAATGCCCATTGAACTTAAAGAAGATGCACCTAGGAAATAAGTGGATCTAGGCATGGAGCCCAAGACAGAGATGAAGTTTGGGAGTCATTGGCATAAGGAATCAGAAGGACAGAAAGCCAAGAGGGAGCAATGGGGACTCCTAAATTTAGGGAATGAACATAGGAAGAGGAGCTACAAAAAATCAAGAAAAGATAAACTACAAATAAAACATGAAGAAGTGGAAATAGTGTACTGCTAGCGAGTAATGTAAAACTGTGGTAGACAGACCTAATAGCTGGGTTTTGCAGGCATTTTATTTGTGTTTATAGTCACATACCATTTTGATGAGGCTTTGTAATCCAGATGAAGACAAATCAACATTGACACTCTTCTGTTATATGTAATAACCTTCACAATGTCTTTTGATTTAATCTCTTAAAGAAATTCTACTTCCAAATGTGAGTTTAAGCTCTGGAACTTCATAAAACATTTTTATTACTAATCTCTAAATTCTAGTACATTTCTAGTACATGTAATTTCAAAGGCAAGATCTAGGTCTGTTTAAGCTTTGTATCTTCAATAGCCTTGGTCTTAAGATTCATAGTAGATGCATGATTAAATTGACAAAAATCCTTGTTATTTCCTGTGATCCATGGACCAACAGCTTGGTGTCCTTGGGAGTTTGTTAGAAATGCAAAATCTTGGCCCACCCCACAACTGCTAAATCAGAATCAGCATTAAAAAAAAAAAGCTTATTTATCTGAGTGTGTGTGTGTGTGTGTGTGTGTGTGTGTGAGAGAGAGAGAGAGAGAGAGAGAGAGAGAGAGAGAGAGAAACAGAGAGAGAGGGGTAGAGAGAGGGAGACAGAGAATCCCAAGCAGGCTCTGCACTGTCAATGCAGTGGGCTCCATCTCATGAACCACAAGATCATGACCTGAGCCAAAATCAAGAGTTGAACGCTTAACTGACTGAGCCACCCAGGTGCCCCAGAATCAGCATTTTAAATAAGATCTCTAGCTGATTCTCACAGGTACACAACCAATACTTCCTGACTGACTGAACAATGAATAAATAAATTGTATTGTTATACCTAGTCCATCTCCAACTTTAGCCCATGTGAAATGCCTTGGTCAAATTATCTTTGTAAAATAATGGTTATGATGTCAATTTCACTTTTTTTTTTTTTTTTAAAGCTTCAAATTTAAATGAATTGGGTAGTTTCTGCTTGGATTGCAAAGCCTTTCAAAGTCTGGCCTCAAATTTCTACCAAATTCACCTCCATTATCCTTCTACCTAAACCTCCTGTTCTAATCATTCTGGCCTTTGAGTAGCTCGCTGTTTATTTCTACTTCTGTATTTTATTTTCTACTTCTCTACTTTTTATTCATTCCATGTTTCCTACTTGATTAACACACTCTTTTTCTAACTATACAAATTCTATTCATCCTTCATGTTTTAGCTAACATTGCACCTTTATAAAAAACAAAAAACAAAAAACAAAAAACTCTGACCACTGTAGCGCATAGTTATGATTCCTTTCTGACATATGTAGTTATTATCTTGTCTTCATAATGATAGCAAAGAATTGCAGATTGATAATTTCAAGACTTAAATTCCATTTTCACCTGTGCCAGTAAGTTGCATAATGCTGGGCAAGTTCATTTAACATCTCTGTTTCAAATTTGTCTTTTTAAAAAACTGCTAGGAACTCCAACAGTCTTGTGTTACACATGCTGTGAGAAATTGTCTTATGGAATATATTTTAATACACACAAAATATTTATAAGTGAATGCTTTTAAAATACAGTTGCTAACTATCAGGTATTTGAAGCACCTTTCCCCAAATTTTCACGATACCCTCTTTTTAAATAACATGTACAATAAACAGAGGAAAAATTAAGCCTAATTTAATTATAGAGTCTTAGTCTACAATTTCAACATTTATCATTATAATTATGGTTGGTGATAAGAATAAGAGCTGAGAAGTAGAATCATAGAATTTAAAAACCAGACTCCAACCATATTTTAAATATAAGAATAGAGCTCTTACTCCCTACTCTTATCTGTAGCAACTGAGCAGGGGTTCTGGGCTTGCTGACATTCTTGAGCTGTTTCTCTCCTTGCTTTAAAGAAAGTGTAGTTTCTCCCATGACCCTCTTGTTTCCCTGGAGAGCTTCACAGAGAGGCTTCTGTATAACATTTGCTTTCATTAGCAAAGGGCTACATAGGAACGAGAAGAATGAAGAGGGAGGCAGCCTTCAGAGAGTATCAACAGGCTGCAGATTAAATGTACCTTGTTTCCTTTGCTAAATTCCCAGCACACATTTCCATTAGAACAGTTATAAATTCTTTCCACCCACATTCCACCTCTGCATTCTAACCATTTACTCTGGGCCTCTTTAATATAGCACTCTAAGACTGAGAAAGTCTAGCTTTGCATTGTTGTATTTTAAAAACATTGTTGTCAGTTTTCTGGAACATATTTTCATTTGAGAAAAGGATATGCACTAGAGATATGTATATTCTCAGAACTGCCTATATCTTGCTTATACTTTTATTGTTCTTTATATTGTTGTCAAGGAACATTTTGGAGTTAACATATGAAACCAATATTATTAGTAAACATCTACCATAACTCAACAGTGTGGGCCTGAGAAAATTAAATATTAGCATATCAACATATGAGGCCTTCAATGGTGTAATGGCAGCAAAAATAGTATATCAAGTAAGCAATTGTTTTTATATACAAAAGTGCAAAAATAGGAGGAGTGGACAGAATTATAGTCCAGAAAAGCTCAAGGTAAAAATGACACACACACAAAAGTGCTTCCTTTACCTTATAATATTTCTTACAGCCCATTAATGCCCTTGAAGGCAAGGCCAGAGGCAGTTGTAGGTGGGAAGCAAATCCTAAACAATCTGGTGAGTTGGTCCCTAGAGTGTCTGGACCTACTCTGTGCTTTTGGAACTCTTGGGTTCCTCTTATCTCTCTTGGGAAGTTAATTTTTGTCTTTTGTAAAGGTGTACCTGCGTCAGGATAACTTTTGGGTGCTTGAAGTTTATATGAAAGGACAGGTTAGGGATGCCTGGGTGGCTCAGTTGTTTAAGCATCTGACTCCTGATTTTGGCTCAGGTCATGATCTCACAGGTTTGTGAATTGGAGCCCTGCATCTGGCTCTGAGCACTGATAGTGTGAAGCATGCTTAGGATTCTCTCTCTCTACCCTCCAGCGTACTCACTCTCTCTCAAAATAAATAAATAAACTTTTAAAAAAGTTAAAAAAAAAAGGACAGGTTAATAGTCAGGCCCAAATTCACATAACTACTCGTCCTCCTGCTGCCCCCCCACCCCCGGCCCCCTTTTTTTTTCAGTGGGTTATTTCTACTCTTTCCCAAGGGCTAGGGAGCCTGGGTCAACGTGATATTAAGTAACTGTCTTCACCAGCATGGGTTCTAAGTTGGCTGGTTACTCAGCTACGGGCATCTCTAAAACTAAGCATCCAAGTAAATACAAAGGTGAAGATTTTAAAAACAATGAGATTTGAAAACATGTCTAACAGACTCTGTATTCCAATATCCTCAGAGAAGGAAAAAAAAACTACGAGGAAAGAAGAGAACTTTGAAAAGTGAAAGAACATAAAACTACTCCCTTTCATGTTATCAGCAAGATGCTATGTCCAAGGTTTGGATTGTGTTGTGTCCAGTTTGAGCTTAAGCTGGGGTGTAAGTGTCAGAGCATACTCTGTGAAATGGTAAGGTGGAGCCTCTTCAAAAGCACATTTGCTGGGAAATTCTTACCTTGTCCTGGGGAAGAAAGATCCAGATATAATGAGCTTTTCTCAGTGACAAGGTGGTTACAAGAAAGAAAGGGGCGATTATGGGTGACAGATACATCATGCTATCTATCACTTAGATTTGTCTCTGAGCTTTGTCTCTACCAGGTTGATGTTTGAATATTACTAAAAAAAGCAGGCAAGTCTCTTGTGAACTGGAAATCCTGATGAGAGAGGGCTGCATGGCAGTGCTGCGTGGTAGTGGGGTGCTCAGAAAAAGACTTGATCTTGATCACAGGTTAGAAGGTACAGAAATCCTTGGGGGAATTTAGCAGAGGGCTGAGTTAATTTAGCATATGGGGTAATTGCTCTTAGAGATGGGCAATTCTAGTCACAGATTCTAGTTACAGATGGGTGAATGAAGCCTGGAGAAACTTGGGTTACATAAGGCTACAAAAATCAATATAAAAGTTCTAGAAAAAACTGTACTTAAACTACAAAGGAGCAGTTAGTGCTAATTTTGACATTCTTTTTTATCTTTTTATCCGTGTCTTCCCTGTCTTTCTTGAAACAAGTGTGGGTGAATAGGAATAATACCATCACCATCAATTCCATTAGGATAAAGCCAACACTATCAAAAAAGACCCCTGTAAACTTAACATACCCATAGGAGAGCAAAAAGTATTTCTCCTGTTGTAATAGGCATTCTAGGAAAATGTCTGTCCCTAAAGGACATAGACATGTCCATAATTTTTTGGCTTCTAAAGAATGAGATTATTGAAAATTATTGTATTAAATTTCTGTCTCTTTAGCAACAACCCTACCTAGTTAGTACTCCCAAAATTCAAATTTGTACAAAAACAACTTCCAAATAAAATCCAATACTTACTTGTCTCCCACAATTCCCAAGTTGATTGTGGGGTAACCATGTTCCTGAATTGTTGCTAAGAGGGTTGAACGATTGCTGTCTCGAATCTTTCCTGGTAAGAGGTCATCTTCAGGATTTAGCAGCTACAAAGCCAAAAAAACCACCACAAATTATTCTCTTAGGATAATGTTGCTTATGGTTAATGGAAAAGAAGTAGATGTAGGACACAGGAGTTAGCATATCTAACACCTACAACAGTATCTGGCACATAGAAGGTACACACCCAAAGGGTCCCTGGATAGAGAGTATAGGAGGTTGGAAAAAATGTCCCTCCAGAATTAAAAAGCATTCAGAAATTTAAATGGTGACTAAATAGCAGGCCAGATATCACACCTGCTTTGGCTACAATTTGACAATAGTGGTTTGTAGAGATTGGCTTTCCCAGTGGTCACTCACAGGGGCAAACTAAAGAAAACAACCTACTTTTTCCCTCCCAATATTCTTTTCTAGTTTGTCTTTCACTGAGAACATCTGAGGTACATACTTTGTGACATGATATTTTCAAGTCTGAAGAAAATGATTTTTTATATTTTTTTTCAAGCTTTTGATCTCTTCTCTGAAGCGGGATCAACAATATCAAAGAAGTTAAACTTACTTGAAGGAGAGGGAGACAAGTATCTCGTCTCTTTAGTAGCAAAATTAAACAAGTAATACTTAACTAGAAATATGCATAATTATCCCATGACTCTGAGTTGAATCACCCTTTAGAGATTTAATATCTCCCATTATGTCTATGAAAAAAATTATTGGAAACTTATTCTATGTTAGGATGTTTCAGTGAGGCAGTGTGGTATATAGTGGGAAGAGCATGGGATTCAGACATTCAAATTCAAGTTACCTAAACACATTATGCCTTAATGCTCTTACTTATAACATATAGTAATAATAATTGCTTTTAAAAGTAGTTAGGACTGGGGTGCCTGTGTGGCTCAGTCGGTTAAATATCCGACTTCAGCTCAGGTCATGATCTTGCGGTCCGTGAGTTAGAGACCCACGTCAAGCTCTGAGCTGAGAGCCTAGAGCCTGCTTCGGATTCTGTGTCTCCCTCTCTCTGACCCTCCTCTGTTCATGCTCTGTCTCTCTTTGCCTCAAAAATAAATAAACGTTAAAAAAAAAGTAGTTAGGATTTATTGAAGTAATGAACACTCAGTTAATGTGGGTAAATATATAATAAATATGATTATCTTCCTTCATGAAAAATGACATTTAAAGAGCACCTATTTTACCCCATCTATTTTCATATTTTACTCCTAGATGCTAGTGTAGATGGAATTAGCTTATAATGTAAATACAGATTTAGATCAGATTATAACATACTTAAGAGGAGGGGTCCTTAACACATGCAGACACACCAACGTACAACTTTAATTTACACATCAATTTTAAGATGTACTTTGAATCCAGAAATACAAAATGAATAAAAAGTACATCTTGGGGGTGAAAAAATCTGGACTATTACCTTAGGAAGTTGAAGGCAAGCCTGCACATTTTAGATACTTAGGCTGTTAATATGGCCAATACCTAGAGCTTCATATCTCAGTTCTCCCAAACAATAACCCCAAGCCCCTTCAATCTTCCTTCTGACTCATTAGTGATACCATGTGGCAGGACATTTGGCTTTATGTTGAAAAGTAGTAGCTTTGCAACCAACTGTTCCCTTAAAATAGCTAGAGAAAAACTGATCATCTTATTCAGTGTCACCTGGGAGTCTTCCCTTCAAATACTGCATTAATTTAACTTAATCAGATGCCATGTGACATTGCAACCCACTTTCATCCTTAGTCTGGCAGAGCTTAGAAAATTGCTATTGCAGTGCTAATATAGATTAATTTTCTGATCTTAATTAACACACAGTTATTGAAGTCATTATAATTTTATAAAGGCCAAGGCTTACAGTTCTTTAAGTCCATTAATCAGACAAGTTGCTTCAGAAAGAAACTGTGTGGTTATATAATTTTTTTTTCCACAAAAGGGTACTGACCAACTAAACAAGAGCCCTGTTTTTAGGGTGTTATTTTGCTGTAAACAGTTCTAGAAATAACAGAACAATTAGAGATCATTGGAGAACTAGTCATTTATCTGTAAAGCTGACATGATAAAATAATACTTAGTTAAATGAGAGTGTGGGACTTACAGTGCATTTCATGTATTTTCAAAGAAAAACAGAACTGAATGGGAGATTAAGGCTGAATATACTAGGACAAATTCACAATATTTCCTTTTAAAACTTAATCTTATTTTTTGGTTATCTTATACTTCTGGTCATCTTTGAAATTATGCCTGAAACCTGCCAGTTAAAATACAAAAGAAAAAAAAAAACAAAGTAAAACAACACATAACCCATTATCTCCCTACCTTGTTACTTTCCTGTCTACCATATATTAAATTTCAACTTCCTGTTTCTGTTACTAGTGGTGCTACTGTCTTTCAAACATTTAAACTTTGATTCTTTTTATTTCCCTTTGTAGTTCACTATCTTCCCAAAGATCACAGTTCTTAAGAACATCCTAATAACATATCTTCCTTGACCCTATGGTTTTAGTCATTCTCTTACCCAGGCGTCCCACCCCTTCATTTCAGATATTCAATGTCTAAATGTCTACAAATCATTATAATTGGCTATCATACATACAAACTCTTTCCTTCTGAGAAACAGAAACATCAACTTGCAAAACTGTACTATTATTTGTATAACAGAGAAACTGTACCAAACCATGACAAGTAACTCAAACAACTATCTTAAGTCAAATTGTTTTAACATAAACTTGTTTAGACTTATATACTCCAAGACCATGGACAAATTGAGACCATGATAATTCCAGATGGACTCATGTGCTCCAAAGATGAGACCATTTCAGCAACTCACCTATTTTATAAAATCTGACCAGTCTCTGCCTAGACCTTACTTGCTAATTTCGACCTTAAAACCACCCCCAGTTCTCATGACCAACCTCAGTTCTCAAAGTCCTGTATATATCCTTCTGTAATATCCTCCATTTCTGGCACTAGTGGGATTCTTCCATGGTGATGCTCTCCCTTGCTCAGAAATTTTTATACAGCTTTGTATGATCAACAAATTTCCCTGGTGGTTGTTATATCAAGACTTTGATAGTCCTAGAGGTCCCACCAAGACTTAGACAAGACCCCTTCCTATGAGTATTCTTATATTGGTTACATTGAACTTCACTGAGGTCTCTTGAGTCTCTTTGCTCCAGAGATTCTTTGCTTATGATGGTAAGTCCAGCACTTCCTTAAGGTCTGATCCTTTTTTGTTGAGCTCCCAAAGCTAGCTGATATTTATTTTGTTTGTTGTGGGAATAAGGTTCCCAGGACTTTTTGGTTATTTGATCAAATTTGTACAAATTTTTGTTTTTCTTGTGAAGATGTGTTAAAGCATTGATTTGATACTAATCATCTTGCTTGTCAACAAACAAGATGTAGCTTGTTTGGCTAAATTCTTGTGTGTCTGTAAGAGCTTTTCTTTGTTTATGTTTGAGAAATTGGCTTTGGGAGAGATCTCTTCTCTATTCCTGCTGATTTTTAGGGTCAGCTGTTAGGGATTCAACCTTAGTGCTAAGGACTTCAGGTATAATATATAAGCAATATTTTTCCAATTCATGGGTTCATCTAATAATAAAATTCTTGTACTTCCTGGTATAACTCTGGCTTGTTTTATTTTTCTTGCATTTATCTTTCAAAAAAGCATAAATTCATGAAGAACAATTTGGAATTCCAGTGGTCACTCTGAAGTACATATGACATGACCACATTTATGCACTTGAAAGCATGTTGAGAACAAAAGGGAAACACAATTCTGAATATTCAATGATTAGCATTTTTATTGTTATGCAAAGTTTCAAAAGGAAGTTTAAATAAAAATGTACAAAATTTAAAATTCTTTTGTTAAACCCTCATGAGGAGGTTCTCTGTCTCCTTTCTAAAAGAGAAATCAGTTAGTTTATTTCAAGAGACATCCTTCTTTGTTTATGTTCTTCGGAGATTTAATCTTATGGTCTTGATTGAATTGTCAAAGGGCCTGAGATTGATTATAATGACTCACTTTCCCTTTTCTATGTTTTGAAATGGGCTTGTCTGCATAAGACTTCTCCCTTCTTTGCAAAGGGAAGATAATCAGGCTTCTCTAGTGGTCACTAACTCCATATCCATTGCAAACAGCTCCCTTATACATCCCTAATTTTCTTTTTCCTTTTTCTAGAATACTTTATTAATTGATCAAAAACCAATTCTAGTAATTATGGACACACCTGAGAAATACTCAGATTGTCCAGGTAAACAGATGTAACACATTGAGAGAAAAAGTCAGATTATAAACTCTAATGGAGATGTTCGTATTTTAAATAGCTTCTGATTAAACTCTGGGGAAAACAAACAAACAAACAAAAAAACCTAATTGCCTCAGAAAGAAAAAAAGGGCATTTAGAGCTTTCAAACATAACTTAAGGAGTATTTTAAGAATTTGGTTTTTAAATACTGAGGTTTACAAATTGTATTTGAAAAAAGTCCACATTCTATTTCTACCGTGATGACTGTTTGCACGAATTAGAGTTGATAATCTTGCTTCAAAAATTGTCCTGTGTTTTCTTCCTGACTTTACCAGCATGTAAGAAATGATACTAGAAATATATACTAGTTTAATTTTAATTTTCTAAATTTCCTTTCCTAGTTTTGCTACAAAATAGCAACACTGTGTTCATCTAAATCTGAGAATGATGATATGGCATGTCTCTGTGAAAAGAGGCTGATGAGGTTCAAGGCATGCTACCCCAAAATATGGCAACTGGTACACTGGATATTTCAAGCTGAAGGAATTTGAGAAATGGCATGTGCAAGAAGGACTTCCCCATTACACAGGTCATAAAACCTTCATGTGAGAGGTACCCTCCCTATGCCTGGAGGAAAGGAGCATCCTTATCTCTGAAGATGAAGGGACACAGAGGAATCCAAATGAACAAGAAGCCTTGCTAAGTTTCCCTCAGTTTACTACACTTTCCTCAAACCCTTTGTCCTATCATATTTTTCCATGACTTTCCACTCCTCATCAAGCCTAATATAAAAATGCTCAGGTTTGACTGTTTCTTCAGGTCTTCATTTTCTTATGAAGGCTCTTCTGTCACAAAAAACTTAAAAAAATGTATATGCCTTTTCTCTTGTTAATCTGTCTTTTGTTTCAGGGGTAACAAAATTGAGAACTTGAGAAATTAGAAGGGTTTAGGAAAAATATATTTTTCATTCTACAGGATGAATTCTTGTAAGGCTTCTATTAAATCATAAGATCTTATAAGAAATTAAATTTTATTTTATTAAAAAATTTAAAAACATATTTATTTATTTTTGAGAGAGAGAGGGAGTGCATATGAGCAGGGGAGAGGCAGAGAGAGAGAAGGAGACAGAGAATCCAAAGCAGGCTCTGTGCCATTAGCACAAAGCCCGACATGGGGCTTGAACCCACAAACCATGAGGTCATGACCTGAGCCAAAGAAGGACGCTCAACCGACCTAGCCACCCAGGTGTCCCTGAATTAAATTTTAATTGCCAGATCCTTGTTAACTTTAAGATCTTAACAAGTATTAATTTGAGCAATTGATAAATCATTTTTTTAATATGAAATTTATTGTCAAATTGGTTTCTATACATTACCCAGTGCTCATCCCAACAGGTGCCCTCCTCAATGCCCATAACCCATTTCCTCCTCCCTCCCACACCCCATCAACCCTTAGTTTATTCTCAGTTTTTAAAAGTCTCTTATGGTTTGCCTCCCTCCCTCTCTAACTTTTTTTTCCTTCCCCTCCCCCATGGTCTTCTGTTAAGTTTCTCAAGATCCACATAAGAGTGAAAACATATAGTATCTGTCTTTCTCTTGTATGACTTATTTCACTTAGCATCACACTCTCCAGTTCCATCCACATTGCTACAAAAGGCCATATTTCATTCTTTCTCGTTGCCAAGTAGCATTCCATTGGGTATACAAACCACAATTTCTTTATCTATTCATCAGTTGATGGACATTTAGGCTCTTTCCATAATTTGGGTATTTTGGATATTACATTGCAGGCAATGTAATCTTTAACATACTCATGCTCTTATTACATACATCATTAACAGGTTAGAGTAACCATCATTAACAGGTTAAAAAGGATATGCAAAGGCAGAGGAATGCTTGTGCAAGGTAGTGAATATGTTTAGTTTTTAGGTAAAAAAACCAGAATATTTTTCTTCAGGCAAAAATGATCTGATTGTGCCAAAATATGAGGGATGACAGTGAAAAATATTTGGGGGTATTACACAGTAAGTATAGAAGTATTGGGAGTAATAATTATAAATAATGAATTCACAGAAAGGATAATATGTATGAAAAATATTGACAAAGTTGGTCATATGACATGGGTTTCTTCATAAGGAAAAAAAAGCCTGTGAATTTTTTATTGCAAATCATTATTGTAATTTGGGTTTTCTTTCTGTTAAAGATGGCCAAGTTATCTTGTGCCCAGATAACAAAGGTCCCTTTTTATAACCAAAATATTTTGTTAAGTCTTTGAGTTGTGGCACACTCTTAAATCACTTTAAATAAAAGCTTCTAATAATCATGGTCACTTATTGGTGATTTTAAAAATATTGTTTGCAAATATTTCTTGTTTTTATTTTGACTTTTATTAATATCTTTTCTCCTCTGACAACTCTTCTTGGTTTTGCCTTTCCCATATTCAGGATAAAACTGTTCAGATGTCTTTCACACCTTTAAAACAAGGTTTTACTTTCCTGGATGGCTACTAGGTAATACAAAGATTTGCTCCTTTCTCCTGATAAAAGGAAGGATGCTAAAGTATTTGACATATTTTTACATTGAAATTTAGAAATCTAGAATTGTGGCTTTGAAGTACCTGGCAAAGTTTTATATTTGCCTTAATGTTAATTTACGTGGCAGTGGCCAGATGTGTAATCTCTGGAGCTTTAAATGCTACTGCATCTGCTAAGCTATACGGTTTAACAAATCGTCATGCAATAAATAGAACATGAAGACATGATGCTCACATAAATCAAAATGACTACTTCAGAAAACCTAATACACAATAATGGCCCATCAAAAAGTGATACAAACTGGACTGATCATGTCTCCAGAAGATAATGGTCTCATTTAGGCTGAAAGTGACCAGGAGTGGGGGGAACTGAGAAATTAAATTGAAATCAGGACTTCCAAAACAGATAAATTGTGTCACATGCTAACACAGAACACAAACTATTTTAGTTTAAATTGTCTTTAACTCCAGCTCATAAAGAGCTGTAATTATATATTTGCAGAAAGTTATAAAAATAGTACAGAGAAGTCCCCAGTTCCCCCAATAGTAACATTTTATATAACTATAGAATAATATTAAAACCAGGGAACTGACATTGGTATAAGGAATATGTATACTTCTTTGCCACTTTGCCACATATGTAGATTTGCATGACCTGCTACCTCAAATCGAGATGCAGAACCATTTCTTCACCTCGAAGATATTCCTCATGCTAACCCTTTATAGTCATATTCTCCCTCTTGTCCATCCGTAATACATCCCTAATACATTTTCCATCTTTATAATTTTACCATTTTAAGAATGTTACATAAATGGAATCCTATAATACGTAACCTTTTAAGATTGATTTTTTCCTTCCACTCAGCATAATACCACTGAGGTCCATCCAGGTTGATGCATGTGGCAATACTTCATGGCTTTTTATTCCTGTTTCCAGTTTTGGGGATTACAAATAAAGTAGACCACTTATATTTAATGTAATTATTGATATGGTAGAGCTCACGTCTGCCATTTTATATTGTTTTCTGTTTGTTGCTTCTTTTTTTTGTTTCTTTTTTGCTTCATTCCCCCTCCATTTTCTTTTCTTTTCTTTTTTCTTTTTTTTGTCTTCCTCTGGATTAAATATTTTTAACAATTCCATTTTGATTCACCTCTATTATTTTTGAGTGTATCTCTTTTTTTTGGTAGATGCAAATAAATATGTTCATCACAGCATTGTTTATTTAAATGGTAAAAAATGGTCAACAAATTATATATCTAACAATAGGGAACTGATTAATTATGATACATATAACAGAACCCTTTATAGACATTGATGCATTATGGACACATTATCACTGCCATTGAAAGATTTGTGATATGCTATTTAACTGAAAAAATAAAACCCAGAAAATAAAATAGTATTTATGGCACTGTCTCATTTTTACAAATAAATATATATTTATATAAGCACAGAAATTGAATGACTATATATCAAAATATTAGCAGTGGTTTCTTTCCCTTTTTGCACTACACTAGAATGCAATCTTCATGAGGACAGGGACCACTGTGTTTTTTTGTTAACTACTGTATTCTGGCAACTAAAATAGTACTTGGCACATAGTAGGAGCTCATATATAGTAAGTAGTGAATCAATGCTTATTTGTATTTTCTAGTTTTCCTATAAGTAAGCTGTCACTACACCTAATCTCCTTATGTTAAAAAGATAGCGTACACCCAAAAAATTGAAAGTAGGGTCTCGAAGAAATATTTGCACACCCCTATTCATAGCAGCATCATTCACAATAGCCAAAGGTGGAAGCAACCCAAGTGCCCATGATGGCTGACTAGATAAACAAAATGTGGGGTGTGTGTGTGTGTATTTATATACATAGAATTTTTATATAAATTTATATATAAGTTATATATATAATTTTTATATAAATGTATACACACACATACATACACATATATGTAATGAAATATTCAATTGTAAAAAGGAAGGAAATTCTGACACATGTTATAACATGGACGAACCTTGAAGATATTTTGCTAAGTGAATTAAGCCAGACACAAAAAGGCAAATTCTGTGTGATTCCACTTACAGGAGGTACTTAGAGTAATGAAATTCATAGAGACATAAAGTAGAATGGTAGTTGCCAGAGTCTGGAGGGAGGGGGAAATGAGGAACTGTTGTTTAATGAGTACAGAATTTCAGATAGTTCTGGAGACTGGTTGAACAACAATATGAATGTATTTAACACTACTGAAATATGCACTTAAAAATGATTAAGATCGTAAATTTTATGTTAGGTGTATTTTACCACAATTAAAGATGAAAAAAAAATTTAAATGTCACTGATGGCCTTGGCAAAAAGGGTTCCAGGAAATAGTGATGCTTTCAACAAAGAAAAAGACAAATCTGGAAGGAAGTATTCCACTCTTTATGGTGGTAGAAAGGGAAAGATGGTGAGTGAGATTAGGTAATAGTGGAACATCAGGTAGAAATATCCAAAGAAAGTTAAAAATGAAGGCTTGAATTTACAAAAAGAGGTCAGGATTGAGGCTATAGATATGGGAAATTACCTGCATGTATTCAAATGAGAGAAAAACTCTAAGGGAGAATTTAGAGAGTGGGAAGACACAGCATTTTGGGAAACAGAATTTTGGGAAAGAATACTCCATTCAGCGAATGGGAGAAAGATAAGGAACAACAGAAGTAGCAGTCAGGGCATCAAATAGGATGGAATCACAGAATATAAGAGACAGTTTCAAAGTGGTAAGTGAAGAATGTCAGTGATACTAAATAGCATAGATAGGTTAGGGAGGATAAATATCAGAGCAGGATTTGGAGATTAGGAGTTATTACTGTCTTCAGGAAATCAGTTTCTGTGCTAATGGGGCACTAAATAGATTTGGGATTTTTTTGTTTTGTTTTGTTTTTGTTTTTAAGTGGACAGTGAAGAAGAAAATGCAATGAGTGCAGATCTCTCTTTGCACAAACCTAGTAGTCAGTAGGAGGGGAACAATGCAGTAGCTCAAGGAGGCAATAGGGTGTTTAAGTATAGGTTTTCTTATGAGAGTGGTAATCACTGTATATTTGGATATAGAAGGAAGATGAGCCATTAAAGAGAAAGTAATCAAAGACATAGAAAAAAATAATTTAGAAAGTTATGAGGAAGGTGAGAAAGAATGAATTTAAAGGGAGAAGTAGAGGAATTGTTCTTAGAAAGAAATACCATTTCCTTTTAGATTGGAGGAAAGAAAGATAGCTAAAGGAATGGGGAAAATTTTTAGTTAAAGAAAAGATGAGGGAGCCCTCATCTAGTTCAGTTTGACACATATTTCTTAGTTTCATTTTTCCATTAAAGATGCCAAGAGTGAGAAAGAAGGACTATTACTGAGGTATAAAGAGGGTACAGAATGTATGAATGAACTATCCACAGGGGAATGTGCTAGGAAATCAACAAGACCGTGACATCAGGATTACCAAGCAACTTTAAGTACCAGGTTGACATTAAGTGGCAGAAATTTGTTGTAGGCTGGGTAATCACAGTTCTATTAATTTTTTCAGTAATGTTTCTCTGCTTGGGAGCAAAAATGGAGACAGTAGAGGATAGAGTCAACCAGTTTAGGTATCAGCGTAGAAAGCAAAGGAACAGATTAAAGGAGTGAGGCTATCTGAAGACAGTGAGAGCAACTTTAAAGTGGTTAAGTCATAGTCTTTAATCTGGAGAGTAAGTACAGTATAGCTAGAAGACACTAATGACAGTAAAAACTACTTAACCTGATAGGTTTCAGGGCTGCCATTAAAAGCTGGAGATATGAAATTTAAGGAGATTCCCGTGGGAAGCATTGTGGCATAGGGAAGAAAAAAAGTCATTACAACCAGAAGACTTAGTTGTAAAATCAACCTCTATCCTTACACAAAATAGATTATGTTGGGAAAATTGCTTTGTTTTTGAGCTTTAATTTTCTCTTACTTAAAATGAAGGATAATTATACTACCCTCATGATGTTGCTTTAATCATAAAGCACATAGTGGTACTGGTCACAGGAGATACTCAACTTCTTGTTCCTTCTCTTATTAGTGAAGTTAAATATAGTTTTCTAACAGCAGCTGCTTGTGGAGGGCCCCAAAGAGTAGTATACGGAGATTTTACAGAGACTTTACATTTTAGAGAGCTTGTTTGTACAGGCATCTGTTTTTGATGGTGGCCAAGAAAATGATAAAAGATGGAATAGAATAAGCAAACACGTAGTGGAGATGAATAGATTTAATTCTGTGTGTATGCACGTGCACACGCGCGTGCGTGCGTGTGTTTGTGTGTATGTGATAGTGAGAGAGAGAGAGAGAGAGAGAAGGGATATTAAATGAATAAATGTAAGTTATGGAATATGACTGAAAATGACTGAAAGAGTACCCTTCGAACTAGAAGAGCCAGCACCTACTAAAGAAATAATTATTGCTTCTACTTGAGTAACTAGTTAACATGCATTCAGTCTTGACTTCCTGAACTAATTGGCAGTGGGCTGACTGATGTCCAGTGTAAAGGCCTTTAGGTCACCATCTATAGTTTTAAGGGGATCAGAATGTATTTGAGGAACAAAGAGATGATAGCATTAAGAGTCAAAATTAGAAATAAAATTGGAAAGTATAAAAACAAAACAAAAGAAAAACAAAACTGGGCAGTATAAAGGTTGAGGAAAGAGAAGGAAGATATAGCTGTCTCCTAAGTGTAAAATTTGTATCTCCTATCTCCTATTTATATTCATTTCCTATGTGACTTTATTATCTAGTCTCATGATTTTAAATACTGTGTATATGCTGATAATTTCCAAATATGTTATCTTTAGCTTTAATCTTTCCCTTAAGCTCCAGACAGTATGTTCAACTGCCCACTCAATATTTCTACCAGGATTTCTAAAAAGTATCTCAAACTTAACTTGTCCAAAACAAAAGCCCTGATTTCTGCTGCCCAATCTTTCTCACATGGGTAAGTGATAACTATCTCTAGAAACGCTCAGGTCAAAACTTTGGAGTTTATCTTGACTCCTCACTTTCTCTTATATAGTTCTACTTTGAATTAATAGCAAAACCTGTTGGCTTAATCTTCAAAGTATTTGCTGGATCTGATTATTTCCTACCAAATATTTCCCCATTTCCTGGATATTACATATCTTTCTAACTAGTCTCCCTTTTCTATATGCCATGTGATGTTGATATCAGAGTAAACATTTAAAAATTTAGGAAATGTTAGGTTTCATATTATCTTTTCCTTCCTCAAAACTGACTATTTAGAATGAAATGGTCTTATTTCTGTTATCTTTCCAACCTCATCTCCTTTTACTTTGCTCCTTTTCCTCTGTACTTCAGCCACATTGACCTCCTTGCTGTTCCTCAAACATGATGAGCATACACCCTACTTCAGAACTTTTCTGTCTGTTGTTCCCTCTGCTTGGAATTCAATTCCCCTTATGACACACACCCTTAATACCTTCAGATTTCCACTCTAATTTTGCCTCATCAGTGAGACCTGATTACCCTATATAAAATAGAAGACTCTATCAGTCAGGTCTGGAAAGGAAAACCAAATCCTCTAGGTATTTCAAATGCAGGGGAGTGGGAGAAGAAAGGACTTAATACTAAGAATTGGGTACAAACGTGTTGGGAGGGTTGGAGAAACAAAAGGAAAAAAGTGTGTTTCCAAAGATTAGTAACTGCAGGAAGTCACCATTGTCTCTAGGGCTACTGGGGGAAAGTGACGTTACTGAAGGTTGAGGAGCTTATACTTCTGCTAACTTCCTTCCAACTTCTAATATTGTGTCAATACATCCCAAATGCAAAACCAATAGAGAGCCCGGGAAATTGGCTTTTCAGGCTTCTAGCCTTATTGTATAGGGGAGAGCATGAAAGGGCTGATGTAGGGTAGGTTTCAACAGATAATAGCTGGCATATACCTCTTCTACTACCAGTCTTTATCTACCATTCTTTATTTTTCTTTATAAAACCATTGACGACTACTTGTTCATTGACTATCCACCTCTATCCCACCTCCATTAGAATATAAATTTTGTAAGAACAGGGATTTGTCTTTCTTGTTTGCTGCTATATCCTGAGCAGTCAGAACAGCGCCTAGCATCAGTATGGTATAGTATACTAAATAGGGAGGGGTGGTGGAAATGGTTTGCCCCAGTGGAGAAGAATATTTTACCACTGACATTGTTTAGAATTGCCAGTGTATGGTGATAATAAAAAGCAGAACGACTTGTAGTTAGTTTTATTATTATTTTCTAATTTGCCGCAGATAATGCATCCTCTTATGCGAGGGTAAATAATTAACAAAACCTTTTTCCATCTCTAAGGACAAATTTGACCTTGGGTTAACTTTCTAGCTCTGTTCTCCTGGAAATTTGATACAGATGAAATGTCAGCTTGTTACCAGGCAGCAATTCTTATGGCAAAAATGGTCTCTGATTGGTAACATGCATATGGACTAGAAGGAACTATAAATGAATTATAAATCCCTAGTGGAAAGTAACATCTTTGGGCTTTTGTGAATGTGGTGACACTTGTATCTGGACATTTCCCTTGTAGGGACCCTGGTAGCTGCCTAAGACTGTTATAAGAAATACTGATTCCCATGCAGAATATGCTTCTATGTTGGTGGCTCCCATACTCTTTTAGTATAATTCTTGTTCCATTGTACCTGAATGTCACTTGAAAAAAGAGAATAGTTCTTGGATGGCTGTGTAGATGATTAAGAGGACTAGTTTCACCAAAGATGAAAGTCTGGTGCAGCCTTGCTGGACAGAGTTTCCTGTTCAAAATCCTTTTAAATAAACTGGTTCATGATACAGTGTATTCACATCTTATATAAGTCTGATATTTAGTTAAGATAATCCCTGATGGGCATTCCAGCATGTAATAGATGCTTAATGAATATTTATTGAACAAGGCTGGAAGTGTCTGCCATTATTACATAATTACTGGATGGTATTACCTAAATGTTAAAATACATAATTTGTTGAAACCAACAAATGTTTACATTGGCTGTTCTGTATTAGTAATAGTTCATAACTGTACCTCTTCAATTTTGAAATAATTCCCTTATCCAGAACAAACACATGTACTCGTAAAATACTGGGCAGGTTTTAAAGACAGACATCTTGTATGGCATTCTTTGGGTTGCCTCAGGCCACTGTTCCACTTACCTATATACCACACTGGATTAAAAAGTGGACATATATGAAGCCACACATATCAGGGGAAGTTAGTACTTAAGAGGAGTGTGTACTGTGAATGATTAAATTATAGACTTGCCACATTAATAGACAAGTATAATTTCTTTTGGCCTATCTGAAAATTAATATTTTTTCCCATTATTTCTATCAAAGACCTCAAGCCTTTAGAAGAGATACTATACTTTATTCATCTTTTATCACCAGTTTCCAGTCTAGTGCCTGGTATAGAGGCAGTCAATAAACATATGTTGAAATAAATTATACAATCACAAAGAGTCACAAGAATGGCTAACCTTGGATGGAAATAAGGAAGGAATGTTAAGCTATATGGAACCAGAGATTTATAGAATTTAGATACATTTGTCCCTTGGAAAACCACAGTAAGTACAGCAGGCCAGAGAAAGTAGGGGAATGGAGTCATATAGTACCTATCAAAGCCTCTCCAAAGATAATCAAGCCTATGGAGGCAGGGAGCTGGGACTACAAATTCTTCCTTAGATTCCATGATGTAAGTATCATCTCTATTCTTACCCCATCACTTTTCTTTATCACTAGTAAATAGTTTTAATATTGAATGTGTGATAGTACTTTGTTTTTAAAGTACTACCAATGTATTCTGGGGGATAATTGAGAATGCTGTCCAGCCCTACAAAAACATTAGGAGGAATACAAGAAATATAGCTTAAACAAAGTTGCCTAATAACTAGTTACTTATGAATTTGCTCATTATCTTTAGCTTTCCCAACCCCCCTGAACTCACTGAGATACACAAAGCATATACATAAATCACAAATAAGAATAGTTCATTAAATAAGCCAGTTTAACAGAAATTTCTTTCTGATGCTAAACATAGTGTCAGTTAGTCCTAGGGATATTAAAAACATTACTATGTAGACCACTCGAAAAGAATGTTTGTTTTGGGGGTGCCTTGGTGGCTCAGTCAGTTAAGTGTCTGACTCTTGATTTTGGCTCAGGTCATGAACTCATGGTTCATGAGACTGAGCCCGCATTTGGTTTCATGCTGACAGCGTGGATCCTGCTTGGGATTCTCTCTCTCCCTCTCTCTGCCCCTCCATCACTCACTCTCTCTCTCTCTCTCAAAATATAAATAAACTTAAAAAAAAAAAGAATGTTTGTTTTGGGTCAATCAATCATTTTAGGGAATGACCAGTGCAGCTATACAGGGTGTAGAACATGGATTCATCTCTCCATTAGCAAAACAAATATTCTGTTCCTTTCTTTTGCCCTTTCCAAAAGAGCTATAAGGGTAATGGAAAGACCTTTGAAAAATATTCATTTTTAAGACTTTAAGAAATTAAAAACAATGGTACAAATAAATAGCTTATTTTCAGAACAAAATTAGGAGATTAAAAGAGAGAAAAAGGAAATCCTGTTAATCTTTTTAAAAATAATAAGGTGTAAAGTCGAAATAAATCTCTGTAGTTTTTGATTCTGCTCTTAGGCTTTGAATTACCAGCACACTCATTTTTCAACATTCCCAGTTTCATTAGATCCTCCAACTGAATTTTTGTATAACCTAAGCAAAACATGGGAGAGGCAATTTTTCAAGAGTTCTCAGAGAAAGACTGACTAAATTCCCCATCCTGAATCAGGGCTGAAATGACACTTGACATATTCTGAGAAGCAGGCCACTAGAGAAGCTATCTTTAGAAAAAAAGAAAGAAAGGTTATCAAATCTTTCCTGGTGATTAAGAATCACATGGAACTTCCAGCAAGAAGGGCTAACCACTGTGTTCCAATTCATTGATTATTTCCCACACAGAAGTGGCCCATCATCTCGGCAGGTGGGGGGCACAATGCATTGTCCCAACAGACTGGGCACTAAATGTGCACAGTTGAGTATCTATAGCTAGCAGTCAAAATTCTTTGTTTATATATACTGAATGTGTGGAAAAGCCATTGGTTGTAACATTTCATTCTAATAATGGAAGGGAGCATTTCTCAATATGTAATTTCTACTCCTCCTCTTTCTTCTGTATTTGAATTATTCTGAAGCTAATTTATTTCCCTGTAATGTAGGAATGTGGTAAAATCTATAATGCACAATGTTCTATTTACAACGAAGAGTTCAAAAATACTTCTATCTGAAGGCCCAATTACCCTCTCATCCCCCCCGCCTTTTGTTTTTACCTCATTCCCTGTTGACATGACTGCAACAACTGGAAACTTATTAACTTCAACCTCTGTGACGCCTACAGTTGCCAGAAGACCAATCTCTGAGGGGCCCATATGGGTTCCTTTGGCCAAAACGCATTCCCCTCTTTTAATGTCATGGCCGATGGGTCTGAAAGTCAAAGCAGAACCATAAGCAAGATGACTAAGAATAGTATTTTTTCAACTAACTTTAGTGTCAGAGAAGGAGGACACACTCAAGAGGAGAAAAAAGTCAAGAGATGAGGCAGGAACAGAACAATAAAATAAAAGATTCTAAAAACTCAAGGCTTTTTTAATAAAAAACTTAAATCACGCAATAGAAGAGAGAAATAGGATTTCTATCTATTACTGCTAAACAGTGTTACTTCACATTCGAAAACTGTTTTACAAATTACTTTATACCACATTACAGCCAAAAATGCCAACTGAAAACTTTCTTTGATGTAAGGTAAGAATTTATATGAAAATATCTAGTGGCATTAATGATAAGAGTCCATATCTTGTTAGATTTGAGGTGAGGAGAATAACACTAATGAGGTTACCACAGAGATAATTTCTATTCAGACAATTTAGGCTGACCCAGGTCTGTGGCTGCAGAAGTCCATTCAACTTGGCTTCCTGCCAGAGGGATGTGAGAATTGTAGCTTTGTTATGAAGACATTTGAGCAAATTAGTATTGACAGGATCAGGGCAAAACATATTCCAAAGTAAGAAAAATAATTTAAAGTATATGCACTATTTATGGTAAGACAGTAATCTCCTCTTTGTATATAAAGAGTAGCAGATTATTATTATTGATAGTCAGTAGAGGAGGGACTACCATCTAATTGCATAAAAACTCAGCTCTGGGATTACCTGTGTTGATACCAAATTCTGGATTGTCTAGGGGTACAGTTGGGTGACTCTGGATTATCTGGAAGTAGGATTAACTGTGGATTAAGTGGGCTCATGACTTTACTTTGTTCACATGTTGTTTTGACTATTTCATTTGCCTTTACCACATTTATGAAAAAGCAGGCAGAGCAGACATGAGATGTAGAATTAAGAAAATTCATTTTACTACTTGTTAAAATCCCTGAATGCTAATGGCTAATTAACTGAACTGTGGGTTTATAACAGCCATGTTCTCTCAAGTTCATGATCATGTAGAAACAAAAGTGGGCTATGCATTCTATATGTTATGAACTTACCTGATATCTTGGCCTGGCCGAGCTTGCACCAGAATTCGTACTTCAAGTTCCTCAGTGCCCTATAATGAGAACAAGTCATGTAATTTCAAACAGAACAATCTAACAGAATTTCTGGTCAACAGAATTTAGCTACTCAGATGCTTTTATCATCAGATAGGTCCAGGATACATACAAAGATAAAGAAATGGAGAACTATTTGCTAAACATTTGAACATGATAAATGTCTACCACAGGGTCCTAAAAAATTAGGTTTGATGCCAAGATATAAATAAAGGCTTTTTTTCATAATATTCATGCTTTTAAAAAATGTATCAATTAAAATATTGGATCTTACATTGTAAGCAGCATTCTCAAGGGAGAACAAAAGACATACCTATATGGCTACCCTAATAGATACAGTGAATATGTGTGGAAATAACCTGTTTCTTCTGTTCCCATGAATCATGGGTTCAATACTATGCCAAGTTTTCCAAATATCTGGAGAAATTTCAGTGAGGGGCTTACAGTTTGCCTGGCAGTAGGTTTCTGTAAATTAATGGTGATCATTAATTTTACATTTTGGGGCTGTGAATAATATTGTGATACTGGAATTGTGTCTTGTCATGTGGCAGAGTTTGTGAATATGTATGGTCTGGATTTCAATGCTCTGCTGGCTTCCCTGATGCCAATAAATCTGTTGGACAGTTAATAGCAAGCAATGTGATCTGTATGCCAAGAGTTGAATTTTATAAGCCTTTCATGTGGGAAAGTGATTAAAAAGAAAATCCCAGATCAAGAAAAGTGTTTGTCTCTCAGCATGCCCAAATTTTTCTATATGCCCAGCCCAGAAGAATACTATTTATTTTTAGCTCTACCTTTTAAGATATAAAATATCTTAAACTTCTTCAAAAAACAAGATAGCCAATCAGTAAAACCTCAGTTGAAACTATTCTTTTATTAGTGGCTGATCCTCTGGTTCTAATAATTGCCACTAGTTTCAGTGAGATGAAGGCCTGCTTAGACCAAAAAAAAAAAAAAATCCCAGGGTCCTTTATTGTAGGCAAAAGAGGGGGCACTGACATATATTTAATATTTCCAGCTATCATTTGATGACAAAGAGTTTCCTGAATTACAGAAAACCATAGTTGATGGGTTATTAGGTTCAAATGGTTGGCTTAGTGTAATAGTCAAGAATTTCTCTGTTAAAGTCTTTTTCATTAAATTCTCCTTCACATTTTATCAGAAGCTAGTCTTGTTTTTCCAGAAGCTAGTCTTGTTTTTTTTTAATGTTTATTTATTTTGAGAGAGAGAGAGAGAGAGAGAGAGAGAGAGAGAGAGAGAGAGAACGTAAGCAGGAGAGGGGCAAAGAGAGACAGGGAGAGAGAATCCAAGAATCTGACAGCACAGAGCCTGATGTGGGGCTCAATCTCACCAACCATGAGACCATGACCTGAGCTGATACGAAGAGTTGGACACTTAACCAACTGAGCCACCCAGGTGCCCCAAAGCTAATCTTGATGAGCAAATTTCTCAGCTATAAGGTATGTCAACAGTTAGTATCTCTGCTCTTCTATCTTGAGATAGTTTCTTTCCTTGTTTGCATGTGAAATTTCTTGGATCAAATGTGGTTCAAATTCTGTTATAATCATGGTAATGATCCTAAAAACATTTCCTGTAACAAAAGCTTTTCAAATCTAAGGCAATTTCTATTTACTGGAGATCTATACACTACAATGTAAGATCCTAACATTACCAAAAAAGCCTGGATTAATCTTATAAACACTGCAGAAAATGGGCATGATTTATAATGTTGCCATAGGAACAGAGCCGTAAGACCTGGTGATGACGTACATCATCGGATTCCCTGATTAGTTCGGTATCTTCTACTTGTACTACTGCATCAGCACCGCAGGGGATTGGAGCACCTGTTGTAACCCGCATGACTTGTCCTGGCATTACTGTCTGAGTCGGCTGGAAATACAAACATGTAAGAAAGAATGGATTTGCTGTTGCAAAGCAAAAGTCTGCAGGAGATGTAATATTTTTAGAAACAAATCATAAAAGGAAAATCTTATACTCTTACTCATTTTGATCCCATGTAACAAAAACTACCCACAAACAGGTACGTTTACACCAAATAGGATTTAACTTGATTTAAGGTAGTGACCATTAGATGTCTTTCTTGATGTCCTGTTTTCCTTTTGAAGAACTGCCACTTACATTTGCCACTATTGTGTCTAACTTAAGTAATGTGAATTTTCTTAATACTTGTACGTAAGTGATTTGAGTGTCTATAAGAAAAAAAAATGCCATGCGATGTGATTTTATGAAAGACAATTATGAAAAACTAGCATGTTGGTCATTTACTGAAGTTCTGATATTTAAGAAATAATATTTAGTTATTAACTAAACTTTTTGATTTAATAAAGGCAAGCCAGAAAAATCATTTCAATTATTTCTCTTGAAAATAGTTCTAAACCATATTAGTTCACCTTTTAATAGTAAAAGTCTAGGAAATGTAATTAAATAATTCAAAAATGGTTTCACTGTCTGTAATGATTTGGGTTAAACATTATATCCAAGATTTTCATTTTTTGAACTATCATATAGAAGGTACAAGAGACTGATTGCAGAACTTGCCCTGCAAACTTCTCTCAGCATAGAGAAAAGCATATTTTTATAAGATCCATTTGATAGGTTTGATTTGGCCCCAGAAGAGTCACTTGTCATAAGCCATGACTTAGGTCACAGTTGGGAAAAGGAATGCTTCAAATTTCCCCTAAAAGAAAATTCTGACATGATGTTAACTTCTCAATAAGAAAGAGATTTTTTTAAAGATATCTGCTTCATAAACACTTAAAATCTTAGGTCACAACAATGTGAATATTCTGAACACTACTGAACTGTACACTTATAAGTGGTTACAATGGTACATTTTATGTTATACATATTTCTAACACATTTCTATACATATTTTCTACCACATTAAAAAAAAATTAGGGAATGGTTAAGGGAAAATATCCCTCTACTGGATGTACAAAGTAAAACCAGAAATTTACTTATTAGAACAGTCTTAAAAATCTTTCAAGAATATTATTGCTGCAAACAATACCACCAATAGCTAAAATTATCAAACCTTTCAATCTATGCAGAGTACAGTGTTAAGTGCATTATTACATTCTAGAATATAAATCCTACAAAGACAGGGATTTATTTTTTGTTTGCCTCTCTGATTACATCATCTTTCTTGATCTTGTGCAATGGCCCAGAAGGCTGACCTCTATGGACTATTTCAACCAGGTCCTCGCTTCTGGTTAGGTTCAGCCAATAGGAGTGGCCAACAAGAGATTAGATGGTAGGAGAAAGAGAAAAGTAGGGTTTTTATTCCCCTTGCTCTTTCCCTGCTGGGCTGCAGTTTGGTGATGGCTATATTGTCTTTACTATTGACGGCTACAGCTTCTAGTGGGTGGCCCTATCCCGTAGCTATCAATCTCCCTTGATCCAGGCACCACTCTTTTTCTTTGCCCCTTCAGACTTAGAGGTGGTTGGTAATGGAGTGTCACTGTTGTAGCATCCAGGTGCTTAACATTCCTTTGTTTCCTTTAACTTCTATTTCTTGGGTATAGTCCCATTAATCACCCATTTTACACAAATATTTACTGCTCTATCATACCAAACCCTAGAAAGTGTCTAGCACAAAGTTGGTTATGAATAAATATTTCTAGAATGAATGAATGAACTCTGTATGATCTCAGTAGCTGACAACTACATGAAGTATTCCATCCTTCTTGGCTTATAACTCCAGTGTTCTCTGTGCTTTTCTCCCATATTCAATATTATTTCCCATATTCAATAAATTCAATATTATTTATTGTCTGGGACATCTCTTAATCTACTACATATGACCATTTTGCAGTGCAATGATTTTTGATTAAAAGCATTAAAGTTTTGATATGACATATACTAATGCTAAAACTATCTTAAAAGCCTGGGGAACAAAGATATTTAATACAGGCCTAACCAGGTCTTCCTTTTGCTGAAAGTGCCTTTTTGGTGAAGGTAGAAAGTGAATCCTAAAGTGAGTTTCAGGGCAGTTGCTTCTTAGGCTGCAATGTGTTAGCATGAATCCCTGCCTTAATTTATTCAGGCTCAATGTACCATATTCTGTAAATTTACTTTAAGTTTTATTGTGATTGTACGTGTAATTTTCTCTACTTCTTGGCTTAAACCAAGAAGCCACCTCTTAAGAGGTGTTTTTGGGTGGTTATTAAATAAAAAATTTGGCTCCTCTCTAAGATTAGTGAAGACTTCCTACCAGCTCACTGATATGAGATCCAATGTAAAAGATATTATTGGGTATATAAATATTTTTATATAACCACCTAGAGTAGACATACAAAACTCAATTGAATGTAATTGGTTGAAAAACTCCAGGAATATGTGAAGTACTTCCTTTAGATTGTTAAGATTAACAATTCTTTAAGAGTAACTTGCTCTTTATTTGTATTGGTATGTCTTATGTTTTATATAAAGTAAAAATGTTAAAACCCCAATTTTTCCTTAATGGAGATATTGAGTTTTTTGAGATTTGCCCAATGACAGCACTTCATAATCATGTAATATTTTCTTTGAAAGTGTCTAATGCTAATCAGTAGGACCAAAACAAACTATAATTTTGATTTAAGGTCAAGTATTTTGGTACACCAAGAAAGAATTTTGTAAATCACTGTCTCTTTGTATGCAATGCCACCCAATTCTCAAGTGTACGTACTTTCAAAAAGTGAGTAATTTGGCTCTTATAAGATCTCTGAGATTGCTACAAAGTTTGTATAACACCTTAGTTATAGGTAAAGGACATCACAGGTAATTTGAAGAAAAACCCCACTTTCTCATAGTTTTCATCTTTTTTTCCATCAACCTTACAAGAAGTTAGCAACTTTTCAGTATCATGACTTTTCTTGTGTTCCTAGTTCTCTAGTACCAGTTGGAAGTCTTAACTAGTAAATAAAGTTTAAGATGTCTGCAAGACCCTTATTAATCTGTTACCTATGTATTTATTACCTATGTATTTATACTAGGCTGTGACTACCACAAACTATTTGTAGTTCCCTAAGCACTCCATGCAATTTTTAAAAATACCTCTATGTCTTGATTTATACTATTCTCTTGGCCTGGAATGTCCTTTTCTCATTTCCGTTTTTGAAAAACTCTCTTAGGTCCAGCTCCAATGTTATTTTCTTAATCCTCCTAGGATGAAATGCTCAACCTCTCTATTATGCTCCACAGTACATGACTGATAGCATTAGTTTAGCACTTAACATATTATATTGTATTTAATTTATATTCTGTCTCCTCCCTGGATGTAAACTCCTTAAGAGTAGCAATCATATCTTAATCTACCTCATATACCTAGAACCTAACACAGTGTTTGGTATACATAGTAGGTATGTTTGATAAATATTGAATAGACTCAATTGAAGATCAGAGACCTAGAATAATTGGTACTTTGTGCCTTTGTTATAAAAGTGGATGCTTTAGACACCCAACACTGAATAAAATATATATCGAAGTCAAATTCTGAGGTCACAATAACAGTCATTTATAAAAAAGGGATCCAGGCCTAGCTGTTCTTTTTGCCAGGAAAACAGTCATGGGGACTGAAACCAGCCTGTGTACAGCTTCTAATCACTATAGTGCCAGGCTTGGCTTCAGAGATCTATACACATTTCTCCTCAGTGCTTGAATGTAGGGATGAGGAGGCTAGGGTCATCACCACTGGTACCATCCTTCTCCTATATATTTCCTCAATTTCTCCCTATTTTCAGTACATATGGGAGCACATAATAGGCAAAGAAAAGGCATGAAACATAGCTTTTGTCCAAACTGCCATATTCACTCATTCATTCATTCATCCATTCATTTCCTCCTTTATTTTTATATAGTCCTTATAACTGCTTGGTAGTAGTAGAGGAAAAAAGTACATTGGTCTTCTTCTGGTTCTATTTAATAAGGTAGGAACTCTTTTAACCAACCTCAGAAACTCACTAGATTAACATATGCTCTCTATTTCCTCTTAAACATAATGATGCTTACAGCACTATTTAAGTTTGAGGCTGTTCGACTCTTGTATAATTGTAAACTACTGCTTTACAGTTCAAATGAGTTTCTTCCCATACTTGTTTATGCCAGTTTGTGGCAGTAGTTGCTACTGAAATATGTAGTTTAATGAAATATTATGCAAATCAATGATATATGAGTGTGAAAAGAGTTTTTTCCTATAAAAATTAAGTTAAACCTCTGTTAAAACTCAATTAAAAATTTTTGCTTAAAAACAACTGTCAGATTAGGTGTGGGTGAAGTAGCTTTTAAAAATTGTAAAAATATAATAAAAACCTAAAAGGATTCTATACTTAGATAACTTGCAAATGTCCTTGAATTTTTTTCCATTTTAAAGATCAAAATTGGAAATCACATAGAGTACTTTGGGGTGTGATTTATGTAAGAAAGACCAGACAAATTCAAATAGCAGACACTTATTAAAAGAAAAGTCTTGGCTTTCCATCAAATTATTGACAAGTAAATGTTCATTTATTTCAGTTAAATTTATGTTTATTTAAAAATATACAATCATTTTCCACTTATTTCCAATTAAATGGTCAATTACTGGTCTCAGAAGCATTAAATAGAGGACTTCTATTGTAATTCATTATGACCCATTAGTGCTTCCTTTTCTTAAAAGATATACACGTATACCTGTGCACTGGCTAGCTCCCTAATGAGAAAAACTAATTTAAATGATTAGGTAGAGAGGTTAAATAATTTGCTGCTTCTAATTTTCCTTGTTGGTAACACAAGTTGGAGAAAAGTCTAAGAAGATCACCTAGAAACTGTAGTTCTATTCACAACATTAATGTTTATACAGGAAGAATTATCCAATCACAGGACTGGAAAATGTGGGGCATGTCGGTGAAACATACCAACAATATATATTATTAGACACAGAGTAATAGACGCAGATTCTTTCAGTTAAAAAATAATTCTTTTGTCTCTTTCTCATGGGAACCATCCTTTAACTTCTTTGATACCCTGTCTAATCCACATCTAAGATTTCCATTACAATGATGGTAGCTTAAAATTCGATGCTAAAAGTCCATGAAACTGAAATCTTCAGGGCTTTTCAGACCTGTGAATCTCACCTGTTCACCAGCTTGGGATTCCCCAATGATGAAACGATCTCCTGGGCCATCGGCAGCTGTTAGGTGAACAGAACCAAGAACAAACATCAAAATTGTCCTAAAGCAAGGAATAAGGGCCTAGTGTTGGAATTCTAAAATTTGACTCAAATGATCAGATAAGGCTTCAGGAAAGTATAATATTTTTCTGATCTTCTAGACCAGACAGTATCTTTGTTACTACTGGTTTGATCTTTGGTATCCACCACTCACAATTACCAGTAGAAGTGATCCTAATCATGTCCTTTCTTGATGTCATGGGAGATGGTCACCCTGTTGCTCCATAATTTCCATACTTGTACTTTTTGAATAGAACTATTTCTTCTAGCCTATCCTCCTAAATAAATACCACCTTTTCTATAGGTGTGTATGTGTGATGTATGTGTACATTAGTGGATACACCTATCTATACAGATATATTACTATTTACATTCCTATTTCTCCATTTTCTAAAAATTTTAAACTATTTCTTATTTTCTTATTTATCACTTGGTCTGATTTTCATAGTAATCCAGCCAAGTAGAAAGAACATATATTCTTTTTTTTCATCTAACATTTGAAGGAAATGAGTCACAGAATGAAGAGACTTAGGTTGAACAAGTTTTGGTTAGTGGTAGAGCCAGGACTAAATCACAGTCCCTTAATTCCCAATATAGTATTTTTTTAAAGTTTATTTATTTATTTTGAGAGAGAGAGAGAGAGAGAGAGAGAGAGAGAGAGAGAGAGAGAGAGAACACACATGGGAGGGGCAGAAAGAGTGAGAGGGAGAGAGAGAATCCCTAGCAAGGTCTGCTCTGTCAGCATGGGGCCTGATGCAGGGCTTGCACTCAACCATGAGATCATGACCTGAGCTGAAACCAAGAGTCAGATGCTTAACTGACTGGGCCACCCAGGCACCCCACAGTTTTTTTTTTATAATGTGCCAAAATGCTATTTCTAAATCATGATATATAGGCAGTTCTGCATTACATTTGCTGACACACAGAAAAGTTAACACTTTCAATATGAATATTTTAATTATATTTGCAATCATGCTAATAATAAAAAGTATTTCTTTTAAAAAAGACATATGAATTTCACTTTTTTTATGTGACTACAAAGTGGTATTTTTCTAACGGCTTATATATAATACTGTTTATAATGAGTCAATTTTTTTTTTTTTTTGGCATGGCTTTGGTTAACCTGATGTAGAGAGGAACAAGAATTAACTTTTTCTTAATGTAGTAGATGTTGTATCTTGTGCTTTATAGACTATCTTAGTTAATAAACTCTTGGCTTTCTTGTGCTTTTTAGAATCCTATTGTATTTTCAGTGTCCATTTGAAAAACATGAACAGCTTTTCTGCAATGCTATTCTTATACTGCTTTTGTGTTTAAAAATTTTTTAAATGAACAATTTAAAATAGACATAAAACAGACATAGGAATCATTGCTTCCATAATTATCATTTTAGCAATCTTATTTCATCTATCCCCTAATTTATTTTTATAGTATCTTAAAGTGAATTTTCATTTTCTTATTGAAGAAAATTAAAAAGTCAATTATCTTTCAGAATTCCACACTAACTACATCTCAAGGGTGAATAAATTTATTTTAAAGTATTTTTCTACTAGAGATATTCCTAGCTTGCAACCTATCATAAGCAACCTAGACATTTTCTTTTTCCCTCTTTCACAAGGGGAAGTTAATGGTGTTTTAGAGTAAAACAAAACTGCATCTGAATCCTAGTTCTGCCTATTATTAGCCTCAGGACTTTCAGCAAATTATTAAGCCTTTCTCTAAACTTCAGTTTTCTTGTTGAAAACATCGGGATAATCATACTTTAAAAATAATATATTTTAAAGCCATTTATTCCTTTCATTCACTCATTGAATTACTACTGAGTATATTGTATGCCCTAAGTGTCATATTAGGTGGTGGAACAGAATGGAGTAAAACCAGACATGGCTTCTATTCTAATGCAATGCCAATTTACGGCAATGTTCAAATCAAATGTGGAGGTGGGCTGTAAAATAAACTTGTAAATAATCTTTTTGATGTTTTTATTTATTTTTGAGAGAGAGAGAAAGCATAAGCTGGAGTGGGGCAGAGAGAGGGGGAGACAGGAACTGAAGCAGGTTCTGCGCTGAGAGCATAGAGCCTAATGTGGGGCTCAAACTCACAAGCTGTGAGATCATGACCTGAGCTGAAGTCAGACGCTTAACTGACTGAACCATCCAGGTGCCCGCATTTGTAAATAATTTTAAAAATCAGAATGAATAGAAATATACTTCATTGCACATGGTAAGATGAATCATATTGTTTCATGAAACATAATTTTGTTTATATATGTGTGCATATGTACATTTATAGGCATTGTATGTTACATATGTTATATATTTGTGCATAATGTATTTAATATGTCTTTCTATGGGTGTAGTTAAAACCACTGATGTAATGGAGGAGATAGATACTAATCAGATAGTCACATTAATAAATGTATAAATGCAAATTAAGAAAATCATTCTAAAGGAAAGGAACATGGTTTTATGAGAGCATGCAATGAAAGTGAACTATACGAGAGAGTCAGGGAAAGCCACCCTGATAAAAGGATTTCTGGTGTGAATATGAAGGATGAGTGAAAGGTAAGTAGGCAGAAGGGGTGTGTGTGTGTGTGTGTGTGTGTGTGTGTGTGAAGGGGAGGGGGAAATGAGTGGAAATGCTCCATCTAAAGATCTTCACCTGTGTGCAAAGGTCTCTGGTTCATACCCTCCTTAGATCTTACACTCTAGCCACTCTCAATTTCTAGAATTGTAGCTCCCTGAGAGTACCAAGATGACTCCTACTTTAACTCCATTAATACATGCTACTTCCATTGCTTGGAGTGTCCTTTTCCTACCTGTGCTTTCTGATTGAAGTCTTCTTAGTCTTTAAGACTCAGCTCAAGTGTCACCTTCTCTATGAAATCATATTTGACTCCTCTTCCTTCAAGAGTCAGCTACTTTCTCTGTTGTTTCCCCAGTGTATTCCCTAAATAACTCTAATTTATGGCTTCCTAATTATTTGCAGTTATTTCTTATTTGTCTCAGGGGAATCCCTAGCACTTGCTGCATAAAAGGTATTCAATAAATTTTCAATATGTGAAGTACTAAAAATGTTCAATAAATGAACGAGTATGGATTCTAAAAATCTTTTTAGAAAGATGCATGCATAAATGAACAAATAAATAATGTTTTTCAACACAAAATGCTGTATTTTGGGGGCACCTGGGTGGCTCAGTTGGCACGTGCACTCTCTCTCTCAAAAAAAAAAAATCCAAAATTCTGTATTTTGGATGCCTTCCATTTTCTGCTGGTCCATTTTTACAGTTTTCAAATGTGAGTCAATGTTCACCATCTATTTAGAATGTTTAAAAAGACTGCTCTGCTTAATTTTATATAATAACTTAGATTATGTTGCTATTCTGTCTAGCATAGTGCCTAGCTCATCATTGATTTTCAATAAATATTTGTTAAAAGAATAAAGAAATGAATTTGGCATTTCCATAATACTTAGGGGGAAAGTTTGTAAACTGATTTGTACATATTAGAATTATGTTTTCAAAATTTTCTTGAATAATTTCATAAATGTGTATACTTTATTTCTTCAGTGAGATTATGAGCTTCTAAGAGACAGGGATCACTTCTTTTATTTCTTTTTCGAAACCCTCTGCTCTTCAACTTTCTTCCTGTCTTCTGTTCCTCCACATGTGCAAATACACCTACACTGAAAATGCCTTATATCAATGTTGTACACAAATGCTCCAAATAAATGTCACTGAATAATGAGCCTGCAATAGAGTGTTAAGAAGGCCAACAACTGAAAGAGCCTTTAAATGATTCTAAGCTGCAGGAAAGGGGCACTGTGCAGAGAATACGTGCTCACTTAAACTATGTTCTTCACCTTGCCCTGAAAATTTCTATCTGGGAAACATGTCTCTATATTGCTAGCTAAAGAAGGCTCAGTCAAACCACATTATAGAAGGTTCTTGGTGGCAAGAGAGCAGTTGCTTTTATTATTTCTTTTATAAGAGTGCTTCTCAACCCTTCAAGTGTGCACAAATCACCTGCAGATCTTGTTAGAATACAGATTTCTGATTTAGTAGGTCTGGGACAGGGCTTGAGGTTCTACATTTCTAACAAGCTGATGCGATTAGTGCTCATTCCTGAACTACCTTTTTGAGGAGCAGGGCACTCTAAGACTGAACTGAATATAGACAAATTCAGACTTAGAGAAAATGTAAGGAATAACAACTAGTGAAGTACAACAGAAATCCTGATTTTATATTATCATGAAGGCTCACTATTTCTTATAAAGACAAAAATAATGATTGATCTAACTTGCAGATATTTATTTCAAAATATCTATTAAAGAGACAGGTGAAAAAAGGTGTCATTTTCAAGATGAATTCTATAAGCTTGGGTGGGAAGCAGCAGAAGTGGAGGTCTGCTGGCATGTGATCCTAAAGCTTGTAACTAAGTAAGCAAGCCACAATATGCCATTAGCAAAACATGCATGGATTCCAAGGATTTCTGGAGAGGCTTAGAACTCCGCCCCTCTATATTCAGACTTTTCTGTTAGTAAGTTATTTTTCTTTTTTGTAACTGTAGAATTTAATTTGAAGGAAGTGATAAAAGTAATATAAATCAAATCCTAAAAGCAAATGTATTATACAACTGATTCATAATACTTCAGTGCTAGATCCTGACATTGTTCCCACTTCCACCTTCCTTTTTAAATTTTTTTAACATTTATTTATTTTTGAGACAGAGAGAGACAGAGCATGAACGGGGGAGGGGCAGAGAGAGAGGGAGACACAGAATCGGAAGCAGGCTCCAGGCTCTGAGCCATCAGCCCAGAGCCCGACGCGGGGCTCGAACTCACGGACCGCGAGATCGTGACCTGAGCTGAAGTCGGACGCTCAACAGACTGAGCCACCCAGGCGCCCCACTACCTTCCTTTTTTAATGTCCAGAAAACACTTTTAGTCTTCTTCACCTGTTTATTTGAAGATTTTCAATGATATCATTTAAAAATGGATACCATTAGTTAACTATTCATTGTGGCAATGTGTAGAATATGATCTTCCCGAGCCATCTGCTATAGAACAATTCTTCATTTTCATTTTCCAGCCATATGTGAACTCTCTTTAAGCCTCTTGAAACACTTTATAGCTATTCATTAGTTTTCAATAATAAGGAGTTTCAACCTTTTCATGTTAGGGCTGAATAAACTGAGGCTATAGAGATAGCATATGTTCAGAGGTCCTAGGAAATATCATTGACAGACAAATAAGGCAGAGGGATTAAGAAACTGATTATGGAACCACACTAAGACTGGATGATAGGCAGCAGGATAATAGCATTTATGTATATACTAAAATTAAGATTATAGAAAGTGCTGGGGGGCAAGGGAAGGTGACAAGACTAGCACAGCAAGATTAATACTTTTTGCAATCATACTGAAGGATTAAATCAAGTGAGTTGTTTGGAATTTTAAATCTGTGGCTTTTTCTTAGGGAAAGCAGGAAGTTAATGGTAGGACAGGTGAGTAAGAAAACATTTTATATTCTTTACCATCATCTTCCTGGAAAAAAAATGCTCATTTATTGTTAGTATTGTGAAAAGAGATACTATATCCTTAAATATAGTATTTTAGGCTTTTGGAACTGACTAAAATTAATTAATCTGAATATCTCTCTGCTCACTTGAGTAATACTCCCACATCATAAGGCCCTCTTCTTTATCCAGAGTGACGTATAGTGGAAAGCAGTAAGTTATTAAATGGAAAACCAGCTGTGGCCAGAGATTTAGATGGGAGAAATAGAAACCTTAGAACATGGCTTTCCCGAAAGAACAAGACTAGCTCTGAATCAAAAAGGTTATACTGAATTTTCATATGCATTTTAACCCACTGGAAGTACAATGAAGTCTTAATGGTGGCTGGGTAGGCAGTGACATAAAGGGTAATTTTAAAATGTTCTTTTTAATTTTCTGTATTTTTCATATGCATGTATTTCAATCAGGATGTAAAAAAGAAAAAAAAAACCTTTCAAATTTACTTTACCCAAATGGCAAAAATTTTTCATATCCTTCCAGAATTGTTACACATGATTCTTAAAATAATTAGTGGCTTGTTCTTTCTTTTGCCTTTTTCTAAATCATCTCTGTAAAACAAGTTCTGAAGGGATAAGCCTTTCAAATAGAAAATTTTCAAGAAAGCTGAACGTGGTATTCTGAGGTACTTCTGCCTTCAGGAACATCTCCAAGAAAACTGAGAAGACAGGCATCTGCATCTCTACAGGAAGGCAGAAATGCATCAAGATGATTAGCTTAATTAGTGTGAAGAGAGAAACAGCTCTTCAAAAATACGAATAAAAATACCAGATCAATCCTAATTGGTAACATGCTACTTTAATTTTCTTTTCTCTGCTTTTATCTTTCAAATTCACCCCATTCTTGGGGTGATTGTTAAGGCTTGAGCCTGGCACCTTCCCCTTCTGCCTGAGCCCAAAATAAATCTCTCCCTTTCTCTTTAACAACAACAACGACAACGACGACTACTCACTCCATCCTGAATACAGTTTTAGGTTTATCATGTTACTTGTCTTCCTGTTATATCATCATCCCTTGATTCCTGCAGTCTTTAAACTTTATTCCTTTTTTTTTAAAGTTCTTTGTTTCAGTTTCTTTCTTTTTAAAAAAAATTTTTTTTAACGTTTATTTATTTTTGAGACAGAGAGATATAGAGCATGAACGGGGTGGGTCAGAGAGAGGGAGACACAGAATCCGAAACAGGCTCCAGGCTCTGAGCTGTCAGCACAGAGCCTGACGCGGGGCTTGAACTCACTGGCCGTGAGATCGTGACCTGAGCTGAAGTCGGACGCTCAGCTGACTGAGCCACCCAGGCGCCCCTATTCTTTCTTTTTTTTTAAAAAAAGTTGTCCCTATTTGTTATTTGCTTAATCATTTTTTACTGTCTTGATTTGCAACCCACATACCTTAAAGCAAGTGATCCTCCAACTGGTTTGGAGTTTTATGCCACATGTTTCTGAAGGATATTGGCTAATGCTTAGTGATCCAGAGCAAGTTAGGAACCTCTTTACACCTACGGGGTTAGCAATGCTCACTGGTGCCACTGGGTATTACTGGAAGGCCTAAGGCAAAGGCAGAGGAGAAGAAAAAAGGGAGAATAAAGGGAGTGGGGAGACAGGAACGGGAGTAAAGGAAGACAGGGGTGGAGAGAAGAAGGTACACGAAGTAGAGTGGTAGAGAGCCACAACGATAGCCTCAAGGATATTCTTTACCAAACACTGCCTGTGGGGAGTGTTCTAACACAGAAACTAGGACCATGCCTCTTTGTTCACTTATGTCTTCTGTTGCCTTAATTATGATGTTGGTATATATACATAGACACATCAAACACTCTTAGTTTGAGATTGGACCTTATCCACAATGGTTATCTGTTATGTATTATGTCTCTGTTACATATTCTGTATCTTAGAGATAGCTACACTACCAACACTTCACAGGAAACACATAATGAATCATGAGCATGATAGTTTGTTAAACCTTTTGTATTGTGAGATGTTATTTTAGATGGTTTGTATGTGTGTGCATGCGTGTGCGCGCACACGTGTGTGTGTGTGTGTATGCATGTGAAATAACTAAAAACACCACCATTTCAAATCAAAAGAAAAAATAAGATACCGAAAGGAAATTTTAAGTAAAATTTCTTTAGTAGATTCTATAGTAGCAGAAAGGCTCTTTTGAGGCTCATGTGGGCTAATCACTCTTTCTGGCAACTAGAAAAGCTAAGAGCATAATTTCTTTTTATTGAGCTGTTGCTAACTCATGTAAAAATCACAGAACAACATTCTGTTTGAGAATAATTCTGCCTCCAATAATTTATTTTCTCACTTTCTCCTATATTATATTATCAAGAATGTAAAAAATACTTTCTTATCCCTTTGGTATTTCATCTGCTATAGTTGTTTGTTCTACTCTGGAAGTAAGAATTCCTTGTCATTTTACAGTAATCCTATATGGCTACCAATTATAAATTCAAAACAGAACTGACATTTTAGTTGGAGAATAAGAAGCAACAAGAGCCAATGAGGCTATCAGAAGATTGAACTAATTTTCTTTCTGGACAATATTCATTATAATAAGCACTGTAGAAGGAATACATTTGGAAGAAAAAAAGTCCTAAGCGCTGCCAGGGATTTGTTATTCAGGTTCTCAGAAATACTCTCCTTTAGTAGGATCAAGCTGAATGAGGTACATCTAAGATAGTATTCCTGTGAAGGAATACACTAGTAGGAATTAATCTCTCCACCACTTTATTTACGTAGAATATGAGAACAATTCAGATAAATGTTACCTTTCTTTCCAGAGATGATCTAAGGAAATGTGTTTATACTAATGATAGTGATAATAATAGTTACCATTATCAAACGTTTAAAAAAACAATTATTGTGTGCTTGTTTTTGGTGCCAGATACTTTACTAAGGCTTTCTAGGGTCTCATTTAATTCTCACAACAACTTGTTGGGGGTAAGTATTTTTATAATTATCATCGTGGAGAAAACTGAAGCTCAAAAAGTTTAGGTAATTTGCTCAAAGTTACATAGATAGAATCGGTACTTGAAACCAGATTAACTCTGACTTTGCTTTTCGAAGCCCATAACCTTAACCATTTGCTATGTTGTCTCCAACACAAAAAGATACTGCTAAGAGATAGTGATGGAACATGGAGGAGATTAATGAATATATTTAATTATAAAAAAGAGGAAATTTTTTTAATGGCTAGATGGAGTAAAAGCAACAACAAACAAGTAAGAGACTTCATAAAGGACCATTAAAAGGGAACATGTCTTCACAGCTCTAGTCAACTGGGAAATGTTTTTAGACATTTCTTCAATGATATTAGCCTTGAGAATAACCAATAATAGTTTCTAAGTAATTCACTTGCATTTTCATTTTGGGTTCTTAGATTAGACTTTAAGCAGGCAACTGCTATTTAGTATTTTGCTTTTAACCTTTATGCAATCTCAGGCAACTCCAAAGGTATAAATTGCTGGTACGATGTAAGGTTTCAGAGCGTTGAAATCCAGTTCTTCCAGGGAACCGTGCTTGCTTTTTAAGAAGCCCTTAATGATGTCTGGGTTTAAAGCAGAAGAAAAGACCACCCTACATTATCTCTGTGCTGGAAATCTGCTCTTCTTTCTTGGACCACATAGTTTTCAACTAGAAAACATCTGGAAAACTTCTAGACCAAGACTGTCTGCTACCAGTATGTGTAGAGGTCAGAAGAATAAATTATAGTATAGAGTTTCAATCAATCTCCACATATTTATTTGTCAACAAGCATTTTCAGGTAACTATAATACTTTCACTGAAAAGTTTTAATCCAGATTGTTATCTGTGATTGAATTATTTTGATAACCAAGGGGGAAACAAATGTAAAACTCCCTGGGTGCCTAGGCTGAGTCAAAAATCTGAAGGAAAAAAAATACAGTGTATGATGATACTCAAAAACCCCAAAATATTTACCTCGGACAGCATAGCCATCTTTTACTGATGCTGGAAAGGGGGGTAGGTTGTCTTTTGCATACACATCTTGAGCAAGGACTCGCCCCATTCCATCTGAAAAAAGAGAATATAAGAAAAATATGGATGTTGAGAGTAATCGGTTAAACAGGCAGTCATAAACAAGGTAGGTATGTGTGCCTGTCTGACAAGGCTTGTATATGGGCTCAGTTAGACCTCCTGATTTCTATTCCAAGGAGTTGTAGACAGAAGGAAAAGATGTATCCTTATGTCTGAAATGAAAGATTAGATTCAGTCAATTAATAGTTATGCTTGCAGAGATTATCTGAATATGAGTGGCTACACAGTCATCAAAGATGTATTGAGTTTAATGTCATTAATCCTTTAACTACCCAAAGATGATTTTCTTTAAAAACCCAATTCTTAAACATTTTCTATTCATTTACCCAGTAATTTCACTTCTAGAAATCTATCCTAAGAAAACAGATAAATGTTTATGCACATATTTATTTCAGTTGCTTATATTAGTAAGAAAAGGAAAGAAATAAAAAGGTCAATAATACAGAAATTTAAATACACAATGGTCTATTTTTATGATAAAATATTATGCAAACTAAAGTAATATTTATGAAGAATATTCACTGACCAGGAAGATTTTTATGACATATGTTTAAAACACATGCAGAACTATACATGTAGTATATAATCTTAACTCTGTTAACACAGATGTGTACATGTCAATAGAAAAGAGAAAGGCATATATGAAAATGTAATGCATTTGTTATTTTAGTATGTTTAGAATTGTGTATGATTTTTATTCCCTTTGCTATACTTTTCTGAAAATTTCCAAGTTTTCTACAATGATCATATGCTGTTTTTACATTAAGCAAGTTTTTCTTTTTCTTAAGAAAAGTAAAGAAAAGGAATTTTAGCCTTTGATTTTGGCTTTATTAACCTAAAAAATTACTGATCCTAAGCAGAGGGACAGTAAACTGCCTTGTGAACTGACTATTCAAACCACTCTGGATAATAATCATTTTTAGCTAGAGCTTAGGAATTTGAACCAGTGCCAATAAAAATAAGAGTTTCAAGAGTCATGACCAATTCCTTAAATCTTCTAGTCAGAATCTGTCTTATTATTTCAAAGAAGCAAAGGAATAATAGGAAGTGGAAATGGAAGAAGAGGGGGAGGGAACACATCAAGCTTGTCCCTAGAGACTGTAAGTAATACAGGACTTGATTTACAGGAGATGTTTGTATAATTTAGAAAACTCCATTGCTTCCAGAGCTGAATGGGTGTCTTTGTTTGTTTTTTGTTTTTGGCTTTGTAGGGCCTCTGATTTCCAGATCCCAGGATCTAGAAATAAGTAAAGAGAGATTTTTCATTTTGTATTCTGATCTACAGTGACAGTGATACTAACTCTTTCCTTTTAGGGAGGTGACAGATGAATTGGAAGGGGAAAATTCTTAGCCATTTTTAGCTTCAGATATTCCTAGAAGGTTGTAGCTATTCTGGACATATCCTGAAGCTACTGACCTGTATTTAGTAAGACCAAGGAAGTGGTGAAACCAGAGAGTCTAGTTTGTATTCACTTATACACTATAAACTACCAAATGAACCTGATGGTGAGCCCCATGGCATTTGACAGGATCACAATAAACTTCCTGGGGTGGCTCCTTGCCTGGAACTAATCTGGCCTAGGGTAGTTCATGAAAATGTAAGTTATACACTAGCTCAGATTCTAAGAGAATGACTTTGCTGGGATTATGAATAGCTCAGTAAAGGTAACAGTTAATATTCAAAGATAGTACAAGGAGATTAAGAAGTATAAACTTCCAGTTACAAAATAACCGGTTCTCCTGGGTCTCCAGCTTGCAGATGGCATATCCTGAGACTTCTCAGCATCCATAATCATGTGAGCCAATTCCTCCTAATAAATCCCTCTCCCTCCCCCCCATATATACACACACACATATATGTATATGTGTATATATATATATGTATATGTATATATATATGTGTATATATATATGTATGTATATATGTATATGTATATATAAATATCCTATCGGTTCTGTTTCTCTGGAGAGCCTTAACTAATTCAAACGGAATAGAACAGACCCTTATCTTCCACTATATATAAAAATTAACTCAAAATAGATTAAAGAACTACATATAAAACCTAAAACTATATCACTCTTAGAAGAAAAGATGGACGAAAAGCTTTATGACATTGGGTTTGGCAATGGTTTTTTTAATAATGGTGATGAATACATAAAATGTTTTATATTTTTCAAACATTTTCTGATTTTATATTGAAACATTTCTCCCAATAATCTAAGTGGGCCTCACGTTTTTAAGAAGCTTTTATTTAAATTCCAATCAGTTAACATACAGTGTTAATATTAGTTTCAAGTGTACAGTATAGTGATTCAACCCATTCATCACCTGGAGCTCATGACAACAAGTCGACCCTTTCACCTAATTTTTAAAATTTTATTTTTTATAATTTTTTAATGTTCATTTATTTTTGAGAGAGAGACACACAGAGTGCAAGTTGGGGAGGGGCAGAGAGAGAGAGGGAGACACAGAATTCGAAGCAGGCTGCAGGCTCTGATTGGTCAGCACAGAGCCCGATGCGGGGCTCGAACTCACGAACTCGATCTCGAACTGTGAGATCATGACCTGAGCCAAAGTTGGATGCTTAACCAACTGAGCCACCCAGGCGCCCCTCCCTTTCACCTATTTAACCCATTCCCCCCACCCACTTCCCTTCTGGTAACTATCAGTTTGTTCTCTATAGTTAAGAGTCTATTTCTTGGTTTTGGCAATGATTTCTTGAGTATGACACCAAAGGCATAGGCAACTAAAGCAAACATAGACAAATGGAGTTACATCAAACTTAAAAACTTTTGTGCATCACTACTGGGTATTTACCCCCCAAAATACAAAAACTATTTCCAAGGGATACATGCACTCTTATGTGTATTGCAGCATTATTTATAATAGCCAAATTATGGAAGCAGCTCACATGTCCACTGAATGATGAACGGATAAAGAAGATGTGGTATATGTGTGTGTGTGTGTGTGTGTGTGTGTGTGTGTGTGTGTGTACATACATACAATGGAATATTATTCAGCCATAAAAAGAATGACATCTTGCCATTTTCAACAATATGGATGGAGCTAGAGAGTGTAATGCTAAGTGAAATAAGTCAGTTGGAAAAAGACAAATAATATGTGATTTCACTCATATGTGGAATTTAAGCAACAAAACAAATGAACAAAGGGGAAAAAAAAGAGAGACAAACCAAGAAACAGACTCTTAACTATAGAGAACAAACTGAAGGTTACCAGAGGGGAGGTAGATGGGGGGATGGGTGAAATAGGTGATGGGGATTAAAGAGTACACTTACCAGGATGAGCACTGCATAATACATGGCATTGTTGAATCACTATATTGTATACCTGAAACTAACATAATACTCAGTGTTAACTATACTGGAATTAAAATAAAAAAACTTAAAAAAAGATTATGTCAGAAAAAAAACTTCCGTGCATTAAAGGACATAATCAACACAGTGAAAAGGTAATTGATGGAATGGAAGAATATATTTGCAAATCTGATAAATGGCTAATGTCCTGAATATATAAAGAACACTTATAACTCAGCAACAAAAAGATCAAGTAACCCAACTAAAAATGGGCAAAAAACTTGAGCAGATGTTTCCCCAAAAATGGTATACAAATAGTCAGCAAGCATATGAAAAGATGCTCAACATCACTAATCATCAGAGAAATGCAAATCAAAACCAGAATGAGATATCACCTCACACCTATTAGGATGGCTACTATAAAAAAAAAAAACCCAAAATAACAAGTGTTGATGAGAATGTGGAGAAATTGGAACCCTCATACACTCTTGGTAGGATTGTAAAATAGTGCAACCACCATGGAAAACCATAAGAATGTTTCTCAAAAAATTAAAAATAGAACTACTATACGATCCATCAATTCTCCTTCTGAGTATGTATCCAAAAGAATTTAAAGCAGGGTCTCAAAGAGGTATTTTCACACCCATATTCATAGTAGCAATATTCATAACAGTCAAGAGGTAGAAGCAGCCCGAATGTCCATCAATGGATGAATAAACAAAATGTGGTGTATATCTCTATACACTGTGACATGATACAATATGGACTGACCTTGAAGACATTATGCAAAGTAAAATAAATCAGCCACAAAAAGACAACTACATTATTCCACTTATATGAGGTATTAAGTAGTCAAATTCTTAGAAACAGAAAGTAGAATGGTGGTTACCAGGGGCTGAGATGAGGGGGAAAAGTAGAGTTATTTAATGGGTGTAGAGGCTTAGGTATCCAGTATGAAAAAGTTCTGGAGATATGTTTCACAACAGTGTGAATATACCTAATGTCACAGAATTAAACAATTAATAATGGTTAAGATGGTAAATTTTATGTTAATGTTTTTTAATACAATAAAAAAAGGAATGAAGTACTGATACATACTACAACATGGATAGATCTTGAAAATACTAAGTAGAAGAACCCAGTTACAAAAGACCACATATTATATGATCCCATTATATAAAATGTTCAGAATAGGTAAACCTATAGTAGCAAGTAGACTAGTACTTGCTTAGGGCTGGATGGGGGTGACAAGGGAAGAGGAGGAAGCTAACGAGGATGGGGTTCTTTTTGACATGATGAAAATGTTCTAAAATTGACTGTGGTGATGGTTGTACCTATCTATGAATATACTAAAAACCCTTGAACTATATACTTTAAGTGGGTGAATTATATAACATATGAATTATATCTCAATAAAGGGCAAGGATAATAGATGTTTTTAAAAATAAGAATATTTACCTTATTTGAACATGTAACTATATTTAGAAGAGCCAAGAAAAGTCATTATTTGTAGCATATATATACCATCTGGTCTTTAGAGACCTTCAAGAATCATGGAAAGAAAAATAAAACATTTCATCTGGAAAGAAAGAACTGCCTCATATTTAGTTAAGGGTATAATAACATATATAATTAACCATCTTTTTATTTTGGACTCATGCTAAATACAGAGGTTACTATCTTTATTTAAGGTAAATTTGATCCCTACTGGATTTGTTCTGATTTTGGAGTTGGTATCAAATTAACAACAGAGATCAAATTTCTTCAAAGAGAAAAACATGCATTACCTCAAATTTTTGTTTAAAAACCTAGGGCAAGGGAAAGGATTGGGAGAAAAATAGGCAGTTGATTGAAAAATGGTCTAGGCTACCAGCTGGCAGAAGATACGAGAGAACAGAAAGAATATATATCAGATACACCTCTCAGCTACAAAAGAAACTCTATCCACATCTCTCAGGAGGGTTTGGGACTAAATAATTGATAGCTTTTTCAATCAGTCAATATTAGACTTCACTCATTATGTGACCAGATGATCTATTTGGGAACTTAAAGAGTATACAGTAGTGCTGCAAATCACATGGGATATTTTTACATACACTTACCTACATGTTAAATCGTCCCTTCTCTTTGCCCATAGGTGGAGCCCAAGTATTAATGTTGAATAAACTTTGGGCTTGTGATGTTAGAAAAGGAGTCTCAGCCTTCAAACTTGAATTGGAACCAGGCAGGAGTAACTTCTCAAGTAGGTATTATGACTGTTTTAAGTTTATCATTTGGTAAAGAAGCCACAGTGAGCAGCTGAAGCTGTGCAAAATATATGATTTCAGGAAGACCTGAGCAAAATTCCTTTTTCCCATTCTCTCCAGTCCAATGAGAGCTCCATTTATAATAAGCAAAACAGTTTCCCCAATATATAATTAATATAACTAATATGCTTTCTTAGGAATATTTGATGGTGGGAGTTTACAACCTTCACAGTCTGCAGTGAGCATTTCAGTTGTAGAAAGTTAGGTGGTGTGCCAAGAAGTTATGGTCCTGTATATTCAGAATCTGAGGACATAATATCCATTCTGTTCTACCATTCCCCCCACACAGTATCTCTAAGTTCTATATAATAAAGAACATATAAAATTTGATAAAGATGAAGATGATAACAAATGCAAATTTCTAGATTCTGTGGAGATCAAAAATTTTAAAGGTAGGGCTATGTATCACTGGGGACGCTTGTCCATATATACAATTAAGTAATCAAGAGGTTGATAAGAAGAAAGGAATGGAAAAGATTAGTTGATGATTTACACTGTTTTGTGTAGTATGCTTGGTTATAAGGTGATAGAATTTTTATGTAGTCAGCAAGATACTTATATACAAGTCAGCTTCCCAAATAATAGTAGTCATTAACAAATTCTCTGCTCTTTGGAGTGCTAGCTTTTTTACACTGGGATGACTGGCCTAAAAATATCTTCAGAAAGAGTCTTTACAGATTCAAATGGTTGACAATGGACATATATAGAAGGAATCAAAACAGAGAGCTATTTATAAAGTTGAGTATGATTTGTAAGCATTGAATCCAAATGTATCATCTAAATGGTAAAAGTAGTATATTTAATTTGTTTGGATGGACATTTATTCTGGCCCAGATTTTATATATATATATATGTATATATATATGTATATATATATATGTATATATATATGTATATATGTGTATATATATATGTATATATATGTATATATATAAATCTAAATTTAGATGTCTAAATTTAGGTGTCTAAATTAAGATGTTAGGATACCCAAATGACTTTTGTATCTAAGAAGGAAAAGCATCTTAATTTTTCAAAGTCACTTATTGAAATGATTTCACAGCTGTAAAGTTCACTGTGTTGTTAGTTCTAAGAAGGCTGTGGAGGAAGTCAAGGGGCAACTCTGAGTTCAGTGGTCTGGGAAATTGATTCCTTGTCCTCACTTTGGTTAAGATCTATCATATTCATAGAACTTATCATAAAGATCATGATTCATAGCATAAAACTATCAGTTTTATGAATCAGGAGTATAGGAAGAATGTGGCAGATAACAGAAGGCTGAAGAGAAAATATATTGTCTAAGACTTCCTCTTATAAAACATGGATATAAATCCGTTTGCTGTTGATTATAAATTCCTCAAAAGCTTACTTAAGTTCCTGTGACAGCACTGATACTGCAACATTTAAAAACCACCATCCCATCCAATCTAGTGAGAGGCTACTGAAGGATACTTTTGACTCAATGGCTATCCATTGTAGTCACCAAAACAGTTGAGAAGGCAGGTTTGATACCATATGCTTACTCAGGCCAAATGACTGTTGGTAGGAACAATATTATTTATTTATTTTTAAATTTTTATTTAAATCCAAGTTAGTTAACGTATAGTGTAGTAATGGCTTCAGGAGAATTCAGGGATTCATCACTTACACATAACATCCAGTGCGCATCCCAACAAGTGCCCTCCTTAATGCCCATCACTCATTTTCCCCCCTCTCCACCCAATACCCCTCCAGCAACCTTCAGTTTGTTCTCTGTATTTAAGAGTCTTTTATGGTTTGCCTCCCTCTCTGTTTTTACCTTATTTTTATTGGTAGGAACAATATTAGATATTAGTTAAGGCTAGGGATTAAGAGGAAGGGTGAAGCATATGAAGATTTGAGTTGTTACAGCATTAAAAAAGAACCTTAAAATGAAGTAAAGCATATGTACAGAAGGCTTCTTGATTATTTAACAGATACTAAATATTTAACATGGTGGATCCCCTCCAACCTATCCCAATATAATTTATTCTCCATATATTCACTATATATTTGAAAGACTAGACAACATTTTGGTACACTATAGATCTCATTTATGCATTATAGTCTTCATTTATGTGAAAGTTTCATGTATAAACTGAAAAGGAGTGAATGATTGAGAGGTGAATATCCCTATGATGAAAGCAAGTACATTAATTACTCTCTAGTTACTCCAGAAGTCATGGTTATGGAGTAGTACAATGAAAATCTCTATGCTTTAAAAATATATAGCTTGTTCAAAGGGGCATTATGTTGTGTATTTGTATTTTTTCATCTAGGGATGCTCATTACCTGCCAAAGCAATGAGTAAGGACAAATATTATGTTATGGTTCTTATGTCATAAAATAAAAATAAGCTTTGTGCAAAGTTACAGAATTTGGAATAAATGCAAGTGTTATGATTACCAGAAATGATTGTCATGATTTAGCAATAAAAAAAGATGCAATGCAATTGGTAACAAATTAATTCTTAAGTTGTATTGTGGTTTCATGATATCTATTTTATTACTGAGTATGATAACCCACATCTGTGTCACCTATATTCATTTCTATATGTAAAATATTAAGTTTTAAAAATAACAACTGTGTAACTGTAAAAAGCATTTAACTTGACTAAAATAAAAAAGTTTAGGAGAAGTACTTAAAAAAATATATAAAGTGTTCTTAAGGTCACAGAAAATGTTTCAGTTGAGAGTAAGTGCTCACTTCTTTTAGTACTTAATCATGGAAACTTTGCCACACCCAGGTCAAATAAATAGGGTGTCACTGGTAAATGGGTAGCACTTAAGTCCAAGGGGTGAATTTGATGGTTAGGATTTGGTACAAGTAAATAAACAAACTGTTTTTTGTATAGTTTGAACTATTTAAACTTTTCTTTATTGGTAATTTCTCAATCACTGTCCTAGAAATTGTCAAGTGCTCCACAGGAAAAAAGAATTTTTTTACTCTAATTTCCATAATTTTGAACTACATATCCTACTATACTAAAAATTATTTCTAATTTTTTCAACATTGGTCCTCTATCAGGATATTGCCATGGTTATTAAAAGAAAGGGGGTGCATGGATGGCTCACTTGGTTAAGTGTCCCACTCTTGATTTTGGCTCAGGTCATGATCTCATTGTTGTGAGATCCAGACCTGCCTCAGGCTCCATGCTAAGCATGGAGCCTGCTTGGGATTCTCTCTCTCTCTCTCTCTCTCTCTCTCTCTCTCTCTCCCCTCCCCCTCCCCCACTGGCATGCGCTCCTGTGTTCTTTCCCTCATAATAAACATTTGAAGAAAAATTCATTAAAAAAAGAAAGGCAAAATATGCAAGAAGTATTTTATAAAAAGAAAAAAATACATGATAAAATAAAGCTCCCAGATGGAATGCAAGAAGAAATAAATAATAAAATTACCAACTATGATATTGACTTTCAAAAATTACTGGTGGCTTGGGGTGTCTGGGTGGCTCAGTCAGTTAAATATCTGACTTTGGCTCTCTTTCTCTCTCTCAAAAACAAATAAACATTAAAAAATTCTAATTTTGTTCCATTTTAATGGAAACATTTTGCCATTGCTTGTATTCTGAATCATAATGGTTTTTTTTTTTTTTTGGAGTGTACCATTTTCTTTTTTTTTTAATATAATTTATTATCAAATGGCTAACATACAGTGTGTAAAATATGCTCTTGGTTTTGGGGGTAGATTCCCGTGGTTCATCGTTTACACACAACACTCAGTGTTCATCCCAACAAGTTCCTTCCTCAATGCCCATCAGCCATTTCCCCCTCTCCCTCATCCCCCCATCCACCCTCAGTTTGTTCTCTGTATTTAAGAATCTCATGGTTTGCCTCCCTCCCTCCCTGTTAACTATTTTTTCCCCTTCCCCTCCCCCATGGTCTTCTGATAAGTTTCTCAGGATCCACATATGAGTGAAAACATATGATATCTGTCTTTCTCTGACTGACTTATTTGACTTAGCATAATACTTTCCAGTTCCATCCATGTTGCTGCAAATGGCATGATTTCATTCTTTCTCATTGCCAAGTAGTATTCCATTGTATATGTAAACCACATCTTCTTTATCCATTCATCAGTTGATGGACATTTAGGCTCTTTCCATAATTTGGCTATTGTTGAAAGTGCTGCTATAAACACTGGGGTACATGTGCCCCTATGAATCAGCACTCCTGTATCCTTTGGATAAATTCCTAGTAGTGCTATTGCTAGGTTGGAGGGTAGTTAATATTTTTTGAGGAACCTCCACAGTGTTTTCCAGAGTGGCTGCACCAGTCATAACTTTACAGTTTTAACATAGACTATGGCACTTCAAAATAGATACTGAATATAAAGACTGATAAGTAAATTATGTCAAATAAAGCATACATACTTAAAATGTGAAAGGATAATGAGGTATCCATAAAGAATGGAAAACTAAGAATCATATTTAAAGACTTTATTTTGTTTTAACCTCAGATATATTCAATAGAGCTGTGTAAATTAACTTAAACATCAGTAAAACTCCTTACTTTTTTGATTAAATATACATTATTTTCTATCGAAATTGCTAAAATGAGATATATTTATGATATGCTTTATTTTAAAAAAGAGGATACATGTATGGAAATATATGATGGTATGCATAGAGGAAAGTATGAAATAGGAAGATAAGTCTACCTGGTTGCAACATAGGGATAATTAGGCCAATGTTATAGGTCTTATTCCTATGGGAGTTAATTTTACTCAATTATATAACCATAAAAATAACTCCCCCAAACAAAGGGGCCTTGTGACTACTGTGATAACAGCCCATGTGTGTTATACCCACAATATTGGAGGAAAATAGTACCTGAAAGCACAAATACAGAGAACAGATGGGTAATATAATCATAATCTTTGGATATGAAAAAGAGCATATTCTCTAGATGTTGTGCTTACGTGCGTATAAACACATATATGCACACACACTTCACAAATACATAGATAAGGATGTTCATATTTGAGGAATGCAGGGAGAAGTAAAAAGGGAATGATGCAATCAGAAGCATAAATAGAAGGATTTAATGAGATGTACACATTTTGGAAGTGTAATGAAGTTTATGGACTAAGGAGTCTAAAAAGATGAGACAAACCGAAAGGAATTATGAATGAATTCAAGCAGCCACATTAATGGAAAAACCTACAGCAAATGCCAACGCAGACCAATTCCCAGAAAGATATCTGCAGGTAAACAGGATCATCCTAGGTGAAGACCTTACTAGGTGGAGGTAGAAATGCGGTAGTAATTTGGATAATAAAAATATATCTTTCTCAAACTTTTTAAAATATAACTATCTCAATTCTTTGCTTTAATTTTAAAAAGCTCAACCAGAAATTAGCAGAAAAACAGTGAAAACTACTGTTTAATTTTCTAATTAGGTAGGAAGCACAGGCCTGAAAGACCTGGGTGAGTGGAAAATATAAAACAAGTTACAACAAAATGCATAGGGATCCAGAGATTGTTAACGTGGATCAACAACTGCAGCTGAACCAGGGAATTCTAGCTTTGACTTTGTAATTTACAGTGTGCTTATCCTGAGGCTATGATTTTAGAATTCCAACATGTAGAAGGAAGGGAAGAAAATCAGTTACTAAATTCCAAATATGACAGCTTAGTGAAAACTAGATGATTTATACATATTCTTTCCTTTAACAGAACATCACAATGACCTTATTGGGTGGATATTATTTCTATTTTTATGTATGAGGGAAATGAGATTCTGAAAGGTTATGTAGCTTGCCCAAGGTCTCTCAGCTACTTAAAAAGCAAAGCAAGTAGAGAGTATGTTTGATGGCAAAGCTACTTGCAGTATATCTTGCTTCCTTTTTCCTTATTTTCTGACAGCCTCTGAACTGTCAGGAGGAATTAATGAATTCCTAGCATGATGTCTGAACCACTTTGGTGAGAACCTCCTACCACTTGGAATTAGGGGCTTCTGAATTTCTTCAAGAGGGCAGTGAATTTCTGCATTAGATCACTGCCTGAAGATATGCAGTTATCTAACTACTATGTTAGAGACAGGGGGCAGTTCCTCTGCTGTGGTCAGCATTATAAAAAAGATACTTTACTGTCTCAAACTAGTTCCAGCAGAAAAGCTTACAGGTTCCTTGACTAGAATTGCTTAAGTCCTTTATGGAAAAACAAAGAACCCAAGTCAGAGATGCTAAAATCTTTGGTAATGTAATTTTAAATAAGAATGCCTAGATAATGTAATCTAAAATAATGCTCCTAAGAAAGCAGAATTCTTTCTCTTGAAAGCTCAAGTTTTTCCATCATTAAGTGAAAGAGATTGGGAATTACAAGGAATGATGCCAGAATATTTAAATCTGCTTTACAGTAAGGGGCTGGTACTGTAGCAAATGTAAAGTTGTAATTTATTCACATCATTCCTTCTATTTTATTAAAAATTTTTTTTCTTAAATGTCTATTTTTGAGAGGGGGGTGCAGACAGAGAAGGAGCACAGAATTTGGGGCAGAGAGAGAAGGAGCACAGAATCTGAAGCAGGCTCTAGGTTCTGAGCTGTCAGCACAGAGCCTGATGCAGGGCTGGAATTCATGAACTGTGAGATCATGACCTGACCCAAAGTTGGATGCATAACCGACTGAGCCACCCAGGCGCTCCAAACGCCATGCATTTTACAAGCAAAGAGGATGAATCATATGTGATAGTCTTACAAATACTATCATCCATTGTTACACCAGGTATGCCTCTCCCAAGAAACCAAAGGAAGGTATTTATAATCAGTGGAGCACTTGCTCTTTAAAGGCCTTGCTTGCAGATAGGAACTGAAAATAGTAGATATGTTAAAGAATAGGCCACAGACAACAGAAAATTCATCTGTAGTCCATAAAGATTAAAACAAATGAACAATACTTTGCACATAAATGCACATGTAGGCACTTGTTTTAGAAGAATAATTTTCATATTGATTTGAGATGTAGTATGCTATAGTGGAACGAACAGCAGACTACGAGTCAAGAATCCTAGGTTACCCTAGGTTTCAAACATAACTATGTGTCCAACTTTAAGAACATTATTATACTTCTTTGGTCTTAATTTCCCTTATCTTTAAAGTAAGAGAGACTACTTGATTTCCAAATTACCTTCTTTCTATAACATTATAAGTATTTCATGTATTATACTCTAAAATTCCTTCATAGAGTTACCCTATGTCTTTGACCTTGACAGCAATCACTTCCAGCATTTCTGTATATGATTTATCCTTAGTTTTCTGGAATTATTGTTGAATCTTCTCAGACATAAAAAAAATTTTTTTAGAGATGTTACAGTTTCAAATTGCTTCACAGATTCAACGGTTCTGAACATTTCTTAGGAATCATGGGCTCTCCTCTATGGGCTTCTATAATTGTAGGTGTCGGATAATTTTCACAGGCAAAATATTCAGGATTTCAGAGAATTGTGGAGGCCTTTCAGTCTCCCCTGCCCTAGTCCCCATACTTTTCCTACTCAGTGATCAGTGGATGAAATTCAATAGTTAGAGGTGCATCTACCTGAAATAAAAATGAACTATGAAGGTTCTGGATAGAAGATCAAATCAGCTACAACATTCCCTTAGGTTCAAACCTAATCCAGAGCAAGGCCCTAACTCTTTTCACATCTGTAACACTGAAAGAGATGAGGAAGCTGCAGAAGGAAAGTTTAAGCTAGCAGAGGTCAGCTAATGAGGTTTAAAGAAAGAAGCCATCTCTACAACATGAAAGTGCAAGGTAAGGCAGCAAGTGCTGATGTAGAAGCTGCAGCAAGTTCTCTAGAAGACCTAGCTAAGATAATTCATGAAGGTGGCTGCACCTAACAACATATTTTCAATGTAGACTAAACAGCCTTCTATTGGAAGGAGATTCCATCTAGGACTTTCATAGTTAGAGAGGAGAGAGGTCAATGTCTGGCTTCAAAGTTTCAAAGGACAGGTCGACTCTTTTGTCAGGGAATAATGCAGCTGGTGACTTTAAGTTGAGGCCAATGCTCAGTAAGCATTACAAAAATCCTAGGTCCGTTAAGAATTATGCTAAATCTACTCTGCCTGTGCTCTATTAATGGAACAACAAAGCCTGGATGACAGCACAGTGGTTTATAACATGGCATAATATGAATATTTTAAGCCCATTGTTATGAGTTACTGCTCAGAAAAAAAAGATTCCTTTCAAATATTACTGCTCACTGACAATGTACCTGGTCACCCAAGAGCTCTTATGGAGATGTATAATGAGATTAATGTTGTTTTAGGGACTGCTAACACAACATCCATTCTTCAGCCCATGGATCAAGGAGTAATTTTGATGTTCAAGTCTTATTATTTAAGAAATACATTTCATAAGGCTATAGCTGCCATAGATAATGATTCCTCTGATGGATCTGGGCAAAGTTAATTGAAAACCTTCTGGAAAGGATTCATCATTCTTAATACCATTAATAACATTTGTGATTCATGGGAAAAGGTCAAAGTATTAACATTAAGAGGAGTTTGGAAGAAGTTGATTCCAAACCTCACGGATAACTTTGAGGGGTTTGAGACTTCAGTGGAAGAAGTAACTGCAGATGTGGTGGAAATAGCAGAATTAGAATCAGAAGGGGAATCTGGAAATGAGACTGATTTGTTGAGATCTTAAGATAAAACTGTAACTGATGAGGAATGCTTCTTATGCATGAGCAAAGAAAGTGCTTTTTTGAGATGGAGTCTACTCCTGGTGAAGATGCTGTGAATGTTGTTGAAATGACAACAAAAGATTTAGAATATTACCTAAACTTAGTTGATAAAGCAGTGCAACATTTGAGAGGATTGACTCCAGTTTTGAAAGAAATTCTACTGTGGGAAAAATGCTATCAAAGAGCATCATACGCTACAGCCAAATTGTTCATGAAAGGAAGAATCCATTGATGCAAAAAACTTCATTGTTGTCTTATTTTAAGAAATTGCCACAGCCACCATAACCTTCAGCATCCACCATCCTGATCAGTCAGTAGCCATCAACATCAAGATGAGACCCTCTACCAGCAAAAAGATTATGACTTGCTGAAAGCTCAGATGATGATTAGCATACTTCAGCAGTATTTTTTTTTAAATTGAGAGAGAGAGAAAGTTGATTTTAAATTGAGAGAGAGAGAACATGAGCAGGGGAGAGGGGCAGAAGGAGAAACGGGCAGAGAGATATAGAGACAGAGACAGAGATAGATAGAGAGAGAGAATCTTATGTGGGGTTCAGTCCCATGACCCTAGGATCATGACATGAACAGAATCAAGAGTTGGACACTCAAAGGACTGAGACATTAAAAATTTTTTTTAATGTTTATTTATTTATGAGAGAGAGACAGAGCGTGAGCAGGGGAGGGGAAGAGAGTGAGTGAGAGAGAGAGAGAGAGAGAGAGAGAGAGATACAGAATCTGAAGCAGGCTCCAGGCTCTGAGCTGTCAGCACAGAACCCAATGTGGGGCTTGAAGTTGTGAACTGCGAGATCATGACCTGAGATGAAGTCAAATGCTTAACCAACTGAGCCACCCAGGTACCCCCCAAGCAGTATTTTTTATTTAAGGTATGCACACTCCTCCAAAATGGATGAAATACCTAAATGTGAGATGGGAAACAATCAACATCCTAGAGGAGAACACAGACAACAACCTCTTTGACATTGGCTGTAACAACTTCTTACTAGACATGTTTCTGGAGGCAAGGGAAACAAAAGCAAACATGAACTATTGGGACTTCATCAAGATAAAAAGTTTTGCACAGCGAAGGAAATAATCAACAAAACTAAAAGGCAACCAACTGAATGGGAGAAGATATTTGCAAATGATAGATCTGATGAAGGGTAACTATCCAGTATTTATAAAGAACTTATCAAACTGAACACCCAAGAAACAAATAATCCAGTTAAGAAATGGGAAGAAGATATGAATAGACATTTTTCCAAAGAAGACATACCAATGGCTAACGGACACATGAAAAAATGCTCAACAACACTTATCATCAGGGAAATACAAATCAAGACCATGATAAGATACCAACTCACACCTGTCAGAATGTCTAAAATTAACAACACGGGAAACAACAGATGTTGGCAAGGATGTGGAGGAAGGGGAACCCTCTTACACTGTTGGTAGGAATGCAAAGTTGATGCAACCACTTTGGAAAACAGCATGGAGGTTCCTCAAAAAGTTAAAAATAGGGGGCGCCTGGGTGGCTCAGTTGGTTAAGTTTCCAACTCTTGATTTCGGCTCAGGTTCATGGGTTCAAGCCCTGTGTTGCGCTTTGTGCTGAGAGTGCGGAGCCTGCTTGGAATCTTCTCTCTTCTTCTCTCTCTGCCCCTTCCCTGCTCATGCTCTCTATCACAATAAATAAATAAACTTCAAAAAAAGGTCAAAAATAGAACTACCCAATGACACAGAAATTGCACTACTAGGTATTTACCCAAAGGATATAAATATACTGATTTGAAGGAGAACATGTACCCTGATGTTTATAGCAGCATTATCAATAATAGCCAAATTGTGGAAACACACACACAGAGGAATATTACTCAGCCATCAAAAAGAATGAAATCTTGCCATTTGCAATGATGTGCATAGAGATACAATGTATTATGTTAAGTGAAATAAGTAAGTCAGAAAATGACAAATACCATATGATTTCATTCATATGTGGAATTTAAAAAACAAAATAGATGAACATAGGGCAGTGGGAAAAGAGAGAGGGAGGCAAACCATAAAAGACTCTTAACTACAGATAAGAAATTGAGGGTTTCTTGAGGGAAGGTGGGCGGGGGTATGGGCTAGATGGGTGATGGATATCAAGGAGGGCACTGGTTGAGATGAGCACTGGATATTATATGTAAGTGACAAATCACCAAACTGTACTCCTGAAACAAATATTATACTATATGTTAACTAAATTTTAAATAAAAACTTAAAAAAATGCAAGTACATTTGACATGCTATTGCACATTTAATAGAATTCATATAGCGTAGACAATTTTTTTATATACAATGGAAAATTAAAAAATTCATTTTACTTTCTTGCTTTATTACAATATTCACTTTATTTTGTAGTGGTCTGGAACACCTGCAATATCTCTGAGGTATGTCTGTACTTTAGCATCAAATTGGAGAATGGATTGGAAGGATGCTAACTGGGTTAGGTGAATCAATTACAATAACCTTGGATGTTAATAATAAAGACCTAATCTAAATCAACAGCAGTGGGGATGGAGAACAAGGGATGGATTCCAGAGGATGTAGAAGAAACATGTGGGGGTAAAGAAAATAAGTTTAGTATTGGTCATATTATATTTATGAGCAGCAGGTATTCATTTGATGTACGAGTCTGGAGTTCAGGCAAGCTCTGGGAAGTGATCTAGACCTAGAAATCACATAATATGTGACACTCATTGGGTTATCCTAGGTAAATGTGTAAGATCTGAAAAGGGTCAAAGACAAAAACTCCAAAGAACATTTATATTTAAGGAATTGAAAAGGGAAGGCAAGCCTGTAAGAGCCAATAAAAGAGACAAGTACCACATTATTTATCTGTCTCTCTCCTATACTACAGTGAGATCCATGGGGCAGGAGTTTTGTTTTATTTATCTTTGTATATCCAGGACCTAACATAGTACCTGACATTTAGCAGATGTTTAGTAAATATATGTTGAACAAACTGAATATGTTTCTATATATAGTATTGTTGTTTAAACACCTAACTAAAATGCCTAGGAGGTTTAATTACAATGCTCTTTTGCATTAAAAATTGAGTTTGATCCAACTCAAAGGTTGAATGCAAACCTCACTATTATTTTTTATCATCATGGTTGGAAACACTTGACAAGGAAGTTAACCATCCATGAAGAGTCTGCTTCCTTATGAGTGACAACTGATTTAATGTATAAATGAAGAGGAAACAAGCACATGAAGGGAAAGAGAATCCATGCAACAGCATTTTTTTTCCTAAAAGAAAAATAAAAATGGGTCATTTTCAGTTCTGTTTTCTTCTTAGAATGATTAGAATTTGTTTAAATGTAACTTGGCATACACAGTGAGATTATCCTAAGGAGTGATGTTAAGGGAAACTCTCCTAAAATTATAACAAGCCAGTGATGGTTAACTTATTTTTATAATAGGTAAGGTATTAAACTTTTTTCCAGCTTAAGTTTATATTTACATTTTCTGAAAATGTCTTGATGTTGATATAAAAATATCTGAATATTTTTCTTTTAATAATATAAAGAAACCTATTTCACTAAAATTGATTTCTGAAATCATAGAGCTAGTTGTTAATTTTGCACTCTAGACAGTTTTTAAGTCTTTACTTCCTTTAATGAGTAAAACAGAAATAAAAGAAAAGGTCTCAGCCTGATGACATACACATATTTAAAAGAACGAAAATCAAAGATTATAACTATATAAAAACAACTTTTGTTGAAGTAGGGTCAAGGACCAAGGAGACAGAATTGGGCACTTAGTATTTCACTAGTTTTAAGCCTTTTTCCTCAAGTTTTTATTTAAATTCTAGTTAGTTAAAATATATGGTAAAATTGGTTTCAAGTGTAGAATTTAGTGATTCATCACTTACATATAACACCCAATGCTCATCACAAGTGCCTTCCTTAATATCCCTCACCCATTTGGCCCATTCCTCCATCCACCTCTTTCCATCAACCCTCAGTTTGTTCTCTATAGTTAAGAGTCTCTTATGGTTTGCCTCCTTATCTCTCTTTCTCTCTCTCTTTTCCTTCCCCTATGTTCACCTGTTTCGTTTCTTATCTGGTTGGCTCAGTTGAAAGAGTATGTGACTCTTGGTCTCAGGGTCATGAGTTTGAGCCCCACGTGTGGTGTAGAGATTACTGAAAAAAAAAAACCTGACCGTTCTTTTTATTAAATTTTTTTTAATGTTTATTTATTTTTGAGAGAGAGAGTGAGACAGATCATGAGCGGGGGAGGGCCAGAGAGAGAGGGAAACACAGGATCTGAAGCAGGCTCCAGGCTCTGAGCTGTCAGCACAGGCCTGATGTGGGGCTCGAACAACAAACCGTGAAATCATGACCTGAGCCGAAGTCAGACACTTAACCGATTGAGCCACCCAGGCGCCCTGAAAAGCTGACCTTTTTAAAAAAAAGTTTTATTTATTGAAGTACTCTATACCCCACATGGGGTTTGAACTAATGACCCCCGGATCAAGAGTCACATGCTCTCCCAAGTGAGGTAGGTGCTCCACAGACCTTTTAATTTAAACAGAATTTTTTATGTTTTCTATCATTTTTTATATTTTAATACTGAAAGAAGAGCACTATCATGTAGTAAAAAGATGAATTTAAGTCTTGAACTTTAGTCCTATTCCTTTTCTGCTGGTCTGAATCTGAGTGTCCTTGCAGAAAAATTATGGTGTTTGTATGATGCTCTCTAATGTTCATTGAAGTTTGAATATTTTATGATCTATGAATGAAGTCCTTTATTTGTAAAATCAATCCTTTTGTGTTTATCTGCATAACAAAAACAATTAAGAAACTGTATTTTATTCAAATTGCACTAAAACTTCTATCTGAATATTTAGAAAGGGAAATGGTTGATTAAAAACTGAAAACACTGGGGAATACTACCTTTTCGTTGTCTTTTCACAGGCTGGTCTCTATGTGCTATTAAACTAAGAGCTTATATGCTCTCATTGAAAATGAGAAGATGGATGAAGCAGAAAAACTGAGGTCAGACTGGTTGTTCAGTGATCCATGAATGAATTAATATATTTTTTATATTTTACATTTAAAAAGATGTTTTCCACAAAAGAAAACACGGTTAGGAGACACATTTATTATCTCTCATTTCTGACAGAAGGACATCAGGCAGACTCAGAGTTAACTATTTTCCTCACTCAGTGCTGATAACTGTTTCTTTAATTTAGAGTATTGGTATTTTGACAAACAGGGTAAACATAGTTGATTAGTTGATTGTTTTCCTTCTTTTTTAATGAAAAGGAAGTTTTATGGGTGGTTTACTCTGTATACCATTATTATTGATCTTAGAGTTGACGAGAAATACGAAGCAAAAAAGCAAAAAGAATGATGATAGTAATTGTGATAATGGTTAATAACCTTTCTCTTTCAGGAAAACCATGAATTAACATTATATGAATCTTACTTGGAAAAAAATGAAAAGAAAAGGCAATGGGCGAATATAACAGTACCTCGGTAGTTGATGATTTCTGTCCCAAGCACCGGAGTCATCTCCAGGACTGTGATGAAGGCTTTGTCCATAGATGTTAGAGGAAAAGGAGACATGCGGTGTCTTCTAGCCACCTTGGTGATATCGACAGCACTGTGACCTAAACAGGAAGATAATTAACTAAGACTATGATGCTGAAACACTGATTAAAAAGTGGAAATGTCTTATAAGTATCATCAGTTCTCATTTCCATGTCTGTAAATGAAGATTACAAGGTGAGAAATTTTCTCCTGCTTCCAAAATATAGCCTGCTTTGGTGGAACATTAAATCAAGTCAGCAATGTTACATTATTTGTCAAAACTTGGTGAAATTTAATGATGTTAACTGCATAATCCTTTTGAGTGCTTACTATGCATCGTGGCACTGTTCTAATTAATCTTCACAACAATCTTATGGGGAGCCATTATTATCTTTATTTACAGATGAGGATAAAGAGGTTTACATATCTTGGCCTAAATCACAGACCTAGCAACAAGCAGAGCCAGAATTCAAACCCAGGAAGTCTGGCTTCAAAGTCTATGTCCTTAACCACACACCAAACACTGAATTAATTAATGAGCTAGTTAGTAAAATGAAATACTCAAACTCAAATTTATTTAGGATTTCATAGGAAATTTTCTATTTTCAGAAAAGTCACAGAAAAAGATTATTTTTTAGCTACTCACTCCTTATTCACTCCCCTTCATGGCATTAATATCACCTACACACTAAAACTCCTCATTTATATCTCCAATCCTAACCTCTACCTTCAACTCTAGATTTATATGTCATCCAAACAGCTGGTGGATAAGAGTGTAAATCATCCAACATGCACTTGGATGTGTAACAGGCAATTCAAAGCTAACATGCCCAAAATGAAACTCTTGATTACCCACCCTTCTATTTTATCCTTACAATGTCTTATTCTCTTGCTATTTCCATCTCAGAAAATAGCAACTCCATTCTTCCAGTTACTAATCCCAAACCTTTTCATCAGAACCAAATCTAAACTACTGTTGAAATATAACTAGAATCTGACCATTACTTACCATCGCCATAATTACTACAATAGTTGAAACCATCACTTATTTCCTGGGAAATTGACTAGCCCCCTAACTGGCCTCCCTGCTTCTATCCTTGTTCCACTATAATGTATTCTCCACAGTAGTTATAGTGATCCTTTTACATTTTAAATTGGATGGTGCTAATCTCTGCTCATAACTCTCCAACGACTTTCCATTTCACTCAGAATAAAATCTTTGCTATGGCCTATGGAGCCCAACGTATTATGGCCTCCACTGTCTTCAACTCCTGTCATTTCTTCTCTTGATCACTGTGCTGTAGCCATAGTGATTCCTTGCTTGTCCTTGAGAATGTAAAATACATCTTTCCTCAGGGTCTTTGCACTTGCTGTTTTGTCTACTTGGACATTCTTCCGCAGATATCATGGCTCCATCCATCCTTTGTTTATTTCAGGTCATCAGAGAGGCCTTTGTGAAATGCCCTATATAGAATATTACCTACCATCACTTTCTATTCTTTTTACCCCACTTTACTTTTCCTCATGTGTGTGTATATATACACACATATATATATTCATATCCACATATCTATAATTTATATCATATATACACTTATATTTATTTTTTTATAGCTTTATCTATGTAGAACGTAAGCTCCATTGCCTTTTTTGTTAACTGTTGTTATCTCCAATATCTAGAAGAGTATTTGGGACATACTCAACAATAAAAATAAATATTTGTTAAATCAATGAATCATTTAATGACAAAAAGGGACTTCTTAGATCACTGTATCTTCATGCGTAAATAGCTTGGCCTTTCTTTAGAACCCTAATGGTATATAGCCCAGACGGTAAACAGAAAAGGAGTAGCTACAAACACAGTTGCTTGGCTATCCTGTCTGCTATCTACAACTCCATTCTTCCTTAGCCACTCTGCAGCTGAGAGTGACCATATGACATAATTCTGGTCAGTAAGATGTTGAAAGCTGGGGGCAGGCTTCCTATGGTGAATAAAAAGATAAAGAGACAAAGCTTTAAGAGGAGAAAGCTTTTGCCCTTCTTTCTTCTTTCTGCTTGGAACATGGCCAGATACCGGGACTTGGCATAGCCATTTTTTAACCATGAGGATGGAAACGCACACAGTAAGAATGGAAACCTGAGAAGAAAAAAGAGTCTGCATCTCTGATGACAATATTGAGCTGCTGAGCAAGCCCTGAACTATCTGCCTTCAGGCTTTTGATATTCAAGACAAATAAGCTTTTATTTCTTTAATCTACTTTATAATGACTGTATATATTCCTTAGTAGTAAGTTTCTACTCATTGTAATTTATTAAGTTTAATACTCCTACCCCAACCCCAGAAGCTGCTTCAGACGTCTTCACTGAATTAACTTAAACGTACTGCCTCAAAGAGTTTCCATTCTAAGATATGATATTGTACAAGTACTCAAAGAAAAAGACCTATATAGATGCTTATACTTATGACATTTCTCTCCCATGGGTAATCATAAAATTACAAAATTTTCAAAGCTTGAAGGACCTTAGAGATTTAGTGCTAAACATGAATAACATTGTCTACTCAAAATTTAAGTAGGTGAACACTAACAAAGGATAATGTATGATATGATTTATCATTTACTTACAACAGAAACATAAATTTATTACTCATTTTCACTGAAGTCTCAACCTTGCAATTACATATCATAAAAGCATATTGTCACAACCAGTGTAATTGGAGAAGAGGACAGAACTAGGTCTTTCTGTTTTTTATTCAGGTTTATAGGTCTCAAGTCTGATATTTTCTAAAATATATTTTACTTTCTATACGGTGCAAATTGTGTCTAACCTTATAAAAGTTATCCTCTTAAAATGTTTAGTTTCTGAGGAGAAAACTGTACTTTTTAACTGTACAGTTTATTGCTTGCATATGCTTTGTAATAGAATTTTTCTTATTAGAAAGTTAGTTTGATTATCAGTGATATACACACCCATTCAACAAATATTTATTGAATGCATTTTATAAGCCAGGTATGTTAGGGAATTGGGATACATAGAGTGGCATATACTCTGCCATGAGGAACATTATAGCTCAGCAGAATTGGTAGTTTTCTCTCTTTAATTGAAAATGGCAGTGTAGATATCTACCAGCCTAAAAAATCTTTCCCAAAATCTTTAAAATAATTTTGTATCTTATTTGTATATTTTTTAAGGGTACCTATCACTCTCCATCTTATATTATAGACATTTAAACATTTGTCTTAGTTACATTAGTCAATTGTAAACTCCTTGGAGGTATACCCTGTACGTTACTAAATTTGTGGTTTGTTTCCATTTTTTAAAGAAACATAATTTTAACTATTTTCTGATGTTGACAGCAGTGACTTGCAAGAAACTTCAAAGTGAAAGCTTCAGAAAATTTAAGAATAGTTATCTCTGACTTCTCTTATTTTGCAAGTTACAATCCCAAAGCACTTATATTTGTCCTGGGCCATTGAAGAACTAAATCACACAGGAAAAAGAATCAAGAACTGCTTTCCTCCACATTCTAATACTCTTCTTGATTCTGAGCCCAGCACAGAAATCTGATGGAAGAAAAAAAAGTATGTACTTTTATCTCTTGAAGGCCAGATGGGTTATATAGTCTGGTAGCCAAATTTCATTGAATGGTCCATAAGTTTGGCAGAAGTAGGAAAGGAAGGAAAGAATAATTTTTTGTTAAAGTAAGAAGGTTATAATAAAAGGCAGCTTGAGTTTTGGATAAAGAAAATACCCAAAAATTGAGAGAAAATTTGGATAGAGTTTTTCCTATAAAACAAAAATAAAATATTTCATAGCCACAAATATATTCTGATAGCTACATTACAAATAAATACCAGTGGTCACAAAGAGAATCTGTGAGGGCATCAGCTCCATTCAACTCATGTATGCTACAAAACTAACATGCAAAAATACGTGTCCTATAGAGAAGATTATAGTGTTCAAGGGAATATCTATTTAACTTATAAATGTATGGTTATCACTGATAATTGGTAGGCAGCATGGCTATTTTGACAAAAATAAACTACTAAGTGCTGTAGGATATGGGATCTTTATATGGGAGTGGGGCAAGGATAGGGAAATGAAATCTAGACATCCCCTCCACTAGTAGCTGTCTGAACTGAGCAGAGAATAACAGGTTGAATTACTATAACATCTAAATTGATAGCATTCTTCTGCAATGGGCTTAATTTTCTCAAGTAGACTTATAAGATTAAAGCAATTCTAAATTGGCAAAGATTGACCACCTTGAGGTTTCCCTTATAAATCTAGGTTTCTATAAGTGAAACTTAACTCGTCTCTCTTATATTTTCTAGTGCGTAAGTCCAGTCATGGGGTTGACTTTGAAAGTAAAAGTCCTCAAAATGTTACTGGGATTTCCTGTCTTCTATGCAGCAAGACTACATAACACAGACAGTGTAAAAACAGTATGGGTTCATTCAGAATTGCCGTCATCAAAGATATGTTTAAATACTAATTGCAATGTCTATGATGTATGAGGCCTTCAAAATGGCACAGAAAGTACAAATGGATTCCTTTCTACTGAGTAGAGTAACTCAAGATCTTTGTCATGTAGCAGTAACCGTTTTCTTATAGCATGGCTATCTTGAAATGAAGCTATACCAATTTTATACCAATGAAATTATTTTTCCCACTTCAAATGCATTATTTTTAATGTGACAATTCTTAATATACAATGTTTCATCCTGGTTTAAAAATACTTCTTTAAATTAGAAGTAAATGATGAAAAGAGGTTTTCAAATGATAGAATATAACAGAAAAAAGGTATTTATGAAGGTTCTTCTTGATTAAATTAAAATCTTCAAGAGGAAACTTTATCCCTCAAGACAAAAATAAAAGAGTTCCCCAAACTGCCTAAAGTATAAATCATTATTCATTCTTTGGATATACAGAAAATCTCAAGGAATAGATTTGTTCTGCCCTATTAATAACACTGCCTTTATTTATCATAGTACTTGCAGCTTGAATTCATTATTTTTCTACTTTCTGGAGCTTTCAGAGAAGCAAACCACCTAAAATAATAAATATCTTTCCTAGGAAACCTAAAGAGTGAAAATTATAGTTTGTTCAGGTTAAATAGCTAGGACCTTTGGTAATTTGAGGAATTTGAAGTTTAGATATGTAAGCATTTACTCTTTCATATATCTCTCTCTCTTAAATTAACAGAGATCAAGTTCAAAGCCCAAGGAAGCACTGGCGATGGTAGAGTTCATAGGCTTAAAATGATACAGCATTTTGTATATCTGAAAATAATCTCTCATACTTTCTTCAATTTAATAGTCTTAAACATCTTTCTACTTATTTATCCAAGATAATGAGCCTCATAGCATTTCTGACAAAATCTAGAAAACATGGCTGAAAGGATTGTGTTATTTTCTAGGGCAATATAAGAAATATTAAAAGAAAATACTCCTGGGATTTCTATGCATCAAGATTGTGAAACAGGGAAATGTTTGCTCTTTAATCTCTATCTATGGTTCACTATCACCCACAGGATAAAATCAAATTCCTTAGAATGGTATACAAAGTCCTTCCTGGCTTCCTTTTCAGTCTCATCATTCATTCACTACTTCATTAGGAAATTGATGATATTGCAGATATTGGAATATACCATACTATTTCATATTTTCCTGCCTTAGCATATGATGTTCATTCTGCCTAGAATGCATTTTCTCTTATCTTGTTTTCCTAAGAAATTATTATTCTTCCTTCACAACTCTCTTCAGTAAGGAAGTAATCAAATAATGATGGAACATGTCAAAAGGATCTTGCAGTCAACTGGAAGAGACTCTCTTTGGCCAAAACTGGGACAATTTAAGCACCAAAGTAGATTAGGATAGTAACAGATTACATAACCCCTTTAATAAAATAAAAATAAGATTCTATGAACAAACACTAATATAAATAAATAATGAAATAAAATTCTTTCTTACAACAGAATGCCAACTGATAAATGAAGAAATTTTGGAATTAGAAAGTCAACACTTGGCAACTATCATAGCAAGAATTGGTTCAGGTTAAAATCATCAATGGATAGTAAAACTGAAGGTAAAAATCTGAAGAAAAACAATGAATTTATATAGTTTCACTATATAACCCCACAAGATTCTAATAACTACAAAGTAAAATAGTAGTTTTGTAGTGGAAAAACCTGGAAGACAGCATCTTAACCAAGTGATCAAAATTAATATTACCATTAATGGAACAAAATGATATCATGAACCTCTTGATATGGTGCATGGAGAAGGGTACAACATCACATATAAGCTATTTCTATCAAAAATGCTTAATCTGAATCAGACCATCAAGAAACATCCAAAAAGTCTAAATTTGAGGAACATTTTACAAAATAATGACCTATACTCTTGAAAAATGTTAAGGTCATGGAAAAAAAAAAAAAAAAAAAAAGAGGAATTGCTCCAGATAAAGGAGCCTAAAGGCACATAGTAGCTAAAAGTAATGCATGATTCTGGATTGGATCCCAGATCAGAAGAAAATGTTTTTTCCTTTTGCTATCAAGAACATTATTAGAAAAATTTGCAAAATGTAATTTGAATAAGATTACATAACAGCATTGTGGCAAGGTTCATTTCCTGATTTTGATAATTGCACTGTGGTTATGTAAGAGAATTTTTTTTTCTTTCTTTTCTCCTTTTTTAATTTATAAAGGAAATATATATTTGAAGTATTAGGGATAAAGAGGCATCATGCTTGTAATTTACTCACAAGCAATTCTAGAAAAAAAAATATATAGAGAGAAATGATAAAGCAAATGTGGCAAAATGCTAACATTGGGAGACTTTGGGTGAAAGATATACAAGAATTCTTTGCACTATTTTGGCAACTTTTCTGAAGTTTGAAATTATTTCAAAAAAAAAAAAAAACTTTTTCAATAGTCTCTCCTTTGTGAAGCAACACATAACCATTCCATGTTTTCTTCCTGCACTGAGGCACTATTAAATGCTCTTAGGATTCTCATTACCTACTATATTAACTACATATCTCACAGTAATTACACTTATTTATATACAAGTCTATTTTCTTAACTAGATTTTCAGCTCTTTGAGAAAGGAAAACGTGTCTTAATGTCAAAGCTCAAGGATGCTGTGCACACAGTGGTCACATAGAACATTTTTGTTGAACGAGTTCCTAAAGGCTTGATTTTAATCACTAGACTATACAGCTTGACAAAGAATATGGGCTGAGAGATAAACACTACATGTAATTTCAAACATTATTCTGGTCAGTAATTTCAATGTTCTGTTTACTAGAATTGTCTATTTAAAAAAATGATTGCAGGGGCACCGGGGTGGCTTAGTTGGTTAAGCATCTGACTTTTGGTTTCATCTCAGGTCATGATCTCACGGTTTTGTGGGTTTAAGCTCCATATCAGGCTCTATGCTGGCAGTGCGGAGCTTGCTTGGGATTCTCTCTCTCTCCATCTCTCTCTGCCCCTCCCTCATTTGTGCTATCTCTGTCTTTCTCAAATAAATAAATAAACTTAAAAAAATGGTTGCAAACATTAAAAAAATTTTTTTTGAGAGAGAGAGAGAGAGAGAGAGAGAGAGAGAGAGAGGGAATACATGCACATGCGCTGGGGAGAGGAGGGAGAGAGAGAGAGAGAGAGAGAGAGAGAGAGAGAGAGAGAGAGAGAGACAAGAGAATCCCAAGCAGGCTCTGTGCTCTCAGTGCAGAGGACACCCATGTGGGGCTTGATTTCATGAACTGTGAGATCATGACCTGAGTCAAAATCAAGAGTCTGACGCTTAACCAACTGAGTTACCCAGGCACCCCCACACATTTTTTAATAATAAGCTGAAACTGGGTTTTTCTTCTCTTTACCTTTTTGTTTAAAAGTGGTAAAAGGCTCAATGCTGTAGGGAAATGAAAAAGGAGAATAAAAAAATATTTTACCTGTGGTCAAGTAGTCAGGGAAATGGAAAATTAGCTTTGTTCAGTGTACTACCTAAATACTTAACCCTTATAGGTTATTTTTAGATCAGGAGGTTTATCTATGGAAAAATTATAAGGCCAAAAGGAGGAAAAATAATTTATTTCCCATGATCAGGTATAAACTGTCCTTATAGCTGTCTTCCTTTGGCTCTTTTTTTTTTTAATTTGTCACATACAAATAAGTTAAATAGATATTAAAAGTAAACAGATAAACTTAGCTGAATGTATAGGCGAAAAAGAGATGAAATGAAAAAAATGGTATTAGAAGATATAATGATAAAATAGATTAGCTAAAGCAACATGAAAAAAGGACAAAATCATTTTTAAAAAACTGTAAGTATGAGTCAAGTGTTAACACACCCAACAAAGGCAAGTAAAGTCTTTTGAGTTGAGGTGGCTGCAAATGATCAACAGGAATTTTCCATTGTAGTGTTCTTAAGGACTGGGGGCTTTTGAGAAAGGACTCAAATCATGATCCTTAGGTTCCTGCCCTTACTAGCAGTACTAGTGGTGTATATACATTAAAAATTGTAGGTCCTGATTATAGCTACTATGGCAAAAGACCAGCTTTCAGATACAATCTTTCCCTTTCCTGCACCCCTGTTTCATCACCTTTCTCTTCTTTGCTTACACAATTAGTAATTACCCTTTGCTTTGCTGTCATTCTGGTTCAGGAATACAAACCTCAGAGCTTGTATATTAATTGGTTTGAAATCCCTTGGTTCATTCTTGTCCTGCTGTTTGATTTCTGGCTTTGTGCCCTTTTGGGTCTCTGAACTCCAGCTTGCTTTGTTAGGCTGCTAGGATCCCCTTTTTAAACCTAAATAGCCAAAAAGCTGAGAATTCTCTTATTCCCCAAAGTAAGAGGCTGTCAGGATATAATTTCAGAGTTATAAATATATGTATGTATATGTGTGTGTGCACATATATGTGTATGTATGTGTGTTGCATGTGGCAAACAGAACACCACAATGACCATAGGTGCATATTGATGCAGGCTCCAAGATCTCTGAGAAAACTTGAGATCGTAAGGTTAAAAATAACCTGAAAGGACTTGAGTGAATTGCCTTTGGGAAATGTGGTCTGTTCTTTAGTACGCAGATAGGGATGTTCCTGAAAGGAAGCCAGCTGTATATAGCACAGTGCATTCACTCCCTTCTTTGACTTTGCTTCTGTCGTGAAGACTCTTATTGGAACATAGGTATCTGCAAGACTGCTCTTGTATGCAAGATATGTATGATAGCTGAATCGGATGTACATTGTTGACATACTTTGCTATGCTTCTGTTGTTAATCATTGCTGACCTGTTTTTCCTGAAAATGTATATAAGAAAATGTACAATAAACCTCAGTACCTCAGGCTGTTGGCTCGGGGTCTCCTGTGCCTCGCTACACTGTGGTCTCTTTTTCTCAGTTCCTTCACTGCCCTAGGTCCATGGGCCATTTGAGGTCCACATGTGTGTATGTATGTATGTGTGTATATATATATATAAATTTAAATATATATTTGTTAGTTTCCATTTAGAATGTTTTCATAAATGCCACTAGTATTAAAATGCAAAATTAGGGGTGCCTGGGTGGCTCAGTCGGTTAAGCATCTGACTTCGGCTCAGGTCATTGATCTCATGGTTTGGGAGTTCCAGCCTTGCATCAGGCTATCTGCTGTCAGGGCAGAGCCTGCTTTGGGTCCTCTGTCTCCCTCTCTCTCTGCCCTTCCCCTGCTTGTGCTCTCTCTCCTTCTCAAAAATAAACAAACATTTAAAAAAATGCAAAATTAGAATTGTTTTCTTCAGTAGGTTAAACATTCTTTAGACAATGGTAGAGAAGAAATTTTTCTTTAGAAATCACAGCTATTATATCTCTAAAAGTGGAGTCTAACAAGTACCTTTTAAAGCCTTTTTCTAAGCATTAACTAACTAGTCTCTATAATGCCCTGGGAAAAAGAACCAAAAGTTCAGAGTCATTTTTGTAGCTAGAGGAGTTTTACCAGCTCATAAAAGCCACATTTCCCTTAGTGAATCTTCTCTACATGGTGTTGTTTCTCATATTATTAGGTGTGAGTACATAAGGCTACAACTTCCAGAATACCTATTCTATTTATTAATTTCAATGACAGACTAATAAAAAAGTAAATTTTGGCTAACATCTTTTGTAAGAAGTAGACATTACTCAATGTGATCGTTAGGCATGTGGTAGATGTCAATTTGTATAGTTGAGAAAGAAAATCTTAGAACAGGTGATCACAGAGGCAAATATGAAGAGTCAGTGTCACTGGTGAAAACAGAAATAGTTTTTAAGGTATTTTGTACATAAGCAGAAATTATATAGTTTATTCTAAATTTATTGGGCACTTGATATTGTCCTCATCTTTCCATAGGCCTAAAAAAGGAGTTAATTCACAACTAATTCTGCTGATACAAGGGCTATAGTTTTTTTAAAAAAGTATAAATTACAGTACAATTATAACTGTGAATTACTATACAACCCAATTAATATACAATCCAATGTGTATACTGGAAGAAAATAAAATAATTATATGTTAGTAGTAGTTATCTTTAAGTAGTAGGATGAGACTGATTTTTTTTCCCTACTTTTTTGTATTATTCAGATTCTTGAGAATAATCTTACATCGCTTGAAAATATTTAATAAATGCTTTTAAATTTGAAGTAATTATTTTCTTAGCCAAACCTAGCCAATATCTTCCAAAGTCATGGTCCAAATTCTGGGGTTCTAGGGAAATTTCTCAACATCATTTAATTGTATTTTTAACCATCAAAAAATCTTCCTACATGTATATCTGAAACTAATAAAACACTGTATATTAACTATACTGGAATTAAAATAAAGACTTAAAAAAAAGCTTCCTACTGCCGTAGGGTAACAGTTCAGATGACCTAGAGTAATTCTAGGCCTTTCATGATTTGTCCTTTCTCTTCAACTTCATCTCTCTTTGCTCTTACATATACTAGCAACAGCAAACTTAATTAATTTCTAGTACACAGCATGATTTTCTTCTGACACATCTGTCTCAACTGCTCTTCTCCTTCCAGTCCAACTAGCAAACACATACTTATTTGTTAAGACTATGAAGATAAAGTATGGGTCATATCAATATAAAATCTTGTAATTCACATATTGCCCAAGTTAAAAATTGGGGGTCATTTTTTACTTCCTTACCTGCCACATGTAGTTCCCAATCCTGTCAATTGTGATTCCTTAGTGTTTCAAAAAATCCTGTATTATTTTTTCTATTCCTATTGCTCCAGCTTTAATTCAGGCTCTCACCAGATTCCTGCTTCTGATCTCACCCGGAATCAATCCATTCTTCACATAGTGGTAAATGTTATTTCAAAATTTCAAATTCGATCTTGTCATTCCATGTTAAATTCCTTTATTGACCTTTACAATAAAGTCCATTAAAGTCCCATTAGCATGGCAATTAGGAGGTTCATCTGCAAAAACTATATGGCCAGTTGGAGGTCATGATTTGATAGCTTCTCCAGCCTCTTATTTCCCTTAGTCCCTTCCTCCTCTTCAAACTGCACCCTCCTCCTCCATCTGTGTGCCACAATGCCTGGGGCATGGTAAGTTTTTCATAAATGTTAGATACTTGCATTAACATTTTAATAGAGCTATCATCCGAGATAAATAGATTTAAATTCAGCTGGAAAGAACATTTTGAAAAAAGCAGCTACTTTTGTTCTCACACAACCCTCTCCACTTTTCTCTACCCTGCTCTGTGTGCCCCAATAGGCTAGTGTTTATGGATAGGACCAATAGAATCCTTATACCTGTGGCTTCTGCTTGAGTTCAGCCAATGGAAAGCATTAGCAGGAGAATAGAGAGAAAAACAGTTCAGACAAGATATTTATTCCTTTGGCCTCCTGTCTGCTGGTTGGCAGTGGTTATGTTCCTTTAATAAAAACCATTAGTTCTGTGAGACAGGCCTCAAAGACTTATTTTAGACAATTACTCCCTTCCCTGACTCCTTGAGGCTTAAGGGTAGTAACAATTTCATGCTGTCGCTAGCCCCCAAAGTTCTTCAACTTATCTTGCTTTTCCTTAACCCTGGCTACTCTGTTGTAACTAGTTCCTTTATTAAATTCTCCATTATCTTGTTTGAGTGTGTCATTTGACTCCTGCCAGGACTAAGTGATACAGCAGCCAAGGTGAGACTGGACACAATATGATTAGAGAAAAATGCAGAGGTAAATATTGTAGAGCACTGGATTCCTAATGGGGAACAGAGGGGGTTGAGGCTGGAAAAGTAACTAAAACCAGACCATGGTGGCCCTTGAATGCTAGGCTTTGGAGTTTGAACTTTACCAAATAAACCAATTGGAAACAATTTACATAACATTATCATGTAAGCCAATATTTTGAAGTTTATAAGCATAAGAGTGACACCTATAAAGATTTCTTGTGGACTACAAATTCTACCATAGAAAGGTTGAAAAATTAGCTCGATGGTATATGTCTAAATAGATAGTACATCAAAATGAAAAGACCAGGGGTGCCTGGGTGGCTCAGTTAGTTAAGCATCTGACTTTGGCTCAGGTATGATCTCACAGTTTGTGAGCTGGAGCTCTGTGGGGGGGCGGGACGGGGGTGGGGGGGGAGGGGCTCTGTGCTGACAGCTTAGAGCCTGGAGCCTGCTTTGGATTCCGTGTCTCATTCTCCCTTTGCCCTTCCCCTGCTTGTGGTTTGTCTCTCTGTGTCTCAAAAATAAATAAATGTAAAAAAAAAGATGAAAAAAAAATGAAAAGACCAGATGTCCAGATTTTTAGTTTGGTGTGCTTTTTCCTATATCATACTAAGGGGACTTTCTTTCCTTCAACTTCATTACTAAATATTACTTCATTTACTAAATATAAATTGAATACTCTCTCCACGTAAGGTACTTTATGAAACATTAGGCAGTAATGCTGAGGTAAATAAGATGAGATTCCTATTTCTCAGTCGCATGAACACAGAAGTCAGACTGCATTTTAAGGAAAATGAAAAAAAACCCCACCAAAAACAAAATAACAAGTACATGCTTATGTTTTAATGTTAAAACAAAAAACTATGTATGATAATGCAGAAAAAGGAAAAACTAATTCTGATGGTACACATGGCAAAGTTCCACAAGGAGGTGACAACTGAGCTTTAAACAATAAGAAAAAGTGAGCAACATCTGAAACAGAATGAACAAAATAATTGAGATTTGAAAGTACTTTCAGAGAATGAGGGAACACCTAATGAGGTTGGAGGTGGAGAGGATGAAGTATCCTCCCCATAAGGCATAAGGCTGGTCATTTCAGTTGCAGACAGGATTTGAAGAGGCTTAGTACTGTAGAAAATGGAGAGTTAGTCAAGATTTTTAATAGAGAAGTGATATATAAAAATGTAATACTTGACTGATAGCAGATTGGAAGGAAGAGCAGTAAGTGTGCTATTACGATCCTAGAGGCTATAGACGAAGAAGGCCTGAACTAATATAATGGGAATTGGAAAAACAATATTTAGAAGAGTCATTAACAAATAGTTCTATGACTGTGCTTTGGGAAGGAGAGGTGAATATTGTGGTGAGATTTCAAGTTTGGTTATGACACCAAGTGGGAGTGACATTAAGATAGCAACAAAGAGACAACTTGAAGGGTACTAAATTTGGTTTCTGATGAAGGAAGTGTGAGATGCCAGCAGAATATCAGGTGGTGATTCCAGTATGTAACAACAAAAGGAATTTGGAGTTTGGGAGAGAAAGGTTTTTCATCTTGTGTGACTGAAACTCTATACCTATGGAACAAATGCCCCACCTCCTTCCAGCCTCTGGCAACCACCATTCTATTTTCTGTTTCTAGGATTTTGATTATTTTAGCTATCTCAGATAAGCTGAGTTATGCAGTATTTGCCTTTTGTGACAGGCTTATTTCATTCAGCATAATGTATCAAGTTTTATTCATGTTGGAGTATATGACAGGATTTTTTTAAAGGCTGAGTAATATTCCACCGTATGCTTATATTCATTCATCTGCTGATGGATATTTAGGCTTTAGAAGCTATCATGAATAATGCTGCAATGGACATGGATATGCAAATATTTCCTTGAGATATTGTTTTAAATTCTTTTTGATATATACTCAGAAGTGGGATTGCTGGATCATATGGTAGTTTTACTGTTAATTTTTGAGGAATTTCCTTAAAGTTTTTCATAGTAGTTGTGCCGTTTTACCATCCCATTATTAATAGTACACAATAGTTCCAAGTTTTCCACATCCTTACCAACACTTATTTCTGTTGTTTTGATGGTGGCAGTTTTGATTTGCATTTCCCTTATGATAATGATGTTGAGCATCCTGTCGCATGCATGGGGCATTTACATATCTTCTTTGGAAAATGTATATTCAAACGCTTTGCTCACTTTTTTATTGATTTTTGTAGTTTTTGTTGAATTGTATGAATTCCTTCTATATTCCAGATATTAAGTCCTGATAAATGGTGTAGAACTATTTTGTCCCATTTTATAGGTTGCTTTTCCATTCTGTTGATTGTGTACTTTGCTGTGAAGAAGTTTTAATGTTTAATGTAGTCCCATTTGCCTATTTTTGCTTTCGTTGCTGGTGTTTGTGTTGTGTCCTCTGATTGTCCATTACAATATCATGAAGATTTCCCCCTCATGTGTTCTGATTTTATAGTTTCAGGTCTTATGCTTAAGTCTTCAATCCATTTTGAGATAATTTTGGTACATGGTACAAGATTAAGTGTCAATCTCTATTTTTTTTTTTGCAAGAGGACATCTAGTTTTCCCAACACTGTTCATTGAAGAAACTATCCTTTTTCCATTGTGTAGTTTTAGCACCCTTGCAAAAGATCATTTGACCATATACGTGACAGTTTATACCTGGGCTGTCTGTTTTGTTTCATTGGTCTATATGTTTGTCTTATGTCAGAACCACACTATTTTAATTAATGTATTTTTATAATATGTTTTGAAATCAGAAAATGTGAAGCCTGCAGCTTTGTTTTTTCTCAAGACTGTTTTGGCTATTTAAATTCCTTTGGGTTGCCTGGGTGGCTCAGTCAGTTAAGCACTGGACTCTTGATTTCAGCTCAGGTAATGGTATTATGGTTCGTGAGATTGAGCCCCATGTTGGGCTCTGTGCTGACAGCATGGAGCCTGCTTGGGATTCTCTATCTCTCTGCCCCTTTCTTACTCACATGTGCCCCCCCCAAATAAATAAATTTTAAAAAAATCTTTTGATTTTTTTCAGTGAATTTTTTTTATTAAAAAATTTTTTTAATGTTTATTTTTGAGAGAGAGAGAGAGAGGAAGCAAGCATGAGCAGGGGAAGAACAGAGAGAGAGAGAGAGGGAGAAATAGAATCTAAAGTAGGCTCCAGGCTCTGAGCTGTCAGCACAGAGCCCAACTTGGGGCTTGAACTCGTGAACTGTAAGATCATGACCTGAGCCGAAGTCAGATACTTGACCGAGTCACCCAGGCGTCCCTTCTCTTTATTTTTTAAAGTGATAACTGACTGAGCCACCCAGGCACCCCAGAGTTTTTCACTGAAAGAATGGTTTTTCTATTTCTGACAAAAATGTCATTGGAATTTTGATAGGGATTGCACTGAATCATTAGATTGCTTTGGGTAGTATGGATATTTTAACAACATTAAATTTTCCAAACCATGAGTAATGGATGTTTTTCCATTTATTTGTGTCTTTTAAAATTCCTTCACCAATATTTTATAGTTTTAGTGTACATGTCTTTGTTTCCTTGTTTAGTTTATTCATAAGTATTTTACTTTATTGATGATACTGAAATGGGGTTGTTTTCTTAATTCCTTTTGGGCTGTTCATTGTTAGCATATAGAAACACAACTGATTTTGGATTTCTGAGTTTGTATACTGGAACTTTGTTGAATTCTTTAATTCTAACAGTTGTGTGTGTGTGTGTGTGCGCGCGCACACACACACACGTATAATTCAGGTTTTCTACATATAAGATTGTGTCATTTGTGAACAGAGGTCATTTTATTTTTTCCTTTCCAGTTTGGATATCTTTATTTGCTTTTCTTCCCTAACTGCTCTGGCTAGAACTTCCAGTACCATATTGAATAGAAGTGGTGAAAGCAGCTACTCCTGCCTTGTTCTTTTAAAAAAGAATTTTTTTTTAATGTTCATTCATTTTTGAGATACAGAAACAGCGTGAGCAGGGGAGGGACAGAGAGAGGGAGACACAGAATCCAAAGCAGGCTCCAGGCTCTAAGCTTTCAGCATAGAGCCCCAACGTGAGGCTTGAACTCACAGACTAGATCATGACCTGAGCTGAAGTCAGATGCCTAACCAACTGAGCCACCCAGCACCTGTCCTTGTTCTTGATCTTAAAGCAAAAGCTTGCAATTTTTTACTGCTGAGTATAATGTTACCTGCAGGCTTTTCATATATAGCTTTTATTATGTTGAGGTAATTTCCTTTTATTCCTATCTGGTGAGTGTTTTCATCATGAAAGGATGTTGAATTTTGTCAAATGCTTTTTCTATATCTATCAATGATCATGTGGTTTTTGCTCTTTGTTCTATGAATTTGGTGTATGTTGATTGACTTTTGTATGTTGAATCATCCTTGTATCCCAAGTATGAACCTCACTTGTTCACAGTGTATAATCTTTTACTGTGCTGTTGAATTTGGTTTTCTAGTATTTTGCCTAGGATTTTTGCATCTATGTTCAGAAGAGATATTGGTTTGTAGTTTTCTCATAATATCTTTGGCTCAGGGTAATGATAGCTTCAGAAAATGAGTTCAGAAGTGTCCCCTCTTTTTCAATATTTTGGAAGAATCTGAGAAGAACTGGCATTAATTCTTGTTTAATTGCTTGGTAGAATTCTACAGTGAAGTCATCTGGTTCTGGTCTTTTTGCTGGGAAGCTTTTGGTTACTGATTCAATCTCCTTACTAGTTATTAGGTCTGTTTGGATTTTCTGTTTTTGCATGATTCAGTTTTGGTAGGTTGTATGTTTCTAGAAATTTATCCATTTCTTCTAGGTTATCCAATTAGTTGGAATGTAATTGTTCAAAGTAGTCTCATAATGTTTTTTTATTTTTGTGGCATCAGTTGTAATGTCTTGTTTTTCATTTCTAACTTTAGTAAATGAGTCTTTTCTCTTTTTCTCAGTTTGGCTAAGAGTTTGTCAAATTAACTAATGTTTAAAAAAAACAACTGTTTTGTTAATTTCTTCTATTATTTTTCTATTCTCTATTTCATTTACTTCTTTTTAAAAAAAATGTTTATTTATTGAGAGAGAAAGTGAGAGAGACAGAGAACACAAGTGGGGAAGGGGCAGAGAGAGAGAATCCAAAGCATGCTGCATGCTGTCAGCAAAGAGCATGACACTGGCTCAATCTCACAAACCAGGAGATGATGAAGTGAGCCAAAATTAAGAGTTGGATGCTTAAATGAGTGAGCCACTCAGGTGCCCCATTTATTTCATTTATTTCTGCTCTAATAATATTTATTATTTTTTTTCCTTCTTCTAACTTGGGGTTTAGTTCTTTTTTTAAGTTCTTTGAAATGTACAGTTCGGTTGCTAATGAGGTCTTTCTTCTCTTTTAGTATAGGCATTTATGTTATAAACTTCCCTGTGTTATTGCTTTTGTTGCATCCTGTAAGTTTTAAATTGTTAAGGCTTTTTTTTTGTGTCTGTGTGTGGTCTAATATTTGATCTGTCCTGGAGAATGTTCTCTGAATATGTATGAGAAGAATATGTATTCTGCTGTTGATGGGTGCAGTGTTCTGTACGTATCTATTAGGTCAAATCATTTTATAATGTTCAAGTCCTCTGTTCCCTTATTGATTTTCTGTTTGGTTATTCTATACATTATTAAAAGTAGAATATTGAATCCTACTATTATTGTGTTACTATCTATTTCTTGCTTCAACTCTGTCCATGTTTGCTTTGTATATCTGGGTACTCTAATGTTAGGTGCTTATATATTTATAATTGTTATATCTTTCATTGTATGAAATTGACCTTTATATCATTATATAATGTTTCTTATAACAGTTCTTGACTTAAACTATTTTGCCTGATACAAGTATGGCCACTCCTGCTCTCTTTTGGTTACCATTTATATGGAATAACTTTTTCCATACTTTTACTTTTTGCCTATGTGTATATTTATATATAAGGTAAATCTCTTGTAAAAAGTATATAGTTGTATCTTATTTTTTAAATCCATTCAGCCACCCTATGTCTTTTGATGGGGGAGTTTAATCCATTTATTTTTAAAGTTAGTACTGATAGGGAAGGACTGACTATCACCATTGAAAAAATTTTGTCTGTCTTATGGTTATTTTGTCCCTCTTTTCTACTCTTGCTGCTTTTCTTTGTGTTTCATTGATTTTTTTTTGTATAGACTTTTGATTCCCTTCTCATTTCTTTCTGTGTATATTTTATATTTTGTGTGTGTGTGTGGTTTCTATGAAACTTACATACAACATCTTAGAGTTACAACAATCTATTTCATGCTGATAATACTTTAGTCATATACAAAAACTCTACTCTTTTATGTCTTCCCATTCATACTTTATGTTAATTGATGTTACAAATCACAAATACAAATGTGTATCCATTAACATAGTCTTATAGTTTTTTTTGTGATTTTATCTTTTAAACTCTACACCAAAATTAAAAGTGCTTTACATACCACCATTACAATATTACAGATTTTTGTATTTGTTTATATATTTACCTTTGCTGGTGAATTTTATATTTCAATATGCATTTGTGTTGCCGTCTAGCATCCTTTTGTTTCAATTTGCAATTTGTCCTTTTATTTCAATTTACTGCAAACTGTAACGAAGACCTTGTAGTGGTGATAAACTCCTCAGATTTTGCTTATCTGTAAAAGTCCTTATTTCTCTTTAATTTCTGAAGGACAGCTTTGCTGGAAACAGTAGTCTTGGTTGGCTGTTTTTCTCCTCTCAGGACTTTGGATATATCATCCTACTCCTTTCTGGCCCATCAAGTTTTTGCTAAGAAAGCCACTGATAATCATATAAAAACTTCTTTAAACATTGAGTTGCTCTTGTTACTTTCAAGATTTTTTAGTTATCTTTAACTTTTGGCAGTTTGTCATGTGCCTTAATGTAAGCCTCTTTGGAGGCTTACAGCCACCATTATTTCTTCATATAAGCTCTCCCTTTCACTTTTCTCCTTCTGTAAGTCTCATGATGCATATATTGGTTTGCTTGATGTTGCCCTATAAATTCCTTAGGCTTTCTTCACTTGTCTTCATTTATTTTCACTTTTTTCTTCTGAATTGATAATTTCAAATGATATTTCTTCAAGTTCTTCCTTTTGCTTGATTTAGTCTGCTACTGAATGCTTCTACTGAAATTTTTTTTTCAAAGTTTTAAAATTTATTTTGAGAGAAAGAGAGCAAGCAGAGGAGGGGCAGAGAGAGAAGGAGAGAGACAATGCCAAACACACTCCAGGCAGTTAGTGCAGAGTCTGAAGTGGGGCTCAATATCACAAACTGCGAGATCATAACCTGAGCGGAAATCAAGAGCCCGATGCTTAACCAACTGAGCCACTTGGCACCCCTCTAGTGAAATTTTCAAATTAGTTATTCTTCATTCCATAATTTCTGCTTGGTTGTTTTTTAATTATTTCTATGTCTTTGTTGATATTCTCATTTTGTTCATGCATTGTTCTCCTGATTTTGCATAGTTGTGTATCTGTATTCTCTTGCAGCTCATTTAGCTTCAAGAAAATTACTTTGAATTCTCTGTTAGGAAGTTCATAGATGTCTGTTTCTTTGGGGTTGGTTTTTGGAGATTTATTTTGTTAATGTGATTGAATCATGTTTCTCTGTTTCTTCATGTACCTTGTGATTTTTTTCCTGAGTTTTATGCATTTGGAAAAACAGCCACATCTCCCAGTCTTTATAGAATGGCTTTGTACAGAGGAAGACATTCACCAAACAGCCCAGCTACAGAATATGAGGGTTTTGTGATTTCTCTTGGCTGTGTATGTAACTTCCTAATCAGAGGTTTGCAGGTTTCTTTTTCAGGAGCCCATAATCTTACTCCCTCTGGTGTTTGCCTGCAGCACTGCAGTCTCTCTAGTGCTGCAGCAGCAAGTCAACTGCTCTCCTTTAATCTCAGTGGCCTCTTAGCATCCAAAGTGTGTCAGCTCAAGTACCCTAAGTCAGAAGAGACAGAAACCAATCCTTTGTGTAGCACCCTCCCCCACAAACTGAACTGCTGCATGCATGCTACACTCTTTTCCCTTCTTTCCAGAGGATGAGCTGGGAGTTGCATGCTTTCTCCCCACCACACTGAGCTATGCCAGCCTCTGCATTATTTTAGGCTCTCTAGTGTCACTGCAAGTTGCCCTTGCTCTCACTTGCTTTCCGTGGCCCCAAGGCACCCAAACTATGCTGGTTTTATCAGCACTCTAAGTCAGATGAGACAAACCAGTTCCTTGGGCAGTCTTCAAAAGTTGAAACATTGGATATACATTCCATGCTTCACTCTCCTTCTCCTTCCAGTGAGAGGCTACAAGTTGGGTGTTTTCTGATGATCATAATAAGCTGTGTTGGCTTAGAGTCTTTCCCATTTTAATGCAGCTTTTCTTGGCTTGTTCTTAGCTTTGCGCTCACCTGGGGCATTGCAATTTCTTAACTGGTTTGTGGAATTCCCACAAAGGTATTTTGGTCCGTATATTGTTGTTAAGTTAGTGTCTCTGTGGAGAAAAGAAGGGTCGGACTTCCTATTCCATGATTCATTAACAATGTTTTTAGCTATATGAGATAAAATATTGACGATGAAGAGGCTAAAAAAATGATTAAAAGTAATAAATGAGTCATAATTTTTCATACAAAATAAAACAAGTAAGATCAAATTTAAATTGAAGGCAAACACTACTTATGAATGTATTAGGTTTCATAAAAAAGAAAAATTTTGAGAACTTGGTAAATAAGCTACATGAAGATATATGAAAGAAACAGTTGATTTACTTAGATTAGATGAGGAAGTTGAGAAGGGCAGTGCTAATAAATAGTACCTCAATAAATATTTATGGAAGTGAACTGCTAATTATCTTTACTTACGTAAAGAGAAACTAAATAAGTGATGATAAGCAGTTGTCTGGTCCAGTAAGTGCCAATCAAGAGGGTAAGGAATAAGATCACAGCAGGAGAGAATTAGGAAAATTCTTCTAAAAATAAGAACTACAAGAAATTAACATACTTCTTCAAGGACTATTTTATAATTCTCTTAAAGAATTTGTTTTATGTTTATCCATTTTTTGAGAGAAAGAGAGAGAGACAGAGCACAAGCAGGGGAGGGGCAGAGAAAGAGGGAGACAAAATCTGAAGCAGGCTCCAGGCTCTGAGCTGTCAGCATAGAGCCTGACGTGGGGCTTGGACCCATGAACCGCAAGATTGTGACCTGAGCCAAAGTTGGACGCTTAACCGACTGAGCCATTGAGGTGCCCTTTAGGAATTTTTTCTCATAAAGAAAAAAACAAAACTCCATGGTTTTTAGTAGCAAGGTGCAAGAAATTTAACTAGAAGACTTATCTACTTAGGACAGATTGAAAAGCGTAAGACTGGACCAAAACGTATGATAATATACTCTAGGGTACAGGTCCTGAATCTGGTGACACTAGTGAGGATGAATGAAAGAAGGGCTGGAATAAAAACTTGAAATAATTTGAACAGAAGGAGGAGTTAAGGAAAAAATAGCATTGGTAACAACAAAAAAAGTAATGTTCTTGCTTATGGTGATCATTTTCCTTCACTGTTTCCATTCTCTTGTCTTATTCTGGAAGCTCTGCTATCATTTCCCTTCTCGGCTTGCCCAAGGTTTTCCTTTCATTTATTTACTCACTCACCCATTCGACTCGTTTATTGAGAGACAGTCATTGTCATAGATCCTGGGAACAGTATGATCAATTACTGGGAACAAGATAGATCAATTACTGCAAGGAGCTTAGGATGGAGTTGAGGAAATAGTTGAAAAGGGAGAAAAGCACGATACTGTAATGGGCTTGCAATAAAGTAAGAGAACTGCAGAGCACTAGAGGAGAACACAGGAGGGGTACTTTGCTCAGCTTTGGAAGTTGACCAAAAGCCTTTTGGAGGAAACGGAGGATAAGTAGGAGTTATCTAGGAGGAAAGATAGAAGAAAAACATTTGGGGAAATTGAAAATTGCAGCACTGAATTCAAGATGGAAGTGGCAGAAGTAAAACTAGAGGTAAGCAGAAGCTAGATTGTAAGCAATTTTAAGGAGTTAGAACTTTAAGAACAAATAAGAAGCTATTAAATGGTGAAAATCATTAAAGGAGTATGAAAGGTTTAGATTTGCATTCAGAAAGATAAAAAATGGTTGTAGAAAAAGGGATAAAAAAACACTGTAAAGAGGTTTCATTTGGATAAGTAGGTGGATTCTTTCAGATATTGTGAAGAAGAGCATTGAGATGATAAATTTAACTTTGGTCATGTTGAGTATGAGATACTTCTGGAATATCCAACAAGAGATTTACAGTAGATGATTAGAAATATCAGTGTGGGGATGCCTGAGTGGCTCAGTCGGTTGAGCATCTGACTTCAGCTCAGGTCATGATCTCACAGTGTGTGGGTTCGAGTCCCACGTCTGGCTCTGTGCTGACAGCTCAGAGCCTGGAGCCTGCTTTGGATTCTGTGTCTCCCTCTCTGTCTGCCCCTCCCCCTGCTCACACTGTGTCTCTGTCTTTCAAAAATGAATAAACGTTTAAAAAAAGTTAAAAAAAAAAGAAATATCAGTGTGAAGTTTAGGGAAAAGACCTAGGTTTACTGAAGCTTTGTAGGTGGATGACCTTACCCATATAGAATACAGTGTGAATGCACAGTCTAAGGGAGAACTCTGAAAAATAACCGATATTTAATGACTGAGCCAAAAGTAGGAGCCTTCAAAGAAGCTAGAGAAAGAGGAAACAGTTTAAAAGAGGGAACACCATTTGCAATGACATAGATGGAGATAGACTATTATGCTATGTGAAATAAATCTGTCACAGAAAGACAAATACCATATGATTTCATTCACGTGTGGAATTTAAGAAACAAAACAAATAAGCAAAGGAAGAGAAAAAGAGAAAGGAAAATCCACAAAACAGACTTAAATTAACTATAGAGAACTGATGGTTATCGGAAGGGAGGTAGATGGGGGGATGGGTTAAATAGGTAATGGGGATTAAGGAGTGCACTTGTTATGATGAGTACTGGGTACTGTATGAAATTGCTGAATCACTATATTGTACACCTGAAACTAATATTACACTGTATGTTAACTAACTGGAATTTAAATAAAAACTTAAAAAAGAAATTGAAAAAAGATATTAAGGATATATTAAGGAAAAATTATGTTAGGGAAAAATTAAGGAAAAATAGAAAACACAAATAAAAAAAATAAAAGGAGAGAATAATGTCAAGGAAGATAATTGTTTCAAGGAGAGAGTGATTAAAAGTGGTATCCAACCCTGACCTGCGTCCTCTAGGCTTTCCCTTTCTTTCTTAGAACTAGGCCCTCAGGGGTGGCAGTCAAATTATCTGATAAATTTACCTAAAATCGATGGATTCTAAAGGCTTAATCTGTTACCCCAAACAGGATTTTCATTGAGGTAGTTTTTTGAGACAATGCCTTCATTCCAAAGAATAATTATTATAATAATAACATTAATACTAGTAGTGCTAGTAGTAGTAACAATAGCAGCTAACATTTATTGAGTGATTATTGTGTACCAAGCATTTCACTATTTAATCCTCATAACAACCCATGGGGTAGATACAGTTAGTGTCCTCATTCTACAGATGAGGAAACGGAGGCACCAAGACACTGAGCACTTATGCAAGTTCATGCAAGTGGAGAAATTAATGTTTGAACATAAGTAGTTTAACTCTAGAGCCTGTTTTCTTTTAGAAGATGAGCCAGTGGAGACAAGTGTTTGAGACCTGTAGATTTTTCAGTGTACCTCAAAATATATTCAAAGGGTTACCATTTGCTCTGTTTATGCATAAGCCTGAATTTGAGCAGCGTATCAGTTTAGAGGGCACAAGCTTATTCCATCACAGATCTTGCTTACTGAAAATTGTTTTATTGTTTCCTTAAATTAGAATTAACAATTGAGACCTATAATATTTTAAAAACTAAGGGATTTTAATGAGCCCTCTTCACATTACAGGTAATATTTGGCAAATTTGATGGTGAGTGTGCTGATAGGTTTCTTAAAGATATTTAAGATCATTATCATTAAAATGATGGCAAAAATGGAATATCTGACATTTGTGTATGGGTATTAAAAGTATGTGATAAGTGGGGTTATTAATAGAAAATCATGTATTATATAATATTCTAAATTAAATATAATTTCTGAAACCTTTGCTTGAGTATTAAGATGAGTAGGAGGAACCCTAAAAATAATAAAGTTCAGTTGATTAGAATAAGACTAGCAAACTTTTACACATACAGTAGAAAAAGCAAGCCACATGGAAAGTTAGGTGCTGCAGATAAATACCTAAAATTTTTCACTTAGTAGTTCTGGTAAGGATTTTGATGATATTCATCTCATCTGCATCCCATTGAACCCTGTTCTATTATATAATGAGTGTCCCCAATAAAATAGTAATGTCTTCAAGTAAACATGTCCTTAAGATAAAATTATTTTAAAATTAAAAGTCCATTAGAAATCTAGGATAAATGTGCTAGTCTTTGAGAACTGGCAAAACAATCTGGAAAAGAGTTATTTGAAAAGGAGAGAATTGCTGAGTCAGTTCTGAAACCGAGCCATGGGAAATCCCTTACTTTAGAAGTGTTTCAACTGAGTCATGATTCTAGTTTCTTGCTGCTGAAGAAGTAAAATTTCTTAATTCATTCAAAGGAGAAAGTCATTTCTGTTTTTATATAACCCAAAACCTGGAGCCTATATTTTACTTATTTTATAATTCATTCAAATAAGAATCTCCAGATATTAGCATACAATTTTATACATAGTTAAATGAAAAAGGATGCTTTCTTTTAGGCACCTAGTTAGGATGCAGATAAATTATTCCGTATTCTAGGGATATTTGTGCCTACATAACTACTGTTGTCTATTACATTAGGGTCAGAATTGACATGATTTTACTATTCTAGGTCTTCACCAACACAACTTTATTAATCCAGAAAACTCTTACCTGGCAAGATAAAACTTACAAATACTTTCGTATTCATTCTAGGAACTTCTTGAAAGATCCATGAACTCTTAAATAGCATCAAAGATACCTGACATAGCAAGACCTTTTTAAACTCTCACCCTCAAACCCTTGCACTGGAGGTGGCTGGCATATTGCTGTGGTACAAAGGCCCTTCCCATGGAGTGAGGCATGCTGTGGGCACAGGGTCCTGGCCTCCACTGCTGGCTTTGGGGGACTGGCCTGTTTCAGGACTGTCAAGTGGCCTGGCCCTCAGGTGTGGCTGGAGATATGGGAGGAGGGGCAGCCGTGGGGTAAGGAGCACCTGGTGTTTGGCACAGTAGATCACAGTAGTTCCAAGTTTGACACTGATATGCTGGTTTCACTTCTGAGGCAAGAAAATGCAAATGATATTTGTGTAATAAAAATTCCTCCAGGGGCACCTGGGTGTCTCAGTCAGAAGTGTCTGACTCTTAGTTTTGGCTCAGGTCATGATCTCACAGTTTGTGAGTTCAAACCCTGCATTGGGCTCCGCACTGACAGTGTGGAGCCTGCTTGGGATTCCCTCTCTCTGCCCCTCCCCTGCTCGTATTCTCTCTTTCTTTCTCCCTCAAAATAAATAAATAAACTTAGAAAATTAAAAACAAATTCCTTCAGTCATGAAATACATAGATTACTTTGTGATTGGGCGTGGAATCTCTACCAGATACTTACATGTCATAGCTACTTCATTGTGAAAATGTACAAACACCTGAGATATAAAAAGCGAGCCTCACATTAAGATCTAAAGGAAGACAGATCAGAAGACTTAGTATTGTAAAATGGCAATACTACCCAAAACAATCTACAGATTCACTGTTATACCTATCAAAATCCTGATGGCTTTTTTCTTCTTTTCAGAAACGGAAAAGTCAATCTTCAAATTCATATGTAAGGGACTCTAAGAGTTAAAACAATTTGAAAAAGAAGAACAAAGTTGGAGGGCTCTCAATTCCCAATTTAAAAACTTACTACAAAGCTACAGTAATCAAAACTGTGTAAGACCAGTATAAGGATAGAAATATAGATCAATGGAATAGAATTAAGAGTCCAGAAATAAATCGATATATCTATGGTAAACTGATTTTTGACAAGGGTGCCAAGACCATTCAATAGGGGAAAGAACAGTGTCTTCAATAAATGGCACAGGGACAACTGAATATCTGCATGCAAAAGAATGAAGTTGGATCCCTACCTCACACTATATATGAAAAATTAAATGAATCAATGACCTAAATATAATAGCTAAAACCATATTAAAAGAAAACATAGGAGTAAAGCATCATGACCTTGGATTTGGCAATGATTTCTTAGATAGGATACCAACAGCATACACAACAAAAGAAAACTTAGAAAATTGAATTTCATCAAAATTAAAAAATTTTGTGCAAAGGACATTACCAATAAGTGAAAAGACAACCTAGAGAATGGGAGAAAATATATGCAAGTAATATATCTGATGAGGATCTAGTACCCAGAATACATGAAGAACTTTTATAATCAACAGCAAAAAGACAAACTAATCAATTAAAAATTGGGTAAAGAACTTGAACAGGTATTTCTCCAAAGAAGATACAAATGGCAAACAAGTATATGAAAAGATGCTCCACATTTTTACTCATTAGGGAAATGCAAATCACAATGAGATACTGCTTTCCTCCTACTAGAATGGCTGTAAAAAAAAAATAAAGTAAGTTTTGGCAAGGATATGGAAAAATTGGGATCCTTGGATACTGCTGTTGAGAATGTAGAATGGTTTAGCCATTGTGGCAAATAGTTTGGCAATTCCTCAGAATGTTAAACATAAATTACCACCTGACCAGCAATTCCACCTTCTAGGTATATACCGAATAGAACTGAAAACAGATACTCGAACAAATACATGTACAGGCATGTTCAAAGCAGCATTGTTCACAAAAGCCAAAAGATGAAACATTCAGATGTTCACCACTGACAGATGCATAAACAAAATGTAGTAACTACACAATGGAATTTTATGCAGGAATTTTACTCCTTCCAAGAAGGAATGAAATACTGATTTTTGCTACAACATGGATGAACCTCAAAAATATTAAGCTAAGCAAAAGAAGCTAGACAAAATCATCACATATTTATATGGAATTGTATGATTCCATTTATATAAAACATCCAGAATAGACAAATCTTCAGAGAAAAAAGCAAGATTGGTAGTTGCCAGGGGCTGGGGGGAGTAGGGAGTAGAGAGTAACTGCTTAATGGGTATGGGATTTCCTTTTGGGGTGATGAAAAGGTTTTGGAACTACATAGAGGTGGTGATTGTACAACATTGTAAATGTACTAAATACTACTGAGTTGTTTACTTTGAAATGCTTTATTTTTGGGGCCCTGGGTGGCTCAGTTGGTTAAATGTCCAACTCGATTTTGGCTTAGGTCATGAAATTGAGCCCTGTGTTAGGCTCTGTGCTGAGCATGTAGCCTGTTTAAAGTTCTATCTCTCCCTCTGCTCCTACCCTTCTCTTTCTCAAAAAAAAAAAAAAAAAAAAAAAGCTTTATTTTATTTAATGTGAATTTCACCTTAATTTAAAAAAAAAATTGAAAGAAAGGACACTGATGACTGGCTCTGTTTGGACTTTGGGAGCCATGGTAATTCATTTGATGTTCCAGAAACTAAATAAACCTATTAATTAGAGAAATTACATACCCTGTATTCCTACAATAGTTTAGATGGCATCTGAAACATGAAGACTTCATTCTTAGAAGAGAAGATGGTACTTCATATCTGACTCCAGTGGAATATGAGTAAGAATAAAATGAAATGAACTGTTTCAGTCATTTCAGATTTGAAATGAAAAATATAACTCCTTATCTCTGTGTAGTTGGTTAGGTTGTGGTTAACACAAGCCTTCTCTACTTCCTGGGTATGCATGCTGACGTGTTAAGGTAGTAGTTAAACGAGCTAATACACCAAAAATCAATGTGTTCAAATCACAATTTTAATATGTTGTCTTTAATCCTGTGGATCTCCTGGAGTTAGCACTGGCTCTTTGTTCAACTTGAGTTTTGCTCAGGTTTTAATTTTGTTTAAATGCAAATGTTCTGCAGAATATGGCCAAAATTAAAAACAAAAAAATCACACCACACACACAAAATCCTTGCCTTGCTATGTCCACCAATCCTAACCTATTTTATCATGATTTTACCCAATTCTAACCAAACTGCCACAATGAAAAACTCAACTTAAACCTAGTTTCAAAACATCCTAAAGTACCTCAAAGTTGAACTCACGCTGAAATGCTACTAACGGTGTTCTCTTTTATTACAAAAACTTATTTGTGGGGAGCTAGCATTTAACAAACATAGAAGCCACAGAGAGACCTAGTCAAGACTGACCTCCTTCTTAACAAAGCCCAAGACTCTTGATTTGATAACAGCAAGCTCCTCTGAGGCCCTCTGAGCCTCCAGCTTTAGAGAATGGGAGTGTCTCCCATTTACTACAATGAGATAAGGAAGTCTCACATTAGTTTGAACTCTTGATTCTTCTTTCAGCTCTCCAATTGCTAAGTTAATTTTGTCTCCTAGGAATAAGAAAGCATTTTTAGGACTTCTTTGATAATCAGACCAGATATATAAAAGAGCTTTTATCCTTGGTGGAAATGTGACTTATCACATTACTATCTGTCTATTCTAGTCATTCATTCATTCATTCATTCATTCACTTATTTATTTTTTGTTGTTATACCTCTGTAAAGGGACAATTCATTGGAAAAAGATGGACATAGTCCCGGTAAGTCTATTTTTTCTTACTGGCCTTCAGAATTGAGAGGTTCAGGTTTCTTCTTAAAGTTGTGACCTTTAGATAAACTTTGCCCTGGGTCACTCATCAATGTCAGAGAAGTTTCCATGTTCTTGTTTTATTAGTGACAGTCTGGTTTTTGGAGAAAGGTCTCCATCAAGCCTTTCCATGTTCTGGAACTATAAATATGTCAGTTTGTAGTGGGACAGCACAGCCATTAGGTTTTGGAAGCCTGGCACATGAGGTGCCCAGCAACATTCTTGGCTGGATTATTCACAGGTTTTCAAGTTTGTCTTAGTCTAAATCTAAATCTATGTTCCTTCAGGCCAGACTCCTACTTCTTACATGTAGTTATGCTATAACCCGAAGTTTTGCACTTATCTTTAATTTCACCAAGGATAATTTAGAGTTACAGTGGCCACTTTGGGGAACTTTAAATTTAGACAAAATTGTTTGAAAACGAACGAAATCTTGCCATTTGTAACAATGTGGATGGAACTAGAGCGTATTATGCTAAGTGAAATGAGTCAGTCAGAGAAAGACAAATACTGTATGATTTCACTTATGTGGAATTTAGGGAAAAAAAAAACCCAGATGAACATATGGGAAAGAGGAAAAAAAAAGAGAGAGGAAAGCAAACCATAAGAGACTCTTAATGCTACAGAACAAACTGAGGGTTGATGGAGGGAGGTAGGTGGGGAATGGGCTAAATAATTGATGGCTACTAAGGAGGGCACTTGTTATGATGAGCACTGGGTGCCATATGTAAGTGATGAATCACTAAATTCTACTCCTGAAACCAATATTACACTATATGTTAACTAATTAGAATTTAAATAAAAATTTGGAGAAAAAATAAAATAATTTGAGAGATGCTATATAACAAAAAAGGAACAAAATCCCAAACATCCAATGGGCTGGATTTTTTTTATTATATGAGGAAATATCCAAAAGAAATTAAGATTCCAAAATTGGCTCCAAGAAATTCCTTGGCCAAGGTAAAATAAAAGTGTGAAAAACTTTAAACAATGTCTTTTTTAGATCCTCCAAAATCACATCTTGAACTTCGTGGATTTTATCCTACTATTCCTCTTTCTTCATCCTATACTGCCCCATTCCCCTCTGCCTCATCTCTCCCTCTGCTCCACTCCCCTTTCCTTTTGGCTGGCCAGAACTTTCAAAGCTCAGTTACCTCTTGAACTTCCTTCAGAACAGAAAAATGCCCCCTAGGGCTGATTTTAAGCCCTGTTCTTCCTCTGAGCTGAGAATTATCAATGATTTTCCAAAGCCTAGAAAGGATAGAATGAAATTTGCAGAGAAAGAATAATTCTAAAAGTTTATAATCCAGGGCTTCCAGATCTAAAACATTTAGTTAATATCTAGTAGAAGCTTGAGATGCAAAAAAATTCCAAAGGAAAGGCAGAAAAGGAAGAACCTGACTTGCATAAGAAACCAGAGGGGTTTAGAAAAGCTATAGAAGTTGCTCAAGGTCTTTTGAAGGTTATTTACAAAGTCTTTCCTGAGAAAGTAGTTTGGGCTCTGATGTAGTCTTATAGGCAAAGAAAGGATGAGAACATTGGAGATTTCAGGGAGAGGCTCTTTAACACCTTTAGATAGCACTCAGGAGTAGACCTTAAAGTAGATGTGACTCCTAAGTCTCTCCTAGTTTTTTTTTGTAAACGGTCTTAAGACAAAAATAGAGGATTTTGTATGTAAGCAAAAACTAATATGGAAAATAATACCATTGCCAGACTTCTAGCATCCTGCTCAGTATTTTGAGTCTTAGAGCAATAACAACAAAAAACTCAATTAATGGATGGCCTTACAGATAAAAACAAGTAGATGCTCCTATCAGGGTTTTTAAATCCTGAAAGGAGGAATCTTTTGATAAAGATACTTATAGATACTATATATAAAAAGGACATTGAAAAAAAGAACTATCTTATCTTAGTTAAGAAACTAAAGGGGAAAAAAATGAAGTAAGTTAATGAAGGTGCTCTGAGGGAGAATCAAGTGCCCAGTTTTTTGTTCTACCCTTAAATTCCCAGGGACAAATTTCTCTAAATTCTCAAGGGCAACCTTATAACATTTTTTGTTATTGATACAGGGCATATAGTATCAACCTTAAACTCTATCACTGTTACATGATCTCCCCACTGGAAGTAAAAAACAATGTACTGGTGCGCATCTCTAATAATCCTCTGACAGTTCCATTCATAACTGTATGCCCTAGATATTTAACAGAGGAATATGCTTCCCTCCTCTGTGATATCATACCTGCTAACTTGATAGGAGTGTACTGTATAAATGAAATTGCTAGATTAAATACTCTTCCTTGAAATCCCTTAGGACTTCACTATGTCTTTTTAAAAAATGTTTACTTATTTTTGAGACAGAGAGAGGGGGAGAGAGAACGCACACAAGCGGGGTAGAGGCAGAGAGAGAGGGAGACACAGAATCTGAAGCAGGCTGCAGGCTCTGAGCTGTCAGCACAGAGCCCAATGTGGGGCTCGAAGTTGTGAACTGCGAGATCATGACCTGAGATGAAGTTGGATGCTTAACCTACTGAGCCACCCAGGTGCCCCAAGGACTCCCCTTTTTGCGAGATTATAGCTAATTTGGGTATTGATTTGCCAGTACCTTTCTGTTTACATCAACCCCAAATTGAAAATCTCAAGGAAATGCCAGAACTTTTTCACTTTGTGGGCAAAAATTCAACTAATATAGCGAGAATTACTGGGGCTGAATATATTAAGATTCACACCAGCCATCCACACCTCTACTCCAAAGTACAAAATGCTCTTTTAAACCCAAATCTAAAGAAGCACTAAAATTGGTAGGTGAAAGTAAATAGAGAAAAGATTCGACATATTTTGTCCTTATTCTTGTAACGCTTCTATCCTTCCAATCAAAAAGCCCAGTGGGTGGAGATATGGATTTGTTTAGTATGTCAGGCCTATAATAAAACAGTCATTTCCCTTTTTCACACAGAACCCATCCCTAAACCTCTTTTATCTTCACTGCCTCCTGAGGCTGCATATTTGATGGTGTAGGTTTATGTTTTGTTTTCTTTAATGACCGTTTAGGTCAAAATAGTCAGTGTTTGTTTGCCTTCTCCTAAGAAAATCAACAATATACCTAGACTGTTAAGTTCCAAAGGTTTCCTGAAATACTCTCCTACTTTTCACAAATTTTCAACCAGGACCTAAAGGACTCTATTTCCCTGGGATTGTACTTTTATTCAATATGTGGATAACTTTTTGTTGTGTTCTAAAGATGGAGTGACCTCTAAGACTGATTCCATCTATCTACTCACGGTTTTAACGCACAAAGAAAATAAAGTTTCCAAAGAGAAATTACAATTTTGTCTATAAGGTCATTAGCTAGAATATGCTTTGTTTCAAGGAAGTAAATTTCCTACTCCCGACAGAGTAAGGACTTCATAAAACTTTCCCATGACAGTAACTAAGAGATAATTAAAAGGATTCCTGAGTCTCACTGACTTATTGCAGGCAATAAGTTCTCAACTTTTCTGAAGCTGCCATGCCAAAATAAGACTTAACCAGGTTCTCAGAAACTGAACCTCTTCCTTGGGTGCCAAACGTGAGCAGGGCTTCTGTGAGTTAAAATGAGCTCTTCAATAACTTCCTACCTAATTGTCATAAAACTTCATCCCTAGAATAAGAATGATCCTTTGCCAGAGGCAAATCTGCCCAGGTGGTAGAACTCTTGTGAGCACAGCGGAGATTTCCATTACCTAAAGATAACAGGGTTAATATATGCACTAATAGTAGATATGCTTTTGGGTTATTCCATGATTTTGAAATGCTTTGGAAATAAGGTGGGTTTTTGACCTCAGCAGGAATCCTAATTAAGAATGGTTAGCAAATTATAGAACTTTTAAATGCTCTAATGCTTTTTGAGGAAGTGGATAATACAAAATAGGAGCTCAAACAGAAGGCGATAATATAGAGGCTAAAGGAAATGTTTTGATTATTAATCATGCCAGACTGACAGACAGCCTTCACTAAGATTATAGAACTCAGAATACCCCAAGGGACCAACTGTTTGGTTTCAAAGCCAGCTCTGAAATCAGAAAAGAGGTACTAGGAGAATTCTCAATGTAAATTGACTATTGGCTATTTTAGTAGCACTGAAAGACCTCAAATGGAATCGTGTAAAATTTTTACATGAAATTACATACCAGTGAAAGAACAAGTTTGCCAATGTACATACTTTACATCGATGGGAAAGCTTTACTATATTTCATTTGCCACCAACATAATCCTGGTAAAACTAAAGGTGGAACATGGACAAAAGCCCAAACCTCAGGGCCCCTTAAACACCTCTAAATAGATTATATAACACTAGTCTCTATAGTGGGTTTTGAATATGCCTTCATCATTCTTTGCTTGTTCTTGGGATGTTTGAAGTCTTTCCTTAACCATCAACTACAACTCTAACAGTAGCAAAATTTTCTTGATTTTGTGTTCCCAGCCTAGGGTCACAGGCTCCATGACCTCTCTAGTAATGGAGGCATCCATTTTACTGGGTCTATTACTAAAGAATTTTGTAAAGCCTTGCCACTTACTTAAATATGTTATTGTCAGTCTCACCCCCAATCTTCAGGAAAGGTAGAGACAAGAAATATAATTTTGAAAATTAAATAAGCTAAACTCTTAGAAGACTCTTGTACTTCCATGGTCTAAGGTATTATCTTTAATGCCAATGAGATCAAGTCTTTCTGGGGTTCATGAACTCCCCCACATGAATTAGTAATAGGCCAGTCCATACATGTAGGAAGATCACCTTTGATTCTAAATTCCACACTGAGAAGCAGATAGAGCTAATTATTGCATGGGATTATTCCTGCTGTCCAAGTCTCATAAACAAGTATGAACTGTCTTTCCTCAATACTCTTCTAAACAATCCTTGCACGACCTAAAACCCAGAGACATGGTCTTTTGGAAGGGACATCAGAGAAAGACAGCTCTGGTACCCCACTGGATGACCTTATAAGGTACTGTTAGCAATGAGCACAGCAATGCAACTCCAAAGGTTTGATTTTTGTATTCATGTCTCAGAAATAATCCATTCTTGAATTTGTGGAAAAGCTGGGGTGTTTTTAGGAACTCTCTAGAGGCAGATAGTCCTCTGAAAGAGACATCTCCTAACTAAGACCTGTGACCACGAGATGTAGAGAGCTTCTACCCAAGATCCATAGAACAAACACAACTGACTACCATGCTTTAATATGCATTCTTTGGTTCTTTATTTTCATTGTTATTCCCCACCCTGTGCGCCCCTCCCTGCCCTCCTAGTTTAAGGCTTCTTTTAACCATGTCATCTACATTGCCCTATTCTTAATATTGCTTTTTGCATTTTTAATTATTCATTGGCATGTGTCTAGTACCCAGCTATTATTTACTTGTAAACTAGCTAAAGCATACAATCAAACTAGTTTTGTACACATCTTTCTTTGGTAGCCACCCAGATTTTTTTGGTTCTACTTCCTTGTAATGAATCCATTGCTATCCTGGATAACTGGACTCAACTATTAGGTGACTTTTTCAGATGACAAAGTATATAATAGGCTAGAGAGATGGAAATCCAAAATCCCCTCTTAGATCATACCTAGACGAAAAGGTTCTCAGGGATTTTTTTGGTGTGAATTAGTTTTTATTTTTTTTAATAAGTTTATTTATTTATTTTGAAAGAGAGAGTGAGCGTGAGCAGGGGAGGGGCAGAGGGAGAGAGAGAGGGAGAGGGAGAGGGAGAGAGAATCCCAAGCAGGCTCTGTGTGACAGCACAGAGCCTAATGTGGAGCTTGATCTCATGAACAATGAGATCATGACCTGAGCAGGAATCAAGAGTCAGAGCTGTAACTGACTGAGCCACCTGGGTGCCCTGGGAACTAGCTTTTGTAACCAAACTTAAATTTTTTTTTAATGTTTATTTATTTTTGACAGAGAGAGAGAGACAGAGAGAGAGAGAGAGAGAGACAGACAGGGAGCATGAGCAGGGGAGGGGCAGAGAGAGAGGGAGACACAGAATCCGAAGCAGGCTTCAGGCTCTGAGCTGTCAGCACAGCTGTTTCTTTTCTCAGAAAAAGACTGTTGGATAACTTAATTTTTAAAAGAGGTGGAAAAGTGGGTCTTGATTTAAGAGTCAAAATCCTCCATAGTGTTTTTTCATAGTGGCTGTACCAATTTACAATCCTACCAACAGTACAAGGGTCCTCTTTTCTCCACATCCTCTCCAGCATTTGTTATGTCTTATCTTTTTGATGATAACCATTGTAACAGGCATGAGGTGATATCTCCTTGTGGTTTTGAAAATTTCCCTTATGATTACGAAGTGTTGAGTGCTTTTCAAGTACCTGTGGGCCACTTGTATATCTTTGGAAAAATGTTTGTTCAGGTCTTTTGCTCAGTTAAAAAATTGGATTATTATTATTATTGTTATTTTGTATTGAGTTGCATGAGTTCTTTATATATTTTGGATATTAGCCTCTTATCAGATATATGGTTTGCAATTTTTTCCCCATTCCTTATATTGTTTTTTCATTTTGCCGATCATTTCCTTCACTCTGCAGAAGATTTTTAGTTTGATATCCTATTTAAAAAAATTTTTTTAAAATTTTGTTGTCCTTTAGGTGTTATATCCAAAAAAAATCATTGCCAAGACCCATGTAAAGGAGCTTTTTTCCCATGTGTTCTTCATGGAATTTCATGGTTTCAGGTCTTATATTTAAGTCTTTAATCCATTTTGAGTTAATTCTTTAAGGGCCGTTAAGACAGGTGTCAAGTTTCATTCTTTTTACATTTGCATATCCAATTTTCCCCTGCACCATTTATCATAAGAGTCTATCTTTTCTCCATTGACTATTTTTTTTTAATGTTTTTATTTATTTTTGAAGGAGAGAGAGAGACAGAGCACGAGTGGGGGAGGAGCAGAGAGAGGGGGAGACACAGAATTCGAAGCAGCCTCCAGGCTGTAAGCTGTCAGCCCAGAGCCCGACGTGGGGCTCGAACCCACAAACTGTGAGATCGTGACCTGAGTGAAGCCGGATGCTCAACCTACTGAGCCACCCAGGCGCCCCTCCATTGACTATTCTTGACGCCCTTGTCAAGAATTAGTTGGCTATATATGTATGGGTTTATTTCTAGGCTCTTGTTTCTGTTTCACTGGTCTATGTATATGTTTTTATGACAGTACCACACTATTTTGATTACTATACCTTTATAATAGAGCTTAGAATCAGGGAGTGATGCCTCTCTCTTTGTTCTTCTTTCTCAGGGTAGATTTGGCTACTTGGGGTCTTTTGTGGTTCCACATAAATTTTAGGATATTTTGTTTTCTATGTGTAAAAAATGCTGTTGGAACCTTGATAGGGATTGCACTGAATCAACAGATTGCTATGGGTAGTATGGGCATTTTAATAATATTAGCTCTTCCAATCCATGACCACGGGATAGCTTTCTATTTATTTGTATCTTCTTCAATTTCTTTTATCCATGTATCCTAAGTATTTTATTGTTTTGGATGCTAGTATAAATGGGATTATTTTCTTTCTTTATTTTTCAGATAATTTCATTGTTATTGTATAGAAATGCTACTGATTTTTGTAAGTTAATTTTTATCTTACAACTTTACTGAATTCATTGATTAGTTCTAACAGGTTTTGGTGGAGTCTTTAGGATTTTCTAAGGATAAAATCATGTCATCTGCAAATATAGACAGTTTTACTTCTTCTTCTCTAATTCTGATGCCTTCTATTTCTTTTGCCTGATTGCTCTCTTTAGGACTTCCAGTACTATGTTGAATAAGGGTGGAAAGAGTGGGTACCCTTGTCTTGCTCCTGATCTTAGAGGAAAAATTTTCAACATTTTACCACTGAGTATGATGTTAGCTGTGGGCCTGTCATGTATTATATTGAGGTTATCATGAATGATGTTGAATTTTGTCAAATGCTTTTCCTGCGTCTATTAGATGATTATGTTTTTTCTTTCATTCTATTAATGCATCACATTTATGTATTTGTGTGTATTGAATCATCCTTGCATTCCAGGGATATATCCCACTTGATCACAGTGAATGATTTTTTTTTTTAAATTTATTGAAAGAGAGAGAGAGAGGGAAGGAGGGAGGGAGGGAAGGATAGTGCAGGTAGGGGAAGGGGAGAGAGAGAAGGAGAGAGAGTCTGCAGGTTCCACACTGCCAGAGCAGAGCCCGACTTGGGGCTGTAACTCACAAACCATAAAACCATGACCCAAGCTGAAACCAAGATGCTCAACTGACAGCCACCCAGGAGTCCTGTGAATGATTCTTTTAATGTGCTGTTGAATTCAGTTTGTTAGTATTTTATTGAGAATTTCTAAATCTATATTCATCAAGACTATTGGCTTGTAGTTTTCTTTTGTTGTGTTGTCTTTGCCTGGCTTTGGTATTAGAGTGATGCTGGCCTTATAAAATGAGTTTGGGAGTGTTCCCTTTTCTAAAATTTTTTGTACGAGTTTGAGAAGGATTGGCGTTAATTCTACTTTAAAGGTTTAGTAAAATTCACCAGGGAAGCCATCTGGTCCTGGTTATTCCTTTTTTTTAAATTTTTTTTAGTATTTATTTTTGAGAGAGAGAGAGAGAGAGAGAGAGAGAGAGGAGGCAGTCTCCAAGCTGGGGAAGGGCAGAGAGAGAGGAAGACACAGAATCTGAAGCAGGCTCCAGGCTCTGAGCTGTCAGCACAGAGCCCGACACGGGGCTCAAACCCATAAACCAGAGATCATGACCTGAGCCAAAATCGGATACTTAACTGACTAAGCCATCCAGGTGCCCCCTGGTTTTTCTTTATTGGGAGATTTTTGATTACTGATTCAATCTCCTCACTAGCAATCAGTCTGTTCAGATTTTCTATTTTATGATTCAAAGGCTGGTTGTTTCTAATAATTTTTTCATATATTTTAGGTTATCTACTTTGTTGGGTATATAGTTGTTGTGGCTTAATTTTTTATCTCCTGGCTGAGAAAAAGGACTACAAACTCTGATCATAAGTCTCACATTTGTGTAGCTGGGTTCAGATATGTGATCTCCCCAGTCCTAAGTGCTGCTATACAATTGCTGTCTCATCAGATGGCTCAATAAATGATCATCCAATAACAACAACAGTCAACACAAGAGAACTTGACACCTATGAAGATTGAGACAACTTCTCTAGACAGTTGACTACTATTGTGATTTCTTAGTAAAGGTCTGGATTGACTGACTGATGACACTCTCAGACATCAGGCTGAAGACTGACCACAAGGATAACCTTGATACTTGAAATCATCTATAAGTACACAACTTTCTGTCTTTATTAGCATAACATTACTATTCCATTGTGTTTATTAACATAACTTCACTATTCCAGAAAAATCTCCCCTAAAAGACAGAAGTTGTAAGTAACTTCATTACTCATTCTAGAACTTCTTAAATAGTCTGCTTGACATTCTCTCTCTCCCTCTCTGTTCTTCCCCCACTTGTTCTATCTCTCTCTCTCAAAATAAATAAATAAACTTTAAAAAACAGAAATTATCAAAAGACAATTTACATACCAAGACTCTCAGAATCCCTTGCCTTGCTATGTCCATGATTCTGAGATGATTATATAACAATCCTTATTTAATTTTAATCAAGCTCTACATTAAAAGATCTGCTTTAAATAAAAAATCTCCTAGGTATCCTGAGTTTGTCCTTCCCTTTCTGAGAAAGTATTAGTTGAGACTATGATTTTGTTGAAGTGGTATTCTCCCGTATCGTATGTGATATAAAATTTATAAGAAATATATATTTGTTCATTCAGAAGACCAAAATATATTCCTCAGATATAGTTGGTCTTCATCCACAGTTCTTGAGAATACCTCAGAGCCTTAGGATGAAATGAGTATCTTATTATTAATCATGGTGACTTTTAGACCCCATCCTAAGGCAGGGGCTCGTTTCCAGGAGGACCAAGTGATTTTTCATGTGATTAAAGGGCTGGAACTTTCAGTGGCACCTGGGTGGCTTACTTGGTTGAGCATTTGACTCTTGATTTTGGCTCAGGTCATGATTTCATGGTTCGTGATTTTGGGCCCTGTATAAGGATCTGTGCTGACAGTGCGGAGCCTGCCTGAAATTCTCTCTTTCCTCTCTCTCTGCCCTTCCCTGCTCTGCCTCCCAAAATAAATAAATAAACATTAAAAAAAAAAGGGTTGGAACTTTCAGTCCTACTCCCCCAGCCTCTGAGGTTGAATCAGCCAGTGGCCAATGAATTGGTCAATCATGACTATGTAATGAAGTCGTCATAAAAACCCAAGAAGAAGAGCTTCTGGGTCCTTCTTTTACAGAGAGCTTCCACACCTGGGGAGCTAGCATGCTTCCATGTGCCTCAGAGCCAGGCACCAAGCTCCACCAGGACAGAAGCTCCTTTGTTCTGGATGTTGCCTTATGTTTCTCTTTATCTGGTTGTTGATTTGTAGCCTTTATCATATCTTTTAGTAAACTGATAAATGAAAGTAAGTGCTCCCCTGAGTTCTGCAAGCCACTCTAGAAAATTAATGAAACCTAAGGAGGAGGTCACTGGAACTTTCAATCTATAGCCAGTTGGTCAGAAGCACAGGTAACAGCCTGGGGCTTGAAAATGGCATCTGAAGTGGAATATGGACAGCAGTCTTGTAGGACTGAATCCTTAACCTGTGGAATATGATGCTATTTTTGGGTAGATGGTGTCAGAATTGAGTTGAATTCTTGGACATCCTGCTGGTGTCTGAAAAGTGCTTGGTGTTGTGTGTGTGTGTGGACACTCCCATCAAGGTGGAATTAGGCTGCAAACCTTAAAAGACCACAGGAAGAATAAACTCAGGTTTATTATCAACAGGTTGTTTTGATGACATTTTTGAGGCGCCAAAGGAAAGTTCTTACTTAGAAAAACATTACCAACGTTAACTCCTCCTTGGATAATTCTAGAAAAACTCCAAGTTTTAATCTTAGAAGTGAAGTTATAACTCCGTTCTTTTTTCTAGGATCTGTTGATGATGTTTTGTTTTGACAAATTTCTATGTATGCTAACAAAGAAGTTGATTACAGGCATATCTTGTTTTATTGTATTTCACATTAAGGTGCTTTGCAGATACTGTGTTTTGTTTTATTTTGTTTTTGGTTTTTAACAAGTTGAAGGTATATGGCAACCCTGCATCAAGCAAGTCTATTGGTGCCATTTTTCCAACATTTGTTCACTTCATGTCTCTGTGTTACACTTTGGCAATTCTCTCAATATTTCACACTTTTTCATCATTATTATATTTGTTATGGTGATCTGTGATCAGTGATTAAAACTCACTGAAATTTCAGAGAATGGTTAGCATTTATTAGCAATAAGGTATTTTTATTTTATTTAAAAAAATTTTTTTTTAATGTTTATTTATTTTTGAGACAGAGAGAGACAGAGCATGAATGGGGGAGGGGCAGAGAGAGAGGGAGACACAGAATCGGAAGCAGGCTCCAGGCTCTGAGCCATCAGCCCAGAGCCTGACGCGGGGCTTGAACTCACGAACCGTGAGATCGTGACCTGAGCTGAAGTCGGACGCTCAACCGACTGAGCCAAGCAATAAGGTATTTTTAAATTAAGGTGTATACATTTTTTTTTAATATGTAAGGCTACTGCATATTTACTAGACTACAGTATAGTGTAAACATAACTTTTTATGCACTGGGAAACAAAAAAATACATGTGACTTGCTTTTTTGCGATATTCACTTTATTGTAAGTGGTCTGGGACCAAATCTGTAATATCTCTGAGGTATACTTGTATAGTTTTCTTCACCTTGACTATATTTTGGAAATGTTTTCCATGAGAATAGGCAACTCAGTAAATAAATGAAAAACCGATGATAGTTACCTTGCTGAGAGAGAACTCCGAGGAGCTCACACTTGAATGGAGTCTTGAAGGATAAATAAGAGTTTTCTAGGGGACGCCTGGGTGGCTCAGTTGGTTAAGTGTCTCACTCTTGATTTTGGCTAGGGTCATGATCTTGCAGTTCGTGGGACTGAGCCCTGTGGGGCTGGTAATCAGGCTCTGTGCTGTTAGCTGGGGATTCTCCCTTGGGATTCTCACTCATCCTAGCTCTCTGCCCCTCCCTTTCTTGTGCTCCCCTCTCAAAATAAATAAATAAATCTAAAAAAAATATTTCCTAGGAAAACAAGAGGAATGGATACTTTATGCAGTGGGGGAAAGAGTACTCCTAAAAGAATAGAGGCAGAACACAGCAGTGGGAGAATGAGGAACTGCTAATTAGGTCTATATGACTGCAATATAGTAGTACAAGGCAAAGGATGAAACTAAGGGTGATTAAAGCAGACTAAATAAGCAATTAGATATTGAAGTTAAGAAGTTCAGAGGTAGAGGGGGTGCCTGGGTGGCTCAGTCGGTTAAGTGTCTGACTTCAGCTCAGGTCATGATCTCATGGTCCGTGGGTTTGAGTGCTGTGTCGGGCTCTGTGCTGTCAGTTCAGAGCCTGGAGCCTGCTTCGGATTTTGTGTCTTCCTCTCTCTCTGCCCCTCCCCCACTCACACTCTGTCTTTCTCTATCAAAAAATGAATAAACGTTAAAAAATTTAAAAAAATTAAAAAAAAAGTTCAGAGGTAGAACAGCTCATGGTGATGAAAGAGCCTTGGGTGTGGCTATGAGCGTGACTACGAGTTACCAAAGTGGTGTTGAAAGGAAAGACCTTAAACTTATAGATAGGTTACAATGTTGGATGGGCTCTCTATATGGATCTAAATGGCTATATGGACCATGTACATGACTATGACATCCTAAGAAAACATGATCAGGAAAACCTGGACCACTGTGACGTCCATCCAAAGTGATTAATAGTCTATAAGCCAGTAAGAACATAACTGAAATGAAAGACGTTCTAACAACACAAAAATCCATGATAAAGGTGTAAGAAGATTCAAAGAAATCTGTTGTCAGTAAGAAATTATTTTTGTTCCTAACCATCATAATCACTATCAATGATCCATCATCATCTTGGGATCAACAATAAATAGAAATCATACAGTAATCATCATAAATGTCATTTTAAAAGCTCATTTATCTGCACAGTTTTATTTTAGTGAACATTATATCATCACTCCCCTGACTCAGATTTCTCTCAACCTTAGGTCTTAGCAAGGGATTACAGAATGTTACATTTCTTATATTGAAGAACCTCCCTCAAGTCACTTGTCTGTCAAATGTTGTGGAAACTTACAATGGTATACCAGTAAAATCTGTTTGCTTCAATTTATTTTTATACAACTTTAATATAAAAGTCCTGGGCAAGTAATTGCAGTGTGCTTGCTTACCAACTCAAGGGTTTCAAGCTAACATAACAGATTCACAACACAGAAATGGGAAAAATTTACACTAAAGAAAATAAAACAAAACATGCATTTGTATCTATTTGAAGTTCTCCAATTACTTTTGTAACAGTTAAAAAAAAATACAGATATTCTACTGGAAAATCATCCTGTTTACTAAAATTCCCAGTGGTGTAGGTATGCAAGAGACCCATTTAGTTACGTATGGCCCACGTGAACTTCATTTCTTGATAAAGATCAGGGAGAAGATAGGATGATGTCATTAATTTTAAGTGACAGAGAACAGTATTAAATTATTAGCATTTATATAGTACTTTTCTCTTAGGATCCCCAAACTTTTAAGGCACAACCTCCCATGTAATATCATTTCAAGGATACAGGTAAGGAAAAGCTATTTACAATTCCTTTTTATAAGATAGAAACATGAATAATACACAAAGTTAAAGGACTTCCAAGTTAATGTTATTAGTGATCAAACAAAAAAAATAAAATTAAGGTTTCTTCATCCTTGTTTCATGGCACTATGTTTGAAAACATGCTGCTTGTGAAAATAGGATATTTCAGGAATGAATTTGTATTTACAAGATGATTACAACTCCTCTTAAGAGTCACTTGTTTTTTTTTTTTAAAGTTAGATGCTTACAGTGGATTTATATTATTATTTTCAGTTAGTCTGTTTTCAAATGATTTTTGGCAGTGGGGCAGTTAAAGAGGGTTCTAATCACAGAATCATTGAGGAACTCATTACAATCTTAGTTATAAGTGCTATCAAAATTCTGGTGTAGGCTTCCAGAAATAACTGGAATGAAGGCAATATTCATTAACATATTGATAATATTCTTAAGAGGTAAAAACCCTAACATTTATATAAACTGACCCAAAATGCTCTTTTTCATTCTTTCACCAAAATATTTTTAAGCTTTCCTTCCTGTTGAACCACAGTCTTATAGTCCATCTGAAATGATGGCATACTTACTGGCTCTGAGAATGTTCTCCTTGCTGCTGCACCTGGACTGGACCTGCAAAGAGAGCATAAACTCAGTAATTTAGGGCTCAAAACACAGATAGCCAGATATGTATGCATACTTAATGGGCAAGCTCCTGAGGTTTAGGAGCAAAGGCTCAATATATCTCAGATATCAAAACATAGTAGTAAAAATATATTACATTTGTTTCCTATTTTTTGTCTTTTTCTTACTGTAAAGAAAGAACAGACTTCTGAAAAAAACTAGGGGTACAACATTATAAATGGCACAGAGGCAAAACCAAAGGCAATTTTTTATTGATGTGTACTGAAATTAGTATATGGAAAAAAATGTTACAACATATTCAGGTGTGAATACAGACCCCTAATCTTAAGGCACTGTGATAACTCTTGACTAGACTAATAATGCAATCCAGGTAATAAAGTTGTAATAAAATATTCCATTGTAGTAATTTTAGTTGTACACATTGATAAGGGGAAAACAGAGAAATCCTCATATATAATATTAATGTGTGATTCCAATGACTTTTGTTACTTACTGATTATAATAATTGGTTATAATATTGGCTATGAAAGATGCCTTTGTTGGGAATCAATAAAACTGAACTCATTTATTTACCAGTTCTTAGGTGTGAATAAAGTTTATCAATCAGAAACCCTTATTATTTGATGCAAAAAGTTGATGTCCAAGCAGAACATTCTTTTAAATGTTACAAAAGTGTTGAATTCAAAAGCCACATTGGATGGCATACATGTTTGTTAATATCTGAGGAAACTGTATTTAAACTGCACACCTCTTTTTTCCCACTCCCCAGCAGCTTGCCCCAAATGTATATATATACAACAAATTAATTTCTATTGCTTAACACAATCTACTATTGTAATGAAACAACTTATGAAAGAAATGTTGCAACTTAGGGTGGGTTATGGTGGTCCTTCCCTGAAAAGAACAATTGTTAATGTTTAAAGAAACAACAACAATAAAAAAAATCACAAACATACACACAAGAAAAACACACACACACACACACACACACACCAAAAAAAGGGGAAAAAAGGGAAAAATAATTCCAGATGTTAAAGTTATTCCCTTTTGGCCCAGATTGTTTAGTTAGTTATAAGCTACACTAGAATGAAGAAGCTAATCTGGGAGATAATATTCTTACATTCTTTTACTCAGAAGTTCTATTGAAAAACAATTATGGACCAAATGGGAAAGGAAAATATTTAATGACTACTTAAAACAAAAATACAGGGAGAAAGACATGAGAGTGAGAAGAAGAAAAAGAAGAAAGAGAGGTCTGGGGAAATAAGTCTAGACAAGAGAAAAGAAAGTATGGGTTTATAGAAGGAGCCAATATGTGAATGCAAAATGTTCTGCTATTTCTTATTGAAAATTCATACTAAGAGAGTAAGAATCTCTAATGAACTTGCTGCAAAATAAACAAGCAAGTTTGTACACCATGGAATGAAAATAGGTGTAACTATACCACTACAGCCTTAAAGGAGAAAAGAAACAAACACTAATAGACAAATTAATAGACAAGCTTAATAAAGAGTTAAACTACATTTTTAAAAGCAGTTCAGGGAACACAAGAGAAAGCTAATAGAGTGAGAGAAAAATCTGGGAGACAGAAGGAAAAAAAAGGGGATAATGCTGAAAGACAAAAACAGAGTTCAAGGAAGTCAAATGGAAGTCAAGAAAGTCTTCAACAAGATGTAGAAACAGAAGGAGCCCAAACCCATAGCGCAAAGCAATGTTTGCGAATGGAAAGCAGCTCCTTTGATCAGTAATAGTTACTCTTAAGTCGTAGCCTCTATTCCTCCAGAGTTCATCTTTAAGCCCTTCCAATTTAGAGTGGAGCTAGTGTGTGGATAGAAACAAGAGATTTATAATGAACAGAGCATTTCAGATGAGTAGTTCAAATTGTCTCATCAAATGTTTCAACAGATTTAGATAATGTCTAAATGGAAATGGTGGTGAAAAACTAGCTAGCTTTACCAAAAAGCTGAACCAAACCAAAACAGCAACAACAACAAAAAACCCTCTTCCTACTTTAGGTGGCTAAAAAATTTAAAAAAATGTTCATAGCATGAATTTAATAATGAAACCCAAAGTCTTGTTTTGTGGCACCTGAGTTCGTAACTATATATTTTGCAGAAATTTGGGTGATAAAAAATAATTCAGTTTCTGGAATATGAGTATTCATTTTGGTTCACAAATTGCCAACAGCAGTGTAACCAATGTTTTCTCATTTACATTACACTGGCTATTTGACCTAGATTTGAGGAAAATCACTTAAAATCAATGATTACATGAACTTCTTTACTTTGGTGATCTTGAGTATATATTAAAAAATGAGAAAAATAATTTTAAGATATTAAAAATATATATGCAAAAGTGATGCCCCTCTTTCTTATACCATGAAACTGGTCACCTTTACAATATTTACCTAATTTTATAAAATCCCAATATGAAGATTTTTACCTAACTCACAGTGTAATGGGATTTGCTTGAAAAAATAAAATCAAGAAACAATTACTGTTCTTATTCTCATATATATGGATTAGAAAGAAGGTAGCACAGGTTTGTCCCAAGTTTTACAGTTCACTTTTTTTTTTTTTAAATCTTACAGTGGCTTTTTAGTCAATGGAAAAACAAAAAACAAAAAACAAAGGGAAGTCTGAAAAACAAAATAAAATTGACATTTTGACCTAATACCAAATTTATTGGGGATTAAAAATGAAAGGTATGGTGTTCGATTATCTATTACTTTATTTTATTGGATTATGTTATTTTATTACAATTAACATCTAACTTTATGGTGTTGAAAATTAACCCCCTTTGAACTGGAATTAAACTAAAATAATGTCTAGAAACAGCATTTATTATATTACAGTCAATGGAGGAAAAGAAAAACACAAGAGACTTACTGAAAACATAGGTATTCATTTACTAATCAAGACTGCTTTCAGACATCAAATAATTCATTTAATTCATTTCAACATGTGTTACATGTATAATATAATTTTTGCTGAAGATCACATTGTACAGTAAGAAATCTTAAGCCATGAAACAGAAAACAAAAGGGGGGAGAGCATGTAATAATGGTAAAGAAAAAAAGTGAAAATGCTTTAAACAAAGCTGAGAAAATTTTAACAAACAACCACAATCTTTAAATACAGTTAGAGAAGTGACTTACCTTATGCTTAGGTCATAACAAGAATAGCACAGTGTTTAAAGTCAGCTCTTCATTATGGGAGGTACAATTGAAAGCCATAGGTTATAATAACATGAATTGCTACACAGAAATGAAGACTTTTTCAGCCCAACATGAAAAGCTAACTCTTATGGGAGAACATTTCAACTTATGTTTAATGCAGCATGAAGAACAATTGAGGGGGTAAACATCAAAACACATGAATCTCACACCAATAAGAGAGACAGTCCAATCTCTCAGGAACACAGAATATTTAATCTGTGAGACTATAATCTGTGACACATAAGGGAAGGCACATCACTCTAACACTGAAAGATGCATGCATAATGTATAACCATCCACTGACAAGTCTCCCCACCCCATCCCACTCGTACACACACAAAACCATTAAGATACAGGGAAAAAATGTAGTGCCAAGCTGTTATGAAGAAAGCAGGACACACGGAAGCACAGCAGTGGTCATGTGATTTGAGAGTTGTTCTTCCCTTAAACCATCCCATCACCATGCTTATTTTAAAGAAGCCAGGAAAAGACCCCCTTCAATGCTGCAGTAGCTATGAGCCCCCAGCTTGAAGCTAGTGTGTGGAATTTTGATCACCGTTCCCTGCGATGTCAGGGGCTCTCCAGTGGAAGCCAGATGTGTAACACCAGTTAGTGGGGTACAATGTGTGAATAACAAACATCCTTTCCCTTCTGCATTTCACAGAAGTGAGGGAGGAGAGAAACAAATAAAATAAAGCCCATGTTAAGAATAGATTCATAACAATATAAAGATGTATAAATATTAAAATGGAGATTACATTTGATTGCAGGTTAGCACAACTCGGGTTACATAAAAACTGCCTCAATTTTGCTGCTCACCAGGCTAATATGTATTCTTTCTCCTTGCAAATATTAGGAATAAATCTATACAATATGGTTCATACTGAAAAATTCTGAGTGGTTGGTCATATGGGGTCAAAGTCGAGAACTAAAGAAGTTGTCTTTGATGGACATTAATAAAGCCCTATCTTTCTATTTTTAGCATCATTTTACTGGTCAGCAGTCACATTTTAAATTAGAAATTAAGCTTCTGTATATCTGCTTACTTATGTAATTTGAGAAACTATGGCAATGGTATAGAAAGATAATTTAAATTTTAGTCTTCTTACATTTTAAAAGACAAACCACAACAAAGACTACCTATTTAGAAACGGTTACTAAATTTCCTATGTACTCTTCTCTACTGTCAAAACTTATTTTAACATGGGTTGTTCCTGTCAATAGGGTATATCAGCTCCTTAGAAAAAACTTCAACTTTGCTTTCCTATTATTGATAATAGTAGTTAACTTCATCTATTTTTTTATTCATATGTGACATGAAATTTAGTTAGATTTTTAATAATGCAAAGATTATTTACTTATATTACCATTTCCTCTCCCTCATCTATTCTTAGCAAGCCAGAATATCCTGGCCTTCCCTTTAGCATGTCTTTATTATTTTAGGCTCTAGGCCCTCCTTGAATCTCCATTTCCTTACAGGGGAAATAAAGATTGTTAAACGGCTCAAAGGAAATAAGACATGTATCAAGGATTTTAAGCTATAAAGATAGAAACAAATGTCAGTTATGATGTTACGATCAGTGGAGGAACTGACAGTTGTAAAATAATTATAATTATATCCTCCTCATTGTAACTTGATCATTAGCTAAAGTGGAGGCAAAGTCTTCTTTCTGAACCCCCAAAAGAAATAAAACCCATGTACAGTTATACGCTTTCCAAGAGAGATTGACCAAAACTTTGGAAATGTCATAGCCATATGGCCATACATATTGGTAGGAAAGCAAGTTTTATATATATACGTTATATATAAAACTTTTATAAAGAATATATAAAATCTAAGGCTTGCAGGAAAGTCTGAACTAGCTCCTCTAGAATACTTCTTGTACTCTTGAGCTTTTAGACTAAATGAGCTATTTATTCTGTCTGGAATACCTTTTGCTTATTTTCTGATCCAAATACTACTTGTCCTTTAAGATCTAGCTTAAAATGTGCCAGCTGCAAAAACTATTCCAAAAGTTCCTTAATCAGAAGTTATTTCTTCTTTCCCTAAGTTCTTTATTTTCAAATTTTTATTTATTTATTTTTAAGTAGGCTCCACATCCAATGTGGGGTTTGAGCTCAAGACCCAGAGATCAAGAGTCATATGCTCTACCTATTGAGCCAGCTAAGTGTCCCACCCTAAACTCTTTTAATTTCTTTATTGAAATACAATTTACCTACCATAAAATTCACCCATCTTATGTATATAGTTTGATGAATTGTAATAAATCCCCATGGTTGCACAACCATCAATCACCAGATTCTAGTTTTAGGTTTACCTAAATTCTTAAAGCCTCTTATCTGAACTTATGAGTTACCATAGTTATTTATATTCCAATTATTGATGTGGGTCCCCAAATGTACTACAGGTTCTTGGAGGGAAAGGATATGGCTTTAATTCTCTTTATATTCCCTACTATGTCAAATATAGTGCTCTGTACAGAGTAAACATTTGCTAATTCTTAATGTTTATTTTGTAGTAATCATAGTTTTTTTTTCAAATTCAGCACATTAAAATTTATTTTTTATAGTACAAGTATGATCACAGTCACTCCTGTACTATCTTAAGAATGATTTTTACTTAGCTGGGTGGGCTCATATTAAGAAATGTAATATAAAAAAGCATGTGGATTATAGCTAATACATATCTGAGTTCCCTACAGAATGATCTTCAGAATTTGGAAAACACATTATTAATATTATTTAAGGTTAATCAAACAGTGACATTTGGAGTCCAATAACGGTTATTCTACACCAAAAATTTTAGGTCAGGTTAAGCAGACTCCTTATTTTCTAAGAGAAAAGGGCATTCTATATCTCATATGGTGAGGTCACTAGAATGACAGCGATGATACAGATGTTTGATGTAGTTTGGCTCTTTGACTTTGACTTTTCTACCCTACTTAACTTATTTAAGAGCAGTTTGCCTCTGAAAGAACAAACTTCTTTGAATACCATTTACTCATAAAAATAAAACTTAAGAGGACAGAAAAAAGGACCTCATTGGCATGTACTTAGATTACTTGCCTCTTCAGCCTACCCAGAAACAGAAGGAAAGAAAGGTTTGATTTAAACAACATTAAGCCAACAACTCTACAATCTCAGACTTTTAAAATTCTATTTCTTTACCATCTCAATTCTTGTATCAAAAATGGAGAATTGGTTTAGAAAAGCTCTTTCCATAGTTCCATTCATTCATCACTTTATCTGGATAAATTAGGGTACAAGTATTTGGCTTATCTGAACCTAATGACAATTCATTTGTATTTAATTAGATTTATATTACCACAACACATATTCAACTGAGGAACTCAGAGTTTTGCTTTATGACATGAAAGGCAGCATGATACTCTGGAGTCTAGTGGTATGGTTTCTGATGTTGGTTTTTTCTTTTCTTAGCTGTGTGACCTCAGACATGACATTTAACATCTTGGAGTTTTAATTTTCTTATCCATAAAATGGGGAAAATTAAGTAGGATATTGTTTGTGAAAGTGAAAACTATTATAAATGAGAAAGAACAATACAAGTCTAAGTCATCATTATTATCCTTATGTAGATTTCAAGTCACTTACATTTACTTAGGTAGAATCTGAGATACAATGACAATAAAGAATTTGCTCCATATCATGCCATGAGTCAGTGACAAATGACAGACTATAATTGCCAATTTCTAGACTAAAATTTCAGAAAAACGCTGAGTTAAAGTCTGAAGTTACCTTTGCAAGGATTAATCTAATGCTGTGCTGTATGATTTTACTCAAGCTACCTTAATTCTATGGGACTTAGTTCCCTCATCTGCAAAATGAGAATGTTTCCAGGGGTTTCAACTGAGGATGATAGGAGCCCTTGAGAGAACCTGTGGATAAAAGTAAGGAGTTCATTTACTGGGATGGAGAAAAAAATTAAAATTTTTATATTCACCAACCTAATTAAATTTTATTAATTTCTTCCATTATGAGCTTAGGAGACAAACCACAGTAATATTAGCAGGATCTATTACTTCAAATTATTATGGATGTCTTAAAATATTGTTCATATTGACCAAGATTTCAAATTACAGTAGTGTAATGACTTGCTGCTAGATTTTGTTATTTAGTGCATTTTGAAAGAGGCAGTATTATTGCACAATTTGTTTTTTACAGATATTTCTATGATTTTAATTTAATTAGTCTTTGTAATTGTACATATTTTATTTTATATATTTAAAAGTACTTTCTGAAAAGAAGTCTGTAGGCTTTACCAGATTTCCAAATGGCTCCATAGGAGAGAAAAGGTTAAAAAATTTTGAAATAGACAATTTCCAAGCTTCCTTTTATCTCTAGGATTTTGTTGCTCTAAGAAATCTCTCCTACATCCATCTGCTGCTCTTTGGCAAATCATATATAAAAGAAGTTTTTCTTTTTTTGAAAACAATTATATAAAATCAGTAATGAAATTAACCAATTGCCCATTTAATAGCCCATCTAAGAAACAAAAAGAAATATGGTTATCAAAAAGTTATGAGCTCAGGCTTATAAAAAGTTTCTGCTTCACTTGCTCTTTTCCCATTGGTTTAGATATTTAATTACGTGGAATAATCATTAAAAGTCATCACATTTAAAAATCCCTAACAAAACGTGAACTTCCACACACACACACACACACACACACACACACACACACACGTATTTATCCACAACTAATTATTTTTTGAACTTTTAGTCATGTGGTGAACACAGATAAGAGCAACAAAGCTATTATCTATGTATAACATAAGCCTTTTCAGGCACACAGTATCTGTAAGCAATACAATTTTACAATCTTTTCCAGAGGACTATTTGTAACTGTTTCCCCACTGTTACATGAATTATTATTATCTTAAATTCCACTGAGCTTTCTTAATTTCTAGGTAAATGTGAAGAATTTTTCTTTCTCAGTATTGACTTCTTCTAAAAGAAGCTGGAACTATAGCAGGTTACACAGTTGGTGAAATGAATTATAATTAACACTTAAAATAAAAAGCCTATTTATGCTGCTTTATAGGTAACTTGGTGAGTTCCTTATTCTCAAAGAGAATAGTATGATATGCAGAACATAACTAAGAACAGAACTGGTTATCACCATAACTCAACAGAATACAAATTCAGATATCAATGGTGAATATCCTTAATGTATTATCAATAAAGCTTTAATTTTAAATTGAGTCACTCACAATGATTTTAAGAAAATTGTAAATCTCAGGCTGGTCTCTCTTCGGTACCAACAATATTTTTGAGTTGATGTTTGTTCTGAGAATTTTGACGTTGACTTAGATAAATATAAGGGATATATACTATCTAATCATCTGAATATATATATTCAGACTAAACTGAATAAACTAGTTTTTGACTGGTAGGGATTTCAGATTATTCTTGACACCATTTCTCAATCTTTAGATGAATAATTAATTACTTTATAGTGTAACTTGTCTTCACTCTAGAGATGACAAAGCAGGGGTTGTTACTGGCTTTAGATCAAACAGTAAAGTAGTAATGAAACTTAGCCTTCCTGACTTCCAAATTCATTTCTCTGTACACCAGTAAATGACCCTATCTTTCTAGCCTACCAGTGGCAATCAGTGCATTCCTAATCAGACCTTGAATTTTCATTGTCTTTTGCTCTTGACTATTTCTCGTAGCAATAAGAACCACTCAGAATAGGCAGGTGGATGCAGGAGTGAAGGAAAACTGGTATGGTGAAAGGCAGTTTGGGGAGTAGCACTCTGGAGACAGCCTGCCTGGATTTGAATCTTGGCTCTACCATTATTAGTTGTATAACAGTAGGTAAGTTACAATCTCTTTCAGGTCTTTGTTTTCTAATATATAAAATAACAGCAATACCTATCTCATAGGATTTTTATGAAGAAAGTGAGACAATATGTGTCAAGTGTTTGAGTAGAAGAGTATCTGGCTCAGTGTGAATGGTATATAGGTGTTAGTTATTACTGTTTGTTGTTACTATTGTTTGGATGATACTCTGGACCTGTAATTCAGAATGTTAGCTAATTTCTTTTGCTAACAAGAGCAACAACAGTTGCTCTCAAAAATAAGATCAAGTAAGATCTATTCAAGTATCTGAATAGAAAGTTTAAAAAAAAAAACCATGAACTTTATGGGTTTATGACCTAGAGCCTAAAAGATGAATATAGTTAATAATATAAAGCTCTGAATTATTAAGCATTTGTAATTATTATCATTTTCTGGCACTTCTGGAAGAAAGTCACATTGGCTTTCATTAAACATGAGTTTTAAGAATACGGAGTTTTTAACTAGATTTAATATTCTCCTTGGTTTTCATTTAAGGATAGCAGAATATGCTGTAGGCAAGGAAACGTTTTCCCTTCTTCTTTTCTAGGTTCTTTGGCAGGTGTAATAATTAAATTGGCATAAGACAGATTAACAGGATAAAAACAAATTTAATTTTGTAAATACAGAAGCCCCAGAGACATAAGGCTCAAAGAAGTGACCAAAACAATCAGCTTTTGTACCTTTGAGATAGAGAAAGAATAAATCTGTGAAGAATTGACAGGACAAAGGGGTTTGGGGTTAGGGTAGTAAATTAGTGAAGTAACAAGGTTTGTTTATATAGCCTTCTCGGAGCTAAATTCCCTATTTCTGGTGATAAGGATGCCTTCAACACTTCCAGTACAGGGAGGGTCCTTTCACATGGGAGATTTATTTCTGCTTTCAGGGGGACAAAGGAGGGTTAGAGTATCCTTCTTGAACTGGCTGTTTCTTAAGTTACTTTAACTCAAAATAATCAATATGCTATATTTTGGGGTGGCACATAAGGAGGAGCAGAATATGCCCCTCCAAAATGTACCTTTTTGGTATAAAGATTTTTTGAGCTGATTATTTTGAGAAACACTAGACACAAGAAGTTCTGAAAAGAAAGTGGAAGTTACCCTTTGGTAAAGGAAATTCATATTTATAAAAGAAATATATAAGATTGTCTCCCTCTCTGTACCTGAAGAGAATATTATCAATGGAAACGACATAGATACAAATCTGTTTAATAAACCTTACTCTTATTTACTGTGTTTTTTTCTGGTAACCTCCCCATAACTGGCCTCTCTGCCTCCACTTAATTTTGTCTTTGGCTAAAGATGGTATTTAAGTTGGTGGTTTAGGCTATCTTGGGGAGTCACTCTCAGATATATATGAGGTATACATTTTAATAAACTTCTTTTTGTTTATCTCTTGTTAATCTGTCTTTTGTTACAAAAGGTCTTAGCCAAGGACTCAGAAAGGTAGATGGAAAATTATTTTCTTCCCCTAACACATTCTTAAATGTTATGTCATATCATTTACTTATTCATTAAAAACGACAACTACTCCTGCTTCTACTGAGTATAATACACCATATAAGAATTGGCTACATAGTTTTCCTTTCTCAAAGGCTGTTGTACTGCAGTTTTTATTTTTCTAAATGTTTAACTAGTACACATAAGGCACATGGAAGATATACAAAGGCAAAGACATTTCTATACTATATTAGTAAAACAGCAGTGGGTTAGAAAATGTTTAGGATGTTCCTTTGAGGACTGGAGATAAGAACTAAATTTTCTAAAGCCTTATACTGTAACCATGTGTGGTATATACTATGTTAATCAAGTCTGTTATGACCTAACCAAGTAATAAACAGTTTACAGATGTAGTTTGATATTATTAGACTCTTGCTTCCATTACACATGCCCTTTGCATTTTCTCTGAATTCTCAAGTTTTGGATGTCTGGGCTAAATCAAATGGAAAAGCAGAAAATCCATTGCCATTAAAATTAAATATTTAGCTTATAAAGAAGGGATAACTGTGTTAGAAGTTAATCTTTTTAAAAAAAAGGTAAACTCATGACTCTCATACAAATATAAAATGAACATATGTCAAAGATTTCTATCTAAGTGTTAGTAAGAGAACCAGAAAAATGTTCCCATTGGTTCAAAAAAGAATTAAAAATACCTCACACACATGGGCCATCAGGAATGTTGACATGAACTTTCAGATCAATTGAACAAAAATCATTTGCATCTCCAAATACACACGATGTTTATTCCTATGGATTAGAATAACTTCCATGACTATTTACATATTACAATTTAGTGTTGTACAATAGCTCAAAGAAGGGAGAAGACGATCCAGAAGGGTACCCTAGACAAGACAGCCAAAAATAAGTCTTGTCTATTTCAAAGTCTTTCACAATTTTACCTGAGAAATTTATGGCTTGGGAGTACCTATTAATAGAATTTGTCTATTAACTGAATTGTAGCTTATTTTTGAGTTTGTTCCCTAGTGTATACCTTTGGTTTTTAAGATTGTATGAAATACCTTCTGTAGTCACTTTCAAATGGACTGTAGATTTTGTCTTGACTATAATATTAAAATAGTGGTTTACCGTATTAAAAATGGAATAAATTTACATGAGATATACATTATATCTTTTAAGCGTCTGATTTAAAATATAATTTCCAAGGCTTAATACACAAAAATTTTTTGTAGTTTCTTTTTTATCCGTTTAGTGAAAACTCAGCTTGAAAACGAACTTTATTTGGTCAAGATTCAATCATGAAAAATTCTCGAGGGAAAGAAAACAACCCATTAAAATAAAAGAAATTCAATGTAAATATATTGGCCATGAATTACTATGTAATTAAGCATTGTATTTTCTGATTGAAGTTTCCTTTTAGACTTTTTTAAATAGAAAAAGCTAAATAGCCATGTGTCAAAATTTTTGAAGAAAAAGGGATATTCTTAGAACATTGTTAAATTTAGGTTTATCAGTATTTTGAGGTATTCCAGCTCACTTTAATTACCTTGCAAATTTGCATTTGCTCTATATACATTCCTGGTTCTACTCCCTCATACTAGTGTAAGTTCACATTTATTTAACTCATTCTCAGGATGAAGAGGATAGGCAAGATTATTTTAGATGTGTGCCAATCTTTATTTCAAATTAAGCTTGATAGCTGTAGGTCCAGGAACATGTGCTAATTTGATCTGCTAAAGTTAGAGACTTGCATATGCAATGAATCCTTCTTTAAGTAGACAAAAAATATAAAATTGTGCTAACTACAGACCTTGGATAAATTACTCAACTGTTTAAGCATTGGTTTTCACATGTTACAAAAATCAGGATAATGATAACATTCATTTACTGAAAGAATACTTCTTGAGCACCTACCCAATGCCAGGCTTAGATCTAGGTGTGGGGTAAAACATCAATAAGATTGACAGGGACCTTGGTACCATGGAACTTATATTCTAATAGGAGTAGACAGATAATAAACACTTAAACTGTTTAATATGTAAATGAGTAAGACAGTTTCAGCTAGCAATAAATGCTTATGAAGAAAATAAAAGATAGTAAAGGGATTGACAGGGTAAAACTGTTTTATTTTATTTTTTGAAAACTTATTTAGTTTTGAGAAAGAATGAGAGAGAGAAAATGGGGAAGGGGCAGAGAGAGAAGGAGAGAGAAAAATCCCAAGCAGACTCTGCACTATCAGTACAGAGACTGATATGGGGCTTGGTCTCATGTACATGAGATCATGACCTGAGCCGAAATCAAGAGTTGGACGCTTAACCAACTGAGCCATCCAGGGGCCCTGTGGGTAAAGCTATTTTAGATAGAGTGGACAAGAAAGATTTCTCTGAATAGGTGTCATTTGAGTTAAGATCTGAGATACCCAGAGGAAGATCAAAGAGAAGAACTGCCCAGATTGAGGGAAAAGCTAGTAGTATGCAAAGGCTTGTGCTTTATTGAGTTTCCACCTCATTGGACTATTTTGAAAATTAAATAAACAAACTAATGCAGGTAGAACATTTGATCTATACCTGACATTTAATAAAGGATAAATATGTTATCTCTGATGATAATAATAGAGGTGAGAATGATAATGACTATGATGATTATGATACCAACTATCAAAAGTCAGCTACTGGAACTATTCTCGTCAATCCTTCTTAGTCTGGAACTGACCAAAGAAGAGTGTTGTAATTTGTCAGAAAGGCCAAGGATTGGTAATGAAAAGAGACATGGTATGTGTTTAGACTTAGGGTTCCAGCTAAGTGGTATATAAAAATGCCTTTTGAAAATAATTTGATATTTCATAAAAATCAATGAAGTTATCTCCGATAAAAGAGAATACTTTTTTGATTGAAGTTTTACTATAAATTTCTGCATAAAAGCTCTTGTGATACCATATTGTTATTAATCTGTGATAGCTACTATACTTGTTAGTATTCTTCAGACAGTGGATTTATAATTAATTAAAAGTGTTGAAGCATTTTCAAAGTTTATTAAAAAAATGTATCACATGGGCAAACTAAAGAAAGCTGAGTTATAAAAAACTTCTATGCTTAACAATCATCAATACTCATGTCCAAATCACATTGGGCTTCATTTGGAACAGAATAATGTTATTAATCATGCCAGGGGGGTGTTTTGGTTCAGTGTTAGTTCTTTTTGTTACTTTTGCATTCCTGTTTTGTTCCTTTTGATTTCCTATATATTCCTAGTATAGATCTATGGTATTATGGTTTGGTTGGGGTCCGTAAGAGCAGTTTTTGAGATTTAGCTCCTACTTTTGTCCAGTTTATTTATTGTCTCAGCAAAATAAACAGGAAAATGATCATATATGTGTGTGTGTGTCTATGTATACATATACATAGACACACACACACATGCATATATACACACATACCTAGTATATAGACAGCTTATTGAAGGAGTTCAAATATCCTTAGAATAAATATCCTCAAAGTGTGCCACTTAGACATGGACTATTTTGAGCTGAAGGCAATCAAGATGCAGTGGGCTTAAGCGAAACTTCTGCCTCTCCCGTAACTACCTAGAATTTAAATTGGGGGTCTTTCTCAGAATGAGAGTTTTTACATTACATAAATTTTATCTGAGTGACCTATATCTATGGCAGGACAAACATCTAATCACCAAACATCTGCTCTTTTTCTTCTTACTGCCCCGTGAATTGCCTTCCTTCCTTTTGAAGCCCAAGCCCTTATCCCATTCCTTAGCTCAGGGTAGCATAAATACCTCATTTTACATTTCTGACTTGACTTTGAACCTCTTGAGTATGTGAAATGCTCTTATGTACAAAATTAAATTTTTCTCCTGTTAATCTGTCTCATTTCAATTTAATTCTTAGACAAGCCAAAAGAAACTTTGAAGGTCAGAGAAAAATTTTTCCTTCCCAACAATACATATACATATAGTACATGTATGTGTGTGTATTTTTCTCTCCACTAGCACATACCAAAAATCACTGAAATCATGCTACTAAATCAGTGTTTTTTAAAAAAAAATATAAGCAGGAACATATCAGTTTGTCACAGGAGCAAAAGGGATGATGAGAAATATAGTACCATTCCAATGCAGGGTTAATATAGGCCATATATGTGGAAAGAATATATTTCTGATATATTTCTAATTTTCTATCATATAATGTATTGTTCTTATATAATGAAAATTCTATGCAAAGGGAACTTGAGCTTTGTCACAATTCCTTAATAGAAAAACATGTTAAAAGATCTAAAGAAATTACAGTAAAACATGAACATTTGCTAAATCTAGGTGGTCAGTATATGGGTGTTTTTTATTTATTTATTTTTGTATATTGGAAATATTTCATTAAAAAATGAGAACTATAAAAGAAAAGATAAAAGGGAACTGATTCACCAAAGGACACTTACATGAAGCTGCCAATACCCATAAACCTTTTAGTGTAGACTTCTCAAATTTGGAATTTGGGATCATCTGGATACTCTTTTGCCCTCTTTAGTCTAAGAACAAACACAGTGCCAATGTTTACAAGTCATATACTTTCATTATTGTTCCTCCACTAAGTATATATTAACTGAGAATGTTGTTAAACTGTAACTGCTGTCCTTGACAGTTTAACTATTAACCAACTTACTCCCTCTATCCTTTCAGGGCTGCTTCAGGTAGCTTTGCTGTGCCCTGAATTGCTCAGCTGTTAAATGAGGAATAGAGTGAAGTCAAACTCTGCAGAAACTCATTCAGCAGAGCTTCCCAACTCTTAAATCTCTTATACACTAGCTATTCTTACATTTTTTCCACATAAGGAATCCTTCAATGATAATTACTCCTTCTATATATGCTTCTTTATTTTTTATTTACTCTATAACTCTAAGGAAACTCCTCTACTTTCTCTTTTCTTCAATTCACTTATTATTTCTGTTAAATTTTAACAATTAACATGGGGGAGTTCAAGAGTGATTTTTTTCTCTTTTCTTATCTATGTTCTTCACTGAACATATGAAAAACAAGACAGAAGCTATTGAAAATGAAAGAAAAATACAAACTGATGTTGAAAATGAGACACTTGATATTTAAAAAAATTTCTAAAATTCAAAACTGTTAGTGTAATATAGACTGACCATTATAATTTTTGTTAAAATCAGTCTCATTCAATTGTTGACAGATTTATTTTGAACCATCAACACATCCTTCTTCAGTCCTCCCCTGCATACATATCTGCAATAATATATTTACGATTAGTTTATAATCTATAATGATAGAACAGCTGTGAAGCAACTGGCTTTACAAATCTGTAACCCTGAACTCATTAGTATTATGTTTTAATGCAACTAAGGTGAAAAAGGTACATATATTCTTTTTATAAATAGTTTTTTCACAGGGTCACTGTATGACTTAGAAATTTTACAGTAGAAATGTTATACCTAATTCATTTATGCTAGTTTCATCCAGATTATCTCTCCCATACTCCTGTGAATTAGTTGGCTTAGAATTTGGGCACAGTATATGTTTGGGTCACCATATTCAAACACTAAAGCAGCTACACTCATCCCATTTTGTTCCTTTACAGCAAACTGAGATAAACATTCACTTTAACAGAAATTATTAAGGTTGATACTCCTTCTCAGTGGCTGAGATGGGTTGGGTTATTATCCATTGAAAAGGGAAAGGAAAACAAGAAACAACTAGAGATAAAGAAGACAGGTAGTTTCTGTTACACACACATACACACACACACACACACACGGAAAGGGAAAAGACACAGAAAAAAGTGGAGTGTAGGGAACTGCACTAAGAAAGTAGGTGAATGTAAATGAGGTAATAAATAACAGAATGGGGATTCTTATAGATTATTCTCTTCACACTTCTTACTTTAACGTTCAAAACACATGGTAGACCTTAAAAACACCAATATCATTCCTGATCTCAAACTGTCTTTTAAAGTCAATAGGCCATAGTCAAAAGGCATAGCTTATAAAATTTTAAAAGGTGTATGTGCATGTAAGAGAAGACAGAATCACATCATGACTAATCACAAGAGCAGAATTTCTCTTTGTGGATGGGATGCTTAAAATGAAGCCAAAGTGATTTCCAACATAACTTAAAGCAATGACACAGTATGACTACATCTACCAGGATAAATGATTCAGTAAAGCAAAGTCCAAGTAGATAGCTCTAGTTGGGGAACATTTCAGACCAAGCCTTTGAAACAGAGTTCAGTTATGTTTGAAAGTTAGTTAATAAATTACAAGTTAACTGTCAATTAATTGTAAGTGACAATATAATGATACAGATGGACTGAAAAAGTGGTACTTACATGCCCAAGAACACTTTAGAAATACTACTATCACTGACATATAATAGTGAGGTTATAGAGACCCTTGTTATATGGTGTCAGCAGAGGTTGAGTGAATAACACAAGATTATTTTGACTTGTCCTCTAACTCTTGAACTGTGTTACATGGCTCTAAGACAGATGACTTGGGGAGATTAAAGATAAACTTGCTATGTACAAAGAAACGGAAATGAGCTAAAGGAAGGCACTTAGATGCTTCTGAGCTTTCTGCTCATACAACACTTTTTGTTTGTTTAAACTTCATTAACTTATATATCAAAGGTTGGAATAATTGATAGCTGTATGGTTCAATTGCCGTACTAACAATAATTTTCATTGGGAACATCCTGATATAAATTAAGCAAAACTTAATAATTTATGCCCACAAAAATAATTTAGGAATATAAAGATTAAATGCCCAATTTCAGGACCATTCACTTGTTTCCCACCTTTTTGAGATGAAACTGTTATTTAAAAGTAAAAAAGAAAAACATTTTTCCCATTGGAAAAATAGCATCCAGTTTATTTTCTGGTAAGTAAAACATGCACATATGAAACAAGATAATGGTTAATGGAACTAATGAAGGGTGCTGATCACTTGATCACTAAACCAATGCTCCCATTTAAAATATTGAAGGCAATTATAAAGTTTGTTTAAAGATTTTGGAATTGTCATGGATATGAGGGATACGGAATTGTCATGGATACATATTTGATATATTTAAAGCTGGATGATTAGTCTGTGAAATCTGATGGTAAGACAATTAAAATCAGTCTTACTTGGACCCAAAGTACTTCTGACTCTGAGCCAAATAATATTTGAGATTGAAGATTGATTCAATGTTTCCTCGTAGCAACCTCTTGCATGTCCCAGTGGCATCTTTTTTTTTCCCTTTCCTTACTCTCTCACTCACGTATATTCTTAAAGGGATGCCTACCTCTAACAACTGAGAAGCACCTGTGACTAATTTAGCAGCATCTGACTGCAGGAGACCATTTTCTGCCACCGTTCCCACTTTTATTCCTGGAGAACTCCCTTCTCTGTCAAGCACTGCACAGTTCATCATTAATTACTGCAACTTCAATACTGAGTTCAAAAGGCTAGTTTGCTATAAGAACTTTTCTTTCAATGCAGATACACACTGCAGCCTTCTCAAAGAGCCATGCATCAGTTCATGCCATGCTTCTTAACAAGAACAGTTAGGCATGGTAGCCCAAACAGAATTAGATTTAATTGCTGTGTGCTGGGATAATAGCAAGTTGCCAAAGAGGAAAAAAAAAGCAGCAAGCTGATTTTTATGATTCTAGGCAATATTGAGTACAGAATGCCATGGACAAAATTTCAAAAATAGACCTTTCTTTTCTGATCCTAAGGAAGATTTAGAAATAACACAAGGAAAATTGCTAACACAATTGAAAACTATGTTTTCATGAAACTATGAAAGTCCATATGAATCTAAATTCCTTTCAGGGTTTCATGGAATATGAATCCAAAAATATCCTTAAGGTCTTTTTGAATTCACCCTTCTTTTGTAAGTTGCTACTTATGCACTGAACTATTTAATATGGGAAAGTCAGAATAAATCACCTCTTCTTTAAATACTGAAGCAGAAAAGGGAATGAAAAACCAGGGCTTGTTTTCTTTCTCCATCATTCCCTTTCTTTTTTAACCCCCTTCCTCTTGTTTTCATTCTTTTTTTTCCCCTTAAAATGCAAAACATTTGAGTACCAACATAGCTACTTCTTTTCTTTTCCCCTCTCAATTCCAAGGGATATATGCAACATTGGTTTTCCTATGCATAACACGTATCTAGCTCTGTTTTATTATAAAATATTATTATATTTTACATAATAATCTATTTTTCATAATTCTTCACTTTCTATAGTAATAAAAGTCACATGAAAATTAAGTCAAAAGTATTTTAAAGGGTAGTAGATTCACAAATAATGCAAGCACATGTATTTCAAAGGATGTATGTAGCTTCAATTTAACATCCAATGCGTTGATATTTACTCCTGGATATAAAATTCCTCACTGAACCTAAACTTGAGTTTGGGTTCCCAAAATATTCAAGCTGAAGAGAAGTTAATCAGTATGATAAAAATGAGCATACCTATCAAATACTGACATTATATATATGTAACTATACAAGGTGAGCTTTTTAAAGCCAATAGAAAGGATGGTACCATATATTCCCCATTTTTTTTCTAAGTTAGCATATTGATGATGATAGGGTATATCTTATAGAAAAGCCCTCAACTCTCTATAATTTTTAACTCTGTAATTTTTGTTAAAAATGAGAATAAAATGAAAATTCTTAGAGAGATGCTGTGAAAAGATAAAATGATATTAAAAAACCTCTTGAATAATAAACATAGCACACACAGGATTATTAAGCCTGTAAATATTATACATTAATCTATTTTGGAAAATGATAGCTGCAATTGTTAAATAGCGTAGGAAGAATTTATTAGATAAACACAAGCAGGTGGCTAAAAATACATGGTAAAGACTATTAGTTTGATTAAAATATGCCCTTATATTCAACTGAGCGGACTTCAAAAAATACATAAAATTACTTTACATAAACAATATCACCTTTGCATATGTTGTTCATTCTAACCTATGATGCTTACTGGAGTCCTCTTTCTTTCAGGGTCTCCTATATCACTCAAATGTGTTAGATAACTTAGCAGAGCAAAGGAGAGCAGTTAAAAGGTGAAAATTTGCATTCTTCTCCAATAAGTAATGTTAATAAAGAGTAACATCATGCTTTGCCTTTGTCCCTCTTTTCCAAAAGGGTCTGTACTTGGCAAATAAATTAAATGAAACTACCACCAACTTAGAATAACTGACACAATCTCTATCTAGACAAAAATGTGGCCTAAAGAAATATTATGGCACTTTTAAAGTTATATAATAAGGTCCCAATAACTCAAATCTATTCTAGGAAAAACTACCCTAAGCAAGTTCTGTTTTGGGACTGAACAATAATTTGGTGAATTTTAAAATACTCCCCCCATGACTATTTTGTGAACAAAGGACTGAAGAATGATGATTTTCCCATAGACTTTTCTTTAATGCTAATATTGAATAGCTTTAATTTTCAGAGCCAACAGCACTGCTTCTAGTGATATTCTTCAACATCGCAGTCTGAATACATAAATATGATTAAAAAATAGACAATATACCAATTTGTAAAATCCTTAAGTGAGGCCCTATAATTTTTTCTACATTCTCTATATACCTAATACGGTAATGTGTACTCGGTATTGTAGATGCTTAGTAGATACTTGATGACTAACCATGACTTATTGGTAGTGTCAGCAAAACTGAAAGTATAAAGAACCAAATACAAATAACAACCATATCAATTTCAATTTTTACAATCACTCAAGACATCAAAATCTGTTATAGACTTTTAAGCTCAAAGCATGTTTTTTTTTTTACTTGTATTTATTTGGCACTCTGAACTTTCAAGTAGAAAGCAAAATGCACACAGCATGATCAAGACCCAATTCCTTTAAAATTGTACCATTAATATTTTAACAGTATTGAGAATCTTGTTGGCTACATTCATGATGACTTAGCTTTCTCATGGATAGACCAGGTAACAGAAGTCACCTCTTCTAATTCACAGTCATATATTTATTTTACTTTGCTAAGTTGGCTCAAAGACCTTTATGGTGTTTACAAGGTAATAAGGACAAAAAAGGCATTTAATAAGTCAGAAATATCAGCATTCACTAGAAACATATAGTAGAAATAATAACAGGGCGCCTGGGTGGCTCAGTCATTTAAGCGTCCTAATTCAGCCCAGGTCATGATCTCATGACCTGTGACTCTCAGGTCTGTGAGTTCAAGCCCTGCATCGGGCTCTGTGCTGTCAGTCCAGAGCCTGGAGCCTTCTTCAGATTCTGTCTCCCTTTCTCTCTGCCCACCCCCCCCCCCACTCACGCTCTGTCAAAATATGAATAAACATTAAAAAGAAAAGAAATAATACCACATAATAGAAAGCTTATTGAAATTTAACCATATAGGCACAAACCCCTGATATAAACATCCTCAACAGACATTGATTGATGATGCTGTCAAGAAGCCATTGACCCAAATTGCAAGTTTCCCTCTTCCTATACCTTCCCCTAGTAAGTGAATATTCTAAGCAAGATATCCCATTTGAGCTGTTGGAGGAAAGAAAGAGGATGAAAGATTCTGTTGCCATTTAGAGTTTGTCAGAATAAAAATGCCTTTCAGTAGGCTGGATTCTGTTAGAGGTTAAAATGCATTTCCCCAAGAAATAATGTTACAAATAGTACATAGATTCCTACATTTAATCACATATGTCTAGGGGTGCCTGGGTGGCGTAGCTGGTTAAGTGTCCGACTCTTGATCTCAGCTCAGGTCATGATCTCACAGCTTGTGAGTTCGAGTCTGCATGGCATCAGGCTTTGTTTCAATGACAGGAAGCCTGTTTGGGATTCTGTCTCTCCTTCTCTCTGCCCCTCCTCTGCTTGTGCTCTCTCTCTTTCAAAATAAACTTAAAAAAATTAAAAAAGAGTAATTTTTAAGAAAATCATATATGTCTATTTGACTCCCAATTCAGTTAAACTACAGTGCTATTTCAGTTTTGAACACTAGTCTAGAAATCTGGTCAACATTTTTAGTTATTTTCATGTGAAACTACTTTGCTCTACTTATAAGTTGGTAAATGACAGTAGAGTATGACATATAACGGAATTCAAGGACAATATGATGATGGGGTTCAGGACATGCTACCTCAAAATATGGCATCTTGGAATGTTAAATATTTTAAACTGAGTAAGTCTGAGAAAATGGCAGAAGCAAGAGGGTCTCTCTGTCCTTGCCCTGCACTTCATTCTCGAAACAGGTCATAAGCATTGCCCTCCCTATACCCTGAGGAAAGGAGCATCCTTATTTCCAAGATGTAGGGACCTGTTTCCATAATTTGGCTATTGTAGATAATGCTGCTATAAATATCGAGGTGCAGGTATCCCCCTGAATTAGTATTTTTGTATTCTTTGGGTAAATACCTAGTAGTGCTTTTGAAAAGGGGAAAAAAGGACCAGATAAAATTGATAATTCCATTTGCTGAAATCTAGGTTCCTCATTTCATTGTACGCAAATGCATATTTGTGTGAACAAGCAAAGAAAATTTATATTGCTGGTAGTCAAGAAGATGTTTATCTTAATGTTTAAAAATTAGGGGATTGGTGGTAAACCAAACCTGTCTGTAAATCTATCAGTATGAACCAAAGCAGGGTACGACCATGAGCTACTTAGAATTCATTAAACCTATGTAATTTATAGGAAGCTGTGCCAGCATGCATTGGATTACCTCCCATGTAGAAGAGACAAGTGGGTTAATTAAGAGAGAAGAGAAACAGACAAAATGCTGGCCTGTGGTACATAAGGCACATGAAGAAAAAGAATGCTAGGCATCAGCCTAGGGAAAAGTAAAATTCACTTTGATGTCAATTCCCCTTACTATTGGATAGAGAGCAATAAAAACAAAAATGGCCACTGGAAATTTATATGTTAGTCCTTCTTTTGACTTAAAATGCCAGCCAATACTCCCTTTGTGTCTTGGTAATAGATAAAGCTTTAATCAGAGGCCTATGTACAACTTATTTACCAATCAATAACACTAGATTCTGACTTCATTTTTGTTTAAAGCTAACTAAGGAATACTTACTACTGGCTTAACAATAAACCTCAGGTTTCTATATTTTTTTTATGTACCAGTTCTGATTCCCATACAAATTCCTATCTGAATTTATGAGAGCATGATTTTTCATAGACTTTAGTTCTCAGTATTTTTCAAACAGGATGTCAAGGAAACTGATTGGGGTCACAGAGAATAAAGCTGTCCTGCTCTCAGTAAACTTAGGTTTCAACAACAGGGTGAGAAAGTCAATTCTACAGTTTGAGATTCTCTTCACTCCCATTACATCCAAGGTCAATAAGGATTTAGAATTGTAGAGACAGGAGTAACTGATATTGTTTGAGCCCACATTCAAGAAAAATTAGGCTGCTAACCCTGTTATTTATTTGTTTAAAAAAATGGCTATCAGAGTATACTGCAGAAACAGTCAGGCAGAGTAGAATGAAAATGTTTTAGAAGTACTGACTGTGATTACCATATGCTTTTAGAAATTAGAAAAATGCATGCAAATCTTTATATATGACACATATATAATGGGATATTTGAAACTGGGTTCTAACTCAAGATCTGGTCAACATGTGTATATTAAATACTCACTGTGTGCTAGATGGGGGAAGGAGTAAAACCTAAAAGAAGCTAAGTCAATGTCTTTACTCAACCAAGTTTCATAAACTAATAATAGAGTGAATACTATTCTAAATATACTCATTAGGGGGTAATTCAATGTCATTCATTCAATCATGCACTCAATCCACATTTACTGAATACCTACTGTTTGTCCCAAATTGATCTAGCCTCTGAATTACAGGTTTCAAACAAAAAAGCAGTTTCTGGTCTCCATGAGCTCACAATGCAATAGATAAAGACAGTTAAGTAAACATATTAATTATAACACCTCATGATAAATGCAGTAATAGAAGTTAGTACATATTGCTAGTGGATATGCATGAGATGCTCCTAACTCAGATGGAGGTAGGAGCTGAGGGGAGATTATCAGGAAAAAACTTTCTGGAGCTGGGATATAGGAGCAGAATTTTAAGGGACAATTACACTTTGGTTAGCTGAAGAAAAGGCAAGGAAATCAGAGAAAAAGGCAAGTGTAATTCACAGATATGAGGGACCCTGGCAACTGAGAAATGGCAATAAGTATGGCTGAAGCTAATTTCAACCATGACAGGAGGTGGTAAGAGGATTGTTGATGAGGTAAGGGCCAATTCCTAAGGGTTATGGAGAGCCACTGAAAGATTTTAAGCAGGGGAATGACATGACTACATTAACATTTTAACAAGTTCATTCTGGTGAGCAATGTAATGATTAGAGATGGTCATGGAATAAATGATGAGGGTAGAGAAACTGGTTTGGAGATTAATCTAGTAATCCAGATGAGAAATCCAACTAAATCACTGAAAGTATTCCTGGAGAGAAGGGCATAGGTTCTAGAGATACAAAAAAACCCTGAATCTATAGGATTTAGGTTCTGAATGGTCATAAAAGATATAAAATAACTCTTGAGTTTCCAGTTTGAGTAATTGGGTAGTATCATATATTCAAATAGTGGATGAAGGAACAAAATTGGGGGCTGAGTCATGTTCAAGGTGCTTATAACTCTGGAGAGAGATGTGGGCTGTAGATAGTTGATGCCAAGGTAGTTACTATATTGTGACAGTGATATTTGACAGTAAAATATGTGAAGCTCCTAGAATTATCCCTGACCAAAGTTAATGCTATAAGTAGAAACAGAAGTAATAATGATGATAAATGGTGATGATCATAATAACAATGGTTGATTATGAGAACTTCTGTGGTGATAAAAATGTATATCTGTGCTTTCTAAAAAGGTAGCCACTAGCCACATGTGACTACTGAGCGCTTGAAATGTGGCTACTGCAAATAAGAAGCTAACTTATAAATTTAATTAATTTTAGTGAATTTAAACTGGCTACCATGCTGGTCAGTGTAGATATATAGTGAGAAATAAAATGAGAATCTGAGGGGTGCCTGGGTGGCTCAGTCAGTTAAGCATCTGACTCTTGAGCTTGACTCTGGTCATGATCTCACAGTTTGTGAAATTGAAGCCCATGTTGGGCTCTGCGCTGACAGTGTGGAGCCTGCCTGTGATTCTCCTTCTCCATCTCTCTCTGTTCCTTGCCTGTGCACATTCTCTCTCTCAAAATAAATAAATAAGCTTAAAAATAATTTTAAAAAACAAGAATCTGAGAGTAAATCAAGTTGATCATCAACATGTAAGGAACAGAAGTAAAAACAATCAAACAGGCAGAAGGAAAAGCAATATAGAGTAATACTGTCTATAAGCACAATTGAAATTCCCTTCAGAAGATGATTAGGGTATGTAGGAGTTGGTAGAGGTGGTTTTCTGGAGGAAGGTAGACTGGAGCTATTAAGTAGATGAGGGCATTTCAGAAAGACAAAATAGCACAAATAATGGCCAATAAGAAAGAAGGAATATAACAAGAAGGTATCCCTTGACTGGAGTGGTAGGTACATGATAGAGAATAAATGGCAAATTGTCCTTGTTTGCCAGGGACTGAGGGGGTTCCTGGAATACAGAACTTTCAGTTTTAAAACAAAATAGTCCTAGGATGTGGTACTTTCAATTCTAAACTAGGAGTCCTGGGCAAACTGGGAGAAGTTGGTCACTAGAAAATAATGTTAGATAAACAGTGGATTATAATTCTATAAATTATAAAATTTATAATTTTGTCCTATATAAAAATTATAAAGGATGTTGGGAGAGAGGAAGAAAGGCATTTACTCTTGATACAACAGCTCAGGGGTAGGCTACTATAGCTTTTTTGATTAGAGAACTGATGGGAATTAAGGTAGTGCTTAGGAAGGTTAGTCTGACCTAAGAAGAAAGAAGGACTAACAGAGAGAATCCAATTGTTTGGCTAATGTCCTAAATCCAAGTCTGAGGTGATTAGAGCTTACACATCTAAGAAGAAAAAGAAATCAGTGCTTACTATGTCCCTGGTACTCTACTAGATTTTACATAAATTATCAATTCTCCTTGAAACCCGGATATAGAAACTTTATAAGGTTTAGATAAGTTGGCTGATTTAAGAATTCATTCACCATTTCCTAAATATTTTTTGAATGCCTCCTATATGACTTACCAAATTCATTATTTTACTAAAACCAGATTTGAAAGTAGATCTGGCTACAAAGTTCATTGTACATATTACAAGTAAGAATTAAAAGGAGAATAATTCTCTCTCAAAGAAATACATAGCCTATAAAATACTTACATCAAAAGCTTCCTAAACTTGTTATCCATGCATTAATATTTCCTCATCTTAAACTTTAAAATTCTCATGCCATTGTTCCAGTGACCACCTCTTTTGTATTTCAAATGATCAGAATAGATGAGGCAGTGTATGAGGATAAGCAGAAATTCACAGTCAACTACAACAGTTTAAAAATCTTTTTGTTACGGAAATTTAAAAGTGTTATGCCCAAGTAGACAGAAGTACCCATCATCTTTTTTTTGAAAATATGTCAATCAATTCTTTTCAGTTCTTTTATAAGAATGTTTTGATTAGATAGGTTTATCAAATATTCCAGTCAAATGTGCGTTCCCATTATCTTTATGGCTGGCCCGTTATTTGGATGTAAGAGAGAGGTATTTTCTTATTTTGATTCAAACAATTTATATATTCTGGTAAGCAGCAGTTTTAGTGTTTTTAAAAGATACTATTCCTAACAGATTTCTTCACACTATCTCCAAATTCCCAACTATTATAAACAAAGAGAATGAAAACAATGAATGCAAGAGTGACCGGAAAGAGTAAAACATCAGAGAAAACTATACTGAAATAAATAATACATTTAATATTAAAAATTTTCTAAGTGAGATTTTGTGAAGTAGAAAATCTTAGGTGATTATTTCACAGTGTAGAGTCTTTATTTTATTTTATTAGTTTCATCCAACGTAAATAGTTTGTAGTGCTACTGGTAGTTCAAAAATGGCTCTATTTTTTCTTTTAAAGAGGAAATGTTACAGTGTTTAAAATCTAGTTTTCTTTCTTCCCTTCCATCTTTCCTTCCTTCCTTGAATATGTAGATCTACTATTTGCAATTCAACTGAAGTTTCCATTTCAGAAGCTCCAAATTGTCAGTCAGTCAAGGTTTGTTTAGATCAGAACTGGTGTTCTAAAAGTGTGATGGGTTCAAAGGGCAACTGTTTTGCAAGTTATAATTTGAAAATGTCACCATTTCTTTAGGTAGCTAAAAGCTCTTAAGCATTAAATAAAAATAAAATTAAATTTCAGTCTCTGTCCACTCAACAGTAAAAATCAATTTAACTTCAAAATTTCTAATTATTTAAATCAACCTTGCTACTGGGAAATCTAGGACATTAGATATAAGGTTTTAAAGGGTTCAATGATTATTTTTTTGTTTATTGTTATAAATCATAAAAAATTTACATCCAGTGTATATTACAACTTTTCAAGTAAGTCAGAAAGAGCACTGTTACTACAAGGAGATAGTACTCATGCTGGCTTTCTTCTAAACTAAGTGAATTCTGAAGCAATGTTTTCAAAAGATTTTAAAAAATGAACATTGCTGGAACACTGTTGAAAGAAAGCTGAGATTAGCTGGAAATGTGGAAGGTGAATTCTCTTTTTTTTACTTGGCTTGAGGGGATGAACAATAGTGTACACAACCTGTGACACCGATCTCATTACATTCATGATATTCTATGCATTCCAAATGTGAGGCCAATTCTAAGGTCAAGACAGAGCTAGCAGATTATAATTACATTTAAATAAGGAATAGTAAGTGCTCAATAAATATTTACTGAATGACTATATATAAGAAAAATAATTATAAAAGGTATGTCTTTCTAATATTTCCTGGAATTAAAGTTTGCATCTAATAGATACATTTATATCCTCTCACAAGGATCCAAACTATGTGATCAACCTGAACCAGGTAAATATAGTCCATGAAAATGTAAGACTACTGAAGGCCACCTACAGCCAACTTTTAATAACTCCTGAACAGCAGCAGAAAGCATGGTATTTAGGAAAAACAATTTTCTGACACTCACTTGGAAGCTTTATGACTTTAGGCAAGATATCTAACCTCTTTGAACTCCTTTTCCTGGTCTGTATAATGAGGATGATGACAGTATCTTCTTTAAATATCTACAGTGAAGACTAATTCAAATAAGATAAATGAGATGTCAACCACAAAGGTTGTCACATAGTAAGAGAATTGTATTTTTCACGAAGGGGCAATCAACTACATGGAGTAACATTTGCTGAGCAGTAGCAGGTAAGGTTAGCAATTATGTTGTTCTTGGACAATTCATGGATAGATTCCTTTTTGAACAAAGCTTATTTTTTGGTCTTATGAATGTCACAGAAGACAGTGACATGAAATTGATTAAGCCAACGTGCTGCAATAGGTACTGGAGAATTTATTTCTTTAATGGTGAAGGTCAGTGAAGATGATGTAAATGAGGAAAAGAAGATATTGAGCCATGGAAAGTTTGGCTACCTCCATAGTGATGCTATAAAATTAAAAAATGCACTTAAAAACAGTTCCATCAAGAGGCTTCCATATGAAAAAATGACACATGAGGACATTTCTTGAAATTCTAATTAGTAAGAGTCAAAGTCTAAAATTTTATAAAATAATCATTTACCAATTTAAGATGAAATAGAAAAAATTATGGAAGGTTATTCTGTAATCCCTAAGGAGTTCTTCAAGTTATTGGTCTTTACAGCATCATAAATTAAACATAATCACCACCTATGGAGTCCACAGAGGTATGGCACTGGTAACAAAAAAACCCTACCACAAATGACAAAAAGAGAAACACATTTTATGACAAATAAATAAAGCTAATGTGTCACAATGAAAGTAACAAATCCAGATAAAGCCAGAGTTCATTTAAGAGCAGAGTGCTAGGGAGCAAATGCTACAGCATACCCAATCCCATCCCCCCAGAAGCCAGTTCCACATTCCAACCTGAGAACCCTCCTGCAAACATGCTGTCACAGAGAAAGTAATACCCTGATGGATGCTGTAGGCTGTGTTTGAAGATGATGCCAATGGTAGACTTCTTATACACTCTCATGGGAAATGGAGAATTGCCTGGATGAAGTGTCAGAAAGAAATGGGTTATATATTTTTTACACTGGGAATCATAATCCTGGGGAATTAAGAAAAGACCTATGGAAAATGTGGTGATGAGATGATATCAATCTTGCCTTTCAACAGTCTGCTGATATCACAAGTCATTCATCTGCCTTTCATTACTTTCCTTTTCCTACAGATACATATTTCAAGAAGAAATTCATTCTCCATAAAATCAGTTTTAAAAGAAAAATCTAAAATAGCTGTAACATTCAAAAGAAAAAAATTACAGAAGATGGCTATAATTCTGTTGATTCAATAAATTCAACCTTGTGAGGCTAAACCCTTGTGGGTTTAGTCATGCTCTTCCTTTCAAGGCTTTTATTTATTTATTTTTTAAATTTTTAAAATTTTAAAGCAAAAAGATGTTATCCTGCCTGTGGTACTGCAAACACAACCTGGTATTTCAGATGGTGCCATCTTTCTGGGTTTTTTGCATGATATTCTGAGACAGTATTTCTGCAAACAGAATAAAGCTAACAATACTGGCCTGCCCATGGTAGCTACCGTGGTCTGCAAAAACTACATGTAGAAATGTGTTTTGTCTATAAGATAAAAAATTAAGATCTTAAAATTCATAGGGTATTAAAGTTCTTTTGTTTACTAGCCATCTTGAGGCACAAATTCTCTTTTCTCTCAGCTACTCAACAGTGCCTCTGCTTTGGAAAGGATATTCAAAATCTATTAATATTTCAATATAATATTTCACAAAAACAGAAACACATGTACACTATGGTTTTACACAGTAAGAATAAGAAATTAGACCCCAAAAAGGCAAAAAAACATAGCTCAAATGTCATGTAAAATATTTTGTTAAAAGAGCACGAATCTCATGAGTGATTACAAAATTAATCTTCCAGATTATAAGAACCTTATGAAAATACAAGTATCAAGGAAACTATTTTCCTGAGTAACCTAATCAGTTTTTAAAAAGGAATAAATCTTCCATTTTATACAAAAATAGGGGAATCATATTAACTTTTCATTTAATAGGCAATTTGGGATGCTGTGTCTATGGTTAATGGGACAAGATTGTCACTTATTTAATGTAAATCTTCAGCTACCAGAGAGACCTAGACAGGCCTGAAAACCAAAATCTTTGTCTTTAGCCAATATTAGTTTAATAACAAATTACCTGGCTCAAAGAAATTTTTATGGAATTAAGGTGGTGGTAACAATCAAGTTGGCTGTTCAGACTTTAACCATTTCGACATGATACAGTGACTGCTAAAAAAAAAAGTTAACTTAGAAAACAGTACAGTATAAAAATATTGAAATTTCCTCCTAAAACAGCTAACTTTTCCCTTTTGGTACCCTCATCCCTTTCAGCCAAGTGCAAAGTGCAAGGCAAAATAAATTAAGGCAAAAGGAAAATAAAATAAGAAAAATGGTGAGGGCGAGCATGTTGTTGACCATGTAAGATAACACGTGCAAAGTATACCTCAGATACACTATAAGTAGATGAGCACGAGGGAAGCCGAGCCTGGTTTTGCAGTGGGGAAAAGAAAACACTGTTAAAGAGGAAGTGATAGCATAGTAAGGGTCTCAGAAGATTAGATGGCTCCATCACGAACACATTTGTCAGGTAACAAGACAGCCTTATAAGCAAACACTTGAGTTTGAAATCTCAAGGGTCAAGCTATTTGAGGAGAATCTTGTGATATAAAAATACCTGGCTTAAAAAAAAAAGAAAACAGTCCGTGACAGAGATGACTCCCTCTGATCAGATCTGGTATGATTTTACTGAGAAGATGTTCATTTAAGGTTAATTGGAAAGCAGAACACTGGTCATTTTTCTCCTAAGGTACTACACTGATCTTCATTGCTTTATTAACATTGGCAAACTACATGTGACGTTATTTATAGAATGAGGGCTCTATTGTACATCTTCATATTGTTTTTTAAAGAGGGCACCAAAGCCAGCTCAGTATTCTGACTCTCATGTGCTGTTCTTATTATTCCATTCACAGTATTACTGAACATTCATATATATGTCCATGTGATATATTAATATATATATCAATAAAAACACCATAAAAACATAAAAACTGAAACACAAATTCTTATCTAGACCTTTTATCAGAATGTTTCATTGATCTTTTAAAATAGCTATTTTATACTCAAAACCATGTTTAATCTTCATGATTTGAGCTGATAATTTTCTGCCCTGTTCTTACTTTCTAGGTTGTCACACTGCTATGGTCAATTCTCTGGCCTCTTCTTTCATTAGGTTGTACAATGCCACGTGAGCTAAATTATTAAGTATGCAGTTTTGAGTTACAAATTCTTCATTAAGTTCCAAAATGCAAACTCAGGGTGGGGAAATGAAAGTATAGAAGATGACATAGTGGAGGAATCAGAAATGCTCTTATTATCTGATTTGTTCTTTAATTGTATTTCTAGCACCCAGAACAGAAGAATGTAGTAGATGCTCAGTAAGTGTTTAATGAATAAATGAACATACAAACTCTTTTTCTTCTATGTTTAAAAAACTGAACTGTGTGAAATAATGTTGAGAAGATTTTACATTTACCATCATAAAGATTTGTGATCAAATGTTATCACTGCCACTTAACGGATTACTTTGAGGTATTTTCTGAAATATGGTCATTATAGACATCTTAAGAAATTGAATCTTTTTTCCAACCACATACACATCTAATTACACATACACATCTTCAGCAAGGTGCTAGTTCTAAGAAAACTTTGCATGTTTGTTTTATCTCCATAGCTATGTCCATAAAACTGAAAAACTTTATCTTTCATAAACAGTTGGAGTCTTATCTCCCCCTGCCCCTCTCAGTTCTCCATTTTCTGTTACCAGGGAAATTTATTTGTCAAGAAGATCTTTTATTAGTACCTTATTTGTGTATTAAAGTCAATTCTGGGAAGAGCAATTTGCAATAAGCATTAAACACGTCACAGTGTGTCATTCCTGCTTCCATGATGTCTTAGGCTACTGTAGGTGATTTTATAAGTATTAGATAAGAATATTTTTGTTCTAAACACAGACAGATTTTTGTTATTCAGTAGAAGTGAAATCTCAGAATTGTATTAGTTAACTTTACACATTAAATACCAAAAGTGAAAGGTAGCAAAATTAGTCTGTTTTCCAAAGAGATAATCCTGAAGTTGATTTACTGTCATCTTTGCCATTATTGTAGTCTGGTCATATTTATAAGACATACATCATCTACTAAGATGCTCAAGATGTTACATAATTATTATAAATTAAATAGTAAATAAATAGATATTAATATTTTGAGTAAGTGCCAACACATCAAACAAGGAAGACTTATTAGGAACCTCAAATAAAAATATTCTTCATGTAAGAACCAAAGACAATAAAATTTGCCTAAGAAAGTAGAGTTAACAAACAAACTGATGTTTACTCCTTTAAAAGCTACTGAATATTTAAGGACTAATCAATGTTCTAGCTGTTCTTCCTTTCTTCAAAGTTGGCTGACTTAATGCAGATGCCTTTTAGATAGTTAAGTGCCATATATTAAGATATGACATAGTTGATCATGTCAGGGTGTCTTTACCAGTTGCACAAAATTTCCTATAGACAGGATGATTTTAGGTACATTTAAATAGGAGAAACCAAAAGTTGGTCTCCAGGGGAAAGATCTTTAATGAAACAAAATGAAGTAAAAACAGAAAAAAAGCAGAGTAAGCAAAAACACTCTAAAAACGCCTTTTAAAAAAGTTTGAGAGCAAGATTGGAACATATCTTTACACCCTAAATCTCTGTAGAGGCCTCCTCAAACAAGAGGAATTTATAATCTATATTTGCAAGGTTTAATGTTAATTTCATGGAGGGGTTTACGTTGTGTGTGTGTGTGATGTGGTGTGAAAAAAGAGTAGTTAGAGAAAACAGTGGCAAACAGAAGAATAAAAAAGTAAAGGTGGAAGATCAGGGTATCAACTCTTTTAGACAGATATTTTTCTGGGCAGAATAATCTGAAACCATCCCCAGAAAAATGAGCAGCTCTCCTTTCCTCAAGCTCTAAAATGAAGATAAGTTTACAAAGACTCTATTATAATCATTTCTATGTCCTTGTCATTTTGACACACTAGCCGGTTACAGCAGGTCTTGGCAAACTTTTTCTATAAATAGTCATATAGTAAACATTTCTGACTTTCTGTGCCATATGGTTTTTGCTGCAACTGTTCACCTCTGCTTTTGTACTGTAAAAGCAACCACAGATTATATGCACATGAATGAATATGGCTGTGTTTCAATAAAACTTTATTTTTGGACACTTATATGTTTTGGACACACATATGATTTTTACATGTCATGAAATGACAGTCTTTTGATTTCCCCCCCCTTATTTAAAAATGCAAAAAATCATTCCTAGCTTGTGGGCCCACAAGAGAGAAAAGGATTTGGGCCCAGAAGCTACAGTTTGCTGACCTGTGAGTGATAGCATTAATTTGATGAATATAAAAATGCAAAAAAAACCCTCCCAAATAATTTATCAAAAATATAAGAACAAAGACTGGAATAAAATATTGATCTTAAAAAATCTATAAAATCACAACTATCTAATCCATTATTTATATTAGTCCCATTTCCTATAAGTCTTATTTCAGCATTCAGAAAATCATTCTTCAAAAGACTTATTCCTTTCTGACTTGATGCAGATAGTTTTCTTAAACTTACTAAAAACATAGTCTTATTTTAAGTGATAACTCCTCCCTTAACTTTTTCCACCTCAAATAATACCTTGTCTTTATTTATATTAGCATAGCAAGTACTTGTAATTATATTCTTTTTACTTCATAACCGAATTCCTAGGTCACTTATGTGCCAATAATCTGTCTTCATAAATCATTTTCCCTTTGATTGTTTGTCAAAGCCTTTAAAAAACTAACATATTTGGTTACCTAAAACCTATCTGTATGTTTGCAGCTCAGTAGAAATTTACCATCACATTGCATACACTGAGAAAATATAAAATTTGTGGTTTTGGTATTTTTACTTCTCTCCTTTCTTTTCTTTCTACTAGTTTTTATTTCATGAACATTTATCTTCTTTTTCTCTGAATATTTTAACACTCAAGCTTTTCAGGGTTCCATCACTCTTTAACTAATTCAACTTTGTAAACTCACTTTGACTTAATTTTGTAAAGTATTAGTTTGTATCATCTTATGTTTTCCAATTCTCAACTCTGTTTACACAGTTTTTCAACTTTAAGCACTACTTTTAATGTTCTTCCTACTAGATTCCTGTATTTGATTAAATGTAAAGGTAATTTTTTCCTTTATGTGGCATTTTTCAGTCATTATTCTCAACACATTATTAGTCTAAGGATTTGTAGTAACTTGCAATCATTAAATCAGACAAACTTTGTTTACAAGATGATAATTTGTAAAGCCATGTGATTATAGTTTTATTATTATTAAAAGTTACTAAAAACTGATTTAGGGTTCTGAATACTTCCACTTTGTACTACATACAGAAAATGATGATACATTTATAATTCCAGAACCTAACACATCCTACTTTTTGCTATAGAAGTGTCAATGTATGATAGAGAAGTACATTTTCATATGATAAATCAATTTTAAAATTATTCCAAAAATTACATCTTAGAATATTCTACCTTATATCATTGATTATCTGTAATAAGTAAGGATGCAGGAATCTTTTCTCTCTAAAATATAACACATAGAAGATACAAATTGAAGTGTTAATGATTTAATTAAGTCCTTATCCCAAAGATTTGAATGATGTCTCATTTTCCCAAGTAATAATAAAATATTTAAGTACAAACATGGTTCTAATCTTTCATCTTACTGAACTATTTATAAATGTTTCAATGAATTGAAAGGCACCTACATACTTGCTCTTGTGTATAGACGCCTAAAATAAATTTTCACAAAATGGAATGGTCATTATATGCCAATTTATCTCCTTTTAGAAACAAAATCTGTTTATATAACCTATGCAACTGAGAATAGCTTTATTCTGCTTCTAAGCAACAATTTTTAACATGCAAGGCTTATTGTAAGGCATTCTGGGGTAATGGGATTAAAGGGGAGGAGAGAAACTAAACATTCAGCTCTTGGAAACGCATCTTCTCTAAACTGAACTGTCTATAGAAGATACAATTTGACTTTTGATAGTTTTCCTCCAGATACTTTTCTAGTTAATGGGAATCTTAGAATGCTATACCTCATATTCAATCTTATTAGCAAAAAAAAAGGTAATCAGAACAAAGTGTGACCCAGTGAAATATAACAAAAGATGAAGACATTGGGGTTAGTCATTATATACTGTACCATGCAGTATAGGTGTTGAAAAAAAGAAACTGAAAAGTGGCATGATATAACTCAGTTTTTGAAGCCAAAATTTTTAATTTAACCCTAATCTAACACTAACTCCCTTCTATACAGGCCTTAGCAAGTCTCAACTATCTAGTCTTGGTTTGACTGAAAAAGAAAATCACTTCTCATGATTGGTTACAAAGAGTATGACACTAAATACATTAATTAATTAATCAGAATTTTTTTTAGGGCTTTCTAGAAGAATATCTAGGTATGTTCAGACTGATTTAATCATAAAATTCTTTTTTTTTTAAGACAGTGGAATAAATTCTGGGAGTGATTATGGATATCTTTCAACTTCTAAGAATATGGATAGAAAAGAACGACTGACTCACAAGAAAGTAGAAAAATGAGATACTTGCATTAATTGCTACATCAACTTAATTTAGCAATCAGAATTTAACAATTAGTATTAATAAAAACAAGTTTGAGGTTTAGTAATCAGAAATTTAATATAGAGATATACTTAACTATGTATAGTATATAATTAAAAACAAGCTGAGATATCAGAGAATTATAATATCACTATTGTTGTTTATTCTATTCTTTATAAGAAAACTATTATAGCAATATGGATTAAAAGTATGACAATAATCTTGGGAGAAGTGGATCCAGGCCAGGCTAGGATTGATAGAAACTTCTTAAAAAGCACTAGGAATGAGATGTCAGAGTTAAATTGAGCCAGAAATTACTTACTGCACTAATTTAGCTTTTCTTCTGCCATATTTTACATCATAAACCATTTTAGAGATTTTATTTCCTTTTTTTTTTTGAAAAGATATATTTAGGAGAAGGACCAAGCATTCTGAGTCTGAACTATGGGTCACAAAAAAATACTACTGTTAGTATTATCTATCTGATACATGTATAATATTGAGTAGCTATAAGGTATTGTTTTCCTTCAGAGTGCTGTCTTGGGTATAATAGCCTTTATCTCAAGTATTTGTAAGACGTTACATGACAGTGAAGATATTTACTGCTTAATTTTTTTTATTTTTAAACAAAAAAATTTTATCATAGCTATTCCCAAAGAGTCCGAGTTAAGAGAAGCCTATTAATTCAGAAGAAAATGTGTCTACTTGCTAGATTACCTATGATGATATTCTAACATTGATCATTTTCCTTGATAGCTGAAATTGAATTATTAAGGATCTAGCACTTGGATCCAGCCAATAATTTATAATCCTGCTGACATATCCCACAAGGGGCAGAACACAGTCAATGGAAAAGCTCCAAATGAAGTCTCATAAAAAGTCTCAGAAAATTATACAATTGTATAAGAAACAAATTTTGAAAAGAATTTTTATTTTGCATTGGAGCCAAAATGTTATTAAATCAACTTCAGTGTTAGTGTGACTTGCGTGTCCTCTACCCTGCCAATTTAATCTTTATTTCATAAACGTGAGCATGAAGCTGCAGCTAGAAAAGGAAGAGAGAGATAGGGAGAAAAGAGACAGAAAGTAAAAAAGATGGAGATGAGAGGACAAACCAATCAGATTTGGAATTACCAGTCAGCAGAAGTTTAGGAAAAAAAAAATCACCGAGTGAAATCGTACATTTACTCTGAGAGAGTATCCTTTCACATTGCCTTCTAGGTGATCTCTGAGCTCCTCCAGCTTTCGATGGAGCTACATGTAAACATCAGAAAATGAATTGAAAAAGCAACTTGTTCTCTTTTCAGTTTTCCTTTTTCCTTTTAAAAATAAGATCACAGCATTATACATTTCTCACTGCCTTTGGCAAACATTTCAAAACATTAAAGATCTTTGTATAACAGAAGAATACATGTTCAATGACCTGTGACTAGGAAGCCAACGTTTTATTTTAATTATAGCATCTTTTCTCCCCAAAGTGTTAGAGTAAATAAATAAATACTATAACTATCCTTATAATTCCTTAGAGATTCACTTTAAAATTTTCTATTTGGTAGAAATGTGGAATAAAAATACTTAAAAATTATGAAATTTGTCTTTCTTTCCCAAACACATTTTTTGATTTAGGGCTGAATGAATACATATTAAAGTAAACTGATTGAACCCTAACATGTATCTTTTTTCTTATACATATATATGTGTATATACATAATCATACTGTACATACACTTAAAAATAATAAGCACACAATTATAACTTGAAGTTCTATACAGCCAAAAGCTGAATTTAGAGATAATTAAACACACACACACTTGCACACACAATCCAATTTATAGCAGATGGTGCTGCACTTACAGATGCCATTTTATCTTTATTTCACTATCAATAATTTCTAAAAAGTTATGTCACACTGTACCTTTTCGCTTGAATCTGACTCATAATCCATTAGGCTAAACAACAGTGGACTTATCTTCCCTTAAAGACAAAGGTAAAATATGATACCTCACAAGAGACAGTGAGGAATGCTACTGACATATCATTGGGATGCATAAACTTGTATTTTTTTTACTGAATAATTTTAACCTTCCTTGATTTTGAAACAGGCATATAATCAACACTTCCCATCCCCTCTCGTTATCCTTAGTGAAAAAAACATAAAAAACCCAACCAACCAAACAAAACCCCCCCCACAACAAATCACAACCCAGTATACAGCAGCGTCAGAAACAGAGAAGATGGCTTGTCTGGAATAAAGGACACAAACATACAGACACACCTTCATCCACGTGCACTCATGTGTGTGCACACACACAAATAAATAAACGACAACAAAAAAAGTAAAATTAAGAAGGCAGAAGAGGCAAGGAGAAGAAGGAGTGCAGAAATTAGTGCTTCATAAATTGTTAAATGAAAATGAAGGGGAGGTGTATAAAATTTTGAATTGACTTAATATTAGGCCTTAAGGTAATTGAATTTTGACACATCCCAATGCAGTGAACTGTCTGTCATTTTGATTAACAGTTACTAATGCTGTTAGGACAAATGGGACTGAGAGATACAAGTAGTGGTTAATTTGGGGGGAAATTCCTCTGCACATTTTTAAAATTCAGCAAATTTTCTACCTTGCATTTATGGTGGCAGCATTAAAAGTGATCAATGACTATGTCTTTGTTTCTAAAGGGTGATAACTGGTTTACCTTTTCATTGTGATTGAATGTTAGAGTATCAAGTGCCCAAGATATATTGACCAAATAGATATTTAAAAACTAGCAAATGGGACCATCAGATCAGAAATCTTTAAGCTGTGTATTAGCAGATTACATACACAAATGGGCAAACATTTGGATATATATTAGTTTCCACTGATTGTTACATAAATTTTTTAATTGAAAAAAAAAAACAAATGGGATTAAAAGTGTTTAAATACTATTAGCTATACATGAGCCCATTACACCAGCATCATATAAAATTCCTTTTCTAATTCTTAAGATTCATTATATATAACAAATGTTACTATCTCATAATAGTTATTTTTCTGGTATGAACTACAAATGGTAATGACACTAAAATAAAATTTAGTTACTTTTTATAAAAAAAAGCAAAAAGGGGAGATAATATTCTGAAAATAAATATTAGTTCTCTGTGTAAGAGGAACTTAACACATAGTCAGTGACATCAATCAGAGGAACGGTTTACTCTAGAACCCCAAATTATAGGCACCTGTAATGAGACAGTTGCCCTTTCTCTTGTTTGTGGTGCCATTCAAAGCTAGTTATTTGGCAGCTTGCCTTCAGCTGGTTGCTCTATGTGCAGCTGAAACAAACAAAAAAAAAAATGACCCAACAGCCAATAAAAATATTAAAATAAAAAAATGGGATGGTGAAAAATGGAAAAAGCCCCCTTCCTCCCACCACCCTCCAAAAAGGAAGAAGTGTAGGCTATAGACGAAATCTTGCCAAAAAAATGTTAGAAACATATTTACTTTGAGGGATCCAACTCTACTAGCAACTCCTTTGCTTTCATCCGGCCGTCTAATTTGCTACAATGAGGGAAGATGGGTAAAAGAGACAGAATAAAGAAAAAGTGAACTTAAAAATTTTTCTACACATTAGTAATACATGCAAAACATCAATCGACTCTTCGAGGTACCTCTTAGGATGCCAAGGAGTTAACTAACCCAGAGGCTATATGACATGCTCTGCAAATAGGCTGGTTACTAGAATTCAGTCTTTATTATAGCACTATTCCTGAGATTAGGAAACGGGCACTTACTTTTGGTTATCTTGGGGACTTCTGATGTAGCAGTTTCTGGAGTAGTGTTACATTTGCATTTGGTTTACGAAAAACAAAAAATTACAAATATACCTATGCAGAGAACTTTGTCTCTTTAAGGATTATAGTGTTTATTCCATTATAATATCAGAAACATCAATGGTATGACTAGAAACATGAGTGTTCCCTAACTGGAAAGATCAGTTCCAACAAGCACCATTCTTGGTAGGTGACAGAGTGACGCTCCTCTGCTTGCTGACCCAAGTGCTGAGGTTGTTCAGCTGTAACTGAGATTCCCAATTAAACAATTGTGCTGCCCAACCAGAAAATTTTAATGCCAGACCAATGTTAAATACATCCGCTCCCTCAAAACTGTCTGTTATTTCAGTTAAATTTTCCTCTTGGGTAAGATAGAGAAAACTAAAACTGCCATTTTAAAAACTGGTTTCACTTTAAATGAGAAAAGGAAGATTCTCAACACAAAGTGTTTCATTTGATGAGGTACAAATTAGAATTTTTTTTTTTTGCTTTTTTATAGAGCTGTAACAAGAACTAATATTTGGTTAGAGAGGAAGATAAACAAAAAAAGTAGAGATGAAGGGTGAGGAAGCTTCAGACCAAGTATTTTTACACTATGGGTTCCTATGTGTGCAGAATGATGGTCTCCATTCAGACCAGCATAGGTCAAGTTAGCTATGCTGGCTAGATGCTCGTGTGTGTGTGTGTGTGTGTGTGTGTGTGTGTGTGTGTGTGTGTGTTTGTTTTTTTGTTTTGGGAGATGGTAGAGGAAGCATCGATGTGATGCCAGGTTCCAAGTGTTAAAGTCCTCAGGAAAAATAAGACACCTGACCATGCTACAAAATTCTATTTCCTGGAGTCAGGCTGTAGATTATCTTATCCCTTTTAGGGCACCACTGATAGCATATGGAGCCTGCTTAGGAATAATACTGAGAAAATGGAATTTTCATTTTGAAAAAAAGCATCATGGTACATAAGAATTATATCAACTTTTGGTTTTACTTTATATAGTTTTTACTAATGCTTCAGCATTAACTAAACATTATACACAAAAGATAATCACCAATGCTCATTCTTCTTGGTCAAACAGAATTCTCAAAATTAGAAACAATGAATACTAATTAGAATGGCAACACTGTAAGAGAGGGCTTCTGAATAGGCAGGGTACTTATAATATCTAGTCCTTCTCTTGTGCTATTTTCTTTGGTCTTAGAGAATATCTTTATACCAAAAGCTGTTTCCCATTTTAAGTGGAGACTCACAATATCTTGATTATAAACTAGGTAATTTCCTATAAAAATATAAATTCTAATGCCCTATGCTGCTTTCTGAAAACTTTTAGAAGCTATGAAGACTTTCAGAATTGTTACCCAGTAACAAGTGAATACCATTTTCTATACAGTGTTTTATTTCTAGAAGGCTTAAAATTACATCAATTCCGGCAACATGAAGTATCTTCTTCAAGGTTATTTGTTAATAACAAATCTAGGAACAATACCCACAGTTCCTCAGTTCCTGACTTCTAGTTTAAGGTTGTATTCCCTTTATAGGCGTGGAAATAAAAGGGCTGGAAAAAAATTGATGCTTATAAGAAGATGTATATGTATATATATGCCTCTGCCTGACTTGTGTGTATCTGTTTCTCCGTTGATGGAAGAAATTTTACGTTACTGTATTTATTTGTGGAAGAAATTTTTCCTCAACCATTTCAGTTCCAAATGCAAGTGCAATTACCAAAACTTAATGAGTTATAAGAAAGGATAGCCACCCGTGAACTCTAAATGTAAAAAATAGACTATAATACCAATTTAAACAAAGATTTTTGGGAGTAGACAGCTCAAATGTCAATGCTTGACATCAATTTTCTGTATATAAGTCTGACTGTAAATTTAGACTATCACAAGAGGAAGACTTCAGAAAACCAATGTGGTTATTATCAAAGCCAGAGTGGTTGTAATTCAAGTGTCATGTGATTATTTTTGTGGCTCCTGAATCAGGTATAATAGCTAATACTGAAAAACTTCAGAAAGAATTTTTAAAAGTATGTCTCATAAACTAAAATTTGAGAACTAGAGAAAAGTCACATCAATAGATCTTAAAGTTTAATACTCTCATTTATTCTAGTCAACCCTTGATCATCAATTGATGGAGTAGTATAAATAAAAGAAATTCATAGCTAATCCAAATGCCTGTCATTTTTCTTTGATAATAATTTAAAAGTAATCACAAAAGATTATCATTTGGATGAAATAGATTACTTTAGTCTTCACGATAATTGTAAGAGCCTCACATCATTAGCTAATTTTACGTATATTTTCCTATGAGGCTAAACATTTTGCATCAGTAGTAACTAAGAGGAGTAAACTGCAAATATTTATATTACATATAGGATCACTGCAACATAAATGAAGTTTCACAATTGGATGGAAAGAATTGTGGGGATTATGATTGGTTGATATTATTAGTGTATATATATTAAAAATTAAAAAGTAGTAAAACAAAAAATGTTATCCCTAATAATTTTTCTACCCTGAAGAAAACCTTTTTATAAGCGTTTCACTGAGATTTCAAAAGATATAAATCAGAGGATCAAAAACATTTCAATTTTCTATTGAGCCTCTCAGCTAGAATATATTTAACAAAATATCTATTGAAAATAGTCTGAAAATATTACAGTGTATCACCTCTTTTGCAATCTTCTGGGAATCTTTCTTCAGCGATTGATTACTGAGGAATCTATCCGCAAGGATCAATTACCAGGATGTGGCGTGTAAAAGCAGTGAAATGACTCTGCTATTTGTATTTACCTTTTTTTTAATGAGCTTGAATTCTAGAAATATCATGCAACGGAAGAAACTGTCTGGATGCTAATACAATATGGGTTGTTGATTACCTTTGATTTAGTCCAATTCTCCAAACCTGAGTTCACTGTAAGATCATTTCCACTGTTAACAAGATAGAAAATTACCCCATCCCACCTTTACCTCTCTTGCCAACAATAAGTAGTTGTAAACGTTATATTTGTATTAAAGCAAATATGTAGATTTCGGCAAAGAAACCCAACTTTATATTAATTTTTAAAATAAAATATAAAACTTGAAAGACATTTTAGGCTTGTAAAAACCGTGTTGTTATATGCCCGTATCCCTGGGTGTATGTATTCACACTTCTCTTTAGTTACTATAGATTTGTGAAAAAATTTGAGAAAAGATTTTATATTTTCTGGGTTTGAACTCCGATTTAGAGAGGTTAGGGGCTTTCTGAAGACATATCAATTAAAAAAAGCTCAGCTACTCTTAAATTCTTTCTCAGGTCTTTTCATTAAACTTAGACTTTTATGGACTTAGACTTTTATGGACTTTTTATGGAATGCCTAATGTAGTTCTTCCCTCTTTTTCTCATGATATATTTTATATTGACTTGAATTAAAACTGCATAGATTAAACATATTTCCTTTTTTTTTTTGTCCTAGGAACTGAAGTGCTGTATTTTTAGAATTACCTAATTTACGTTCAGAACTACCCCGAGAAACAAATATTTCTAACCCTACTTTATTTTGCTACTTTTTAAAGTATGGGTATCATTGAGAGGAAATAAAACTTCTTAGAAATTATCTTCTAACCAATACCACTCAATATATATTGGTACAGTTATAGATTGTTTCTGGTAGTTATGATTTGGAAATTTTTAAAAATGTTTTACTTTAGAGCTCAAAATTTAAACACACTCTTGTAAAGAAATATTTTTTAGGATCTAGTTAATAGTTCAATTTACTGCATTTCAGCTCTGTTGTTTCATCATAAAACAATTTGGTTTCATATGTGATTTACTGTGGTAAAGTAAAAAAGAGGGAAGGAAGAAATATAAGTAAGATAAGTTATAATTATGTGTCAAGGAAAAAGAAATACTTCAATGCATTTCTGGAGAAAAGCAATATGATTATAAATTAAACCAATAAAAGGCTGCAAAGGTTAATGAAGAAATGAGAAATCAAAAATCAGAATCTTGTTAGCAAGACACAGATCCACCAACCTCTTCCCTAAAAAAATTTTTATCCTTAGGAAATCCTTTATTTTCAAGGATCTGATTTCTTATGGTATATTAACATTTGAAATGATTTATTTATAGTTTATTATGGATTTAAATTTTGATCTTTAAGTTTCTATAATAGCTTTGATTCTAAAATAATCTATACAAAATTAGATTTTTAAGCAAGTTATTTCCTGCCAGAGCATAATGCAATTCATGTTTTTTCCAAAATTTTTATCTCTCTGAAAGAAATTATAAAGCCATCAATGGTGTGGTATAAAAGAGTTATTACGCACTTAGAAATAAGTTTTAAATAGTACAGTGCCTGTTATTAAGAATTATTATTTGTATATGAAACAGAAAAAAATTTATTTTCAAACTTCCACTGCAATATGATACAATTTTCTACCCAGCAAGATTAAGAATAGAATGGCTTAGCCTAGATATAAAAATGCTCTGGTATAAACAAATAGTTGGTTTTATGAATATTTTTTATAAATCTGAAACTAAGCAAGACATCTCTCTTATCACCAGATTTTATTTAAATAACCAAACAAACATTTTTACTTTTCTGGTTGAAAACAATATATATGTTATAAAATAACTTGTAATTCTGTCCCTGAGCAGTACTGTTTACTAATTTTTCTAGCCATATGTTTTTTTTTGAGCATTTTCCTATATCATTAGATATTCTAAAAGATATGATTTTTTAGGTTATATAAATAACTGAGATATGTATGTACTATAAGTTATTTAATCATAGACATTAATGTTGGTTCTAAGTTTTCATGAATATGAATAATGTTATGATAAATAATTTTGTACATAAGTCTTTGATGGCTTCTTTGATAATTTCCACTGGATAAATTTCTGGTAACTATGATTGGTTATAATGTAAGAAAAAATTTAAGGCTATATATACGTGTGTGTGTGTGTGTGTGTGTGTGTGTGTATGTCTATATATATACACACACACACACACATATATATATATGTATGTATATATAGTTGTTCACTTGAAGGTTACACAAATTTATATTCCTACTAGTGTGAATAGGAATACTATCTATCAACTCTTTATCTGATAGATTTCTTATAATTTTTTTTTTTCATTTTCAGCTCCACTATAAGGTCCTTGAGGGCAGGGTCAGTAAGTCTTTATACTGCTTTATACCATATTCCCAACACCTAGCATAATTTTGACATAATATCCACTAAAAATATTCATTGAATAATTTTCTGAATTAATGTATTGTTCCGTCGTTAATAAAAACCGAATGAGTAGGGAGAGCAGACAATCCTGAAGTTGTGGGTGAGAAAATACATGACCAGTTTTAGAATATATATCTTTTTACAATAAAAAGATCTAGAGACTATTTTAGTTTGGGATATGCTCTGTATTGAAGTCATAAGTGAGACACGTCAGTAATTTTGTTCAGCTGCTTTTTGAGCAAAACATGCCCTAAACCATTAAAAATCAGTTTATAGAAATCAAAACTTTTAAATTAAACTGAATGGTTGGTGTTCTTAATTTCACTATTTCTTGTATTTCTACAGATCTTACTGTCCTATCTTCCTATAACTTGAATAGAACTCTAGTGGATACCAAAAGAAACCAATATTCCATTTAAAATAGATGAGCTTGATCTGAGTAAGAAAGATCTGAAATGAGGTTAGAACATTTTCAGTTGATAATCTCTAACTTTACATAGTAGCATGGAATGCAAAAGCTGGAATAAATAAATGTAAATTATATTAATTAGATATTAATATATTATCAAAGAGAAGGGTAAATAGAGTGATAATATTTATTCAGTTAGTACAGAAACTTAGTACAGAGGAATGGGATTATAGGCCTACAGATGATTTTAGAGAATACTTAATTTAATACCAGGATGTTACAGAAATAGAAACTGAAGTCTACTAAGTTCTCAAAAAGTTATAAAGTGGCAGACTAGGGTTGATAGCGCCTCATAGGTACAATACTTCTACATAGTCAATGTTGTTAATTTTTCAAACAGCTTTGGATCCATAATTTTTAAATGTCTGCCAGGAAATCAGTCAAATGCAAATGCTAAACTTGCGTCTTCCATAATATCATTAAACTGAATTTATGAATATGCAAAAGTAATCTCTTTTGGATATCTATATAAATTATAGGAATCAAGACTTATGAATTCTGCATATACTTTTAAAGGTAGAATTAATACAAGTTGCTATGTTTAACTAAGAGAAAACTAAAACATTTAACTTGTAGAAAATTATTACACTATTTTTTTTAAACTGGGAAATAGTTAACACCTAATATATCCAAATAGTAGTTGGCAAAAAAACTGCTACATCCCTGAAACAGAACACCAAATAAGCAATAATATTGCAGAAGATAATTTTTAAAAATGTAAAGAAGTTCATGACATAGAAAGATGTTCATATTACTAAATGAATGGGATAGGTTAAAATATTATATAGTTTAATAGCTAACATTTAGTGTGAAACAGAATACCAACTTAGTAATAATATTGCAGAAGATAATTTTTAAAAAGTAAGAAGTTCATGACATAGAAAGATGTTCGTATTACTAAATGAATGGGATAGGTTAAAATATTATATAGTTTAATAATAACAGCTAAGGGTATAGAGGTAAAGAAACTTTCTGAAAGTCACACATCTAGTAAGTAATAAAGCTGACATTCCTCACCAGGCCTCTCAGACCCCAGAACCTGAGCTCTTAATCACGGCCTTCCCATTATTCTCCATTTATATAAAATATTAGAATTTATAGAAAAAAAGAACAGAATACATAGCAAAATTAGAAGTTGCTATTTACTAAGGGTAGTTAATACAGGAATTCTTTTTTTCCCCTGTAAAATGAGCATATACATATTACTTTTTTTAAATTAAAAAAATGCCACTTTAGACTACCTGAGCTATAAAACTGTTAACTCTGTAGCTAATAATTTCTGGTTAGTTGTATCTTTTCAGGCTAACTAATCAAAATTCATTTGCAAGTTCAGATTTCAGGATGGCAATTATACATTTCACAGTTAAGTTATACTGAACTTCAGTGATGAACATATTTTGTGAACATTCAATAATTAGGCAAGGAGGGGATGAATTCCACTTTAAATTTCTATTATATATAAAGGCAGAGGAGACAATCAGATGAATGAAGAAATAGAAATCAACATCTAATCCTGGATACTTAGCAGAATGTCATAGAATAACTATTAAAAATAATTTATAAATTCAAAATTTATAGCTAAAATATACTGTTATCATCCAATTTCAGTTTTATCAAAATATGAAATACTTTACCATATTGGGTAGTACCTTTCTCATTAGAAAAGAATATAAGAGAACATCCTTTATTTGGAGTCTCAAAAATCTGTTTTGCTATCAAATCAGAATAAAGAGCAAAACACACATGTTGTTATAAAGGACAAAGTAGGCAATAATGAATGAGAGTGGAAATTAGTTATGTCTATAGAAGCCAGGGATTTAATGCAAATAAATAAAACAGCTTGGTGGGTATAAAGAATACCAAGCTAGTATTTATATATGTCAGTATTAGCCCAGTAATGTTGATCTGATTTTTTAAGGAAAAGCTGAAAATTTGTAGTTTTATTTAGAAATCTCATCAAGTTTAAATGTTCCAAGCTAATTAAAAAAAATGGGCCATCCTCAATTATATCCCTAATAAAATTATCTTCCAATAGCTATGCTATGACTTGAAAGAGGGCTCTCTATGTATTTATTAGGACAGGATATCCCGGGGATAAATCAGTTGCTACCAAATACAGAAATAGTATCACATTGGAAATGAACAGAATTAGCTGGAAATTACAACTGGGTTATGTGTCTTCAAAAGACTCTTAAAGTCTTCTCTCGTTTTCAGTTAGGTAGGAGGAACTCTGTTCCCTGCCCTAGAATTAATCTGGATCATAGAATCAGGGTGAATCATTTATAATACTTAAGCATGGTACTGGTGGTCATTTACATAAAGATTATAATCTCTGGACTGAGAATATCACCGTAACACTGTCTTCATGGAAAATGAGATTCAGCATACATAATTTTGACCTAGGATATTTTCAAGAAACGTAAGGCAGGTTACTTATTTTACTCTACTAGTCCTTTTAAATACAGTCCATGGACCCACAAAGGTCCTTGAGACCCTTTCAGGGTCTAAAAGGTCAAATTATTTTAACATTAATTTCCTTTTTCACTATATTGACATTTGCACTGATGGTACAAAAGCAATGGTGGGTTGGCACTTTAGTGCAAATCAAGGCAGTGGATCCAAACAGTATGAATAGTCATCGTATTATTCACTACCATGTACTAATAGTTAAAAAAAAAAAACAAACCCAAACTAACAGTTTCAAAAAAGAGCTAGTTTCATTTAACATTGTCCTCAATAAAACAGTAAATACTAATTTAAAACTTGTCCCTTGAGTATGACAAAATGGAAAATATGCATAAAATACTTCCACTGCATACCAAAGGATGAACATTGTCTCAAGAAAAAGCACTTCTGCAATTGAGGGGCAAGCTGAACTAGCCAGGTTTTGCATAGAACACGGTTTTTACTTGAAGGAATGAAAGAATGACAGACAGACTATGATTATCCAGACTTAGATGTTTGGTAGACATTTTCTCAAAACTGAACGAAATGAGCCTGTCAATTGAAGGAAAACAAGACAGGATTTGTTGCTTTTTGCCAAGGATAACATTCTAGCTTTTAAATAAAATTAGAATTGTGGAAAACATATATCACCATGAGCTTGAGAGCTTCCAACGCTTCCAAAACTTTTTTTGAGAAGTCTGGCGATTATATCAATGAAGATAATTTTTTGGTATAATATAATGAAATATGTCAACATTTGGAAGAACTTATATTTTCTAAGTGACCAATAAATACATTCCAAAACCATGTCCAAGTATAAGATTCATTCAAAGTTCAAGATGGCCCAACTGATTTTAATATAGCAGAGTATGGCAGAGTCCTCAACAGGGTTTTAGATTTCAGACTTCAACTAATTTTAATAAAGTATCAATTGTAAATTTTTGGTGTAGTGTCCACCAAAAGAAGATCTACAATTATGTGAAAATGCTCGCTTCTTTTTTTTTCTGACTACATAAATGTGTGAAGCTGAATTTGTTTCTTCATATTTCAACCAAAACATATCACAACAGACTGAAGTACAGAAGCAGGTATAAGAATTCAGTTGTCTTCTCTTAAACCAGACATCAAAATATATTTGAAAAATGTAAAACAATGCCACGTTTTTCAATATTTTTTGTTTTGGAAAATATTTTTTCTTAACAAGGTTGTTTATGTTAACATATAAAGGCTTTATTATTATTTTGAAGCAAATAAATAAACATTTAAAAATTTCTCAGTTTTAATTTCTACAACAGTAAATATTGCTAGATATAACCCACATAAGCTATTTTGGGTCCTTAAAAATTTATAAGTATATAAAGAGTTCCTGAGACCATTAAATTTGAGAATTGCCAGATTTGACCATAATGTTGAGACAATGATTTGCTTAGTATTCCCCAGATAGGGCAATTAACTTTGTACAAAAGAAAACTTCTGATGTCACTAATTCTTTGCTTTCCAAACACTTTGGCACTTGTTGACTCTACATATAGAACCCATAAATTTCTATTTGTCATTAACAATTGAACAGATGTTGATATACCAATGTTGATGTAATTTCAGACAAAAGCAAAGAAATTTAGTATTTAAAGTAGTCTTACTGATTTTGTTTAGCTCTTCAAAATAGTAGAAAATAATGTGGGTTCCACTTAGTGTTTTTATCTTGGCTAGAATTTTCACAACTTCACAAGATTCTCCAGACTTGGGAGCCTCAGGTTTCGAACCAATGAACTAACCATATCACATAATCACGCTGGTGTTCACAAAGGAAAATAGTGACAATGTGGAATCATTTGTACAAACTAATATGACTAAGAAAAAATCTCAGAGGGAATATAGATACTAGACCTGATACTAGATCAATAATGCCATTTTTATATGTAAAGGAAATCACACTGCCTTTCAGACATACATACTGAAACTGTGAATGAAGAAAATCATTTATTCTGTATCCAGAAGAATCTAAATTCATTTGCTCAAAGGAAAATAATAGAAACCTATAGTGAAATCATAATTCTGCATTTTGTTTGAATAGAAGATTAGGCTTTAGTGTATTAAATGAACACACCCTTAATATTAAGGTTATTTCAATACATATACTTTTTAGTCATTTCATAAACTTTAGTTTTAGATAGATAGTATTTATATTTTCTTCCTGAGAGGAAAAAATAAACTTGTTTCTTAGTCTGGGCACAAAATTCTATTCTAATCTCTAAGGTACAGGGGATATGTAACAATAGACTACACTTATTTTTTAAAGTCAAACTTCAGATGCTTAGGCAACAAAAAGATACTTAAATTGGTCTTTAAAAATTATTCCCTATTTTAACAACATCTACTGGGATGGTGAACTGATTGAAAGTTTGGATTTTTTCCCCCCTTTTTTGCTCTGGTCATTATTCTTTACCTCATGCTTCTTGATTTCAAACAGAGATGTTACTAACTTTTATGATTGAAAAATCAGTATTCATATAAATTGTGAGTCATGTTTACTTTACAAGAGAATTTTTCTGTTATAGAATTTTTCTTTTAGCAAACATTTTTTGGGAGACAACCACCATGTTAGAATTTAAGTCTTCTAAATATTGCCCACTACTATTGAAATAGAATCTACATACTATTTGACATTTTTGGCTAAGCCACTGTTTTACTTAGGGCAATGAAAGATTAAAATCTCGTTTGTTCTTACAAGATACTTCACAGTGTCATAAAGCAAGTGGAGTAAAAATCATTTGTCATTTCAGACAGATTTAATTAACTGATATAAAAATAAAATAACTGATATAAAAGAGAAATAATTTTTTCCCCACATACAATTAAATATTATCTCATTTCAGCAAATAAATATTTGTTGGAAACAAAGCCATTTAATAAAGAATTGTTTAGAAAAGATAATACATGGTTATCTTTACTAGATTTTGTACTAAAAAGGAAATCCAAATGGTATATGGTATACCTTTTGGTATATACCAAAAGGTAAATCCAAATGGTATAGATCTTGTCTGGTATATTTTACAGATCTTGTCCTCAATACAGCTGATAATTAAAAAAAATAAAAGGATAATCTATGATATGATATGGTATTATAGTGTAGTAAACATATAAAATATGAACCTAAAATAATGTTTGATATTATAGTTGTTGATCTAAAAGAAAACAGATGCACACATAAGTCCTTTAGCTTAAATACTGACCAGCTGATAAAAAGCTACAGACAGAAAGGTTGGAACTACTAGCTTTTAATCATAATTTGTTTATTTAGCTGTTTTACATTTTTACAAAGACTAGGTTAAGTGCTTCTGATGGTTATTCCCAAAGTATTCTGTCCTCTGGTGATAAATCATACCACTTATACACTATTATAATTTGTAATTGCCTGTTTGTCTGTTTGTAATGGTAAGAACAATATCTAGTTGCTCACCACTGCTTCCCCAGAACCAGGAAAAGACTCATTTAATAAATTAATAAACCCTGTTGGGGAGGCAAAGATTACATTTAATCACAGATCCAAAGCTCAGAAAAGCTGAGCAACTTGCTTAAGGTAGTGTGGTTATTAAGCAGAGAAGCCAGCATTTGAATCTATATCTTCTACTATCAAGTGTTTTTTCTACTGCTGATCATTCAAGACTGTACTATATTTCTCATGTAAAGAAAATGTATTTGCACATATATTTCTGCACATGACAGACTGCATGTCTAACCTGAAACATAGAAGAGGGATTTCTATGAGGTTTAGTGAACACTATTAGGTACTAAATTATAAATAACAGCACCAAGATGCAGTAACAGTAACAGTAACAATGTCAAACTCACTAGTGTTCTAATTTTATGCTGGCTGTCATTCATGGGATGTCTCATATATCTCAGATTGAAGACGTTCAAAACCAAATGTATTAATTCCTTTTACCTTCAAAATGTGTTTCTTCTCTTATTATTCCTTAATATAGTTAATAACATCATTTACCCACATCTCAAATGAGAAGCCCGGCTTTCTGACTTTTCTGCCCTAAATATTCTATGCTAAAATAAACAATTCACCTAGTATTATGTGCTAAAACCTATGGCCTTGTAATTTGACTCAGTAGGCAAAGACAAAAAGTCATTATTTAAAATACATAGAACTAATAGCTGAAGTTGGATTTTGAAGTCACTGAATTAAGACTTTCATGTACTAAGGATGTTTTAGTCTGAGAGTTCCTGATTGGTGATAATTGGCTGGTGACAGCCACCTTTAAAATGGTCATTATTGCTGAATTTTGTTTTGTTTTTATATATCCTTTTTGTCCCTGGTGAAATGTTCCCCTTAGAGACGTCTTCTCTGATAATCCTATTTAAGTAAGGTTTCCCTCCTATTATTTTCTATCAATGTAACTTTTCATTTCTGCTTAGCAAGAATTTCAATTTATAATTATTAAGTTACAGTAAAATTATGATTATCAGAATAATTTACATTTATCTTAATATTTATTTTAATATACATTAATTAAACTGTAAACTCCATGGGTGCAGTGACTATATGTCACTGATATAAAAGCAAATATAAGAATATTTAGTTTAGATTTTAATTAAACAGTCTTATAATTTGAGACTTTCAATAGATTAATTTGACTTTTTTATTTTTAGGACTTCACTTTAGTAAATTTGGAATGCCAAATTATTTTAAAATTGTATTTAATGTTCTCTTTGTAATTAGGATATAATTATAAAGTTTTAAAAAGGCTCAAGAACTACTATGTATAACTGAATTTAGCTTAAAATATTTATAAATGTTCATAGTATATTATTAAGGAAAAGAATACTGCATCTTGAACAGTTCTGCATTCCCAACATTTAGGTCTTAATATTTGACTAAACATTTATAGTGGACTTAAGTTTTAGCATTATTTTCTAGACTTCATAAATGAGTATAGCTTATATAATTGAGATTTAATGCAAACAATAAATTATTTTGTTAAAAAATTTTGAAAGTCATGAATGAGATGCTTCTTTGCAATTCAATCTTAGAACTCCATGTTTTCATTCAGTGGAAGATGTAAGCTGACTGGCACCTGAATGGCATTAACATACATTTTATGTCTAGAATGTTCTTACATTTTGTCTTCATTAAAGATTTAGAACCATAATTTTTTTAAACTATAAATTAATATTGGTTGTATTTGACACAAGTCTAAAAACAATGATATACAACAGTAATAACACTGTGAGGACTTTGCTGAGAAGGTTGTACCATGGAATGTAAAAGCAACCGTACTACACATATGAAGAATGGCTTGAGATCACTTCTAGTTAAGTCCAGTTGCAACATTCTTAAAACTCAGGAAAAAGTTGGAATTGAGGAAGACAGCTATATAAGTGGTAAATCTGATGACAGAGAAAGCCATAGTTTGAAAAATTACCTGCATATCTCTTGAATAAATTTAGTGAAAATTTGATATTGAACACCATATCTTATCAATTAAGAAGGAATGTTACTGTTAATCTTTTGATGCCAATATTGGATCCATCATATTGAAATCTTGAAAGCACAAATGACTAACTTAACCAGGAAAGGGACATTCCGGAAGAAAGCAGTAATAGCCGTAATTACGTCTGCTACTTAATTTATCATATACATGGAGATGTGAGGCAGCAAATAAATGTCTAATCCTTTTTTCCTCCAACACATGATTCAGTACTTGGGAAAAATTGTAAAAAAATAAATACTAAAAAACTTCCTCCCTCCCCCAAAGGTTGGCATTAAAACTTTCTTTCTAATCAATTTAGATTTGTTTCCAAATATTAGGCAGCAACATTCCAAGTTGAATATGTTTGAAAAAATTTGGCATGATACTAGAGCAGGGAGCTACCCTAGCTTGGACAAGTTAAAAAAAAAAACCCTTTGGTGACATTATTTTGTTAATTTTGCTTTTTAAAGAAATGCATTCACCCTTTGCATAAACAAGTAACTTCACATCTCTACTGATGAGTATGCTAAAAAATAACAAGTCTAGAGCAAAGAAACAGGAGCTACAGAAAGTGATATCTGTAGCTGTGAATGTAGGAGTAGACATTTTACATGAAATTTCTATTATCTTACTATTGGCCTAATATGCACAATCTGTAAAACAGTAAGTGGTAATTATCTTATAGTCCACTAATTTTTCATTGCATTATCTTGCATGCAATCCAACCTTGACAAACAGAGGGAAATACTGGTTAAGTTTCCCACACTCAGATAGTAGAATAGGTGTAAGGTGCCAAGGAACTGTACTTACTTTTGGTGTTGGGCAGGAAGCTGTAGAAAGGCGAGATGTAGCCTGAGCACGAGGCGATTCTGAAGGAGTAGTGCTGAGGGAGGCTGTGTCTCGTGGGAGCACCTGAACACCACGAGAAATGATGGAATCTGGAATCTGAACAGAAAAACAAGGATGGCTTAATATTCTGAAAACACCAACAACACTGAAATCAGTATCAACACCTAACTTTTTTTCTGTGGCATTATTTGCTGCCTAGCTCTCATATATTTGGTGTCACTTACTGTTAGGTATAAATGCCTTTCTGTGAGTTTGGATATAGGTTTCTATCCAACAATTTGTGATAGGACAGAAACCTTCAGATTTAAAATATTTTCCCTGGCCAAATAATATTTCATGGAACTTTTTTATGAGAAGCAGTTTAGCATTATGGTTACGGAGTAAAGTGTTTGGCATTCATATACTGGCTCTGCCACGTAATAGTTATTTAATTCTTAGATATTTTCCATTTTCCTTTCAGATTCTCCACCCTTCTTCATCCTCTCTGCTCTAAACTGACCTGTATAGATAAAATCAATAAGCCAGTCTGTACTGTCTAGTTTCTAGTTGCATTCAGCCAGTGGGAGGCACTGCCAGGAAACTAAAGCATTAGAGGAGATTAAGATCTGGTCTTTATTCCCCTGGCTCCTTTCTACCTGGTCACCACAGGCTGGCTAAGTCACAGCCCCTGTCAGATGACCCTTGCTTACAGCTCTTTTCTGGATTTCAGTAGGAGTTCCCTGTCTTTGCCCCATTAGGACTAGAGTATTAAGGGTTCCCAGTATTACTAGTCCCAGGGAACACTGGGACACTGCATTGTGTCTTGTTGCTTTCCCTATAACCTGCCCAAACTTTTGTAGGCACTATTGTCCCTTCATTAAACTTTTCTCAATTATCCTTTTAACTATGCTATGACTTCTGCTGGGACACTGACGGCTATAATTTTTAGATCACCATTTCCTTTATCTAAAAAAAATGAAGCTAATGATAGTATCTACTTCACTGGATTACTATTGAGGGTTAAATAAGATACTGTATATAAATTATCTAGCACTTGTAAGTAGTAAATACTTAATGTTTATTATTATTGATATTACACCTATCAACGTGATACTGATGTAACTGAGTGTCACTATTCTAAAAACATATAAACAACATGAATTATTTATTTTAAAAATTACTAATTATGTTGTTTATAAAATTATTATTTTGCAGCATGCCTAATTTTGTTCTGGGCTAGTACTAATGGGTTTAGGTTTTCTAATCTCAAAATGAGAACTTAACCACTTTCAAGTTTTGTGCATAAGAGGGGATGTATATGTGATAAAAGGATAAATAATTAACTAATATTCAATCAGCAAGTATCACTTACTATGTGAAAACAAGGAAGCAGCAGCCAGACTTTATGACTGGGAAGGTACTGCTGTTCTTATGTATCATCTGTTTCTCCCAAAGGACATAATACAATTTCCAAAGAAGCTCTTTTATTTAGTTTCCATACCAACATCCTCATTATTGATGGTATTGCTACCATGTTAGGGCCTAACATTTTATGTGATTTATAAAGAATATTCCCATAACTAGGGTGAAGGCAATGGGAATTCTGAGAAGAAAAACTGCTCTACCTAATACATTTGAGTACTGAATTGTGATAAATATTTTAAAGAAATAGTGGATAGTCTGGTTTAAAAGAGCTATATGTTGCCACTTATGTCTAATAAAAAAGGCCAAGTATTGGATAGAAAGTCAAAGAAGGCTCCTATTGTACTTCACTTGACAGCATGTTTCTCTACTTCATAGCAATTTCCACATTTATACTATATTTATATGTATACTACATTTAGATGTCTATCTCACATACTAGAATGCACTGTCATGATGAAACTGTGCTTTTGCTACTACTGTATGCCCAATACCTAAGAAAGCATATGCTCAAAGTAGGATGTATGTATGATATATAGATTGCCAGACTCACACACACAAGTATACATATACTACACATCTCTATGTGTGTGTGTGTGTGTGTGTGTGTGTGTGTGTGTGTGTGAATGTAAACAGAACAGCAGGATATTTCAGGGAAAAGATAAGTTTAAATTTGAAGGACATACTTTGGGGTTAATAGTCTGGAGATACCCAATGAGCTATTAGAAATATGAGCTGGAATGGCTAACATTATAAACTCAGGCAACAACAGATGTTGGCGAGGATGCGGAGAAAGAGGATCTCTTTTGCATTGTTGGTGGCAATGCAAGCTGGTGCAGCCACTCTGGAAAACAGTGTGGAGGTTCCTCAGAAAACTAAAAATAGAACTACCCTATGACCCAGCAATTACACTACTAGGCATTTATCCAAGAGATACAGGTGTGCTGTTTAGAAGGGACACATGCACCCCCACGTTTATAGCAGCACTATCAACAATAGCCAAAGCATGGAAAGAGCCCAAATACCCATCGATGGATGAATGGATACAAAAGATGTGGTAAATACATACAATGGAATATTACTCAGCAATCAAAAAGAATGAAATCTTGCATTTGCAACTACGTGGATGGAACTGGAGGGTATTATGCTAAGTGAAATTTGTCAGAGAAAGATAAAAATCATATGACTTCACTCATATGAGGACTTTAAGAGACAAAACAGATGAACATAAGGGAAGGGAAACAAAAACAAAAAAACAGGGAGGGGAACAAAACAGAAGAGACTCATAAATACGGAGAACTGAGGGTTACTGGAGGAGTTGTGGGAGGGGTGATGGGCTAAATGGGTAAGGGGCTTTAAGGAATCTACTCCTGAAATCATTGTTTCACTATATGCTAACCAATTTGGTTGTAAATTAAAAAAAATAAAAAATAAAATAAAAAAAAAAGAAATATGAGTCTAGAGCTCAGGAAAAAGTTAAGGATTAGATATATACTTTGGGAGGGGCACCTGGGTGGCTCAGTCAGTTAAACATCTGATTTTGGCTCAGGTCACAATGTCATGGTTTGTGAGTTCGAGCCCCATGTTGGACTCTGTGCTGACAGCTTGGAGCCTGGAGCCTGCTTCAGATTCTGTGTCTCCCTCTCTCTCTGCCTGCCCCCCCCCCCCCACCCAACTTGTATTCTGTCTCTCTCTCAAAAATAAATAAACATAAAAAAAAGATATATACTTTGGTAATTATCAATGGAGGTGGTAGTTTCAGCCATGCAAATGTTTCAGATCATCCAAGGACAGTATGTAAAAGAACAAAAGATGATGGCTGATAATTCTAGGTAAGATCCATATTATGGAACTCAGAAGATGGATAACAGAAGAAAAAATTGAGGAGGAAAAAAAAAAGAATCTGTAAATGAAATAATAGTACATCCTATTTTTCCTTGAGTAATCAGGATTTGTATCTATCATACTGGCTCAATATTAAATACCAAATTTTTCATTTTCAAAAGTATTTCAGTTTGGAAGATAAATTATTTGGTTTTCAAATCTTTAAGAAATTGTTAGACACTTAAAAGGAAAATCAAGACAGTGTGAACATAAAGGAAGGGAAGAGAGAAGAAACTTTCAAGGAGATGTTAAAAGATATCAACTATTATAATATGAGTAGGATGAGAGTTGGAAAAAAGCCACTGAGAGCCTGAAAGACTCCACCAAAAAACTGTGAGAACTTATAAATGAATTTAATAAAGGTTCAGGATAAAAATCAGTCTACAGAAATCTGATGCATTTCTATATACACATAATGAAGCAGTAGAGAAAGAAACAAGTAATCAATTAAATTTACAATGGCACCAAAAACAATAAGATACCTAGGAATAAGCTTAACCTGAAGATGTGAAATATAAAACACTGATGAAAGAAACTGGAGATGACACAAAGAAATGGAAAAACAGTCCATCCTCATGAAATGGAAGAACAAATATTGTTAAAACGTCTCTACTATCCAAAGCAATCTACATGTTTAATGCAATCCCTATCAAAATATCACCAGCATTTTTCACAGAGCTAGAAAAAACAATCCTAAAATTGGTATGGAATCATAAAAGATCCCGGATAGCCAAAAAGCAACCTTGAAAAAGGAAAACAAAGTTGGAGGTATCACAATTCCAGACTTCAAGTTATATTACAAAGCTGTAGTGACCAAAACAGTATGGTACTGGCACAAAAATAGACAAATCAGTAGAACAGAACAGAAAACCCAAAAATGAACCCACAATTATATGGTCGATTAATCTTTTACAAAGCAGAAAAGAATATTCAATGAGACTTGAAATCATAAAAATCCTAGAAGAGGACACAGGCAGTAACCTCTTTGACATGGGCTGTAGCAACTTCTTTGTAGATATATCTCCTGAAGCAAGGGAAACAAAAACAAAAATAAACTACTGGGACAACAGCAAAACTAAAAGGCAACTGACAGAATAGGACATGATATTTATAAATTAAATATCCAATAAAGGGTTAGTATCCAAAATGTATAAAGCATTATAAAACTTAATACCCAAAAAGTAAATAATCCAATTAAAAAATGGGCAGAAGACATGAAAAGACATCTTCTCAAAAAAGACATACAGATGGCCAATAGACACATGAAAAGATGCCCAACATCAGTGATCATCAGGGAAATGCAAATCAAATCTACAATGAAATATTACCTCATACCTGTCAGAATAGTTAAAATCACTAACACAAGAAACAATGGTGTTGGTAAGGATATGGAGAAAGAGGAACCCTCTTGCACTGTCGGTGGGAATGCAAACTGGTGCAGCCACTCTGGCAAAGTATGGAGGTTCCTCAAAAAGTTAAAAATAGAACTACCCTACTATCCAGTGATTGCACTACTAGATATTTACCCAAAGAATACAAAAATACTAATTCAAAAGGACACATGAACCCTGATGTTTACAGCAGCATTACCTACAACAGCCAAACTATGGAAACAGCCCAAGTGTCCATCAACTGATGAATGGATAAAAAAGATGTGGTATATATATACGCGTGTGTGTGTGTGTGTATACATTTACATACATAAAAAAGATTTAAATCTTGCCATTTCTAATGATGTAGATGGAGCTAGGGAGTATTATGCTAAGCGAAATAAGTCAGTCAGAGAAAGGCAAATCCCATATGATTTCATTCATATGTGGAATTTAAGAAACAAACAAAACAAATGAGTAAATGGGAAAAAAAGAAAAAAAAAAAAAAGAAAGAGAGGCAAACCAAGAAACAGACTCTTAACTATAGAGAACAAACTGATTGTTACCAGAGGGGAATTGGGTATGGGGATGAGTAAAATACATGATGGAGATTAAGGGGTGCACTTGCTGTGATGAGCACTGGATGTTGTATGGAAGTATTGAATCACTACCCATACACCTGAAACTAATATCACACTGTATGTTAGGTAACTGGAATTTAAATAAAAACTTTAAAAAATGTCATTAGATCCAGCAATTAAAGAAGTTACCAGTAGAGTAAAAAGAGTAGAAGTGAGTTGAGGAAGCAAGTGGGATGATAAAGTGGGGTAATTTGTAAGAAAAGAGGAGACACATTCACTGTTATTTTTTCCTTTCATGCTTGAAGTGAAAATCCATTAATGAGAAAAATGGGGAAATATAAGTGGCAAAGATAACTTTCATAAATATCTGGATATATATGTTGATGAATTAGCAGGGAGGATAACTAAGGATTTGGGCAAGGAATTATCAATAACATGGATCCAGTTATAACTGGCAACCATAAACTCACAATTTCATTATGTAGCCTAGAAATAAATTTTCCACCTATCTCAAAAGAAACTTAGGCAAAAGATAAACTTTGAAATTCTTTGCAGGAGTAGTTATTAGTTGTCTGAGAGGCAGTTCTTTCTTTCTTTTTTTTTTTAAGTTTATTTATTTTGAGAGAGAGATGGACAGAGAGAAAGAGACAGAGAGAGAGAGAGAGAGAAAGAGAGAGAGAGAGAGCACCTGATGGGGAGAGGGGCAGAGAGAGAGAGGGTAAGAGAGAATCCCAAGCAGGCTCGTGCTGTCAGTTCAGAGCCTAATGACAGGCTCAAACCAACCATGAGATCATGACTCAAGCTGAAATCAAGAATTGGATGCTTAACTGACCATGCCACCCAAACGCCCTGAGAGATAGCTATTTCATTATTTGATGAAGACAGGTACCCAATTATAAGAGGTAAAACAAAAACAAAAACAAAAACAAAAACTGGAGGTAAGGAAAAGGAGGCAGTGAATATGGATTACTCAGTGGATGGGCATTTGTACTGTCTCCGTTTTGGAGACACTATGAACAATGCTACTTTGAATATTCTAGCATGTATCATGATTAATTTTAGGATACACACTCAAACACACACACACACACACACACACACACACACACACACACTCAGAAACAGAATTGCTGGCTTTAGGGTAGGCATACCCTCTTTTACAAATTTCCAAATTGGTTAAGGCAATTTATATGTCTATCAAAAGAAAATGGTGATAGTTCCTCCTACTCCCACAACTTATCTCTACCTAGTATTGTCCATACTAGCAATTTTTTTTTCAAATCTGGTAGTAGTAATAATATGTTTTTGAGGGCTTGATTTTCCTTTCCCTATTAATGAGAAAAAGCATTATTTTATATGTTTATCAGGCATTTAGATGTTCTTTTTGGTAAAGACCCTCTTCAAGTCTTTTGCTCAAATATTCCCTTATTGGGTTGTCCTTTTTAAATAAATTGTTAGATGTCTGTATTTATTCTGGATAACTAGTTCTTTATCAGTTTTGTATGCTGAAAACATCTATTTCTATTTTATAGCTTGTCTTACTTAATCATGTTTTATGATTAATAGAACATTTTAATTTAGCCAAATATACCAATAGTTTCCTTTATAGTTAGTGGTCTTTGTGTCCTAAAAGGAATCCAGTGGAAATGGCAGAGTAGGAAATGTGAAAATTCTATCACACCATGAAAGAGAGGAATAAACTAGCAAAAACTGTCAGAATCAACTTTACCCCAAATCTAAAAACTAAAAGTTTATAGCAACCAGGTAAATACTTAATCAAGAAAAAAAACAAAAATAAAAAAAAACAACAACAAAAAACCAATTCCTCCACTAAACAGCTCAGTGGTAGACTTGAAGACACAGCTCACATTCCTCATAAGGTTCTTAGTACTGGAGGGAGAATAAACCTTATTCTTAAGAATTACAGTTCTTTGTTTCAACATGTCAGTTAGTTCACTGAAGGGCATTTAGGGCTTGCTTTTATTTCTCCTAACCTCAAACTCTCCCAGGGCTCCTACAGCTAACCAGCTGGTGGTACTGCCCAAAAATGTAAAGACAAATATATTAACTACTGCTGTCTGGGCAAGGGATAACAGTTGGGACAAAGAATAGACTAACAAAAACTTGGGAGGAAAGGCAATGTAATGAAACGCTTTCAGGCATAAGGACTTTGAAAAACTCCCACATATTCCTGGGAATCTAGAGGTCATATTTATGCCCAGGGTTGGCCACATCCTCAGAAGACTTCACCTAATATTTCACCTCTTGTCAAACTTCAGACTCTGCACAAGCAGGAAATGAAGGCTAAGTCAAAACTGTAAACTGGCTGAGTGCTGAAGGCATGCCCTGACACATATACAGAGTCCAAATGCAAAGAATGAGAGATTTTTCTTTTTCAGTATATATTTATCCCAGACATTTAAGGAAATCTCTGTTGAATCACTAGCTGATCAAAAAGCTAATGGAACAGAGACTTCAGTAACCACACACAATAAATAATAAAACTTGACAAGAAAAGTTAATCAACAAACCAAAACCTATAATTATGACAAAGAGCAATGATATGCGTAATGGGAGTCCCAGAAGAAGAGAGAAAGAGGCAGAGAAAATATTGGAGGAAGTAATGACTGAAAACTTTCCAAATGTGATGAAAGACACAAATCTATATACCCAGGATGTTCAACAATTCCAAGTTAAAGAGATTTATACCAAGACACATAACAAATTGTTGAAAGTAAAAGATAAAGAATTTTGAAAGCAGCAAGAGAGAAGCAATTCATATGAGAGATCCCCCAAAAGATTAACAGCTGATTTCTCAGCAAAAACAATAAGGGTCAATAGGTAGCAAATTAACATATTCAAAATGCTGAAAGAAAATGGTCAACCAGAAATTTTATATCTGGCAAAAATATAATACGAAATGAAAAGGAAATCAAAATATTCTCAGATAAACAAAAACAGAGTTCAATACTAGTAGACCTTCCCTACAAGAAATGCTAAAAGGAGTCTTTCAGGCTGAAATGAAAGTACATTAGATAGTAACTTGGGATTCACATGGAGAAATAAATAAACTGGTATTCTACAAGGTAGACATAAAAGTATTAATACATATTTTGGTAAATCTAATACCATTTAAAAATAAAACTATATAAGACAATAATTATAAATTTGTGTTGGTGTACACACAAGGTATAAATATATATTTTGTGAAAATAACATAAGTGAGGGAGATGGGACAAAGTTTTTGCATAATATTTAAGCTCATTTGGTATTAATTCAAATTAGACTGTTACAAAGTAAGATGTTAATTTAACCCCCAGAGCAACCACTAAAAAGATAACTAAAAGAATATTTGCCAAAAGAAATGAGAGAAAAATCAAAATGACACACTAGAAAAATCCAGTAACTTGTTTTTAATGTTTATTTTTGAGACAGAGAGAGAGAGAGAGAGACAGACAGACAGACAGACAGAGACAGAGAGAGAGAGCGAGGGAAAGGCAGACAGAAGGAGACACAGAATCTGAAGCAGGCTCCAGACTATGAGCTGTCAGCACAGAGCCTGATGTGGGGATTGAACTCATGAACTGTGAGATCATGACCTGAGCTGAAGCTGGACGCTTGACCAACTGAGCCACCCAGGTGCCCCTAGAAAATACCATTATTCAAAAATGAAGGAAGTAATGAAAAAAATGAGGCATAAAAATAATAAGATATATAGAAAACAACTGGAAAAAAAAAACACCTTACCTTATCAGTAATTATGTTAAATGTAAGTGGATTAAACTACCCAAATAAAAGGTAGAGACTAACAGAATGGATTAAAAAAACATTATCTAAGTACAGTACATATTTTAGATCCAAAGACACAAATAGGTTGAAGGTAAAAGAATGGGAAAATTTATCTTATGCAAATGGTAACCAAAAGAGAGCTAGAATGAAAAAAAAAAAAAAGAAGACAGCTAGAATGGCTATAATATCAGACAAAATGGACTTTAAGATAAAAACTGTTACAAGAGACAAAAACGTGAAATAATGATAAAAAAGGTCAATCCATCATAAAATGTAAGAATTATAAACATATCCACACCTAATGAGAGCCCCAAAGTATATGAAGCAAAAACTAATAGTACTGGTGAAAAAGTTTAACAATAATACTGAGAGACTTCAATGTTCCACTTTCAATAAATGGTTAGAACAACTCGTCAGAAGATGCAACAAGTAAAACAGAAGATTTGACCAACGTTATAAATCAGCAACAATACAGAGGAAAAAATCTACCTGATAACAGTAAAATATACATTTTTTCTCAAGTGAACAAGGAACATTTTCCAAGTAGACTAAATGTTAAGCCACAAAATATGTCTCACTAAATACTGAAATCATACAATGTATCTTCTCTAACCATAATGAAAAGTAAGTAGAAACCAATATAGAAATAAATTGGGAAATTTACAAATATGTGGAAATTAAACATTCTTTTTTTAAGTTTATTTATTTATTTTGAGAGGGAGCGGGAGACTGTGCATAAGAGGGGGAGGGGGAGAGAGTAGGGTGGGAGGAGAGCGTGGGGTGGGGGGAGAGGGGGAGAGAGAGACAGAGAGACAGAGAATCCCAAGCAGGCTCTGCACTGTCAGCACAGAGCCCGATGGGGTGCTCGAACTTACAAACTGAGAGATCATGACCTGAGCAGAAACCAAGAGAAGGACGCTTAACCAACTGAGCCACCCAGGTGCCCCCAATTTAAACACATTCTTAACTATGAGTTGAGGAAAAAATCACAAAGGAAATTACAATATTTTCGCATAAATGAAAATGAAGACACAACATACCAAAACTTACGAGTACAGCAACAGTAGTGCTCAGAGAGAAATTTATAGTTGTAAACATCTACTTTAAAAATAAAGATTTCAAATCAATACTCTTACCTTACACCTTAAAGAACTAAAAAGAGAGCAAACTAAACCTAAAGCAAAGAGAAGAACTAATAATAAGTATAGTAAAGATAAATAAAATAGAGAACAAAAAGACAGTGAAATAATCAACAAAATCAAAGTTCGTTCTTTGGAAAGAACAACAGAATTGACAAATTTTAATCTAGACTGAGAAAAAAAAAGAAAATTCATATTACTAAAAGCAGGAATGAATGTGGGGACATTACTATTAATCACAAGGAAATAAAAAGAATTATAATACTATAAATAATTGTATGCCAACAATTAGATAACCCAGATGAAATGAAAAAATTCTTAGAAACATAGAAACTATGAAAACCGATACAAGAAGTAGAAAATCTGGAGTAGACATATAACAAGTATGAGTTAATAATAAAAAAAAACTTCCAATAAGGAAAAACTCAGGGCCAGATGGCCTTACTAAAGAGTTTTATCAAATGTTTAAAAACTAATTAACACAAATTCTTTACAAACTCTTCCACAAAACTGAAGAGGAGGAAACACTTCTCAAATCATTTCACAGGGCCACAATTACCTTGATATCAATGACAAATGAAGACATCACAGGAAAATAATACTATAGACCAATATTCTTTATGAATATAGATGCAAACTCTTAAATAAGACACTAGAAACTGAATCCAACAGCATATTAAAATGATTACATACCATGACCAAGTGGGATTTATCCATAAGTGCAAGTGTGGTTCAACATTAGAAATATAATCAGTATACTACAACACATTAATAGAATAAGGAAAAAAATCCACAAGATAATCTCAATTGATGTAGAGAAAGCATTTGACAAAACTGAACACCCTTTCATGATAAAAACATTCAGAAAAATAGATATAAATAGAAGGCAACTTCCCCAATCTGATAAAGGGCATCTATGAAAAACCCATAGTTAATATCCTACTTTTAGATAAAAGACTGAAAGCTTCCTCCTAAGATCAAGATGAAGGATGTCTTCATTCACCACTCCTTTTCAACATTGTACTGGAAGTTCTAGCCAGGGAAATTAGACAAGAAAAGAAATAAAAGCTATCCAAATTGGGAAGAAGAAATAAAACTTCTTCATAGGGCATAATGTTATACATACAAAATCCTTTAACCCACAGAAAGAACTATTAAAGCCAATAAATTCAGCAAAGTTGCAGGATACATGAGGAACTCACAAAAATTGGTTGTATTTTTGTACACTAACACTGAAAAATTTTTTTAAATTTCAATAAAAGAATCTCATTTACAATAGCATCAAAGGGAATAAAAAATTAAGGAATAAATTTAATTAAGGAGGTGCAGGACTTGTACACTGAAAATTACAAAAAAAAAAGACATAAAGAAATGGAAAGATGTATATTGTAAACATGGCAATATTACCTTAAGGGATCCCCAGATTCAATGTGAACCCTACAAAATCCCAACAGATTTTTTTTTTTTTGCAAAAATAGAAAAACCCATCTCAAAATTCATATGGAAACTTAAGGTCTCCCTGTAGCCAAAATAATCTTGAAAAATAAAGTTGGAGGATGCACACTTTCTCATTTGAAAACTTACTTAAAAGGTACAGTATTCAAAACAGTGTAATCCTGCATAAGGATAAACATATAAATCAATCGCATAGAATTGAGAGTTCAGAAAGAAACCCTGTTACATTTAAGGTTAATAGAATAGTTTTTTCAATAAATTGTGTCAGAACAACTGGATATCCACATTCAAAAAAATGAAGTTGGATCCTTATCTGATACCACATACAAAAATTATTTCAAAATCAATGAAAGCCCTAAATATAAGAGCTAAAGTGACAAACATGCTTAGAAGAAAACATAGGAATAAGTATTCATTACCTTGTATTTGGTAATAGATCCTTAGATATGCTATCAAAAGTATTGGAAACAAAGAAAATTTACAAAATATTTCATCAAAATTAAAAACTTCTTTGTATAAAAGGGCATTACTGATAAAAGTAGAAAAGATGATCTATAGAATGGGAGGAAACATTTGCAAATGATCTATCTGCTAACGGTCTAGTACCCAAAATATGTAAAGAACACTTACAACTCAACAACAGAAGACAATCCATTTAAAAACAACCTCATTTTTTTAGTTTTTATTTATTTATTTTGAGACAGAGAGCATGAACAGGGAGGGGCAGAAAGAGGGAAAGACAGAATCCCAAGCAGGATCCACACCATCAATACAGAGTCCCACGGGGGAGTTCAAACACACAAACCGCGGATCATGGAGTCAGAAGCTTAATGGATTGAGCCACCCAGATGCCTCTAAAAACAACCTCATTTTTTAAAAGAGGCAAAAGACTTGAATAGACCAGTCTTCTAAAAAGATATACAAATGGCCAATAAACAACAATAAAAGGTGCTCATCATCATTAGTCATTAGAGAAATGCAAATCAAAACCACAATGAAATACCACTTCACACCCACTTAATGGCTATAGTTTTTTTTTTTTTTTTCTTTAAGGAAAATAACAAACGTTGTTGAGCATGTAGAACAACTAGAAACCTCATCCACCACTGCTGGGTATGTAAAATGATAGATCTCAGTAGACAACAGTTTGTGTGGTTCCTCAAAAAGTTGAACAGAATTATCGCATGACTCAACAATTCTATTCCTAGGTGTACATGCAAGAGAATTGAAAAGTGGTGTTCAAACAAAAACTTGTACACATATGTTCATACCAACATTATTTTAATAACCAAAAGGTGGAACCAACCCAAATGTCCATCAATTGATCAATGGCTAAATAACATGTAGTATATCTACATAATGGAACATTGTGCAGCCATAAAAAGGAGTGCTGATATATGCAACAACATAGATGAACGAACGTTGGAAACATGATGTTAAGCAAAACCAGCCAGACATAAAAAGCCACATATTATATGATTCCGTTTGTATGTAATGTCCAGAGTAGTCAAACCCATAGAGACAGAAAGCAAATTAGTAGTTGCCAGAGGTGGGGAAAGAAGTTATGGGGAGTGACTGCTTAATTGGTATGGGATTTATGGGGGGGAAGTGATAAAATATCCTGGAATTAAATAGAGCTGATGGTTGCACAACACTGTGAATGTACTAAAAGCCAGTGAACTATACACTTTCAAATGGTCAAAATGGTGAATTTTATGTTATGTGAATTTTATTTCAAGTATTTTTAAAAGGAATCCTTCCCTAATCCAGCATAAAAAAAGTGTTGTCCTATAACATTCTACAAGTTTTATAGTTTTGCCTTTCATATTTAGGTCTCCAGTAATCTTAGAATTGATTTTTGTATACTTTATGAGATAGGTGAACAACATTTTTTTTTTTGACACGGACAGCCTATTGTGGCAGCATCATTTATTGAAAAAAGACTTTTTCCACTAGTATGTAGTACAAACTATCATATGTGCCCATATGTGTGTTGGTGTTTGGGGGGGCTTAAATTCTGTTCCAATGGTCTGTTAAATTTTACACCAATGATGCAGTACTTTAATTACATCATTTTAAATCTTGATATTAATAAGGCAGGACTTTCCACTTGGTTCTTTTCCTTATTCAAGAGTATCTTGGTTATTTTTGGCCTTTGCATTTATTCTATATGTATTTTAGAAGCAGTTTGTCAAGTTTCTCTCTTCCTTTCTTAATTTAACATACACACACACACACACACACCACTTAGAAACTACTAGGATTGTATTTACTATGTTTGTATAGAAAAGTATAAAAAAGTTTTGAAAGGTAACCCTCTGATTTTTAAAAAAAGTGATTACTTCTGGGGCAGCGTGAAAGCAAATAAAAAGATGAGGGGATAGTTCAAATGGGTGTTAATCATCTGTTTAATTTTTATTTTTTTCATTTTTCATTTTTAATAAGAATGTATTCATGTATTACTTGTACAATTATAGATTTTTTACTAATAAAATCCACGAAAGGGATTATTTCAAAATTAAGACCTGGTCTACACAGTCAACAGTTAGGGAGAAGTAAAAGAAGGAACACAATGTCTTGCATACTTAATAATGTCTTGATACTTAATAATTATTTCCTTAATAATAAAGAAGTAGAAGCAGCCACTAACTTTTAAGAATTATAAGCTCTCTTTGAGACAGAAGGAATAGAATGAAGAATTAACTCAGAAAAAATAATTTAAGCAGAGGGACAGATGTTTAGCCTTGATGGTCTTTATTTTAATAAAAGAAGAGAAGAGAATGGGGAAAAGGAGGAGGTGGAAAAAGGTTAAGCTCTGAAAATTGCAATTCATCAATGTGTATGAAGGAGTCAATAAGAGATGAACCCAAGGCTTGCCAAGGAGTAGTGAGGATCCACCTAGAATAAGCAGAATTTATAGTGGGTTAAGTCAGCACAAATGAGAAAAAGAAATGCCAAATCACTTCCAAAGGAGATAACATTCCTTCACTTTTAGAGAGTAATCTGTATTCTTATTGTCTTATGCAACTGAGAGCATGGAGGAAACAATTAGTCCCAGTTGATCTCAAACCTTTTGCAGGTATGCTATGTAATTTTGAATGTCGATTATTAAACAACAGAATTTTCCCCTTTAAGGGAAATTGTAATGAGAATGCATAGTTTTTTTAAGGAACCGTGCTAATTCTTTCAATCTATGTTGTTTTTCTGGTCTATTAATTTGACTGGGTGAATACTTGTAAAGGAAAAAATGGAGTTACAATATCAAACTCAGAACATGTAACCGAAGTATCACTTCTCTTTTTAAACTCTGTGGTCTTTTGAAGTGCCAGTAAGAATACTAATAGAATAAACACATCAACTTGTATTTTGATGTCAAGGAAATTCATAAGTGAGTATACAATGCCCCTTGAATCATTATTTTTACCACTTAAAATTTTGTATTGAAAAAATGTTTAAATTTACAGAAAAGTTAGAAAACTAACCAATAGGAAGATGTTTGGATTTAATTTTGGGTAGACAGTGAGCAAATTTATAATAATTGGAGCTAGTTTTTCCCAAAGCAGGCATGTATGAAGGGTTATGGCTTCCATAGCTACAATTTGTCAATCTCCGTAGCAGTGCTTTTAGAGTCACTGTCCAGCTTGGTGGTTAGCTCCATCATGTGTACCCTTTCCTGGTAACTTCTGTTTAAAGACCTTCAAGGTAGGCTGTATTTTCCTTTTTTTGTTGTTTTTAAAGTTTTTATTTATTCTTTTAGTAACCTCTATACCCAACATGGGGCTCAAACTCACAACCCTGAGATCAAGGGTTGCATGCTCCTGTGCCTGAGCCAGCCAGGAGCTCTGGGTAGGTTGTATTTTCTAAAAATCCAACTAGACATCCAAATATGCAATATAAGATCTGAATTTATAGTAAAAATAGATTACATATATAAAATGTAAAATATATATATCATGTATCTTTCTAGAGCTTCTGATACTGTTATTTTAGTGGCTATGATTAAGTGTTATAAAAATTTTACTAAGGCACAGAACTATCAAATTAGTGTATCCTGTTCAGTAAGGCATTTGACAAGTCATTCATAAAATTCCTGTGGACAAGACAGATAAAGAAAGTGGGTTTTGATGGCTAGAAGAGACATATATGTTAGTTGGTTAACATATACACATACAAATAACCAGTAGCGTTTCTGTTAGCATGCAAAATGGCCTATCCTAAAAAAAGTTCTATCAGTAACTTCAATGAAAGCATGATTAACATATATGCCGGTAACAGAGCTAGAAAATACAGGTAATATGGCAGATACCGATTTAAAAAAAGATCTTCTTAGGCTAGATTGATCAGATACATGTAGCAAAACAAAATTTAACAAGAATAAATGTGAAGACCTGCATTTAGATTAAACTTAATGACAAAAAATACAAAAGAATTATGATTCATGTTTACAAAGAAAAGCCACACTTTATGATTTTGTCTAGTGAACATGAGGTCGACTATAACATGTTTTTTTATAAATGTAAAATTTTAAATCTTCATGATTTTATTTCTTTATAAGGACTATTTATACTTATTAAAATTATTCTCATGTTGTTTGAAATTATTCAGAATTTTTGTTGTTCTCAATGGTATTAATCAGAGTCTGTATGAAAATTTGTTTTGCCATATGAACTTGTGTTCCAAGAAAATAAAAAGTATTATCTTGCTGATACCTGCATTTAAGTATCAATTTCTGATAGTTTATATAAACCACTTAAAATACTATCTGCTGCATAGTTAGCATTAAAAAATTACCTTCTTGGGGCGCCTGGGTGGCTCAGTTGGTTAAGCGTCTGACGTCAGTTCAGGTCATGATCTCACTCACAGTTCGTGAGTTCAAGCCCCGCATCAGGCTCTGTGCCGACAGCTCAGAGCCTGGAGCCTGCTTCGGATTCTGTGTCTACCTCTCTCTCTGCCCCTCCCCTGCTCAACCTCTATCTTTCTCTCTCAAAAAATAAACATTAAAATAATTTTAAAAACGTTATCTCATCATCATTACTATAGTCACTTAATATATTGGCTTACTACAGGGAAAGAATATGCTGATTATCTGTTTCATGGAAGAGTCCTTACACATCATGAGCATTGATAACCATATCTTGGTTTTTTATATCTGTCTTGTAAACTTAGTTGATGGACAGTCTCATGTAACATATTTAACAAATATTTATACAGTGTATAATATGTTCCAAGCTGTGCTGTATGTTGTATAGATCAATCATATAAACTAAGAGATGTGATACTTGTCCTTATGGACCTTACAGACTACATATATAGGTATCAAACACATGAATAAGTACACAATTGTAAATTGTGATAAGTGCTATAAAGGAAAAGTATTAGATGCTATAAGAGAAAGTAACTGTAAGAATAATTTAGACTGGAGGAGGCAGATCGGGTCTTTCTATGAGAAAGAGGTACTTACAATGAAACATAAAGAATAAATAGAAGTCAGCCAGGCAAAGAGTGGGGTTAAGAACGTTTTAGGTAGTGGGGACAGAACATTCCCCAAGGCAAGAAAAAGCTTGATGAAGCTTAGTGAGCAATGAGGAAAGGGAGAAGAATGCTAAGAGAAAGGCCTAGAAAAGTTGGAGAGAGCCAGATCAAGTAGAATCTAGCAGAACAAGTCAAGGAGTTTTAGTTTTATTCTGTATGGAACAAGAATCCATTGAAAGTTACCAGTAGAAAAGTGACATGATTTACTTCATGCTTTAAAAAGTGGACTTGGCTTTGAGAGGAAGAGTAAACTGAAGAGAGGCAAAGGTGGAACTGATGAGACTAGCCACTGAAATAACTTGAGATGAAAGATGATGGTGGATTAGACCAGATTGTTCTCTGGGAATTCATCATGCCAAGTAGTTTCAAAATAGCCACTGATAAATCTCATAGAATTTTCTAGAATAAAATTTGGACTAGTTTTGTACCTCATGAGAACACTAAACAGTTATGATATACTTATAAAACTAGTTCATTTAAGAATATATTCTCTTGTACTATACTGTGAGTTCCTCAAGGGCAGGGCCCAAATCATATATAATCATTTAAAAACTCACAGCATCCAACAGAGTGATATATGCATATTAGTGTCGAGATAAATATTTGGTGAGTGAACGCAATACAAAAGGAAAGGAAAGATAAATATAGATTAGATCTATGAAAAGGTTTAGGGAGGAGGCTGGACTTTAGCTGGCACAAGAATTTTTTAGAATTTTTATTTTTATTAAGTTTTTATTTAAATTCATTAGTTAACATACGGTGTAATATTAATTTCAGGTGTACAAGACAGTGATTCAGCAGTTCCATATAGCAACCGGTGTTCATCACAAATGCACTCCTTCATCCCCTCACCTATGTAACCCATTGTTCCACTCACATCCCCTCTGTAACCATCAGTTTGTTCTCTATAGTTTTAAGAGCCTGTTCTTGGTTTGCATCTTTCTTTTTCCTCCCCTTTGCTTGTTTGTTTTGTTTCTTAAATTCTACAAGTGAAATCATATGAAACTTGTCTTTTTCTGACTTGTTTTGCTTCACATAATATATATACACACATACATATCACATTGACTTTATCCATTCATCAGTCATTGGACATTTCAGCTGTTTCCATAGTGTGGCTATTGCAGATAATGCTGCTATAAACACTGGAGTGAATGTATCCCTTCAAATCAGCAGTTTTATATCTTTGGGTAAATACCGAGTAGTGAGACTGCTGGATTGTAGGGTAGTTCTATTTTTAACTTTTTGAGGAACCTCCATACTGTTTTCCAGAGTAGCTGTACTAGTTCACACTCTCACCAACAGTGCAAGAGGGTTCCCCTTTTTCCACACCCTCACCAACACCTGTTGTTTGTTGTGGCACAAGAATATTTAATCTAAGGGATAGGCCTTGCAACTAAGCTCAACATTTGTGTGCATAGCCCCTTGGAGAGGGGAGGCCACAGTAATCACATTTCCAAAGGAGGTCACCACCTATAAAAATATAAGAACCACTTATTAGGCCTTAAATGATATCTAAAGGTAGAATAAGAAGGAAAAAGAAAGGATTGTTCAACTGGGCAAAGGAAAGAGGAGGTATGAAGAGAGAAATATATAAGTAGCATCTGAAAGCTGAGTTGGTATCAGTGAGGTGGTTGACTCCCTAAAATAATGAATGCTTACTTTTATTCAGACACTGAATTAAGTGCTTTTATATCCATTTTCCTATTTGAATATTCACAACTTAGTCATTAAGTAATCATGATGTTAATATCATTGTTCTTCCTATTTTAGAGAAGACTGGGGCTTAGAAAGGAGAAGCACTACACCCAATGTCATAGAGCTAATAACTGATGGATCTGAAAATATATGATACCAAAATTCATGCTGTTTCATAAAGCACAATGCATATTGCTTCCCAAATATGAAAAAGGTCTTTGTAGTTTATTTTAATATAGCTTTCTACTAATTTTATGATAATAGTTAGCTTAATGTAAAACTTATAAAAACATACATTAGCCCAAATAATCATTACTTATTCCTAACACATAGATACATAATTGGGTCACAATATTACTCAAAGGTCAATGCTAGAAAAAAACAATTGGCATCCTAATAAGTCACCCCTTTACAAACAACAGCAGTGTTATAAGCACTTGTTGGTGTTTTTAATTGAAATTTTGAGAAAATCAACAGTCATTTTTAAAGAAGCACATTAGATCCATGGACATCTTGAGTAAAAATTTTATTTTCTTTTGTAAACATCCATGCATCTTTGTATTCCTTTCAAAGGTCAAGAAAAATTGTGAAAGACTTTAAAATGGACAAAAATATTAGGTGTCCTGTGTAGTGGACCATTCTGGATTATGTTCACTGTCCAGTCTTTCAGCTATCTTACAACTCAAACTTGCAGAAAATAGTAATGTAACTGATTTTGTCCAAATGATTCTTTTATACAAGAGAAGTGTAATGGGCTGCTTTGCAGATAACAACTAAAGTGTTACATCTATTTGTAAATTTCATCTCCATTCATTTAGTTCTTAATGTTTACGTATTTGTGTCCTTTGAGTTTTCCTGTGAACCAGTTGTAATACCTTTCTGGTTCCTTCAATAATTAATTAATGAAATAACACCATTGATATGTATTCATTTAGTATTTGTAATAAAGTTATGATTTTAACTTTAAAAATTATTCATTGACAGTTTTAAATTAAGGGAAGCCTAGGTTGCTCAGTTGGTTAGGCGTCCAACCTCGGCTCAGGTCATGATCTGGAGGTCCATGGGTTCCAGCCCTGCATCAGACTCTGTGCTGACAGCTCGGAGCCTGGAGCCTGCTTCAGATTTTGTGTGTCTCTCTCTTTTTGCCCCTCCCTTGCTCATGCTCTGTCTCTCCCTATCTCTCAAGAATAAATATTTTTTAAAAAGTTTTAAATTAAAAATTGTTTTTAAAAATGTTTATTCATTTTTGAGAGAGAGAGACAGAGCATGAGCCGGGAGGGGCAGAGAGAGAAGGAGACACAGAATCTAAAGGAGGCTCCAGGCTCCCAGCTGTCAGCACGGAGCCCAATGTGGGGCTTGAACTCATGAACTGCAAAATCGTGACCTGAGCTGAAGTCGGACGCTTAACTGACTAAGCCACCCGGAGGCCCCTTCTTTAACAGTTTGAGAGATCATCCACCAATATGCCCAATGAATTCAACTAATAGGACCAGATAAACCACACTGCTGGAAGAGTACACTTTCAAGCACTTGCTTAAGCCCACAGGTATCTTTTTGTCACAACCACAGGTAAATCCCGAATGCCAACAGAATTCTATTTTTTCTTTTGTTCATTTGTTTTTTTCCTGAATTTCACATGAGAGTGAAATCATATGGTATTTGTCTTTCTCTGACTTATTTCACTCAGGATTATACTTTATAGCTCCATCCACGTCACTGCAAATGGCAAGATTTCATGCTTTTTCATGGCTGAATAATGTTCCATAAATGTCTGTTCATGTCTTCTGTCCATTTTTAATTGGATCTCCCTAAGGATTTTAAGCCAAATTTCACTTTATTACTTTTTATTTTCTTCATTTTTTCCCCCTCTCATTTTATATCCATATTAGTGACTGAGATAGATTTTTTTGACATCCATGGTCTAAATTATTACTGTTTAGTTATACTGTATTTATTTTTTAAAACATTTTTAAGGTTTAAAAAAATTTTTTTTTTAATAGTTAGCTATACTTAACAGTTTAATCTTTTCTGGCCTGGAGCTTTTTACAAACTATCATATAGACAGTGACTAAAACAAGTGATAATGTATCCTTCTAAGCTTTTATTTGAAGACTAGTAATCTCAGAAATTGTATCAAGACTCAAATCTCTAAATGGTATTAATGAGAACATAATGAAGGAAAAGAAAATCAGGAGAAAAATCATGAGGCAAAAAGCGAGGTTAATTAAATATTAGTTTGACCAATTTGTTTGGATTTTTAAGACTTAAAGTGATCCTTTTAATGGCTTATCTTAATTGAGCCAGGTAATTTATTTAAAGGTATTTGATAAAATTACTAAAGGAAAATAATTTCTGAGCAATGAATTTCTTGGGGTTGTGTGATAAATGCTCTTTGTCACATATGACAGAATCTTAATGATATTAGAGTATTTAGGTACAGGAGAAACTCTATTAAATTCCTTGATGGAATATGCTCAGTGGCACTTACACTTTTAGAAAAAAGTATGCTGAAGATCCTTCAGAATAAAACACATCTTCCATAAAATGTTATACCTATCTCCAAGGATAGGAGGTAGGCTGTATGCTTGCAAAATCATTAACGCAAAAGCCTATTGTCTTACCCGTTCATCTGTACTGTCTGTTGCATGATGGGAATAATTGATGAGACCAGGAATGGGCTGCTCACCGTGTGCCATGATAACAGCTGGACTGGTGTAGAATGGATGCTTCTAATGCACAACACATAACAACTATGAGTACAGTGACAGGAAAACATGAAACTATACAAGCAAAATGACTGGAAAGGAAAAGGTGAAAACAAATGAAACAATGAAATGCCAAAAATTCTCAAATGTAGAATGACAATATCAGCTTAGACTTCAAATGTTGTAAGCTTTTTCTTAAGATGGCAATTGATGGCACTTTTTACTCTTTTAATTAAGAGTAAAAGAGAAGATACAATGATTTAAAAATGTACCTATTTAATCAGCTCCATAAAAACAAAATGAAACAAAACAAAGCAAAAATCACATACAACATAACTACTTACTAGTCTTAAGTAAAGACTTAATGGACCACTGAATAGATGTGGAGACAAAATCATTTGGTCTTCAGTGAAAGAACCACTTACTGGTGGTGTAAAAGGACACCTTAAAAAGATCTCTACGATCCTTTACAATTTATGTGTTGTCAAAAATCCCCTCACGTTATGTTCATAACCAAAATACCTGGATGACTCTTGAAACTTTAGGAATTACTTCATATAGTAAGATTAGGTTTTTAATCTTTATGCTCTCAATGAACAATCATTATTCTCAGAAGTGATATGTTACTTTCTGAAGATTTTAAAGCATATTGGGTGGATTATACTAAATATGAATAATAATGTAGATGATGTTCTATGACTAAGGTGACTAAATTTATGCAAGTTCCACATGGTACTCTATTTACTACCAAAATTGCCCACAGAGAATCTGCAATACTTTGGTACTATTCTAATAATATTACTTTATTAAATAAAAAATGCAAATATATTGTATCTTATTTCCTCTCTATAGTACTTGGGTAATTTGGGTCAAGAAATATTTAAATAAGTGTTAATTGCTGAAAAACTCTGTCTTTAAAAAAATCTTTATTAAGCTTTCTCAACTAATTTTAAAATTATCTAAGGTCTCTTACCTTCAGTTTGCTGCTCCTTTATGAATTTGTGAATATTTGATGTTTTAAATATAAAAATATTATATATTTAATATGATCACAAAAATGACATTTCTGGAGAGTTCTTAAAGTGTCACATTGTTTATCATTACAGCTATACTTCAGTAGGTAACAGCAATATTTTTAACGCCTCAAAACTGAGAACTTCAGTGCTTTCAACGAGTCTATCTACATTATGGAGGGAACATAGCTGTGAAGTGTCATAAATACCTTAGTTCTTTTTTAAGGATGCCTTGAAGATGTACTGAACTTATGAAAAAAATGGGACAGAAAGAGGGATGAAATCAGTACATTTACCTGTGGTTCCTTTAGATCTTTGGGTCTTTGTCAGCGGGCTTACCTTGGCAGCAATGGCTGCTGCAGTTATATGTGATGAAGAACTATCCTCTGTTGAAGCAACACCACTGTCTTTCTTCTCTTCTTCCTCTTCCTCACATTGAACCCCTTTGTCTTCTGTCTGCTTATGGGGGCTAGTTGTGGGAGGAGGGGAAAGAGGAGGTGGTGGGGAAGGTAAATCTTCAAGTTCATCATGCACTTCCTTTACTTTTACAATGGCATCACGTAAAAGGTCAATGGCATGAGGTAGAGCTGGCAGTATAAACTGAAAGCATTCCTGTATACAAGAGGAAGAAAAAAAATGAAGATAAAACACCTTTACAGGCATATAAAATGGTAGCAATCACATTTATTTGTGATTTTGGATCTATATTTCTTTCTGTCAGTCTTAAGAATAAATCATATTTAAGGTACTGTCTGTAATATGAAATATGAAGTAAACACTGTATATATTAAAGTATTCTCTGTAAGCTGTAGAACTACAGTAATGTATAAGCCTAGAGTACATTTTTCTTAAACTAAAATTTCTATACAACTTTGGGTCTTAAAGAGGCATTATGAGAAAGGCAGGAAACAGTTTTCACCTTTCTAGTTAGAGTACTAGAATTAACAAACCAATTGAGGACTGACTTAATTTATTTGGAGAGCTAAAGTTCTGACTACCATCATAAAATACAGCTAGGCAACATTGTGCAATATGCAAAAATAGATATGAGTTTGTACAGAGCACTGCATAAAAATCACTATAGTCTCCTGCTCAAGTGTCCACTGTTACCTGTAATGTATCACCAAAAGAGAATAGGCAGAACTTTAAAACCAGAACATAGGGCCAGATATGTCTGGGGAATGTATCTGGGCAGAGGTTTTTCTCTTTTAAAATAACTTACCTTAAAATCTAAGATATAAAGAAATATCTTAAAATTTACAGAGGGTTATGGGAATATCTGTAAGGGTGCCTAATCTTTTGACTTCTCTTTGTATGGTTCAATCACCTTAGAGATAAAGATTATATGGCAAAGAATTTAACCTTGACTAACGAGAGGTCTGGCCTTTACTCTCAGCTTTTGGGAGGTGAACTCTAGTTCCTGGTCTTGCCTAAAAGGAATGTCGCTGATTGCCTGGGTGATCTGCCCACTGGACAATCTAATAATGTGGATTATTATGAGGATTTAGGGAAACATGGCGTCAGTTTGGCCTCTGGAAGAAACTGGAGACTAAAGACAGTTTTTCCTCTGGGAAGGGTTAGACTAAAGGTCAACCATATGGGTAATATGTGATCAAGTCCCAGTAAAAACTCTAGACATCAAAGACAAAGGTGAGTGTGCCTACTTAGTGATATTCTGTGTGTACTGTCTCATACTATGGCCAAGAAGAGGTAATGCTATCCCTGACTCCATGGGAGAGGATGAACAGAAGTTCCTCATTTGAGGAACCTCTCAGAGTTTGCCCTATATGCTACTTCTCTTGGCTGATTTCAATCTGTATTCTTTCCCTGTAATACACTATAACTTTGAGTTTAGCAGCTTTCAATGAGTTCTGTGAGTGCTTCTAGTGAATTATTAAAATTGAGGGTAGTTTTATGGTGCCAGAAGTGAGGGAAGTCTCGTGGAGTGCTCCACATTTATAGCTGGCTAACTTTTGCAGTTGGCCCAAACTCCTTACAGTTGGTGTTAGAAATGAAACTCAGTAGAAAGATCCTGACTCATGTGATCATGAAGCATGATCTGGGAAGAGAACGGAAGAGGGTGGGGATGATGAATCTTTAGAGCCTGGATAAACACAGGATCATGCACAGTATGCAGTTGTAACTGTGCTATGATTAGTTATTGGAGATAAAAGTTAGCAATGGAATTTTGAAATGAAAGATGCAACTTTTAAGGAGTTGTATTGGATGCATAGAGAAACAAGGTAAATATATAATCTCTTGGCTATTGTTATCTGTACTAACTAAAACAAAATGGAGAACGTAGGGGTGGATCCTAAGGTTGCACCAAGCTTAGATTCTGGCTCATCTGACATATAGCTGCTAGCCCTTGAGCTGCTTCCAAAGAAAAATGTTACGCTGAAGGAATAAATAGTAATAAAGTTAGATTTATTCATTAGAGAATGGGGAAAAGAGAAATGGGAGACACAAGGGACTTGTCCTGTCAGGGCAGAAATACTTAAATGATTATTAAGAAATGGATGAATAAAGTGAGCACTGTTGGAGGCAAAAGAAAGGTCTTTATGTAGCACCATTATGGGTTGAGCAGACAGATGGGGAGCACTGGTCTCCCAACATTAAAGGGTCCTAAACAAATCTAAATTTACCCTAGTTTGAAGGAATTTTAAAAGCTAGAAGGCATAGATAACTAAAAGAAACCTCACCTTGAATCACCTTAAGTGAGGGTCCCAAATCTAATCAATATAAGTCTAGACCAAAGAGTCTGAATCCCTTGGTCCAACCCAGGCCTAGAGATCCAAGGCCATATACACACAAATGGATAAAATGGTCATGGGAAGGAGAAGATCCTTTTCTAGGATTCCTTGACATGGCACTACTCAAGTACTGTGATTCTAACACCTGTTGAAGTTCTAATGAGGGGATACAGTTGGACTGGAATTATACAGAGATACAACAGTTGATGGAATTATGGTGAAAGTTGGGATGAAAATTAGAATGTGTGAACAGTGAACTTTATATGAAGTGGTCAGTCTCCTTCACTGGAATGTATTATGGGGATGAATATTATGTTTGACTGGATAATTCTTCCCCTACCTAGTACTGTAAAACAAATCATATAAATCCACTCTTCCACTAACATAGATTGTACATGTCAAGTGGAAATAAGTAAGATTGCCTGAATCAACACAGGTTATTAATTGAAGAAGGGAAAAACAAATCAGCTTGATGGGCTGAACTGCATGTTTGCCCCTATGTTTGGGTTTTTACCAACTGATAGGAAGTGTCCAGGGGCCTAGTGGAGTGCAAACTAGGCTTATAGCAAAAACCTGTGAATGCCACCTAAAAACAACTGCTGGGATTTGGGACCAGAAAATTTCCATTTGAGGGGCATTTACTAGCTTGCTATTGGATTTATAATTGAGACTACCCTATGACTGAAGAACATAAAATTATCTTGAAACCTGAAATATCCATAATGTTTTAGGTAATAGTAGAGAAATGCTCTAATGGGAAGGCAATGCCCAGGAGAGTTCCATAATAAAATGGAAATGGTGCATATAGGATCATGCTACCAGGAGAATGCAAGGAGGTACTCACGAGAAGGTAGCCTCTTTTCACCTAGGGCCGACTTCGGAACCACCTGAGGAGCTGCTGGATCCTATGGCCACTTGGGCCACTTGGGCGGTGCCCTATAAACAGCTTTCTACTGATCAACAAAGAGCTGCTTGGTTTATGGATGGCAATTCCAAGGTGAAGGGACAGCATCCTGTTTGGAAGGCCGCCACTCTGATTGAAGAAGGTAAAAACAAATCAGCTCGATGGGCTGAACTGCATGGTGTTTGCCCCTATGTTTGGGTTTTTACCAACTCATAGGAAGTGTCCAGGAGCTTGGTCATATGGTTAGGCAGAAGGGCAATGGAAAATTGGTCTATCAAAGGGATGCCTGTATAGGACATGGAAATTACTCCGGGAATAGAAGGGGTATATTAAAGTAGAATACGTTAATCCCCATCAGAAAAACCCCCTTTCAGAATGGGAAGTTAACTGGAACTCGTGAGCAGATATCCGAGCATGCACGCTTGACATGGCACCTGGGCCCATGAGATGAATGGACAATGGGGGGCTGCAACAATGCAGAGATGGGCTGAATTGATAAATTTCTCTTGTACCCTCTGAGGCACAAAATGCCAACAAGAACTGTTCTGTCTGCTAACAAAAAAGACAGCAGAAAGCTATATGGCAGATTCCATAGGGGAAGGTCCTACACATAGCTAGCAAGTATGACTGATGTTGCTAGTCTCTGGAGGCTACAAATGAGTCCTAACAGGAATAGACATTTACTCGGTACTGGGCTTTGCTTACCCAATGGTAGATACAAATGCTCAGTGTACTATGAAAGGACTAGGGCAGAAAATATTGTACCAATGACTGTAGAGTCACATTTCTTTAGACCAAGGTACACACTTTCATATTCAGAGCAATGATTTGATAGAAAATTTGAATGGGCAATGGAAACATTTGTTGTCTAAAAAAGGAGGAGCATGGCTTACATACTCTCATTAGTGTGTGGTCACATTCAACATGAGGGAGGCCAAGGGAGGGTCCCCACTAAATATAGTCCTCTACCTTTCTGGGGAAGAGAGGGTTGGGGGGTGATGTTGGTAAGACTATATTTTTTCTTTAGGACTATACTTTTTCTTTTATCATATCAGATCAACTTTCTTTTTTTCTACCTGATGTTGTGGTGACAGGAGCAGGGCTGCAACTGTGCGTGCCAGAAGCAGGATGATTCCTAAGCAGAAACTGTATCTTTAAGTCTTTATGTCAAAGTTCCTAAGGGCCTGATGAGGTAGATTATGCCTGACTCCATCTGGAAAAATTGGGATTGAAAATGGATGCAGTTACATTGCCTGGTGTGTGCGATTGCTCACTAGTTCTGTACCTACTACGTAACCCTACCTAATATGAATGGAAAAGGACTAAGCAGGTGGCACTTGCTGAATAAGTATTACTAGTGGCAATTTGGACCAGCACAGTGGCCAAATCAACTGTCTCATTCAAAGATTTTCATAGGAAAAGTCCCGAGTATAAATGGAGAGAAGGAGGAATGGTAACTGGAGGTAAAGGAATGAGTACATGGGTTATGCAATGAAAGAGATCCAATATTATATTGGTGTCTCAAAATCCTTAGAACAAGAGGATACTGTTTCTTAGCTCAGTTGTAATAGATGCCAGAAGGGGTAAAGCCCTATGTTGCTGAGACTACTCCTGCTCTGGGAACCTGAAAAGCCTGTAAACCTGAGTAGCATAGTTCTGGGAGACATTTTGGTCATATGATACGATGATGGACTAGGTTGTTAATATCTGTGTAGGACTCCAGTAGTGTGCCAGTATCTTCTGGCTCATATTTCAGGTTATATCTACCACCCTACTATGAAATGTTATAAAACTGGTGTTGCTAGAAAGATTAGAATACTGATATTGATGATCATATATAATGGGAAATTGGGTTAAATCCCCCTCAAAATATAACACCAATGGAAAAATGATTGGCTTGAAAAAGTCAGCTAATTTCTGTGGTAAATAGTTCTGTTCAAAGTATCACATAATACAAATAGTAGCAGATTGAGGTAGAAAAATTAGTATATTAGTACAAAAATATGAAAATGTGTGTAATGGCTTTAGAGGATAGATTAGCTGTTTCTCAAATTCATCTCTCATACTGGCTTCTTCAAATTTTAGACATATTCATACTGATACTGTTGTTGCATCTGTAATATAAATGCTGTAGTAAATATAGATGCCCAGCCAGATAAATACAATCATTTTCTATAAGACAGCCTCAGCCAAAGGCCAGGGGGAAGCTTGTGTAATGAAGACTTAACCTTATCTCAAGAGAGTGTGGCCTTTGTTCTCAGTTTTTGGGATGTGATAGGAGTCTTTGTTTGCCTTGGAGCTTTGGCCACCAGACAGTATTAACAATGTGATTTATGATGGGTGCTTTGGGCATTTGGGTATCAGTTTTGCCTCTGGAAAGTGGTGGGGACTAAAGGAATCAGCATAACTTTTGGAAAGGGCTAGAGACTAAAGGCCAGCCATATTGGCAGAATGTGATGAGCCCCAGTAAAACTCTGAACACAAAAGGCTTGGCGCCTCCCTGATTGGCAATGCTCCCTGTGCTGCCATACACTGATGCCAAAAGAATAATGCTTTCATGACTCTACAGGGAGAGGATTATAGAAGGTGTGCATTTAGTCCTTCTCTTTTACTCTTGGTTAACTTTAATTTGTATCCTTTCCCTGTCATAAATTATATCCACCAGCATAACATCTTTCAGTGAGTTCTGTGAGTCTTTCTAGTGAATTATCGAAAGTGAGGGTGGCTTTGGGAATATGCTAGGTTGCAACTGGTGTTAGAAGTGAGGGAAGCCTTGTGGAGTGCTCCAGCTTTTTGGTTGACTAATTTGTGGTTGGCTAAAACTTTATACTAACCCATATAAATCTCAAGGTGGCTTACCTGAGATCCTTTCTTGCTACCTGGCAGGTTAATTATGAGAGTTTTACCTCTGATTCCACATACAGGCCTGAAAGGAAAGAGAAACTGGATGAATACTAAATTGCAATGAATGGTTGGTTTAAATACATTCAACAACAGAGATCAAACATTGTATTTCACATGGGAACAACTGTTTTAGAATGAAATTACTACAGCTAGAGATTCACCAATTGTTACACAAATCGGGCATTCTGGCTGAGGTTTTCACAATAGCTAGTGTGTTAGATTGTAAAGATGTACGGACATAAAATCAGAATATATTAGCCAATTTAAAGAAGTAATGGCCAAAATATCGTCTTTCTCTAGCTTCTTTGTATCTCATACAGTTCTAAGATTTCAATGAGATAAATGTAAAAATGTCTAGCACAGTAATATTTTCAAAAGTCTAAAACAAAGAGCACTCAAGAGTTGAGGGAGACTTAAATTTGAGCTATTGCTTCTTAGTAAAGTGTAAATTTTAAAGTAAAATAAGGTCTCTCACAAATGAATGGCAGTGGGGAGAGTTTGGAGAGCTCAGCTGCTAACAGATCCATTGAAAAACAAGGGCAACTGAAAGCAGAAAGGTCTTTCAAGATTACTGTAAATTTCCAAGCCACTTTTAAACTAGGTGGTTAGATAAGAAACATAAACAATGGAAAAGCACTGGAAGACAGGAATCAAGAGTTGAAGGCCTGGATTTCATATGAGTTGGAATCATGCTTTTTCAATAACTGGCTGTGTTACTTTCACCTGGTAACATCTAATTTTCATCAGCTGAAAACAAAGGGATTAGTCTATTTCTAAAATTTTAAAACTAAGATTTTTAAGTCATATAACAATCTTTTCCCAAAACTTGTTCCTATGAATGAGATTATTTACTACTTTCACTCTCTGAAATAACCTAAATTTGTCTTATGTTTTATTGTTTTTTTTTCTTGAGTCCTGTTCACAAAGACAAGAGATGATAGCTGTTTACTTTAAATTTTCCATATTCTTTTAATTGATATATAATTGACAAATAGCATTGTATTAGTTTTAGGTGTACAAAAATGATGCGATATGTATATATATTGGGAAAGGATTATACAATAAGCTTAATTAACAACCATCACTACACAGTTACTATTTTTTTCTTGTAATGAGAACTCTTACAATCTACTTTCTTAGAAACTTTCAAATATACAATATAGCAGTATTTACTATAGTCACCATGCTAACATTACATCCCTTACATTTATCTTATAATTGGAAGTTTGTGTCTTTGACTACCTTCCCCCATTTCACCCATTGTGCAATGCCTGCCTCAGGCAACCACCAATCTGTTCTCTGTATTTATGAGTTTGGTTATTTTTAGATTCCACATATATGTAAGATAATAGTTATTTGTCTTTCTTCATCTGATTTATTTCCCTTGACATAATGTACTCAGGTCCAACTATGTTGCTGCAAGCAGCAGGATTTCTTTCATTTTTACGTTCAATAATATTCCATTGCATATACATACCACAGTTTCTTCATCCATTCATCTGTCAATAGACACAGGTTGTTCTAAGTCTTGGCTACTGTAAGTAATGCTACAATGAACATGGGGGTGCAGACATCTTTTCAAGATAGTGATTTCCTTTCCTTTGGATAAATACCCAGATGGAACTGCTAGATCATATGGTAGTTCTATTTTTAATTTTTTGAGCAACTGCCATACTCTTTTCCATAGTGACTGAACCAATTTACATTCCCACCAACAGTACACAGCATTCCCTTTTCTGCACATCTTGTTATCTCATCTTTTTTGATAATAGCCATTCTAGCAGGTGAGTAAAGTGGTATTGCATTGCAGTTTTGATTTCCAATTCTTTGTATCTTTTCATGTAACTGTTGGCCATTTAGATCTTATTTGGAAAAATGTTTATTCAGATCCTTTGCCCATTAAAAAATTTTTTTTTGTTTTTGACAGAGAGGGAGAGTGAGAGAGCAAGCACAATTGGGGGAGAGAGGCAGAGGGAGAGGGAGATAGAGAGAGAGAATCCCAAGCACGCTCCACATTCAGCATGGAGCCTGATGAAGGGCTGGATCCCACAACCCTGGAATCATGACCTGAGCTGAAATCAAGAGTCAGACGCTTGACCAACTGAGCATCCTTGCCCATTTTTTAATTGGATTTTTTTCTACTAAGTTCTATGAGTTCTTTATATATTTTGGATATTATTAACCCCTTATTGGATATATAATTTGTGAATATTTTCTTCTGTTCCATAGGTTGCCTTTTCATTCTGTTGATGACTTCCTTTGTTGTACAGGTTTTTAGGTTGATGTAGTCCCATTTATTTTTGCTTTTGTTGCCTTTGCTTTTGGAGTCAAATCCAAAAAAGCACTGCCTAAGAATGATGTCTAGAAGCTTATCCACTGTTTTATTCTAGGAGTTTTATGGTTTCAGGTCTTACATTCAAGACTTTATATTGAGTTGACTTTTGTGTATGGTTTAAGATAGGATAGTAGTCCTATTGTCATTCTTTTTCATGTAACTGTCCAGTTTTCCCACCATTTATTATTAAAGACACTATCCTTTCCCCATTGTATTTTCTTGGCTCCTTTGTCCTAAATTAATGGACTACATATGCATGGTTTTTTTTTTATGGGTACTTCATTATGTTCAGCTGATCTGTGTCTGTTTCTATGCTTTTGATATATTGTTTTGATTACTATAGCTTTGTAATACAGTTGATTAGGAAGTGTGATGACTCTAGCTTTGTTCACATTTCTCAAGATGCTTTCAATATTTGGGGTTTTCTGCATTTCCATTAAGAATGATTGTTCTATTTCTGTAAAAAATGCCACTGGAATTTTGATAGGAATTGCACTGAATAGGTAGATTGTTTGGGAATATGGGCATTGTAACAATATTATTTCAATCCATGATCATGAAATATCTTTCCATTTATTTGTGTCTTCAATTTCTTTCATCAATGTCGTGTAGTTTTCAGTGTATAGGACTTTCACTTCCCTTGTTAATTTTATTCCTAGGTATCTTATTCTTTTTGACGTAATTGTAAATGAGATTGTTTTCTTAATTTCTCTAATAGTTCATTAGTGTATAGAAATGCAACTGATTTATACATATTGATTTTGTAGCCTGCAACTTTACTAATTTGTTTCTTAGTTTTAACATTATTTTTTTTTTTGGTGTAGCCTTTAGGGTTTATTATATATAATAACATGTCATCTGCAAACAGACAGTTTTACTTCTTTTCTGATTTGGGTGACTTATCTTTTTCCTTTCTAATTGCTCCGGTTAGGACTTCCAGTATTTTGTTAAATAAAAGTGGTGAGGTAGGCATCCTTGTCTTGTTCCAAGTCTTAGATGGAAAGCTTCCAGTTTTTTTACCATTGAGTATGATGTTAGCTGTGGGCTTATCACCTGTGTTATTATATTCAGATACATCTCCTCTATATCCATGTTGTTCAGAATTTCCATCATGAATGGATATTACATTTTGTCAAATGCTTTTTCTGCATCTGTTGAGAGGATTGTATGATTTTTTTAATTAAGATTTTTTTAATGTTTATTTATTTTTTAGAGAGAAACAGAGAGTGAGCAGGAGAGGGGCAGACAGAGAGAGAGAGGGAGACACAGAATCAAAGCAGACTGAGCTGTCAGCACAGAGCCTGACATGGGACTCGAACCCTCAAACTGAGAGATCATGACCTGAGCCAAAGTTGGACACTTAACCATCTGTGCCACCCAGGTGCCCCAAGTATTATATGATTTTTATCCTTTATTTTGTCAATGTGGTCTATCACATCAATTGATTGATGGATGTTAAACCATCATTGAAACACTGGGAAAAAATCCTACTTCATCATGGTCCTTTTATTGTTGTACTCAGTTTGTTAATATTTTGTTGAGGATTTTTGCATCTATGTTCATTAGGGATACTGACCTGTATTTTTCTTCTCTTGTAATTTTCTTCTCTGGTTTTGGTATCAGGGTAATGCTGCTCTTATAAAATGAATTTGGAAGTATTCTTTCCTCTTCTATTTTTGGAAGAGTCTGAGAAGGTTTGGTATTAATTTTTCTCTGTTTGATAAAATTCTCCAGTGAAGCCATATGGCCATTGATCTGTTACAAGGTTTCAAATTACTGATTCAATCTCCCTATTAGTAATTGGTCTGTTCAGATTTTCTATTTCATGATTAAGTCATGGTAGACTGTATGTTTCTAAGAATTTATCCTTATTTTGTAGGTTGTCCAATTTGTTGGCATACAATTAATCACCATAGTCTCTTATGATCTTTGTATTTGTGTAACATCAGTTCTAACATTTCCTCTTTTATAAATGGTTTTATTTAGTTGAGTCACCTTTTTATTATTATATTTTTGGTTAATCCAAATTTTTAAATCTTTTCTAAGTATCAGCTCTTAATATCATTGGTATTTTTGTTGTTTTTATTCTCTAGATCTTTTATTTCTGCTGTTCTTTATTTCCATCCTTCTAACTATGGGCTTAAAATTTTCTGTTTTAGATCCTTGAGGTATAAAGTTTAGTTGAGGTCTAAAGTAGGAAATTATTGCTATGAACTTCCCTTTTAGAATTGCTTTTGCTTCATCTCGCAAGTTTTAGAATGCTACATTTCCATTTTCATTTCTCCCAAGATATTTCTTGATTTTGTTTTGGTTTCTTCTTTGATCCACTTGTTCAGTAGCATGTAGTTGAATCCCCATATATTTGTGATTTTTCCATTTTTCTTCTTGTAATTTCTAATTTTATACAATTATGAATAAAAAAGATGCTTGATATGATTTTAATCTTAAATTTATTAAGATTTGTACTGTGGTTTAATATATGATCATGGAGAATGGACCAAGTGTGTTTGAGAAAAATGTGTATCCTGCAGCTTTTGGAAGGAAAGTTCTGTAAATGTCTATTAAGTCCATTTGGTCTAAAGTGTCATTAAGTGTAATGTTTCCTTACTGATTTTCTGTATGGGTGATCTAATCATTGATGAAAGCACAGGGTATTGAAGACTCCTACCATTATTGCATTGCTCTCTAATTTTCCCTTAAAGTTTGTTAATTTTTGCTTTATATATTTAGATACTCCATTCTTTGGTGCATAAGTTTTAGCAAATGTTGTATCCTCTTGTTGGATTGATCCCTTTATTATTATACAATGACCTTCTTTTGCCTTCTTCTTGAAATCTGTTTTGTATAAGCATAATTATCTCAGCTTTCTTTTGTTTTCCATTTGAAAATATCTTTTTCCATCCTTTCATTTGCATTCTGTGTGTGTCCTTACATCTGAAGTGAGACTCCTGTTGGCAGAATATAGTGCGGTCTTGTTTTCATTAATCCATTCGCCACTCTATGTTTTAATTGGAGAATTCAGTCCATTTAAAGTTATTATTAATAGGTAGGGACTGACTGTAATTCTGTTGTTTTCTGGCTGTTTTGTAATACCTTTGTTTCTTCTTTTGCTCCCTTTCTTTGTGATCTGATGGCTTTCTGTAGTGGTGTGTTTCGATCCCTTTCTCTTTATCTTTTGTGTGTCTCCTATAGGTTTTTGCTTTGTGGTTACCATGAGGCTTACATAAAACATATTTATAACAGCTGATTTGAAGTAGATAATAACTTAAGTTTGAAAACATTCTAACGCTCTACATTTTTACACCCTGCACTATATCTATTTTTGGTGTCACAATTTACATCTCTTTAACTTGCATATCCATTAATAAGTTACTATATTTATAGTTATTTTTTAATACTTTTGCCGGTTTTTTTTGAGAGACATAGAGTGAGCAGGGGACAGGCAGAGAGAAAAGGAGAGAGAGAATCCCAAGCAGGCTCCCCATTGTCAGTGCAGAGCCCTCACCAACTGTGAGATCATGACCTGAGCTGAGATCAAGAACTGGAGGCTTAAATGACTGAGCCACCCAGGCACCCCAATACTTGCCTTTTAACTTTCACATTAGATATATAAGTGATCAATCCATCACCATTAAAACATTATTCTAAATTCAACTATATATTTATTTTTACCAGTGAGATTTACACTTTCATTTGTTTTCCTGTTAGTAAATATTACCCTTTTGTTTCAGCTAAAAGAAATCCCTTTAACACTTCTTGTAAGGCCAGTCTAGTAGTGCTGAACTCTTCAGCTTTTGCTCATAAGGAAAACTCTTTCTCTCTCCTTCAATTCTGAAGGACAACATTGTTTGGTAGAGGATTCTTGTTTGGCAGGCTTTTTTTTTTTTCTTTCAGCACTTGAATATTTTTTGTCACTCCATTCTGACCTGCAAAGTTTCTGCTGAAAAAAAAATCTAATGATATCTTCTAAGGATCCCTTGTATATAAAAAAAGTTTTTTTTTTTCTCCTGCTGCTTTTATGTCTTTCAGTGGGTCTGTTTGGATTCATCCAATTTGGAACTCTTGGGCTTCTCGAGTCTGGATGTCTATTTCCTTCCTTAGCTTAGGGACATTCTCAGCCATTATTACTTCAAATAAGCTTTCCACTTTTCCTTTTCTCCATCTGGGATTTTTACATTGTGAATACTAGTCTGCTTGATGCTGTCCCACAAGTGTCTTAAACTATCTTCAATTTTTTTTTCTCCTCTGACTGAATTCCATTGCCCAGTCTTCAAGTTTGCTGATTCTTTCTTCTGCTTCATCTAGTGTTGTTAAATTTCACTACTGATTGTTTTAGTTATGTATTCTTCAGCTATGTGATTTTTGTGTGGTACCTCCTTATAGTCTCTCTTTTGAAATTCTCACTTTGTTCAGACATTATTCTCCAGACCTTGGTGACTATCTTTAGGACCATTATTTTGATCTCTTTATCAGTTAAATCATCTATCTCTCTATCATTAATGTGTTTTTATGAGGTTTTATCTTTAAGGTACAGAGAATTTGACTGATACATGCCCCTGGGATCTTTGTAATTTTATACAGCAAGTTCATCCCATCTGTGTTAATGTAGATTCCTTTTCTAAGGATAATGGCAATGAATTTATCCTGACAATAATGTATTTCAATATATTTGTAATTTATAAAGTACTATGGAACTTGGAATTTAATTTCCAATTATAAGAATGTAACTCTATTTTCCAAGAATGTTTAAGAATGTTCCAAGTATTAAGTCCCTTCACCACAAGGTTATTGGCAAATACAAATTCAGTTAATTCTTTTTATTCCAACTTTTTGGTAAACAAGCCCAGGCCTATTACATTTCCAATAATACTTCATCTACTCTCGGATGACATCCTAAAGAGCAGTGCTAATAAATGTATAAATAAAAACTCCAGTCAGTATTGTATGTATGTAGAAAAGTTATAATATCTAGATTACTACTTTTCTGTGTGTGTGTTATGCATGTATTATGTATATAATTAAAAACCTTAGTATATATTCATGAGAGACTATATCTGTTACTTTCTCTTAATCTTTTTGGACTTTTATTTTGCCACTTTTTCAAAAAGTCCATCAGTTTCTTTCAATATCTAAAAATTAATTTTGGGATGTGGTTTTTCATCTATAGAATGTCCAGAGTCATGGCAAAAAGAAAATATTTTAACTTTATATTTTCACAAACACTATCTTATTTAATAATTTTCAAAAATACAAGTACTATAGTCTTAGTATATTCCAACTAAGGCATATTAGGAAACTAAGGAGTCGCACTAAGTATTATGAGATAAATGCAACTCTCTTCCTTAGGGAATTTACAAATGTAATACAAAACATTAAAGCACATAAACAACTATAAGATAGTAGGTAATGACACAAATTGACAAAAAGTGCTGTTAAGTTCAAAATAAGAGTTGTAAACTTTTTGGTGAGGATATGAGGTAAGTCTTCATGGAAGAGGTAACATTTGAGTGATTTTCTAAAGGAAAATATTTCAATAGGTAGGAAAAAATGGGGGAAGGGTAAGAAAAAGAGGGTAGTTTAGATAGAGAAGAAATACAAGGTAAAAGCACAGAGACAAAAAAGAACCAAGTATATTTTGGGTATATTAAGTCTTTCATCTAGGGAGAGCACAGTCTACTCAAAAGACTAATGTGAGGTAAGAAGTACCAGTGGACAGATGTCATGGAGATAAATTAGTAATTTCCAAAATGTAGTCTCTGCATGAGAACATAGCATCATTTGGTAATTTGCTAGACATGTAAAATCTCTCATATTGCCCCTCTCCTTTCCTTAATGCTATTGATCTACTCTTTACTATTAATGTAATCCTGGCTTAGTTACATAGCCTCTCTAATGCTTAGTTTTCAAAACCTGAGTGATTGTAAGGATTAATATAATCTTTGAAATATAATGTATTGTATAGTATCTAGTATATTATGGATAATCAATAAATACTGGCCACTTTTCCCTTAAAAAGTACATTGGGATTAGATGAAGAAGGTCATGAATTCCCTGTAAAGATGTAGACCTCTTTTTTTTAATTATTAAATTTTTAATTTCAATTCCAGTATAGTTAACATACAGTGTTATATTAGTTTCAGATGTACAATATAATGATTCAACAAATCTATACATTTCTCAGTGCTCATTATAACAGTAATCTTAATCACCTTTACCCACTGCATCCATCTCCTCACCCACCACCCATCTGGCAACTACCAATTTATTCTCTTTAAGTCTTTTTTTTTCTGTTTGTTTCATAAAGTCCACATATGAGTGAAATCATATGGTATTTGTCCTTACATGAGTTATTTCACTTAGCATTATGTCCTCTAGATCCACTCATGTTGTTTCAAATGACAAGATTTCATTCTTTTTATGGCTGAATAGTATTCCATTCTATAGATATACCACATCTACTTTATCTATTCATCTATGGATGGACACTTGGGTGCCTTCCATATCTCAGCAATTATAAATGATGCTGCAGTAAATATAAAGATGCATATATCCTTGAATTTTTGTTTTAATTTTTTTGGGCAAATACCCAGTAGTGAAATTACTGGATCATATATGGTAATTCTATTTTTAATTTTTTGAGAAACCTCGTATTATTTTCCATAGTGGCTACACCAGCTTGTATTCCCACCAACAGTGCATGAGGATTCCTTTCTCTCTACATCCTTGCCAGCACTTGTTAATTCTTGTTTTTTATTTTAGTTATTCTGAACAGGAGTGAGGTGGGTATCTCACTGTGGTCTTGATTTGCATTTCTGATGATTAGTGATATTGAGTATCTTTTCATGTGTATGTTGTCTCTCTGTATGTTTTCTTTGGAAAAAAGTCTGTTCATGTTCTGCCTATTTTTAATTGGATTATTTCACCATTTTTTTGGTGTTCAGTTGCATAGCTTCTTTATATATTTTGGGTGCTAACCCTTTATCATATATGTAATTAGCAAATATCTTCTTGCATTTATTAGGTTGTCTTTTTGTTTTGTTGGTTTCCTTGGCTTTGCAAGAGCTTTTTATTTTGGTGTAGTCCCAACAGTTTAATTTTGCCATTTGTTTCCCTTGCCAAAGAAGACAGATCTAGAAAAATGTTTTGATAGCAGGTGTCAAAGAGATTACTACCTATGTTTCTTGTAGGAATTTTATGGTTATAGGTCCTACATTAGGCCTCTAATCCATTTTGAGTTTATTTTTGTGTACCATGTAAGAAAGGGGTCCAGTTTCATTCTTTTCAGTCTAGCTGTTCAGTTTTTCCAACATCACTTATTGAAGAGACTGTCTTTCACCCATTGTATATTCTTGCCTCCTTTGTCATAGACCAATTGACCATAAAATCATGGGTTCATTTCTGGGCTCTTTATTCTGTTCCATTGATCTATTTGTCTATTTTGTCCCAGAACCATACTGTTTGGATTCCTACAGTTCTTCAGCATGTATTGAAATCTGGGATTGTGAGACCTCCAGTTTTGTACTTCTTTTTCAAGACTGCTTGGGCTACGTTCAGAGTCTTTTGTAATTACATATAAATTAGAAGATTATTTGTTCGGGCTTTGTGAAAAATGTTGCTGGAATTTTGATGGATTGCATTAAATCTGAGATTGCTTTGGGTGGTATCGACATCTTAACACTATTGGTTCTCCCAACCCATAAGCATGTAATACTTTTTCCGTTTGTATCATCTTCAATTTTTTTGATCAACGTTTTATACTTTTTCCAATTACAGGTCTTTTATGTCTTTGGTTAGGTTCATTCCTAAGCATCTTATTTTTTTGGTGCAATTGTAAGTGGGATTATTTTCTTAATTTCTTTGTTACTTCATTATTGGTGGATAGAAATCCAACAGATTTTTGTATATTAATTTTGTATCTTGAGATTTATTGCATTCATCAATTCTAGTAGTTTTTTGGTGGAGTCTTTAGAGTTTTCTATATATAGTATCATGACATAGTGAAAGTTTTACTTCTTCCTTATCAGCCTGGATGTCTTTCATTTCTTTATCTTGTGTATTTGCTGTGGCTAGGACTCTCAGTATTATATTGATTAAAAGTGGTGAGAATGGACATCCTTGTCTTATTCCTGATGTTAGAAGAAAAGCTCTCAGTTTTTCACCACTGAGTATGATTTTAGTTGTGGGTTCAGTATTACCTTTATTATGTTGAAGCATGTTCCCTATAAATATATTTGAGAGTTTTTTCATGAAAGGATGTTATACTTTGTGAAATGCTTTTTCTGCATCTATTGAAATGATTATATTGTTTTATATCCTTTCTCTGGTTAATGTGATGTATCATTTTGATTAATTTGAGAATAGTGAACCACCCTTGTATCCCTGGAATAAATTCCACTTAATCATGGCAAATGACTTTTTAAATGTATTGTTGGATTTGGTTTGCTAATAATTTGTTGAGGATTTTTGCATGTATGTTCATCACAGATATTGACCTATAGTTTTCTTTTTTTGTGGTGTCTTTCTCTGGTTTGGTTATTAGGGCAATGCTTGCTTCATAGAATGAATTTGGAAGTTTCTCTTCCTCTATTTTTTGGAATAGTTTGAGAAAAATAGGTATTAACTCTTTTTTCAGTGTTTGCTAGAACTCACCTGTGAAGCCATCTGGTCCTGGACTTTTGTTTGTTGTGATTTTTTTTTTTTTAAGTTTACCTATTTATTTTGAGACAGCGAGTGCAAGAGGGAACTGCGGGGGGGGGGGGGGGAGACGGAGGGAGGGAGGGAGGGAGAGAGGGAGTATCTCAAGAACGCTCCATGGTGTCAGTGTGGGGCCTGACGTTGGGGCTCAAACCCATGACCCATGAGATTATGACCTGTCACGAAATCAAGAGTCAGATGCTTAACTGACTGAGCAACTGTGGAGCCCTTGGGAATTTTTTGATTACTGATTCAATTTCATTGCTAGTAACCGGTCTGTTTAAATTTTGTACTTCTTCCTGATTCCATTTTGGGAAGTTACATGTTTTTAGGAAATTTGCTTTTCCTCCAGGTTGTCCAATTTGTTGGTATATAATTTTTTGTAATATTCTGTCATAATCATTTGTATTTCTGTGGAACTGGCTGTTATTTCTTCTCTTTCATTTCTAATTTTATTTTTTGAGTCCTCTCTCTCTCTTTTGATAATTCTGACTAAAGGTTTATCAATTTTGTTGATTTTTTTTCAAAGAACCAGCTCTTGGTTTCATCTGTTATGTTTTTTTAAAATTTCTATTTCATTTATTTCTGATCTAATCCTTATTATTTCCTTTCTTATAATGGCTTTGGGTTTTATTTATTCTTCATCTAGCTCTTTTAGGTGTAAGCTTAGGTTGTTTATTTGAGATTTTTGCTCCTTCTTGAGGTAGGCCTCAAGATTGTTATAATTATTGTATTGTTAAAAAAACTTGCAACAAACAAAAGTCCAGTACCAAATAACTTCACAGGGGAATTCTAGCAAATGCTTAAAAAAGTTAATACCTATTTTTCTCAAACTATTCCAAAAAATACAGGAAGGGAAACTTCCAAATTCATTCTATGAGGCAAGCATTGCCATATACATATACATATACATATACATATACATATACATATACATATACATATACCTGTACACATACATATGTATGTAATTATAGTATATATATATACACACATATAATTCTATTTTATATATAATACTATATATAATTGTTAATAGAATTATAATATAATTGTTATAATCTTCTCTCTTAGAACAGCTTTTGCTGCCTCCCAAAGATTTTGGACCAGTATGTTTTCATTTTCAATTGTCTCTATAGATTTTTTTGATTTCCTGGTGGACCCATTCACTATTTAATAGCACTTTTTTTTTTTTATCTTCAATGTATTTGTATTCTTTCCAAATTTTTTCATTTCTAGTTTTACATTGTTGTGGTCAGAAAGGATGCATGATATGATTTCAGTCATTTTGATTTTGTTTAGACCTGTTTTGTGGCCTAATCATATGATCTATTCTGGATAATGTTCCATGTACACTTGAAAAGAGTGTGTATTCTCTGTTTTTGGATGGGAAGTTTTGAATACATCTGTTAGATCCATCTGGTACAATGTGTCGTTCAAAGCCACTGTTTCCCAGTTAATTTTCTGTCTGGATGATCTATCTATTGATGTAAGTAGGGTGTTGAATTCCCCTACTATTATTGTATTATTGTCAATTTCTTTCTTCATGCCTGTTAATAGTTGCTTTATGTATTTGGATGCTTCTACATTGGGTAAATAAATATTTACAATTGTTATAGCTTTTTGTTGGATTGCTCCCTTTGTGCATATGTAGTGTCCTTTTTTTGACTCTTATTACAGTCTTTGTTTTAAAATCTATTTTGTACAAGATAAGTATTGCTATGTCAGCTTTCTTTTCACTTCTATTTGCATAATAAATGTTTTTCCATTCCTTCACTTTGAATCTGCAGGTGTCTTTAGGTGTGAAATGAGTCTCTTGTAGGCAGCTTATAAATGAGACTTGCTTTTTACCCATTCAGTCACCCCATGTCTTTGGAGCATTTATTCCATTTAAATTCAAAGTAATTATTGATAGGTGCATTCTTATTGCCATCTTGTTACTTCCTTTATGGTTGTTTTTGTAGTTCTTTGTTCTTTTCTTCTCTTGCGCTCTTTCCTTGTGGTGTATGATTTCTGTAATGATATGCTTGGATTCCTTTCTCTTTATTTTTTGTGTATCTACTACAGGCTTTTGATTTGTGATTTCCACCAGGATTATATATAACATCCTACGCATACAGCAGTCTATATCAGGATGATGGTGCCTAAGTTTGACACTATCCTGAAGAACCAAAGTTTTATTCTCTCCCCAAGTTTTCATGTATATGATGTCATACTTTCCATGCTTTTATCTTGCAAATACCTTGACTGATTTTTATAGATACAATTGATTTTTATTATTGTTGCACTTTAACCTCTGTACTGGTTTTATAAGTGATTGATGTACTACTTTAATCATGTTTGTATGTACCTGTGAAATTTTTTCTTTTCATAAATTTTTAAGGCCTGATTATGGCTTTTTCTTTCTACTCAAAGAATTCCCTTTAACATTTCTTGTAAGGGTAGTTTAATGGTGAGGAATTCTTTAACTTTGGTTAGTCTGGAAAACTCTTTAAAGCTCTGTCTATTTGGATTGAGAAGCTTGCTGGATATTCTGGTTGCAGATTTTTTCCTTTCAACACTTTGAACATATCAATGCCACTCCCTTTTGGTCTGTAGAGTTTCTGCTTAAAAAAAAATCACTAATAGGTTTACAGAGTTTCTCTTGTATATAACTGTTTTCTTTTCTGTTGCTACTTTAAAAATTCTCTTTTTGTCATACTTTTTGCCATTTTAATTATTATGTGTCCTGGTATAGACTCCTTGGGTTGATTTTGTAAGGGGCTTGATTTTGCCTCCTGGATCTGAATGTCTGTTTCCTCAGACTAGGGATGTTTTCAGCTACTACTTTTTCAAATAAATTTTATGCTCCCTTTTCTCTCTCCTCTTACTGAAATCCCCATAATGAAAATATTATTAACACTTGATACTATCACTGAGTTTCCTTAATCTATTCTCAATTTTTATTATTTTTTGTATTTGCTGTTTAGCTTGCTTGCTTTACATTACTCTGTCTTCCAACTTGCCAATCTGTTCCTCTGCTTCTGTTTGTCTACTATTTACTCCCTCTTGTGTATTTTTTATTTCAGTTATTGAGTTCTTCATCTCTGGTTATTTTATATATTTTCTATCTCTTTGTTGAAGGTCTCACTGAGATCCTCTCACTGTTTTCTCAAGTCCAGTAAGTATGTTTGTAACTATTATATTGAATTCTTTATAAGGCATATTACTTATCTTCATTTCATTTAGCTCCTTTGCTGTGATTTTGTCTTGTTCTTCAATTTGGGACACATTCCTCTTTCTCCTCATTTTGTCCAACTTTGTGATTTTTATCCTACATATTAGGAAAGTCAACATTTCCTGATCAAGAAGTCTTGTAGTGTCTTGTAGTGCAATGTCCCCTGTTCACAAGAACGTGTTGCTTCAGGGCTGTCTCCTATGTGTGTTGCTTGCATTCCACTGTTGTGGCTGAGCCATGTCTGCCTTCAGTCCAGTTGGCTTCCATGGCCCTCTGTGCTTGTGGTGGACAGAGTTTGGTCTCTGTGAAGTTAAGGGGTCAGTCTGGGGCTGACTTGGGCTTGAAGTTTGGCTAGATCAGATGCCTCCCTCAGTCTGTTTGCCAGAAATGTGAGCACACCAGATTGCAGGGCACTCTCCGTGCATTGTTCCCCAAGAGACTCTTTGGTGGGAGGGGCCTGCAGTCATACCAGATGTCTGCCCCCAGTCTGTCTGCTGGGGTTGCAGTCACACTGAACTACAGGGTTCTTTCTTTGCTACTCCCTGTGAGGTTTTTTTAAATTTTTTAAATATTTATTTATTTTCGAGAGAAGACAGAGGCACAGCATGAGTGGGGGAAGGCAGAAAAAGAGGGGGACACAGAATCCAAAGCAGAATCCAGGCTCTGAACTGTCATCACAGAGCCTGACATGGGGCTCGAACTTGCCAACTTTGAGATCATGACCTGAGTCGAAGTCGGGTGCTTAACTGATTGAGCCACCGAGGCACCCTTCCCAGTGAGGTTTTAATTGGTGGGTGAAGCTGGCAATCAGATAAGATGTCTGACCCCAGCCCACTGTTGGGCTGCAGTTAACCTGTATGTATGGTTATCTTCCCTACTCCCAGGGCAAGAACTACTTAGTCACTTTGGAGTGGTGCTGGCCACTGCTGGGGCTGCTCGCAGAATGAAACATGTTAGGTGCCACTTTGGAGAGACCCCTGATGAGTAGGGTGGGTTGGATGGAGCAGTCCACAGGAGCTTTTCAAACTGCTGCTTCTACACTGATTTCAGTGGGTTGTTTGCTATACTGTTCTCTTTAAGGGTGAGGATTCAATTTCCTATCACCTCTGGCTCTCCCAGAGCCAAGCAGCTGATTTTTAAAGTTCCTAGTGTTAAGTCCACTGGCTGTAAAACTCATGAAGTTAAGCACCCGTGGTTTTCAAAGCCAAATGTTATGGGGACTCATCTCCCCAGGGCAGGTCCCCTGTATCTGGGGTGCCTAGTGTAGTCTGTTCTTCCTTTTCCATGCTTGTGGTATTCCTCCTGATGTGGTTAGTCTCATAGGTTAGTTTGGTTCCATACCATAGTTGCCCAGGTCTCTACTCTTCCTATTGTTTTTTTCATGTGGCCTCTTCTCTACAGCTACCTGTGGAGAGTCTGTTCTGCCTGTCTCGTTTTCTGGGTTTGTTACATTGACATGGCTGTTACTAGGTGTATCCATGGGATGAGGTGAGCTTAGGATCCTCCCACTTCTCAGTCTCTAGAATGTATTCCTTTTTCTTGCATTTTATTTATTAAAAAGTTTTTTTTAATATATGAAATTTATTGTCAAATTGGTTTCCATAATTAAAAAGTTTTTTAAATGTTTGTTTATTTTGGGAGAGAGTGAGACTATGAATGGGCAAGGGGCAGAGAGAGAAGGAGACACAGAATCTGAAGCAGGCTCCAGGTTCTGAGCTGTCAGCCCAGAGCCCAACACAGGGCTTGAACTCACAAACCACAAGATCATGACCTGAGCCGAAGTTGGACGCCTAACTGACTGAGCCACCCAGGGGCTCCAAGAATGTATTCTTTTTATCTTTCATTTCATTTCATTTTATTTCAGAGAGAGGGAGAGAATGAGTGGGGGAGAAGGGCAGAGGGAGAGAAAGAGAGAATCTTAAGCAGGCTCTATGCTTGGCGAGGAGCTGAACATGAGGCTTGATCCCATGACCTCTAGAGTCAGATGCTCAACTGACTGAGCCACCTACACATCCCTCTAGAATGTATACTTAACACAATGGGGACCACTGATGGATTCTTTTTAATATTATCAAAGACTATGTCAAAAATAATAGTCTAAGATAACATGAAAGGGAATGATAGAAGATATAAAGAAAAAAAGTATGATAAAAGTCCAATGATTTTTTTTGCTTCATGTTCGGTGATGTATCTGTTTCAGTACCTTATACAGTACCTTGTTTTTTCTAGAGAATATTTTACTTCCTTTTCTACTGTTTTTTCTCTTTTCTCTTTTGAGGGAAGGGAGGGTGCAGAGAACTAACTTTTTCTTTTGCCATTAATAATATGGAAAAGATGTTAAGATAACTTGTAAGTAACTTAACATCTAATATTTAACTAGTGCTTTTTATCTGTCATATACTATACTAGTAATTTTATTTTCTACTCAGAACATCCAGGAGGTAGGCATTATATATTACCTTTCAGTTTTTAATATGTAAACATAAATTTCTGACATCTTTGAAAGAAACTACTTACTCTTTAGTTCTAATTTTTAGATATTTCTACATATGATACAGAAGATAAAATTATTATTTTTGTCAGCCCTAGAGTTAAGATAGCAACATGTTATTCAACAAAAAGTTGAGATATATTTTCTTAAACTTACTTATGAAATAAACATCAGAAAAAGAAATATAAATAAGATAAGGATTTTTGTTTGTATCCTTTGAAAGATTGTTCTGGTTTTGTCTTCTTCAAACATATCAAATTAGAAAAGGCATAAACAGCCAGACATATTCAATATTAAGTGGTAAGACAGAAGTAGTTTTTTAAAATAAAGAATATATTTAAAATCAAATTAATTCAGTGCATTACCCTCAGTAACAGATTGAATTATCATTAATTTCAATATAAATCCATCTAGTGGAGAGCTACCAAGGCAAAAACCAAAAACAAAATACAAGAATAAAAAACCTGAACTTATTTCCCAATTAATTGTGGGATAATTTGTTATTTTTATTACTTCAAACACCTTCCAAAATATGAACAGTATGGTTACTAGAGTGAATTCATTTATTTATTCAGCAAATACTGAGTGCTTACCATAGGCAAGGCAGTGTTAAGCAATGGGGTTACAAGAATGAGTAAATAATCTTGCCTTAGGGGAGTTTACAGATTTATAGGAAAATATCAGTAAGTGTTAAGATAATTAAATAGGTGCTACAGGTACATGAAAAACTATGGAAATGGTAGGAAGGCATTTTAGTCTTAGGTGAGAAAGGGTAATGGTGATTAGGGAAGAAAAGAAGGAAGAAAAAAAAATTTAAGCTGCTACCTGTAAAACAGGTTTAGAGGCAGACTGGGAAGAACATTCCAGGCAGAGGAAATGGTATGTAAAAAGGACTCAGAAGCTAGCAAGAGAACCTGATGTGTGTGGTAACAACAATGAGGACAAATGGGTGGAACAGAGTAAATGGGTCTCTCCCCAAAAATTTGTATGTTGAAATCCTAACCCCCAATTGTGATGGTATAAGGAGATAAAGCCTTTGGGAGGTGCTGTGGTAATGAGGGTGAAGCCATCATAAATGGGATTAGTGCCTTTAAAAAAGGGACTCCAAAGAGCTCTCTCACTGTTGACCCATTGCCGCATAAGGATACAAACATAAGTCAGAATTCTACAACCAGGAAGAGGCTCTCATCAGAACCTAAGCATGCTGGCATTCTACTCTCAGATTTAAAGCATCTAGAATTGGGAGAAATAAGATTCTGTTTAGAAGCCAGCCAGTCTATGATACTTTGTTATAGCAGCCCAAATTAAAACCAGTGGGTGGGAAATGCTGCTAAAAAGGCAGTTAGCAGAGATAGTTTATATAGGCCCTGGAAAATAATCTTAAAGAAATCAATTTGTATTCATAGGAAAATGATATTTCACTTAAGTTTTGAGAAGAAGAATAATATGTTGATATTTTTGTTTTCAAAGGATATCTCTGGGCTGCAATTTGAAAAACTGATTTGATGGGTGGGAAACAGGAAGCAAAGAAACCTGTTGAGAGAATGTTGGAATAATAGGAGATGAATTAGGATGGTTGCAATACTGATGTACAAAATGGACATGTTATATTTAAGTATATTCTGATTTACAGAGAATATGAAACTAACTTGTATTGTAAAATATATATTTTTTGAAATTTAAATACACAAAGGACACATTTTTAAAATGAGAGATATATATTTTTAACTTTTTATTAGTTTTTAAAATTTACATCCAAGTTAGTTAGCATATAGTGCAACCATGATTTTAGGCAAAGATTCCTTAATGCCCCTTACCCATTTAGCCCATCCCCCCTTCCCACAACCCCTCTTTATGTTTTTGTCCCCCTCCCTGTTTTTATATTATTTTTGTTTCACTTCCCTTATGTTCATCTGTTTTGTATCTTAAAGTCCTCATATGAGTGAAGTCATATGATATTTGTCTTTCTCTGACTAATTTCACTTAGCATAAAACCCTCTAGTTTCAACCACGTAGTTGCAAATGGCAAGATTTCATTCTTTTTGATTGCTGCGTAATACTCCATTGTATATATACCACATCTTCTTTATCCATTCATCCATTGATGGACATTTGGGCTCTTTCCATACTTTGCCTATTGTTGATAGTATGGCTATAAACATTGGGGTGCATGTGCCCCTTTGAAACAGCACACCTGTATCCCTTGGATAAACACCTAGTAGTGCACTTGCTGGGTTGTAGGGTAGTTCTATTCTTAATTTTTTGAGGAACCTCCATACTGTTTTCCAGAGTAGCTGCACCAGTTTGCATTCCCACCAGTAGTGCAAAAGAGATCCTCTTTCTCTGCATCTTCACCAATATCTGTTGTTGTCTGAGTTGTTAATGTTAGCCATTCTGACAGGTGTGAGGTGGTATCTCATTGTGGTTTTGATTTGTATTTCCCTGATGGTGAGTGATGTTGAGCATTTTTTCATGTGTTGGTTGGCCATCTGGATGTCTTCTTTGGAGAAGTGTCTATTCATGTCTTTTGCCCATTTCTTCACTGGATTCTTTGTTTTTTGGGTGTTGAGTTTGAAAAGTTCTTTATAGGTTTTGGATACTAACCCTTTATCTGATACGTCGTTTGCAAATATCTTCTCCCATTCTGTTGGTTAGCTTTTAGTTTTGCTGATTGTTTCCTTCACTTTGCAGAAGTTTTTATTTTATGAGGTCCCAATAGTTCATTTTTGCTTTTGTTTCCCTTGTCTCCAGAGACGTGTTAAGAAGTTGTTGCTGCCGAAGCCAAAGAGGGATTTTGCCTGCTTTCTCCTCTAGGATTTTGATGCCTTCCTGTCTTACATTGAGGTCTTTCATCCATTTTGATTTTATTTTTGTGTATGGTGTAAGAAAGTGGTCCTGGTTCATTTTTCTGCATGTAGCTGTCCAGCTTTTCCAGCACCACTTGCTGAACAGACTGTCTTTATCCTATTGGATAGTCTTTCTTGCTTTGTCAAAGATTAGTTGGCCATATATTTGTGCATCCATTTCTGCGTTCTCTATTCTGTTCTATTGATCTGAGTGTCAGTTCTTGTGCCAGTACCATACTGTCTTGATGATTACAGCTTTGTAATACAGCTTGAAGTCTGGGATGTGATGCCTCCTGCTTTGGTTTTCTTTTTCAAGATTGCTTTGGCTATTCAGGGTCTTTTCTGGATCCATACAAATTTTAGGATTGTTTGTTATAGTTCTGTGAAGAATGCTGGTGTTATTTTGATAGATATTGGATTGAACATGTAGATTGCTTTGAGTAGTTTTAACAATATTTGTTCTTCCTATCAAGGACCACGGAATCTTTTTCCATTTTTTTGTGTCTTCTTCAATTTCCTCCATAAGCTTTCTACAGTTTTCAGTGCATAGATTTTTCACCTCTTTGGTTAGATTTATCCCTAGGTATTTTATGCGTTTTCATGCAATTGTAAATGGGATCGATTCCTTGATTTCTCCTCCTGTTGCTTCATTGTTGGTGTATAGGAATGCAACTGATTTCTGAGCATTGATTTCATATCCTGCCACTTTGCTGAATTCATGGATCAGTTCTAGCAGTTTTTTGGTGGTATCTTTTGGGTTTTCCATATAGAGTATCATGTCATCTCAGAAGACTGAAAGTTTGGTCTCCTCCTGGCCGATTTGGATGCCTTTTATTTCTTTGTGTAGTCTGATTGCTGAGGCTAGGACTTCCAAAACAATGTCGAATAACAGTGGTGAGAGTGGACATCCCTGTCTTGTCCCTGACCTTAGGGAGAAAGCTCTCAGTTTTTCCCCATTGAGGATATTAGTATTGGGTCTTTCATATACGGCTTTTATGATCTCAAGGTATGATCCTTGTATCCCTACTTTCTTGAGGGTTTTTATCAAGAAAGGATGCTGTATTTTGTCAATTGCTTTCTCTGCATCTATTGAGAGGATCATGTGGCTCTTGTCCTTTCTTTTATTGATGTGATGAAACATATAGATTGTTTTGTGGATATTGAACCAGCCTTGCATCACAGGTATAAATCCCACTTAGTCATAGTGAATAATTTTTTTAATGTACTGTTGGATCCAGTTGGCTAATATCTTGTTGAGGATTTTTGCATCCATGTTCATCAAGGAAATTGGTCTATAGTTCTCTTTTTTAGTGGGATTTTTGTCTGGTTTTGGAATCAAGGTAATCCTGGTTTCATAGAAAGAGTTTGGAAGTTTTCCTTCCATTTCTATTTTTGGTAACAACTTCAAGAGAATAGATGTTAACTCTTCCTTAAATGTTTGGTAGAATTCCCCTGGAAAGCCATGTGGCCCTGGACCCTTGTTTTTTGGGAGATTTTTTATTACTAATTTGATTTCCTTACTGGATGTGGGTCTGTTCAAATTTTCTATGTCTTCCTGTTTCAGTTTTGGTAGTGTATATGTTTCTAGGAATTTGTCCATTTCTTCCAGATTGCCCATTTTATTGGTGTATAATTGCTCATAATATTCTCTTATTATTATTTGTATTTCTGCTTTGTTGGTTGTGATCTCTCCTCTTTCATTCTTGATTTTATTTGCTTGGGTCCTTTCCTTTTTCTTTTTGATCAAACTGGCTAGGGGCTTATCATCAATTTTGTTACTGTTTCAAAGAACCAGCTTCTGGTTTCATTGATCTGTTACTGCTGTTTTTTGTTTGTTTCTTTGTTTTGATAGCATTGATTTCTACTCTAATATCTATTGTTTCCAGTCTTCTGCTGTTTTTGGGTTTTATTTGCTGTTCTTTTTCCAGCTCTTTAAGGTATAAGGTGTAAGGTGTATCTGAGATCTTACTTCCTTCTTTAGAAAGGCCTGGATTGCTATATACTTCCCTCTTATGAATGCCTTTGCTGCGTCCCAGAGGTTTTGGGCTGTGGTGTTATCATTTTCATTGGCTTCCATGTACTTTTCAATTTCCTCTTTAACTTCTTGGTTAGCCCATTCATTCTTTATTAGGATGTTCTTTACTCTCCAAATATTTGCTATCTTTGCAAATTTTTTCTTGTGGTTGATATCAAGTTTCATAGCACTGTGGTCTGAAAATATGCACGGTATGATTTTGATCTTTTTGTATGTTCCATGAGCACTGGAGAAGAATGTATATTCCACTGCTTTAGGATGAAATGTTCTGAATATATCTGTTAAGTCATCTGGTCCAGTGTGTCATTCAAAGCCATTGTTTCCTTGTTGATTTTTTGATTAGATGATCTGCCCATTGCTGTGAGTGGGGTGTTGAAGTCTCCTATCATTATGGTATTACTATTGATGAGTTTCTTTTTGTTTGTGATTGATTTCTTTATCTGGGTGCCTCCACATTTGGTGCATAAATGTTTACAATTGTTAGGTCTTTTGGTGGTTAGACCCCTTGAATATGATATAATGCCCTTCTGCATCTCTTGGTACAGTCTTTAAAATCTAGATTGTCTGGTATAAGTATGGCTATTCCAGTTTTCTTTTGTTGACCATTAGCATCATAGATGGTTCTCCATCCCCTTACTTTCAATCTGAAGGTGTCTTTAGGTCTATAGTGGGTCTCTTGTAAACAGCATATAGATGGATCTTGTTCTTATCCATTCTACTACCCTATGTCTTTTGATTGGAGCATTGAGTCCATTGATGTTTAGAGTCAGTACCGAAAGATATGAATTTATTGCCATTATGTTGCTTATAGAGTTAGAGTTTCTGGTGGTGTTCTCTGGCCCTTCTAGTCTTTGTTGTTTTTGGTCTTTTTTTTTTTTTTTCCATTTTTTTCTCCCCTCAGAGAGTCACCCTTAAAATTTCTTGCAGGACTGGTTTAGTTGTCAGGAACTCCTTTAATTTTTGTTTGTCTGAAAAACTTTTTAAAATCTCTCCTTTTATTTTGAATGACAGCCTTGCTGGATAAAGAATTCTTGGCTACATATTTTTCCAATTCAGCACACTGAATATATATCCTGCCACTCCTTTCTGGCCTGCCAAGTTTCTGTTCATAGGTCTGCTGCAAACCTCATCTGTCTTCCCTTGTAGGTTAAGGATTTTTTTCCCTTGCTGCTTTCATGATTCTTTCCTTGCCTGAGTATTTTGTGAATTTGACTATGATATGCCTTGTTGATGGTCGGTTTTTGTTGAATCTTATGGGAGTCCTCTGTACTTCCTGGTATTTGATGTCTGTGTCTTTCCGTAGGTTGGGAAAGTTTTCTGCTATGATTTGCTCACATAACTCTTCTACCCCTTTTTCTCTCTCTTCATTTTTTGGGAAACCCATGGTTCTGAATTCATTCCTTTTTAATGAGTCACTGATTTCTCTAAGTCTTAAATTGTGCTCTTTTGCCTTAGTCTCCCTCTTTTTTTCTGCTGCATTATTCTTCATATTTTGTCCTCTATATCGCTTATTTGCCGTTCTGCCTCATCCATCCTTGCTGCCGTGACATCCATTTGAGATTGCAGCTCAGTTATAGCATTTTTTTGTTCCATCCTGATTAGTTTTTACCTCTTTTATATCTGCAGAGGGGGATTCTAATCTATTTTCGACTCCAGCTAGTATTCTTATTATCGTGATTATAAATTCTGGTTCAGACATCTTGCTTGTATCTGTGTTGATTAAATCCCTGGCTGTTGTTTCTTCCTGCTCTTTCTTGAGGTGAATTCCTGCTGAGTTCTGTGGCTTGGTTGTGCAGATTGTTGTGTTAATCCTCACATCAGTTTTCTAGGTGTGCAAGATGGTTTAGTGTTGATCTGACTATATTTCATGGATGCAAGAAGCAAAAAAAATTCCATGGTGTTCTGCCATTTTGGCTCCTCCCACTAAAATAGGATATATTTCAATGAAAACTGGTCCTAGTCAAGATTCATACCAAAATTTTGATATTTCATGTTAAACTTGGATATATAAAGGCATGGATATATAAAGAATATTACAAAATAATTTTGTTTCCCTTAAAATTAAAAGTTTATTAAGTATTAAATACACAAAAATTTATAATGCATATATAAAATGTAGATAATAAGTTACCCATGTACCTAAAATCTAGGTTGAGATTATTTATATCTTCAAAGACCACTGTGTGTTTTATACTGATCTTGTCTCCTTTTTCCCAAGTAACTCTTTTCCTGACTCTTAAAACCATTTCTTTACTTTTTTTTAAAATGTTTATTTTTGAGACAGCGTGCATGTGCAAATGAGCAGGGGAGAGGTAGAGAGACAGAGAGAAAGAGAGAGGGACACAGAATTTGAAGCATCCTCCAGGTTCTGATCTGTCAGCACAGATCCTGATGCAGAGCTTGAACCCATGAACCATGAACGAGATCATGACCTGAGCTGAAGTCAGATGCTTAACTGACTAAGCCACCCAGGCACCCCCTTACTTATTTTTATAAAAACTTTATCGAGACAGAATCCACATTCTATACACCTTACCCATGTACAGTGTAAAATTTAAAAAATTTTAAAGTATTTCACAGAGTTGTGCAACCATCATCAGAATCAACTTTAAAACATTTTTATCAACTTACCCCCCAAAATCTCATACCCATTAGCAGTCCACATTTTCTCCCAATCTCCAGCCCTAAAGAACCCATAATCTACTTCCTGTCTCTGTATATTTGCATATCCTGAATGTTTCACATAAATGGAATCACACAACATGTGGCCGTTTGTGACTGGCTTCTTTTACTCAGCATGTTTTCAGGGTTCATCCATGTTGGAGCATATATCAGTCACTCATTTACTTAAAAAATACTTTTGCACAGATGTTTATCTAAATATATTGTTCTATTCAGTTTAGCATGTTTTTGAAATTTATATTAGTGGAATAATACTGTATATATTCTAATATAACTTGGTTTTCTCATTCAACATTGTGTTTGTGATGTTCTTCCATGCTGACATACATAGATAGCTTTAGTTCATTTTCACTGATGTACAGTATTCTATTATAATTATACCACAATTTATTTATCTATTCTTCTGCTTATGGGCATCTTTTATTCTATTTGTTGGTATTATGAAAAAAAGCAGCTATTAGAAAACGTTCCTTTACATTTTTCTTCGTACCTATGCGCGAGGCTTTCTTTAAAGGAATGTTCTTCAACTTGCAGGTCAACGCCAATTAATAGGGTAGTAAACTAACTTAAATAGTTATAAGTAGTATGCCAAAAAAAAAAATAGAACAGAAAATATCAGAATGACTTTCCTGTAGTTAGGATTATTGTTTCCTAAACGTTTTGTAACTTCTATATACATATATGTGCATGTATATGTATACATATATGTATATATGTATATATATCCACATAGAGACACACACACACATATGTATGTGGGTACTGGATTACAATGTGAAGTATATTTCTTTCTGTGGCTCATGGTCAAAAAGTGTAAGCTACCTTTCTAGGGTATATTGGTAGATGTGGTTTATGAATCATAGGAATAAGCAGATGTACATCATTACTATATGAAAACAAATCATTTTCCATAATATCTGTACCAATTTACACTTCTAACAGTAGTACTGCTGCCTATTATGACGAGCCTTGATGTTGACAGTTTTTTAAAAATGTTGTTTGAATGAATAGATGATAAATGAAAAAGCAACTATAGTAAAATGTTAATAGCAGAATTCAGGTAGAATCTATAAGGGTATTCACTGTAAAAGTCCTTCAATGTGATATAGAAAAAGGTTAGGGTAAAGTTGTCTCAACTTGTAAAGGTTTTTTTCAAAACAATACCATACTGGACTAGCCTTTCATTCTAGCCACCATTCAATTGATCTTTGTCCTATAAACAGTTTGGGTAATACCACTTCCCCTAAGAAGTATCCAACTGAGTTACCAGAAAGTAATTACATGTCTCATCTTGATCAGTTTGGACGAGGATATCCTGATTTTCCCCAAATTTTCTGTTCACCAGCTTTATCCTTGTTTCTCCACTTTTACAAATGTGCTAGAATGCTGTATAAGCACCTTACTGTTCATTTATATATGGCCTTTTAGTTTTGCTCTGTTATTTATGTCTCTTCATCGTTTGTGCAGGGTGTCCAAGACTTGTAAATTTCTAGAGGTCAGGTATGGACCTTTTGCATAGCATCAAATACAATGTTATCATTTATGCAATTAATAAATCCACTTTATGTAACAAGTTCAGAAAATTGAGCTAAAGTTATAATCTCCACATCATGAAATAAAATAAACCTTGCAAATGGCTGTATTAAAAAATACATTTTGGATTTATAGGATAGCAATTGATGTATAGTTATGATAGTCATGACAGGACTCTTTGTCTTATTGCTAACTTTAAAGAGAAGACTAACAGCATCTATTAACTATATTTGCTTGATCAGGTTAAGGAACTTTCCTTCTTATCCTAGCTTGCTGAGAGCTGTTATTCATAGATGGGTGTTGAATTTTATTGAATGCTTTTTATGAATCAAATAAGAAGACTATATGTTTTTTCCTCATTAATTTGTTAACGTGGTGTTTCATGTTAATCAGTTATCTAATGTTGAACCATCTTTTTATCTTGGAAATAAATCAATCTTGGTCTTGATGTATTGTTTTTTACATATTGCTGGATTTGGTGTTTAATATTTTATTTTTGAAGTGCTTTTCATCTATGTTCACCATGATATTACCCATATTTTTCATTTTTTTGACTATTCTTTTCTGGTTTTGGTTAAGATTATTGTAGTCTTACAACATGAATTAGGAAATGTTTACATTTCTATTATTCCAAAGAAAAGTTTATGTAAGATTGGAATTACCTGTTCCTTGAAAGTTGTATAGAATATGGCTGTAAAATGAGCCAAACTGTTTTTTAAAAATAGGATTATTTTTTGAACAACTTTAGATTTACTGAAAAGTTGAGAAGATAAAATATAGAGTTCACATATACCCTGTTCCCAGATTCCCCTATCTTTTAACATCTTACATTAGTATGGTACATTTTGTTAGACTTAATGACCAATATTGGTATAATACAATTAAAGTCCATACATTATTCATATTTCCTCTTGTCCTTTTTATGTTCTAGGATCCCATCCAGATTACCCTATTACAACATTTAGTTTTCAAGTCTTGTGATGTTCCTCTTGGCTGTGACAGCTTTCCAGATTTTCCTTGGCTTTAATGACCTTGACAGTTTTGAGAAGTATTGTTTAGGTATTTTGTAGGGTGCCCCATTACTCAAGTTTTCTGATATTTTTCTCCTAAGACTAGAGTTGTGGGATTTGGGGAGGAAGAGCATAGAAGTAAAGCGCTATTTTCATCACATCATATCAAAGGCACAAAATCATACCATGATACATGAATGCTACTGACTTTGATCACCTGAGGTATCTGTCAGATTTCTCCACAGTACTTTTTTCCTTTCCTTTCCATACTGTACTCTTAGGAAGGAAGTCATTTTGTACAGCCCACATGCCCCCTCTTTGAGGGTAAAACATAAATATGAATAACTTGGAAATCTACATGAAAGACTTCTCTCTTTTTCCTCAGTGTTAATTTATTCAATTATTCATTTAGATCAGTGTGGACTCATGGATATTTACACCTTGGGTTATAATAAAGTACAACTACATTTTGTTGCTTAAACTGTTTCATGAAACTTTGGCCATTGGGAGCTTTGTCAGTTGGCTCCTATATGCCTTTGACATACATCCAAAAATGTGGGTTTTTTTGTTTGCTTTTTTGAGCAATTCTTTACTTTTGAGCACTAAAAGGTGCTCTAGGCTTATCTTGTATATTTCTTGCCCAGTCCTGGAATCAGCCATTTGTCTGAGAAGAAGTTCCTTTTATTGGTAAACAGTATTAGAAATCAAGATCTGAGCATTAGGTATGCTTGTTTTTACTGAGGTATTGTTTCTTTTGGACCCTTTCTGCTGAGAGAGCAAAGGAATATGTATGTATGCTAACCATGTACGTACACATATCTACAAATATTTCTATATACATACCATTTGTATACCATTTATATTAAATAAACATGAATCCACACTGATGTCTCCAACTCTGAACACATGGATCATTCTAGCCTCCTCCCATTGTAAATATGTGATTTTCTACTGTATCAATGAGAAATGCAGTTCCCACCATTCACCATCCATTTACTTAATTGTTGAAACATATATAGTGAACATATATAGTGATATCAGCAAACATATATAGTAACATCAGAATTGTTAACTCAAGTGTGCAAGGGATAGAACTATCAACTAGAATAAAATGCTTATGTGCAATTCCTTTACCTTTAGCCTTACAAACACCACTTATATCCAAAGGTACAGTAGTATCCCTGCCCCCTCCCTTCTGCAATTTCACTTTCTATAGCTTCAGTTACCCATGATCAACAGCAGTCTGGAAGCAGATGGTCCTCTTTCTAACATATCATTGGAAGGTCAATAGAACACTATGTCACACTGCCTATGTAATTCACCTTACGGCATCACATTACATACGCATGTATCATCTCACATCACCACAAGAAGAAGGGTGAATAGAGTACAATAAAATACTTTGAGAGGAAGACCACATTTACATAACTTTTACTACAGTATGTTACTATTGTTCTATTTTATTATTAGTTATTGTTGTTAACCTCTTACTGTGCCTAATTAATAAAGTAAATTTTATCATAGTTAAGTATGTATAGGAAAAAACATAGTATACATATAGGGTCTAGCACTATCTGTGATTTCAGGCACCTATTGGGGATCATGGAATGTATCCCTGTGGATAAAGGGGGACTACTGTATTTAGGTCAGCATCTTTTCCCTCTAGCCCCTTCAGTGAGATTGTTTCCTATATTAAAAAAAAAATGTTTTTTTATTTTTGAGAGAGAGAGAGAGAGAAAGAGAGAGAGAGAAAGAGAGAGAGAGAATGAGTAGGGGAGGGGCAGAGAGAGAGGGAGACCCAGAATTTGAAGCAGGTTCCAGGCTCTGAGCTGTCAGCACGGAGCCCGACGCGGGGCCCGAACTCATGGACTGTGAGATCATGACCTGAGCGGAAGTTGGACGCTCAACCGACTGAGCCACCTAGGCGTCCCTGTTTCCTATATTTTTAATATATTTAGTTTCTCTTCTCAGAGTCTGCATTATTTTCTGGGATATGCCAACTGCCTAAATGCTGTTTTTAAAAAAATTCTGCATATATTAAGCATTCTTTGTAATATAAAGTTCTGTGAGTTTTGACAAATGCATAACATATGTTTCCATGTTTCACCCTATAGTATCATACAGAATAGTGTTATTGCCCTCAAAATTGGCTGTGATTCATCTATTCATCTATGTCCCTCTTTCCACAAATCCCTGGCAGTCACTGATCACTTCACTGTCTATACTGTTTTACTTTTTCCAAAATGTCACAAAATCGGAATCCTATGGTATGTATCATTTTCAAATTGGCTTTTTTTTTTAACTTAGCATATGCATTTCAGATTCCTCCACATCTTTTTTGTGGTTTGATAGCTCATTTTGTTTTATGATTGAATACTATTCCATTGTATGGATGCAACACAGTTTGCTTATACATTTACCTACTTAAGTACATCTTGGTTGATTACAGTTTTTAGCAATTATCTTATCAATGTACACATGCAGATTTTTCACAGGCATAAAGTTTTCAAATCATTTGGGTAAATAACTACGAGTTCTTTATTTTGGATGCAAGTTCTTTTTTAGATATTGTGATAGAAGAACTAGATGAAAAACCAATAATGATACAGAAAAACTGAAAGGCACGATCAATTATCAGGATCTAATTGACATAGAATAGTCACCTGACCAAACAATCTATATTCTTCTCCAGTGCTCATGGAACATTTACCATGAGAGGTCATAACCAAAACCATAAAAATAAACCTCAACAAGTTTAAAACAATTGAAATCATACAATGTGTTTTCTGATAACAGAATCAAATTAGAAATCAATAACAGAAAGATAATAGGAAAATTCCCATACACTTTGAACCTAAACCAAGTTTATAAATTTCTAGGTAACCAATGGAGCAAAGAAGTCTTAAAGGAATGAAAAAAAAAATACTGCAGTGATTAAAAATGAAGAGACAACATATCAGAATTTGTGGGATGCACCTAAAATGATGTTTCTAATACATTAAAAAAGAGGTAAGTCTCAAATCAATATAAGCTCCCACCTTAAGGACTGTATACAGCAAAATAAACCCAAAATAAGATAAACAATGAAATCATAAAGATAAGAGCAGAGGCCAATGAAATTTGAATATGGAAAAATAATAGAAAAAAACAATGACACAAAAAGCCCAATCTTTGAAATAATCAATAAAACTGAAATATCTTAAGCAAGACTGAGAAAGAAAAAGAAGACAAATTACCAATATACAAATGAAATAAAAATATTAGTACAGACAATGAAGACAAACACATAACAATAAGGAGATACTAGGAAAGTACTACATACATAAAAGTTAGATGAAATGGGAGAATTCCATGAAAAGTACAAAATGCCACATTCAATCAAAAATAAAATAATTTGAGTAGCTTTATAACTTTTAGGGAAATTGAATCTACAGTGAAAACACTCTAGAAAAATAAATCTCCAGGCCACATGGTTTCACTGGTAAATTTTACAAAGTGTTCAAAGAGAAATTAATATAAATTCTACATAAACAAACTCTTCCAGAGAAAAGAAGGAGGAACGCTTTATTTACTACTTTTTATGAAGCTAATATACTTTGATAAGTAAATGCAGATAGAGTAAAAAAAAACCTGTAGAATAGTATCTTTTATGAATATATAGGTAAAAATTCTTACCAAAATATTAGCAAACAGATTTCAGCAATATATAAAAAGAGTGGAAAAAAATGATATGACATAACCTAATGGAGATTATTCTAAGAATGCAAGACTGGTTCTATACGTAAAGAGGTCAATCAATATAATCTACCATACAGACAGAAAAAATAGATCACATAATTTATTAATTTATGTACAAAAGCGTATCAATATTCATTCATGGTAACAACTCTTCAGAAAAATTTGGAATAGAGACAAACTTTCTCAGACTTTAAAGCTTTTATAAAAAAGCCTACAAATCACATTATACTAATTGATGAAGGACTGAAAGCTTTTCCTGTAAGATCAGGAAAAAGTCAAGGATGTCCATTCTCATCATGGCTACTGAACACAGTGGTGGAAATTCTAGTCAGTACAACTGGCAAGAGAAAAGAAAGAATCAAGGCAGGCAGATCAGAAAGGAAGCAATAAAACTGCTCGTATTTACAGATGACATGATGAAAGACTCTTAAAACAAAACAAAAAATACCCTCTTACATCGCACTAGTATTTAATCAAGGCTGCAGTACATAAGATCAGTATACAAATTATATTTCTACAAAGAACAAACTGGTGGTTGCCAGAGGGTAGCAGAGTATGGGGATGAATGAAATGGGTGAAGGGGATTGGGAGGTACAAGTTTCAAGCTATTGCAATGAATAAGTCCCAGAGATGAAAGGTACAGTATAAGGAATACATAATTGTTGTATGGTAACAGATGGTAGCTACACTTGTGATGAGCATAGAATAATGTATAAAGTTGTTGAATCATTATATTGTATACTTGAAAGTGATGTAATATTGCATGTCAACTATACTTAAATTAAAAAAATTAAAACAAAATACTGTTTACAGATTTCTTGTGTCCAGTACTTCATGTTAGAAGCTTGAAAATTGTCACTCCATCCTACTAACAAGTAAAAGCCTGAACAGACTGAAAAATCAACTCTTTTTGAATCTGTAAGAGAGGGGAGACACAGGGCAAACTGCTGTCTCCATGACTGGAGAGGCCAACAAGCAAATACAGGAAGTTCTGGCTTACCACAGTAGAGAATTGCAAGGGAAACAACAGCAAGAAATAGTGCTGAGGTGGGAAAACCTGAGTTGTTATTAATGAATTGCTGGATGCTCAGTATGGACAAGTGGAAGTTAAAAATTCTAGGAGGACCTAGTCATAGGGGACCCTCCAAAATATTGTGAGATTTACCTCCAGGAGCATAACCAGGTTCCTATAGTAGATACGGAAGAAAAATCCTTGTGCTTCCAGCAAGGGGAGAAGAAAGGAACCATTTTGAAACACTGTTAGCACTCTGTTCTTCTTAACAAGGCGTGCCTTCAGAGGTAACTAGTTAACCAGAGCATAATCTGCTGGGATATTATCAGAGACTAACTGACCTGGAAGACACAATATACCCCACTCCTGCTCCCTCTAGCCATGCTGTCCCACCTAAGGTTGGGGGGTGGTGGTGAGAAAAAAACTACAAACACTTGTGAGGTACAAAGTCCAGAGGCAATGGTTCACTAAAGTACAGAGACCTGATGTAGGGATACAGAACACTTTCCCTCCTCCCAAATTTCATCACCATATTACTAAAGGCCTATTTAAAACAGTTCCTTTTATGTGAAAAATGGGGCAACCTCTTGTATTGTTGGTGGGAATGCAAATTGGTGCAGCCACTCTGGGAAACAATATGGAGGTTCCTCAAAAATTTAAAAATAGAACTACACTATGATCCAGGAATCACTACTACGTTATTTATGCAAAGAATACAAAAATACTAATTTAAAAGGATACATACCCCTGCAATGTTTATACCATCATTATCTACAAATTAGCCAAATTATAGACACAGCCCAAATGTCCAATGATTGATGAAAGGATAAAAAAGATGTGTTTACACACACACACACACACACACACACACACAAATATTACTCAGCCATTAAAAAGAATGCCATCTTGACCTTTGCAATGATATGGATGGAACTAGAGTATCATGCTAAGTGAAATGTCAGAGAAAAATACCATATGATTTCACTCATATGAGGAATGTAAGAAACAAAAGAGTCTGAGGGAGAAAAAGAGAAAGGCAAACCAAGAAACAGATTCTTAACTATAGAGAGCAAAATGATGGTTACCAGAGAGGAGGTGGGTAGGGGAATGGGTTAAGTGGGTGATGGAAATTAAGGAAGGCGCTTGTGATGAGCTCCAGGTATTGTATGTAAGTGTTGAATCACTAAATTGTACAACTGAAACAAGTATTTCACTGTATATTAACTGGAATTTAAATAAAACCTTAAAAAATAATCTAAAGAAACCAAACAAGTTCCTTTTACCTAGTACACAATGTCTGGCTACCAAGAAAAAATTACAAGGCATACTAAAAGGTAAAAACACAATTTTTAAGTGAAAGAGCAAACATCAGAACCAGGTATGGCAAGGATGTTGGAATTATCAGACCAGGAATTTAAAATAAGATTAATATGTGAAGGGCTATAATGGATAAACTAGATAGCATGCAAGAACAGATGGGCAATATAAGCAGAAAGACAGAATCCAATGAAAGAATGAAAAAGAAATGCATAAAAAAAAATTGAACGGTAATGATGAATGCCTTTGATGGGCTCATAGCTGAGAAAAGAATTTCTGAACTAGAGGATATATTAATAGAACTTTTGAAAACTGCAAAGTAAAAAGAACACAGACTGAAAACAAAACAAAATATCCAAGAACTGTGGGACAACTAAAGAAGGTATAACATGTGTGTAATGGGAATACTAGAAGAAGAAAAAAAGAAATACTTAAAACATGCTTGAGAATTTCCCCCAAATTAATGTCAGACACCAGAATAGTCAGAGAACTCCAAATAGGATAAATGCAAAAACAAAAAACAAAAAAAACCCTCAAACTATACCTACACATATAATTTCAAACTATAGAAAATCAAAGAGAAAGAATCCTAAAAGTCAGAGGAAAAACAAAACCTTTATGTAAAGAGAAACAAAGATAAGAATTAACCTGACTTTTGCTCAGAAACCATGCAAGCAAGATAAAAGTGGAGAGAAATATTTAAAGTGTTGAGAGAAAAGAACAACCAACTTAGAATTCTGTACACTGTGAAGTTATCCTTTTAGCAGTGCAGGAGAAATAAAGGCTTCTCAAATAAAAATTGAAGGTATTTGTTGACAGTAGATCTACCTTGCAAGATATGTTAAAAGAAGTTGTTTAGAGAAAAGGTAAATGATATAGGTCCTTACACAGAGCATAAAAGAAGGAATAATGAAAGTAAAATAAAAACTTATTTTTCTTATTCTTAATTGATCTAACATATAATAGTTTGTTCAAAATGATAAGATCAACAGTATATTCATTATATATGCTTATGTATATATTTTATGTGTATATGTATCCTTATGTATATAAGTGAAATGAATGACAGCAGTTATACAAAGGATGGGAGGAAGGAAGGAATTAGGATAATTTTGTTATTACAAGGTGTAATTATAAGGTATTCCATTTGAAAGTGGACTTGGTTAGTTGTAAAGTGTATATTGTAAACTCTAGGGCAACCACTAAAAAAAGTAAAACAAGAAGTATAATTGATATTCTAAGAAAGGAGAAAAAACAGAATCATATATAAGGCTCAATTAAAACAAACAAATGGCAGAAAAAGTGAAAGATAAAAATAGGAACAAAGAATGGCAACAAATAGAAAACAGTATTGAATATGGGAGACATTAATCCAACTATATTAATAATCACTTTGAATGTCGATGGTCTAAATGCAAAATTAAAAGACAGAGAGTGTCAGACTGGATTAAAAACACAACCCCACTATATGTTGTTTACAAGAGACCCCCTTTAAACATATAAATATAGATTAAAAGTAAATGGATATATATAGAAAAACCTATCATGCTAACATTTATAATAATAATAATAATAATAAAGCAGGAGTAACTATACTAGTTTGAGACAGAGCAGACTTCAAAGCCAGGACAGTTGCCAGTGCTAAAGAAGGACATTTACAATGATAAAGGGGTCAATTCTCCAAAAAAACATGTTTTTAACAAGCGGTCACCTAACAACAGAGCATCAAACTATGTGAGGCAAAGACTAAAAACTACAAAGAGAAGAAATTAAGCCCACTATCATAGTTGCAGACTTCAACACCCCTATTTCAGAAATGGACACATACAACAGGCAGAAAATCAGTAAAGACATACCTAAACTCAACAACTCCATCAAACACTGGGTATAATCGACATCTATAGACTACTTAATCCAACAATGACAGAATACACATTCTTCTCAAGCTCATGTGAGACATTCACCAAGGTAGACCACTTTCTGGGCCATGAAACACACCTTAAAAAATTTAAAAAGGATACAAATTCTACAGTGTCTACTCTCAGACCACAGTGGAATTAAACAGCACACTTTGAAATAATGCTTGAGTCAAAAAAAAAAAAAGAAAAAAAAAGAAAAGAAAAGAAAAGAAATAACACTTCAAGGGAGAAATATCCAAGAGAAATTTTGAAGTATTTTGAACTAAACAAAAATGAAAGGGAGTAAGGGAATTGGCAAAATAGCTGAAGAGAATTAAGAAATACAAATTTCTAGTTATAAAATAAGTCACAAAGATGAAAAGTAAAAAAAAAAAATAGGGAGAGAGAGAGAAATTTCAAACTGTGAAATGCAGAGAAAACAGGGTTTAGAAGGAAATTTATAGCCTTGAACACTAAAAATAAAGATCTTAAATCAATCATCTGAATTTACACCTTAAGAAAAATAGAAAAATAGAGGCGCCTGGGGCGCCTGGGTGGCTCAGTGGATAAAGCGTCTGACTTTGGCTCAGGTCATAACCTCATGGCTTGTGGATTCGAGACCCATGTTGGGGTTCATGTTGACAGCTCAGAGCCTGGAGCCTGCTTCAGATTCTGTTTCCCTCTCTCTCTGAACCTCCCCCACTCACACTCTGTCTCACTCTTCTTCAAAAATAGATGAACATTAAAAAAAATTAAGAAAAAGAAAATAGAATAAAAGCAAAATAATTCAGAGTAAGCAGAAGAGAAATAACAAAAATTAGAGCAGAAATCAGTGAAACTGAAAATTGGCAATCAACAGAGAAAATCTCCAAAACCAAAACCAGTTCTTTGAAATGATAAATAAAACCAATAAGCCTCTAGCCAGGCTAAGTAAGTAAAAAAAAAAAAAGAGAATACACAAATTATTAATATTAGAAATAAAAGAGAGGGTATCACTACAGTTTCTATGCACACTAAAAAGATAATAAAAGAATACTTACAACAACTCCACACTCATAAATTTGATAACCTGGATGAAATGAACCATTATATTAAAGATGCAATCTGCTAAAATTCACATAAGAAGAAACAGACAATCTAGATAGGCCTATTCTATTAAAGAAGTTGAATCACTAATTAATAATCTTCTAGGGGTGCCTGGGTGGCTCAGTCGGTTGAGTGTCCGACTTCGGCTCAGATCATGATCTCACAGTTTGTGAGTTCAAGCCCTGTGTTGGGCCCTGTGCTGACAGCTCGGAGCCTGGAGCCTTCTTTGGATTCTGTGTCTCCCTCTCTCTCTGCCCCCAACCCACTCGCGTTCTGTCTCCGTCTCTCTCAAAAATAAATGAACATTAAAAAAAAATCTTCTAAACAGGAGGCACCAGGTTAGGATATATTCAATAGTGCATTCTACCAAACCTTTAAGGAAGAAATTACCCCAATTCTCTACAATCTTTTAAAGAAGATAGAGACCGAGGGAATACTTCCAAACTCATTCTATGAGGCTAGCTAGTATTAGTCTAATACCAGCCAAACAAAGACATTAGAAGAAAAAACCTATACACAATATCTGCAAAAATCCTCAACAAAATATTAGCAAATTGAATCCAACAGTGTTAAAAAAAATATATACACCATGACCAAATAGGATTAATCCCAAGTATGCAAGGCAGGTTCACCATTTCAAAATCAATTAATATAATCCATCAATCACATCAACAGGCAAAAAATAGAAAAGTCACATGAGCATATCAATAGATGCAGAACAAACATTTGACAAAATCCTACACCCACTGTGATAAAAACCCAGTAAGCTGGAATAGAGGGGCATGAGGGAAACATCCTCAATTTGATAAAAAATATCCACAAAAACATACATCCAATACATTTCTCAATGGTGAAAATTCAAAGCTTGCTTAGTAAGATGAAGTATGATATCCTCTCTCACCACTCCTTTTCAACACTACCTGACATTTTTAGCTACTGCAATAGGACAAGAAAAGGAAATAAAGGTATTCAAATTGGGAAGGAAGAAACAAAACTACCTTTCTTTATATATGACATGGTCATCTAAGTAAAACATCTGAAAGAGTCAAGAAAAAAACTTCTGGAACTAAGAAGTATTATGGCAAGGTTACAGAATACAAAGTTAAAATACAAAAGTCAATCATTTTCCTATATATCAGCAATAAACAACTGAAACTGAAATGAAAAATATATCAGTTACATTAGCAGCCCCCCAAATGAAAAACTTATATACATCTAACAAAAGCTATCAGACTGAGTGAAATCAATGAAGAATTAAATAAAGTTCCTATTCCATGTTTATACATAAGAAAAGTAAATATCATCAGGATGTCAGTTCTTCCCAGTTTGATCTATAGATTCAATGGCAATCTAAATAAAAATCCCAGCAAGTTGTTTTATGGATATTTACAGACTGATTCTACATTCTCTATGGAGAGACAAAGGATCCCAAATAGTCAACACAATATTGAAGCAGAATAAAGTTAGCAGACTTACACATATGGACTCTGATTCCCTTCTATAAAGTTATAGCTAGTGTGGTACTGGTGAAGGAACAGCAAATAGATGAATGGAACAGAATAGAGAACCCAGAAATGTAGAAACACATAAATATAGTAAATTGATCTTTGATAAAGGAGCAAAAGCAATACAACAGAGCAAAGATAGTCTTTTCAATAAATAGACTGGACATGTACATGGAACAACTGGACATGTACATGTGAAAAAAATGAATCCACACATAGACTTTACATCTTTCTCAAAAATTAACTCAAAATGGATCATAGAACAAAATGGAAAATACAAAACTAGAGAACTACAGGATAACACAGGAGAAAACATAGATGAGTTGGGTATGATTACTTTTTAGATACAATGCTAGGGGTACAATCCGTAAAGGAAATAATTGGTAAACTGGACTTCATTAAAATTAAAAATTCTGCACTATGAAAAACAATGTCTAGAAAAGACAAGTCAGAGAATGGAAAAAATATTTGCAAAGGACACATCTGATAAAGAAATATTAATCAAAATGTACAAAGAAACCTTTAAACTCAACAATAATAAAACAAACAACCCCAAAAATGGGCCAAAGACCTTAACGGACAACTCATTACAGAAGATATACAGATGGTAAATATTCATATGAAAAAATGTTCAACATCATATGTCATCAGAGAAATGCAAATTAAAGCAATAATTAGATAACACTACACATCTATTAGAATGGCCAAAACTTGGGGAACCTGGCTGGCTCAGTTAGTGGAGCACGCCACTCTTGATCTCGGGGTTGTGGGTTTGAGTCCCACATTGTGTGCAGAGATTACCTAAAAAAAATCTTAAAAAAGAAAAAAAGAATGGCTGAAATTCTGAACTCTGACAACACCAAATACTGTTGAGGACACAGAACAACAGGAAATTGCATTCATTGCTGGTGGGAATGAAAAATGATGTAGCCACTTTGGAAGACATCACAGTTTCTCAGACAATCCAGCAATTCTGCTCTTTGATATTTACCCAAAGTAGTTGAAAATTTATTCACTATAAATTTATTCACCAAAATTTCACACAAAAATCTGCACATGGATGTTTACAGCAGCTTTGTTCATAACTGCCAAAACTTGGAAGCAACCAGATGACCTTCAGTAAGTGAATGGATAAATAAATGGTACATCCAGACAATGGAATATCACTCAGTGTTAAAAAGAAATGAGCTATTAAGTCATGAAAAGACACAAAGGAAGCTTAAATGCATATTATTTAGCAAAAGAAGCTAATCTAGAGAGGCTACATACTATATGATTCCAGCTAGATGACATACTGGAAAAGTCAAAACAATGGAGACAGGAAAAAGGTCAGTGGTTGCCAGGTACTGAAAAGGAAAGAGGGATGAATAGGCAGAGCACAAAGGATTTTTAGGACAGTGAAATTCTCTGTATGATACCATAAAGATGAATATATGTCAGTATACATTTGCCAAACACATAGGATGTACACTACCAAAAGGGAACCATAATGTAAATGTAACAAATCACTCATACATTGTTGGTGGGGATATAAAATGGTACAGTTATTGTGGATAATAATTTGGCAGTTTATCATAAAAGTAAACACATAACTGCTATATGACCCAGCAACTGTATTCTGGGTATTTATCTCAGAAAAACAGAAATTTCTGTTAATAAAACCTGTAAACAAAATTCAGAGTAACTTTGTTCATAAAGGCCAAACCTGGAAATGACCCAGATGTCCTTCAATAGAAAAATGGTAGAACAAACTATGATACATCAATTCCAGGGAATAATACTCAGCAATAAAAACCAATGGACTGTTGATTCATGTAACAATTGTTTGAGTCTCTAGGGAATTATGCTGAATGGAAAAAAACAATCAAAAAGGTTACATATTACATGATTCTACTTAGTTAAATTCTCAAGATGGCAAAATAGAGAAATGGAGGACAGATTAGTGGTTGTCAAAGATTTGGACAGAAAGGCTGGGTAGGAGATAGGTAGGTATGGCAAAAGAAAGACAACGGGAGAATCCTTGTGGTGATGGAATTGTTCTTTATCTTCACTGCATCAATGTTAATATGCTGATTTTAATTTTGTGCTAGTTTTACAAATTGTTCCCATTGGGGAAAACCTGATAAAGGTGCATGGCATTTCTAAGCAGTATTTCTTACAGTTGCATGCCAATCTACAATTAGCTTAAATAATTCCACCAAACATTTAAAGAAAAACAGACACCATTCCTCCTCAAACTCTTCCAAAAAACAGAAGAAAAGGGACTTCCTAACTAATTCTATGAGGCCAGCATTGCCTTAATATCAAAGCCCGACAAAGAACAAGATAAGAAAACTACAGGCCAGTGTCCCTTATGAACATTGATGTAAAGATCTTCAACAAATACTAGCAAAACAAATTCAGCAGTGTATTAAAAGGGTTATACACCATGACCAAGTGGAATTTATCCCTAGAATGCAAGGATGGTTCGGCATATGAAAAGCAATCAAGGTAATATACCACAGTTGTAAGATAAAGGAGAAAAACACATTTAAATGTTTGGTAGAATTCTCCAGTGAAGACATCTGATACAGCCATTTTATATGTAGACAGGTTCTTGATTACTGATTCAATCTCACTTGTTACAGATCTATTTGGATTTTCTATTTTTTTCTGATTCAATCTGCATAGGGTTTGTGTTTATAGGAATTTGTCCATTTCATCTAGGTTATCCAATTTACTGGCATACAATGGTTAATAGTACTCTCTTATAGTACTTATTTCTATAGAATTGGTAGTAATGTCCCCATTTTTGTTTCTGAGTTTAGTAATTTGAGTCTTGTCTCTTTTTTTTTAGCCAATATAAGCTAAAAATTTTCAATTTTGTCCATCTTTTCAAAGAGTCAGTATTTGGTTTAGTTGATTTCTATATTGTCATTACATTTTCTATTTTATTTATCTCTGTCTTAATCTTTATTATTTTCTTCCTTCTGCTAGCTTTGGGTTTAATTTGTTCTTTTTCTAGTTAAATTGTAATGTTATGTAGTTGTTTTTGAGATCTTCCTTTTTTTTTTTAATGTAAGCTTTTACAGCTATAGCTTTCCCTGTTAGCCTTGCTTTCTCTGAATCACTTAAGTTTTGGTAGGAAACATAGAGCCAGAAGACAGTGGAATAATGTTTTTTTTATAGTGCTGAAAGAAAATAACTGTTGATCCAGAATTCTACATCTAGTGAAAATATCCTTCAAGAATGAAGGTAGAATGACGATATTTCTAGATGAAATAACTACTATGAAGAAAAGCTACTGAAGGCGTTGTCATGCTCTCAACCAATAAAACACCACAGCAGTGATCAACACTTAAATAAGACTTATTATGAATCAGTTGTTGTTCTAAGCACTTTATATGGATTCAATCCAAAAAGGTTGTTACTATTAACATGTTCATATACACATGAGAAAATGAAAACAAAAAAGATGTTAAGTAGCTAGTAAGTAGTAGAGTCAGAACTGAACCCAAGCAGTGTGGCTTCAGAGATGATGCTCTTAACTATTACTTGATACTATCTTGTAACTAAGTTGTTATAAGTTACAAGTTGTATAACTTGAGTTTATTTAGTTAATCAAATAGATAAAAACCATTTTAAGCAGATTTAGAAATTTAGAAAATTATTTTTATTTAATGCTGTTTTCTAGAGATGAAAAAATAGGAAGGCAAGGCAACAACTTGTATTACTTTACCTTGAAAAAAATTATATAGAATGAGCATGAAACACTGATTTATCAACAATAATCATAATAATAAACATTCTTTGAGTACTTACTATGTGTCAGAAGTTGTTTTGGGGTCTGAGGATGTAAAAATGAATGTGATAAAGCTCCTGTTCTTAAGGATTTTATACAAATTAGGTAATACAGTCAAATAAGTATATAATTACAATATAGCATGTGCTATAACAGAAGCATGTACAAAGCCCAAAGTACATACAAGGTAACAATGATATAAGAAAGGAAACATCAATATAATCATGGCTGTTTTAAGACAGTAATATTTTTAAAAGGCCTTGCTCACAAAAAATGAACAGTTAGGAAAATATTCCACAATTTTTTATGCATGATACACACAGACTACTATCTCTGTTTTAAACTTGTAAATAAACTCTCCATTAAATAAGCAATGAACAGAAAGAAAAGCAAGTAGAATCTGTTACCATCCTGTGTAATTATTTTAATTTTCAAAGCCTTCAGCATAAAGACGATAGACTTATTCCAAAGTACTTAGAATCACCTCCTGCTGATTAAATTTCTACTCACTCAATAGTCCAGTGCTCAGGAATTATGTGGATTCAGAAGGTAGAAGAGGAATTAATCCAGAAAAATCTTTCAATAAGACGGAAAGTGATATTTCTATACTGGATAAAAAAAGCTATATTGAACTTAAAGAGTTACCTTAACAGTTGCAAAGAACAAGTTCTCCAAGTAAACTCTGGGATCCTTAAGGTGAGGATTATGCCTTATTTTTCTTTCTATCCTTAGTATCCCTAATGGTTAATACAGGGCTTGGCAAATAGAGCATTATTATTTCTGCTCAATTAGATTTTTATTATAAAAGAATCAACAAGAGATGAAGTTTAATTTTTTCTTGACCATATTCCTTGTATGCCAACAAAATGTTCTTTTATGTCCAAAGGCCACTGCTTAATTCCACAGAGAAAAGGGATCAAATGTGACCCTTGACCTCAGAAATGTAGATATGGTTAAAAAAAGAATAGCTTAAAAGAATCAATGCAAATTGCTTAAAGATCAGCATGGACTTTTAAATTTACAATTTCTACATGCTACTATAATTCTTTTTTGCTCTTACTGAAATTAAATGTTATAGTACATGTCACAGCAAAGAGAATATAGTAACTAATGACCCATTCACATTTCCCTGTAGCTGTGCTTCAAGTAACTGCCATTAATGGGATATAAACCCTGTCTAAGTAACAGAAAGGACATTATGATTCATATTCCATGTGTTACCGTTACATAGATATATTTAGTTTTGTATTCATATTGTACACAGGATGAAATAAATGGCTATACATGATGATTATGAATCCCTAAATTATAATGTTGTCATGTATTTTTAGATTGCTCAGAGATCAACTGTCTATTAATCAATGGTCATTAAGTCAACAGGTTCTCACTAAGTTGATACTTCTGTCTTTAACTTAAATGATGTATGCTGTCCTCATTAAAGAAGATTTTAATCTAAGTTACTAAAACAATAACAAATAACTAAAACATCAGAGAGAAAGGATGTCAACATCTATGTCAACAAAGGCACAGTTTTAAATATACTAACTTAAAACACTAATAATATTAATTTAGCTTTTTATGACCACACATAAATATGCCTATTTAAAAATTTCTAACATATGAGAATAACATACTGAAAAAAAATTCTGTTTACGGTTATTAAATTAGCATTTAATGACAATTAATGAATATTAATTGATGATTACAAATAATCACATACAAAAATAATTTTACATCTTAATAAACTGCACTCTTCTCTGGGTCAGGATTGACAACTTTTAGCATAATCTAATATTTTCTAAAAGTTTAAAGATAATATGTGAAAAAAAAAACTTGAAGGAAACTGGTTAAGATTTATCTAGACAGGATACTAAGACTCTTAACTCTGGAGGGAAAAAGGGAGCAAATTTAAGTGTTATTGGCTAAAGTTTCTCATATTAATCAGACTATTGTAGTGATTAGTGGTATGGAATTAATTTTCTTTGCAACATGTTGGTGACTTTCTTACCTAGAGAGCATGCCCAGAGGTGTAACATTAAGTGATCCCATCAGCATTGCCAGGGCCATCCCTGGCGCTTCCCGTTCTATTACTTCTTTTGTGGCCTGTAATTAAAGATTAAATAGCAAACTGAGTGAAATAAGCCAAAAAGAAGGAATGCAGAGTAGTAAAGTTAACTTAAAAATAATGATAGATCATGCTTTCTATAAACCATACTTTGTAGTTTCCCAAACATTGTATTTATTGAGACTCAGTTCTTTGGGACCTCTGAATAAAAGCTGACAACCAGGACATCCAGGGAACTTTTATATATTAGCAGACCTTTCTTATTTCTTATAATTCAGAGGTATTTGATGCAAGTCTCATCTAAAAACCTAAATTTCAAAATGAAATCTCAGATTGTTATAATAGCTCAATGATTTTCACAGTGCAAGAAATCTGGGTATTTTTCTTTGTCTATTACACATGAAATAATTAATCCCTAAAACCTGAGATCATTTTGTTTCTGTCCTAGCTCTATGATTTTATGATACAATTAAAAGGAACTCAGGAAGTACCAAGTTAACTTTCTCATGTTTTGGGTAGAAGAAAAACTAAATTTACCATCTTTCATATTTTCAATATAAATTATCTTAGTATTTTTAAAAACAATTAATGGAGTGATAGGTTTTAACTATACAATAGATGTTTTAAGATAGGGCATTTTTAAGACTGTGTAGTTAAACCTGAAGTGAATTAGACAGGAAAATTTCACTTTCTAAAGGTCAAAGTAGATACATATTTATCATATTGTGATGGTAAAGATATGTTTAACGCTCAAAGTTGGGAGTGAAATAAATGACTAAATGTATTCTTAATCCTGTTTCTACATATGAAGTAATTTAAAGTAATTGGGAGCAATACAGGAATAAAGTTTGCAAAATAAACTATTCCAGTACAGAAGAAGAAAGGCAAATGAAATAAAAGATAAATTATGGAGGAATATAGAGAAAGATTAATTTTTTAATATTTTATTAGAAGTAGAGGGACAGTACTAAATCAGATTGTAGCTCCGGCAAAATTTAGGTCAAGGACTTGGCAAAATAATTGAACTGTATCAGGTATCCCAGCATATGTCCACTGAATCCCAGCATAACGTGATATCTAACAATGGCAGAAATTTTAAAGGAAAATTAACACTACCATAATGTCTTTCAATAAAACCTGCCTTAAAAATAGAGGGCCAGCAGGCAGGAGAAAAGGAAATTCTTAAATTCCTAAGTTTGGGAGTTAATTACTTTTATTTAAATATATAGTTAAAATAATGCCAAGCTAGCATTATCCAGAATCTCTCCTTGGTTTTCCAAACTCAGCTTTCTAGTATGATTCTGAGGTCTCCTGAGAAGAAACACTATTTCCATGTGATAAACTGCTTTATTGATGTTTGTAACCTTTACTTAGAGACTGTAAATCTTAGAGTCTTAAAAATCAAGTATGTCATATTACTGAGAACAATCTTAAAAGAATTCTTTGGACAGGGCTAACATTTACTTCATCATCTGCTTGAAAAAGTCACATAAACAGTGTTCAACATTTAATGAATTTGGGATCCATATAAAGATGATGTACTCCAAAGTATAGTAGCATACATTATTTAAGGACAAAGGAAGAAAATATTAAAATAGCTGAGAAGTCTTTCACTTAAACAGATACCTCAAAAACATTTATCCATCCACGCAACAAATATTTATTAAGCATCTAATATGCCCTAGGTAGTATTCTAGAATTGATGTTACAGTAGTGAATAAAACAAACTTCTAAGAGTGTGTAAATTCACCATCACATACCACATGAAAAACCTGATTGACAAATTGTAAATGAGAACTATCTACAAGAGATGTAATTCACTAATTTTTATAGATTCTCTAAAATAAACCACTGGATTTGGCTGGACCACAGTGGTCTACCTACAATGCCTCTTCTCACTGTTCTAAGAATTGTTTTACTATATGCAACTGGATCCAATGAAATGGCTCAGTGAAACTCGGATTTATATTAGGAAGTATTTAAGGCCATCGTATACCACTTTGCGCTGTGATCCTCTTTAGAAGGAGCTATATGAGAAACTTTCTCTCAAGTGTCATACTTAGGAATGGGTACTCCCCTGGGCTACCAGTTTTTGTTTGTTTGTTTGTTTGTTTTTAATTATGATGCTTATGAATCAGTTACCCTTGAGAAGAGTCAAATCTGTGTATCCTTTTTAGTAGAGGACACAACCTAATTTCATCTTATTTTTCCTTTCCTTATTTTCCCACATTTATTCTATTAAAAGGTCTATTTTTGTTTCATGTATTTGGGCAAACCATCTTAAATATCTTTTCAGAGTATTAATAAATATATGGATGATGAATGGATGGATGAATAAACGTATTCTTTACACAGAGGTCTTCATCTTTTTCTAAATGTAATTTAGGGAGGACAATTAATGGTGAAGCCATCTAGATAATCTGGGCCTCCAGACACAAATTTTGCTTGTTTTAGAACATAAAAGAAAAACAGATACTTTGGTGATGCCACTAAAAGGCACTGGTGTCTACAGTGGTGAGTGCAGAAGTGTCACACTCTTTCTAGGACTAAACACAAACCAGCATTTTTGATTGGATATATACATTTTTTATCATTCTCTTGTTGAACAAAAATGAAACCAATGAAAAGAATGATAACAATATTAATTTCTGAATTCTTTGAAGGATGCATATATATATATATATATATATACACACACACACACATATATATGCATACATACACACAAGATATTTCTAAATAACACACAGAACAGTCCTTTTTTTACATCTATATCAAATATTATCTTTTCCATAAAACATTAGAGCCCTTCTATTTCCTTTGTATTTTCTCTTCCTCTAAAGCTGTTTAGTATAGCAGAAAGATCACCATCTGTGAAGTCAGTGACACAACAGTTACAGTTCATGCGAGTAAGAGCTGGATGTATTGCAGCACCTAGGACAGTGCTCAACATATAGTATGTGTACTCAATAAATATTTGTTGAATAAAAGAATGAATAAATGAACCAATATAGGTTTGAAACCCAGCTTTATCACATAGTTGCTCTGTGAATTAGAACAAAATATTTAACCTCTTGGAGCTTCAGTGTACTTATGAATAAAATGGAGATAATAATGAAACATACCTACATCTTAGGAGAACTAAATGATACAAGTCAATAACCTAGCATAGAATAGGCATTCAATACATGGTAATTCTCTTTGTGCCTCTTCTTTCTAATCCACCTTAGTTCCTTGCAGTTTTGATTGATTATACCAGTTAGAAAATCGGAAACATACAAAAATCCAGAAATGAAACCTAGAAACAGTGGTTGAGAAGCAAAGATGAGGGGAAAGAGAATGGAGAGCAAGAACCTAAATGTAAGAACACTGGCAAGTGGGAGGCAGGGAGCACAATACTGAAATACTGGATCTAAAAGGAACAAGCAGCCAAATGAAGTGGGAGTTGGAAGGTGGACAACAGGGCAAGAACCGGGTAAAAACATCTATAAACCATAAATGAAAAGGTACAAGAAGGTGGCAAAGAGCAATGGAATAAAACTTAATTTAGAGGAAATGAGAAAATTGTGTCTAAATTAGTAGATCATAGAAACAGAAGAATGGTTTTAATAAGTGTAGCTTTATCTGTGCCTGTTAATGAGTAGGTAACAAGCATTCATTATCAATAGGCTATTCATACTGAGTGGCAAAAAAGAATGCCATTAAAAGTTTGAAATTTTTAAATTAAATTGTTTCTAACTTTCTTATACATTATCTTTGTTTCCTTGAGCAGTAGGAGAAGTTTATATTCCTACCTCACATATAACCTTTTCTGAACTAGTGGAGTCCAAAATAATGAGGTTTAATTGGATTTAGCCACTCTCTTTAAATAAAACATTTCATATTTAACTTCTTAATACTTTCTAAACTATGAAAGTTGCTAAATACTTTCTAAACTATGAAACCACCTAGGGAAAACCACTTATTGTGATCTTTTTATCAAAGACACTTTTAAGACACATTAAAGTCAGAAAGTACTTCATAGACTGTTCAAGTTGCAAAAAAAGGGTGTTATAAACAATAATTTTATAGCTCCGAGAACTTGCCAATGAAATTCAGATCCATTTTAATTTCACAGGAAAAACAATATCAAAAAATGTTATTGCTAACGGGCCATGTGGTTTAAATATGTACAGGACACATATTAGCTAAAAGTAAATGTGCAGAAATTCCTTTTACTCATGGTGACTGTGAAAAACCACTTAGTATAGTGCTTTTCTTTATTTTTCTAGACATATTTTTATCAACAGAGCATAACCTATGTATTAATATCTATATGACTAATTTGACTATATAGATTTAACAAAATTTCCTAAGAATTACTGCAGTGCCCTCTGCTGATTAAATAGTCTTAAATAACAAAGAGTATCTTTAAAACCCTTTTTTTTTTTTCTTTAACGTTTATTTATTTATTTTGAGAGAGAGACAGCGCGAAGCCCTATGTGGAGCTTGGACCCACGAACCATGAGATCATGACCTGAGCCGAACGAAACCAAGTGTTGGCACCTCAAAATCTGCATTTCTCACTAGTTTCTGGTTATGCTTGTGATGCTGGTCAAAGGACCAACTTTGAAAAACACGTTACAGATGGAAGGAATGCGGTAGATTAATGATAATGTGTACCACCTGATCTAATTTTCATGCTCACCTTGTATTCAACTTTGTAAAGTAGACTGAAATAAATATGAGGAGCCTTCATCAGAGCAAAATATAGACCTACTGAGAAGATAAATTAGGTAATAAATAGGCAGTTTAATGACAGCCAATTAAATTTACCCTACTTTATCAATTAAAGGGTAAACACATTAATTTTATTTTACACTTTAAAAAAGGGTTATAATACACTAACAATTCAGAGTCTGCCTCTGTAAGTATCGTATGGCACACAGAAGCTATCTTTTAATATATTTTTTTTCCTTAAGACTACACATGATGGATAAAACTTGTACACGACTAACTCCTAGATATTCAAGAAGGAGCACCAGCTACAAATCTACTCCTTTCTCCTTTCATTTAAGAGAGCATAATGGAAGCAAGAGGGACATTATTCTAAAGGCAGCCTTGAATTTATTCTAATTGATTAAAATATTCACTTGCATAGTTTAATTTTTTATTAGTTGCCTATACCTTTCAACCAATCATAACAAATCAGTGTATCATAACATGTGACTAAGTGGTTAAAAGCTACTGTTACAAAGGAGAAACTGCAACCAGGGAATGAAGGTACTTATCTGAGTTTTATTTGGAAGAAACGATCTTATTTATATACTTCTTTAACTCAAGAGTTTTTAGACTTCTTAAATATTTACATTTTCTTCCACTCCTAGAAGAGTGGAGATACTCTCATTTTGTTTTCAGTTAAAGTTGTACAATGTTTAAGTAAGATCTGAGCATGATGAAAGATCAAAGGAGACAAAAAGCACACAAGAGTACAAATTTAAGTACCACAGTAATGTCATCTTCCATCCCAATGAAGTGAGTATAAGATGCCAACAGCCCCACAGTTCAACTCAGTTCTCATTAAGTGTCACCAAGTTAACATATCACCAAGGTTTAAAGATAAGTATTTCTTATAACATGGCTCCCTAAAGCAAGCTAACCAGTTTATCTAGCTCAACAAAAGGATTTATTTTAACATTAGAGTAAAAATCAGTTTCTGGGCTACTGAGACTGTCTTCATCATGGGTAATTAAAAAATTTCCAAGTATTATTTTATGAAAAATCTCACCTTGTCTGCTAACATTTAGATCCCAACCAAGTTGTTAACCAATTTGAGAGTATATAGCAAATACTTCTTAACTTTACTTTTCTCTTTCCACAGTGAGTTATTTTTTCACATTAATTTCCTCCTTTATCTAAACATTAACTTGATAATCAAATTATCAAACAAAAATCAGGGAACTCAGATGATAAAATTATTTTTAAAGAGATTTTCATGAGAATACTTATCTTTATATTCCACTTATATAAATAGCACTACTTCACATCTCATTGCAGGAAAAGGTGAAAGACTAGTGATACTTCTATGGATTATTAGTATTTTTATATCTGTAATATACATTTATTCACTTTTGGCATTATGTAAAAGACAATAAATGTTTTTAAATTAAAAAAAATTTTTTTTAATGTTTATTTTTGAGAGAGAGAGAAAGAGAGAATGAGTAGGGGAGGGTTAGAGAGAGAGGGAGACACAATCTGAAGCAGGCTCCAGGCTCTGAGCTGTCAGCACAGAGCCTGATGCTGGGCTTGAAGCCACGAACCATGAGATCATAACCTGAGCCGAAGTCGGACACTCAACCGACTGAGCCACCCAGGGGCCCAAGAAAATAAAGTTCTTTATGGTAGATACATAGTACATATGTCTTTCAATCTATATAGAAAAAAAAATGTTACTCATTCATGCTCCTTTCCAAAAGCTGATTGTGTACATAAGGGAAGATATCCTGTTTCTCAAATCTGAAGAAAAATGAAGTTGAAAGATGATACAATTTATAATTGTACTATAAGGGGGCTGTCTGGTTACTCAACAGGTGAGAATATAGCCCAGTCTCTGTATTCCACCTACTCTGGAGTTGTTTTTTGTTTGTTTGTTTTTTTAATGTGGTTAGAAGTGTACAATTTAAACAGAAACATAACAGCTGCCTAAAAAAAATCTATACATTGAATTTCCACTTTACTAATGATCACACATAATTACTTGGTATCCCTAAAGCAGTGCAAGTTTTAATATTTATATCACAGTGTAACTTTAGGCTGTCCTTACACATCTTAATTGAGAATAAAAGAAACAAGCTCCTACTTTACACCTATATGTACTGTTTGCAAATGGCTCACTGCCAATTGATTTTAGACAGTCTCAAACTTTGCTCTTTTGCCCTAAGGTATGATAATTCTCACTGTGGACTCTTTATAAAGTATCTACATTACGAACACATAATTATCATGTTTAAATTTCTCTTTCTACAAAATTAGGTTCTCACAAAAACAGTCACATGGGATAAAGTGAGAGGAACAAGACATAGGTGAAGTCAAGGAACTGGGATAAGCGGAAGAACTGCTGAGAAGAGAGAGAAAACAGGTAAAAACAGTTCCTTTCTGTTTTAATTACCATTATAAAGTGTTGTATTTTGTCATCTCATACCACCCTCAATTTTAAAATTAGAAGCCAACTGGGAAAGAAGAAAATGAGTAAGTCCTTCCTAAAAACAGAGTAATCCAATATTTCTGTTATTTTGAGATAAACTTAACTAAGTTCCATTAGTAAATATGAGAGAAAAATGTGTACACGTAAGTATTTGGAGCCTATGGCATGCTAGAGCTTGAATTAAACAAACTGCTCTACAGGTTTGCTCATCTAAAGATTGATTTTAAAGCTACTAACCTCTCATTTTATGATCGTCTCACTTTTTATTCATCACCTATAACCTAAGAGTCCTTCATTATTCACATAATAAGTGAATATCAGCTTATGTTTTTATTTTTATGCCTCTGGAAATTTATCTCTCAGTTTTCCATTTTTAAAAAGGGGTCATGATGTTTGTTACTCTTCTTATAAAACTAAAGTATTAACACTATAAAGTATTTTTAGCTAACTAAAAGGATGTCACAATATAATGCTAGTTATGATAACATACTCTACATTTAATTTATAATGCTCTGAAAAAAGCTTATTTCTCTACTACATTGGAGAGTTAAACATGAATATCATTTAACCACATAATTCAATATTAGAAATATTCACATCAGAAGTTTTTATTTATGTGCTTTTACAAAACACCTACAGATATTCTCTATTTAAATAGTTAACATATTCCTATATTAATAATACAGAAGAGATTTATTACTTCTCTTTTGGTAAAATTCTATAACTAATCCAAAGCCACAGGGTAAATCCAGTAGAAAACCTCAGAAAGGAACTCATACCTGTAGACTCCAATTCTGAACTTAATCCATTAATCATTATTATATGCTTTCAGTTTATAAGACATTGCACCCTATTCAGACTTAGGATTTTTTTCCTTTGCTTAAATACAATAAAACATATAAAATACTTAGTATCATTCCTAATACATATCAAGTGCTTAACAAATGTTGGATACGATTATTTGTACTAAGACAAAATCTGAAGTCATCTATGTTGTATAAGTTGTTGCTATAGTCAAAGCAATTGTGAAAACTGAACAGTTCTATCAGAAACAGTGTAGAACAGAAGCTAGGAGATGAATATGTCTGTTTGTAATGTGTTTGAATGATCAAAAGATGTCTGACAAATGCAACATGCCAGCAACAATCTTTAAAACTTAATGAAGAATTGGGGTGCCTGGATGGTTCGGTCGGTTGAGTGTCCGACTTCAGCTCAGGTCATGATCTCGTGATCTGTGAGTTCGAGCCTGGCGTCGGGCTCTGTGCTGACAGCTCAGAGCCTGGAGCCTGCTTCGGATACTGTGTCTCCCTCTCTCTCTGCCCCTCTCCCGCTCATGCTCTGTCTCTCTCTGTCAAAAATAAATACACATTAAAAAAATTAAAAAAAAAACTTAATGAAGAATTCTCAGAGCAGTGGTTTTGAGGACACCAATTACCAGAAAGATAGCCTTGGACACTACCATAAATCTTTGGGAAAAGAATGTGCAAAGACTGAAAATATCCTTTGAAGGAAAAAGAACTAACAGCATCTCCTGATTTATGCTTTCACCCAAGTCCAATAGAAAATAGTAATGTAATTATGTACCTAAGCAAAGATGAAAAACTATGTCAGTAAATTTTATTAACTTAAATTTCACCAACGATCACACACTAAAACTTAAAGCTGTAAAAACAGTAGCTGTCAGGACAGGAATAAGACTCAGGATGGTGTAAAATAGGGTAACACAAAGAGGCAATGTTCCATTCACTTCAGGTTAATGCTCTGCTGCTCATCTTAAACACAGGGGTCTAAACATACTCATTTTATTATCTATCTATTTCTTTATTTTAGAGAGAGTGCGACAGGGGAGAGGGGCAGAGGGAGTGAGAGAGAGAATTCCAAGCAGGCTCCATGCATGGAGCCTGACGCATGGCTTGATTCCACGACCCTGGGATCATAACCTAAGCTGCAATCAATAGTCAGGTGTTAAATCAACTGAGCCACCCAGGTGCTCCTTAACATACTCATTTTAAATCAACCATTATTATACTTCACAGTAGAAAAGTTTACTTTTTAGGAGCCTCTACAAATACAAGAATGGATAAAAATAATTTAGTGAGTTACAACCTAGGAGAACTATAAAAGGAAGAACACACTATTTACTAAATAAAATTGACATAAGTTAAATGAAAGAAGGTCTTTATGTTTATTATATTGGAAGAAAAATCTCTTAACAAGAACTTAAAAATGATCAGAGGCTTAATTTTTAAAAACTGTTGTAAAAAGCAGTGCAGCTATCCTTTGTCACTGAAAAAGTATAAACATAGGAATGCAAAAAAGATCATAAATAGAAAAAAAATCTTGAAAATTACAGTTCTTATATATACTCTAATTTCAAATATGCGTATATAAAAGAAATATTTTTTTCAATGAGATTCCTCCAAGGAATCATAATTTTTATACACACATGCACACACACACACACACTTTTTTTTTTTTGGTATGGAATATGGGGCTGATATCTATGAATCAGGATCTGTAATTTAAGCTCTGAGGACTGAGACTTTTGGAACATTCATACTATCGTACTTAGAATAAGGTAGTTCGCTATCCAAATGAAGCCTGTGTGGTGTGGTCTCTTTAAAGATTGAGATTTAAGAGAAGTCAAATAGAGTTGACTACTGGGCAAAATAATTATACTTCGTAAACTGAGAATAATGTATATGGGTGTGTGTACACATGTATACATGTCCTAGGATTGGGATTGAAGTTGTCAAGTTAGGGCCATAGGAAACTGAATAGCTGACTTTATTAGGGCAGCTGGTAGACGTGAGGAAGAAGTTGGTTGTATCTACTGGCACTAAACAAAGCCCGTCATCTAGTCAGAATGGGAAGAAAGGATTATCCTATTAACAGACACACGACACACATACCAACATACACACACTCCTGAGGCTGTTCATTTATAACCTTTCCTCTGTCCATGCTACCTTGATGCTCTAGTCCAATGCTACGCTCCAGGAATTGTACCCTAAGTGTGGCTCAGGGTATGCAAGAGCCAAACCAAATTCACAAGAATCAACCAACAAAGGATATAAAAAATTCAGGCTTTTTTAAAAAAAATTAAATTCAGGTTTTTAAAACAAACCTGAAGGATTTGGTAACCAAGCAATATTGTTTTATATTAAGACAATCATGAGGTTTATTCAGGTCCTCTCCTCACATAAAAAACTGTCCAAGAGCAGAGGATGCCCAACGCAGGAACATTAAGTGGGGCAGGTGAAAACTGGCATTTTGCTCGAATCTGCAATAGGAAAGGTAGACTTCAATACCTGACAGAATTTGCCTCTAGGGAAAGGACAGAAAACAAAGAAATAGGTGGGGATGTGGAGAATGGCAAGACTGGATTCTGTCATGTCCTGGTTTCCCAGGAGTTTTTTTTTCTTTCCATAATGCAAGTTGCCCAGAAGCTACGAGACATTTTGTAATTTTCTCTGAATAATTTTCAGATAACACAGCTGTGTCAAATTCTCTATCTTTTTAAGCTTTTTATATTACAAAATGATGGGTTTATGTAAGGAATATTTTCCTTAATCTTCCTGACCTGGCTCTGATCAGCAGCAATGAAAAGAAAACATCAAAGAGAAACAGTAGTTGTTTAAACTTGGAAGGAATCAGAAAAAAAGAATAAAATTATGATATAGTATTCATTTTCAGCATCTCAAAATAAACCTGGCCTAAATCAATCAGGGCAAATGTAGATCTACTCTTAAAAGTTATTTATAAAAAAGGAGATTAAATCTGAGATATTCTTGTGTCATTGAGAGATAGGTCAGAAAGCTAAGTAATAATTAATAGATATCAAAGATAATAGATATCAAAGATATCTATTATCTGTGAAAAGCAGTAAAGATTATTTAAGGCAAGGGACAAATGATAAGGTTTATTATCATAACTGAAAAGCAAGCTCAGAATTACTTAAGTGCTACCTCAGAACAATATGAGACACTATAATGTTTTGAGTCTAATATGATATTAGGTATGACTATGGGCATAAATCTTTATTTTATTTTATTTTGTATCTAGAATTGTTTGTTTGTTTGTTGTTTATTTTAATATATGAAATTTATTGTCAAATTGGTTTCCATACAACACCCAGTGCTCATCCCAAAAGATGCCCTCTTCAATGCCCATCACCTACTCTCCCCTCCCTCCCACCCCCCACCAACCCTCAGTTTGTTCTCAGTTTTTAGGAGTCTCTTGCGCATAAATCTTTAAAGATAAAAGGACACTGCTTTTGGTTAAACTGTAGATAACTGCAATCTGAGACTCAAAAATGAGTGAGTTTTCAATCCCGGTATATTAAGATCATTCTATAGGTTGGTTTCAGTTTTTCAGTTAAGTAGAACAGTGAAATTATTACAAATGAGAAAATTATTATGTGGGAGGAGCAAAGCTTTTAATATTATTTTTATGTTAAATATATGCTAATTTCATTATGTGATAAAAGATTTTAAGCTGTTCCCCAAAACATAAAAGTGTAAAGGCATGTGCAGTAAAAAAATTGACAATACTGAATACATTAGAAAAGAAAATAATACAATGTGTAATTCAGTTTTGAAATATAATATCTTCATTCAAGAAAACACTTTAGAACTTTCATGTAACCCATAAATTTAATAGGTACATGGCATCCTAGGATTTGATATATTGTCCTAATGAATACAGTCTTAAGTGTCTTCTCAGGCAACATTTTAGAACAAGTTTCTGTCTTATATTATGAACCTCAGAGTAGACACTTCACATATTTACAACACAAAATGAAAACTTGTATAAAATAATTTACAAAATAACTTTTTCAATACTTTGAAGGTATTATTTTACTGTCTTATTCCAATGTTGTTTAAAAGCCTACTGTCATTCCTATAAGTGATCTTTTATTTATGGCTACTCTTAAGATCTTCTCTTTTATTTTGGTTTAGAAGTTTCACTTTTACATACTTATTTTATTTATCCTTCTCAATTTACACCATATCTTGAGGATGTGTGGTTTCATGTTTTTTTAGCAGTTCAGTAAATTTACAGCCATTACTTCTTGAATCATTGCCTTTCCTCCATTCTTTCCTTTTGTGGCTTTGATGTAATGTGGTTTGGACCTTCTCACTTCTTCCTCCATACCTTATGTCTCATATTTACATAACATTTTGTCTCTATGTAGTTATTCCAATATGAGGTAATTTCCTCAGATACATGTTTCAGTATGCTAATTCTCTCTTCTGCTGGTCTAATCTGCTGTTTCATCTTTTTACAGATTTAAAAATTTTAATGTATATTTTCTCATTTCTAGGAGTCCTATTTTCTCCGAAATTGCTTATTCAAAAATAATGATCTCTTGCAAGGTCTTTATCTTTGTGCGTCTTTGTTCTTTTGAAGATTTCATCATCAGTAGGTTAAACATACACCCTGGCTTGTCAGGGACAGTTTGATATACTTCTGTTGTGTCTGCATCCTGTCTGGTCTAGCAATAGTCCTAAACAAAAGTTTCCCAGCGTGAAAAATGAATGATAATAGTCACCAAATTCTTAGCTATATTATATTTTGTATTGGACAGTTCTAGTAGTTGTCACATTTTTCAGTCCACCTATTGATTAATGGTTTTGTTGATATTCATTACTTGATCTTAATCTGTTAGAGTATGGCTGACCCACACTGGGGAAAATTTCCTTTGGAGAAAATTTATTTCTGCTTCTACCTTCATCAGAGAGTATGTTTAATCACTGACTGGTTCCATTTTAGCCTCCCACAAGGATCTCACAGTCTTAGGGAATTCCAGGCTTAATTTTACACAGGGTTTTTGTCCAAGCCTAAGTGTCTCACCAACAGCACAGGTACAGCCATCTGTCCTCAGGGCTTCTCCTCCCTTTGCAAAGTCCAGGCTTCCTACAGTTATGCTTCCTGCTCTCTGCTGCTTTGACCTTCAACTCGTGGTATTTTGGGGGACACAATGAATCTAATGACTGACACTGTTTATGTCCTTTCACATAGTATGCCTCACAGGTTATTTCTTTGTACTGGGTCAAGTTTTTCTAGAGTGGGAAGGCTTTTTAAGTACTAAAACAACAATTATTCTAGGCTGTACCCTATTTGTAAACTGTTGTTTTCCCCTATCAAATGAATGTCTTTTACACCATTACACTGAAATGTTTGATACACTGCAGATTGCACTACAGAAAAATGGTACCAATTTATACTCTGAACAAAGGTCTTTTCACCCAAGCCTTGACACTTCCAGGCAATCTTTATCTTAAATAGTTATTTAAATGATGTGTACAAAGCAATACAATATTTTCAAATTTTACATTTCTTACCAGTTATAATGAACACATATTTAAAAGCAATTTGCTTCTTTCCCATTGCAAACTGCCTGAATATATCTTTTGCCTGTTATTCTATATTGGTGTCCATGTTCTTGCTGTTGAATTATTAAGAAATTTCTACATATTTAAAATATTAAACTTTAGCAGTTAAATCTCTTGCAAATATTAATTTTTAACATTTAATATTTGTAACAAGTTTTTGCTTAGTTGGCATTTTCATTAAAAGGTTTCCAATGCTTATTAACAGCGGGGGTTTCTATCAATGTTTTTATTTTATTTTCTTTGTTTTATGTCTTACCTAGAAAGGTTTCTCTTGCCTAAAGATAATAAAAATAATCTCTTAATTTTTAAATCATAAACTTATAGTTCTTAATGTTTAATTAAATGTTTTTATTTAATTAACTGTAGTTTAGTTTTGTGTTGTATGATCAATGTCCACCAAAATGGAGAGCCAATTTTCTCAACATCTTTTACTGGCTAATCCTTCTTTCCTCAAATGTCTTGAAATGTCACATATATAATATGTTAAATTCAATTTTACACATAGGTATGTTAATAAAATATCATTTGGTGGCATTTATCTCTGACTTTATTTTCTTGTAACATACCAAATATTTTAATCACTGCGCCTTATATCATGTTTTTACATCTGAGTAAGGCTCTCTCATTGTTTTACTTAAGAAAAAAATCACAAGCTATATTCCCCCCAAAATCCATTGGGAATTATATCTCATTTATCTCAATTTAAGGTAAATTGACAATTTCACAAAAATATTTGCATCTAAGAATATGGCATAACTTCCAAGTCATTCAAGCTATATTTTATGTCCTTTAATAAAGTTTTCTTTATTCAGGTCTGACAATTTTTTTTTAGTTTATTATTGGGTATTATGAAGTTTACTTTTTTCTGCTATTACAAATGAGATCTTTTCCCATTACTTTTTCTAATGGTTGTTTCTAGCTTAAGTAATACTGGCATATAGATTTTTATAAAGGAAAATACCCTTTATTTAACCACCATGCTGAACTCTTCTTGATTCTAACACCCTTTGAATTGATTCTTGAGTTTTCTAAATGAATAATCGTATCTCTTCTCTGGGTCACAAAGAGACAACTATCTTAACCACTGTCTCTGCAATAAATACCTCTTTGAAGTAATACTATTGCCTGGTAACAATGGGAAGCTTTCTGACTCACTGTCTTTATTCTCTTTAGGGATGCATGTACAAAAAAAGTAAAAGACAGTAATCTCAAACCTAGAAATAATGACTGGGAACTCTGTTAACTCCACTTTAGATAGTTTCTTTCTAATTCATATCGATACAATATTTTTCTTTCTTCCTTTCTCAACTCTTGCTTTTGGTGTATGCACCAACACACACGCACTTGTCTCATTTTTTTCTTCCCAAGCCAAAACCCACCTGCTTCATGACTAAATGTATAAATTTAGTGAGAGATAAAAATAAAATAAAAATAGTGAAATTGTGGAACAACAGAAAAAAGTCATAAATTTGAAATTAAAATGAAAAATAAAAGCTACTACCTTTAGTTTAGACTTGGTCTAGACTGTTACCAGTCTATGATTCTATGGATCATATGGATCCATATTCTATGGATCATATGGATTCTCCATGAAGATTTCGTCAATGTATTCATTTTCAACTAATAATAAATGTTTTTCTACAAGTTTGAATACTATAGATAAACTTGGATGTTATTTTGAATTCAATTTTAATTGCTGACATTGAATTCTATCATTTTTCTTCACTGTACATATTTTCTATTTCAGTAACACATATAGGATTTTGGAAGTTGGCTCAGGAAACTAACCTTTGCAAATTCCATACCCAGTTAGTCAAAAAGTGCTATTAATTTTATCCTCAGAAAGTAATCTATCCCTATCTACCCTTGTCTTCATTTAGCTACTCAGCATCTTTTGTTTGAATATTTTAATAACCTCCTGATTAATGTTATAGCTAAGTTTATGCCCATTTAACTCATTCTCTATTCTACCAAAAGCGGTCTTTGTAAAATGTAAATCTCACTACATTCATTGCTGTTTAACATCTTTCAAAACAATCTTTATTTTCTACTAGAAAAAAACCCAAATGCCTTTTATAAGACACAGACAGTGTCCATCATTTGGCCTTACCTACCTCCCCAGGCTCTCTCTTGCCACTTCCCCTTCATATCCCTTTCTGCAGTCAGACTGATCTATTGGCAGACTTAAGATCTCAGCAATTGTGTCTTTACAGTTGTTTAATATATATTGGCATAGTCATAAAAACAATTACTGTATGTAGTGATAATGAAGAAACAACTACATGCATCAAGTTTATAAACATAATGTTGAGCAAAAGAATCCAGATACAAATGATAACACAGTATAAGATTTCATTTGCATAAAGTTTACTAAAAAAAAAAATAATGATGTTAAAAGTCAAAACTGTAATTACTCTTGAGGGTTGGGCTGTTATTAAAAGGGACACAAAAGGGGGCTCAATCTGGGATACTGATAATCTGGTTTCTTGATGTTCATTTCTTAAAAATTCATTAAGCTGTTAGCTATACTTTTTGTGTGCTTTTTGGAAATTTAAGTGAAGAGACAAACAATAAGAACAATAAAAACAACAGTTCCAATATTATTTCTTTGAAAATTTCCCTAAGTCCCTCAGGTGAACTTTATCCTGCTCCTAATATATCACAAACACACCATTACTATACTGATGATCATGTTATAGTTTATTTATCCAATTCTTTCCCTTTCCTAACCATCCTCAACCTAACTAGTAACTTCCCTCAGTGCTAAGATCATAATTTTCTATACATGTGTCCCCAACCCCAAGCACAGTGCCTGGCAGTCAGTGAATACTCAATATTATTATTAAATGAGGATTTCTCAATTTCTGCACTATTACAATTCAGGACAGAAAATTTTTTGTTGTAAGGGCTGTTCAGGGCATAGTAGGATATTTAGCAGCATCCCTGACCTCTATTCACCTAATGTCAGTAGCATCCTTTCAGTTATAACAACCAAAAATGTCACCAGCCATTGCCAAATGTTCCTCAGGCACCAAAAAATCCCCAGGTTGAGAAACACTTACATAAATAAATGTTTCTGTGGAAAAATTCAAGCCAAGTGTTAAACGATTCACTTACCAAAAAGCTTTGGGCATGAAATGATTTGCATGTGAGGGGCAACTAAAAAAAGAACAGGCTCTTTTGAGCAATGGAGGGAATTAAGCTCTACCTATCTGAAAAAGTCTATAAATGCTTTAAATGTCTAGATAATCAAATGGTAATTCACATTAATTGCATGCAAGAATATTGTTTCTTTTGGAATTCGTATGTAGAAAAATGAGTTTGCCGAGCAAAAAAAAATGTATAAATAGGATTGTATATTTGGTATTTAAAAAACATGACTGCTAAAGTAGCTATGTATATTCAATGTCCTAATGATAAATTATTTTGTTAAGATTTAGATCTATGAATGGATCATTAATTCTGGAATATTAAGTTTCAATAATTTTCTATCCACACAATATTTAACATTGGCATCCCATAAGAAAAGAATAGTTATAAAATAAACCACTGTGCATCAGCTATGGAAGAAAAAAAACCTCATTATGCACATAACTAGCTTGATAGAAAACAATGCATTCGTACTTTATTAACTGCATGCCTTTGATTCAGGATATTTTTTTGAACTTGACCTCTGCTGTAGAGGGTAAGTAATGAAATAAATGAGTACTATTATGTTAATGGAGCTTGAGAAAAGAGAAAATAAACTGATTTTTATGTATATATAGTTTTTATTTTAGAGAGAGAGAGAGAGAGCACTAGAGGCAGAGAAGAGCAAAGGGAGAGAGGGAGAGAGAGGGACGGGGAGGGGGGGGGCAGGGAGAGAGAGAGATAGAAAGAGAGAAATAATCTTAAGCGTGCTCCATGCTCATTGTGGGGCCTGATGCGGGGCTTGATCCCACAACCCTGGGATCATGACCTGAGCTGAAATCAAGAGTCAGATGCTAAACCGACAAAGCCACTCAGGAGCCCCTAAACTGGTTTAGATTTATGATATAGTCAAAATGATATAGTTAAAATATAAATCTCATTATACCAAAATTATTTCCTGACAACCAATTTCTTAAACATCTCTTTGTAATTAGAATCAACTTTCAAGAATTGGCTACTGAGCCAAAGAAAACAAAAAAAAACCAGGCAATTTACAAAAGAAGAAAAAACTAGACAAATACAAGAAAAGTGTTTAATTCATTGTTAGTCTACAATATGCCAATAAAGCCAAATAATTTTCATCCATCAAGCTGTTAAGATTAGAAATAATGAATGTTTAATTCCAAAAACTGGTAGTATGAATATATAAATTTATACATATATTCCTGAGGTCAGTTTGGCAGTTATGTATTATGAGAATTAATTCTGAATCAGCTATTCTATTTGAAGGAAATATTTCTAAAGTTATAATCAGAGATGTTTTTGACAATTTATTTATAAAGAGAATGTCTATGATACGAAATAAAAAGAGCCTAAATGGTTAATAACAAGGAAATGAAATTAATTATAGCTTGCTTATACTTTGTAGTGATTGGCAAATCTCATTTTTTTTTGTAAAACAGTTGTTAAATGGAAAAAAAGGTTAATTTATATAAAAAAAGAGTGGTTAAAAAGCAAGGGCTATGGTGTCAAGACTATCTAGATGAAATTCTAATTCTATCACCTTCTACTAGCTCTGTGATGTGGGTTATTTCATGATTTAATCTTTCTAAAACTAATTTTTTCACCTTTAAAGTAGTACTTATTCTGTAGGTTTGCTGTTAGTATTAAATAAGACATTACATAAAGTGCTTATCACAATGCTTGGAACGTAGTAAGTACACGGTAAATTTTAGTAGCTATGATAACAACTAGAAACCCAAGATATAAACCTGTATATATGATGGGTTCTCAATATGAAAACTAATGAATTAGTCCCAGATAATAATTATGTATCAATTATTGGTGATTTTCATTTACTTCATTTTGCTTTCCTATATTTCCCAAATTCTTTTTTAGAAAAAAACCCATATAATCAGAAATCTATACTCAGAAAAAGATAGGTGTTGTTTCTTTTAAGGCTATTCATATAAGGCAAGATAAGTATTTAAAAATCCCTACCTTTTCCTTCCCCTAAATGACCATATACTCTTCTCATCTTTAATCTCATCTATAATACTTTACAATCTCACCTTTATTACTGTGTCACAATAAAAAGTCATCATTTTATGCTCTTATTGAATACCTATTACATGCAAAATACTGTGTTCTTAATATTCTGACACTAACTGTGAAGTATGAACATTTGAAGACAGATTTTCTTGTTAATAACATAAGAGCTTTCTACAGATGGTCTTGGGTTTTAGTTTTTAGTAACTAACCATAATGAGAAGAAAGATATCTGAAAAGGCTTTTTGCCTTTATCTCCTCACAAGAATAATCTTAATTTTGATCAGAAGGCATTAAGTTGAGAATGAGAAAATATAAATTTAACTTACAAAAGATACTTTCTTTCAGAATATTTGTTTAAGATGTCTATAATGGGATTATTACTTCTAACTGCAAAGTAAATACACATTTACTCCTATAATATAGCTAGGAACAAACCAAAGAAAAACTGATTCTTGAGCACCTGAGATGTTTTTATGCTGCTGATATGAATAGAATATAAACTCTATTTCTTCATAAAAACTAAATATTACAAGAAATCTAAGAAGTATTCAGAGACAAATACAAAATGTTTGGGAGTGGTTTGTATTTTGTAAATATCCAAATATCTAACCAGTGAACTTTTCAAGAATTGATTTTGATATTCATGAAATTAAATACTATTAAACATACATAAAGGATCTTTGCATCAAATAGCTTCCAGAGCTGAGGCAATTAACTTTCCCTCAATGATATCTCTCACTCCATAGGACCTCTTGTACCACAGGTGTACTAGGTTAATTTTTTCCAGCAACACTGAAATATCTGATGGACAGAGAGCAAAAAGGAGAAAATGAGATGAGGGAATGTAGAGACTAGTTATTAGTGCCTGCTATTGTCATTGTCTATATTCAAAACTGAAGGAGTAAAACTACCTCCACAAAATGTTTGTATCAGGAAGTTACAACTTCCTTGTAAGGTCCTGAATATCTTCCACTGTTCTTCAGGAGTGAAAAGGAAAGAATGACAACTTGTTTATTAGGCGTGGTTGCCTACAAAGAATCTCCTGATTGCAAGGAAATTTAGAGGATTTTGTTATTCAATGTACAAAAGACTTGAGTCCTATAGGATAAAAGTGTGTTAACAACACTGTCTTTTCAAGTTAACTTTCATAAAAAAGAAACACATTATACAACTTTCAGTTTAGCTTTTCTCAAAATAAAAACAGGATTTCAGAGATGAAAAGAAGAAGTATATTTATTACTAATAAAATAAATTTAATAAAATGTTACTCTTATATTTTCCTTTATCTCAGATCTTATACCTTAAAATTTCTGCATAATCTTTATTTTTCACAAAAAATGTTTTCCAGAATAAATACAAGTAAAGCAAAATCTTTTAAAATTATTCATTTTTTTTTTAGAAAACAAGTTAATTCTGGATGTAATTTCTATTTTAGTGCTTCTCTACTGACATGAGAACTTTGACCCTCCCTCAGCTATGCTGGTAAGATAAACAACTTTAGTAGGACATCAGGAGATGAGAGGAAAAACAGGTTACTAAAACTTTCTTAGGCATAGCACTTTAAAGAGATTCCTTTAAAGCCATCATTGTGAATTAGTGAGCAGTAGGAATGAAGCTTACTGCTCTCAAGTATGAAGGCACCCATCAATATAGGGAGAGCAAATAAATTCCTAATTCAAATGGCTAATTAACCAAATTCATAATAAAAACTAATGAATAGGACTGAAATTCTGACACCAGGAATTCAAGTGAGGTTTAGTTGACAGTGAGTATAAATTAAATTCCCAAACATTTTCAATATTGATATACAGCTGGAGAATACCTCATTGTGCTTGCAATAACATTCAAGAACAACCTCCTGAACATTAGTTATCAATTTTTCTCTAACCACTTTCTATTCTTCCACTACAAAATTAGTAACATTGGGTTTAGATAATGCTGTTTATTAACAGTTACCAATGAATCACTAATCTGCCACTGAATACTTCAGGTTTTTAATTAAAGAGATTCTTATTGGCATTTAAACTATTACCAGAGTCCTCCAGTTGTGATGAGGCATAAATTATAGAACATACTCTTATTCCTGAATCACAGATGCTTAGAATTTCCTTATATACAATTACTCTGATTTTGAACGTTTTCACTGAAGAACTAGAAGAAAATAACAAAATTTTGAAATGATGTTAGAAATTCATTGTTTTGTTAAATGTCTCTTTCCCTCTCTTGGGCCTTATCTTTGTGTTATGTACTCCTAACAGACTACATAGCATAGAACAAGCCTGTTTAAAATAGGTTCTGAGAGAATTATTGGAAGTAATGAATTAACTTTTCTCCTATGCTTATAGAATAGAACTAATTCATGTACCACCCTTGGGAGGATTGAGAAGTCACACAAATCATTTTCTGTGTTTGATAGTTTAGATGAGAAACCCTGGTTGAGAAAAGCAAGACAAAGTATGTAAAATCACCAAAAAATTGTTGAGTTAACAAAGTGAAAACATTATCACCTAATGGATTGAAAGTCTTCCTTCCAAAATCAATTTTTTTGCTTACTAAACTACTCCAGTTTTAAACTCCTTGAAGACAAGGACCAATTCTTCCCAACTTTTTAACTCCTGTAAGGTCTAGGACACTATGGTACAGAGTTCAATTTAACTCACACTGTGTTTTACCAGTGGATTAAACACACACACATGCATATACATAGTGCCTAAACCATTATCTCCAGCCTAATGAGTCAGAATCTTTGGTGGGGTTGGGCCTAGCAATCTTTTTAGTAAAATCTCTATAGGTAGAAAACTGTGTGTCCAGAACTGAGTACCACTGAATTTAAAATGAATTCCTAATCCTATTGCTGGTTCCTCTAAACTTAACCTAGCTCTCTCATCTCAATCCAGTTATCTTCATTTAAATACCTACTTCTTTACAAGTCTGCATTATTCCATTTCAAAGACATGCCATCATCTGTCCTAAAATTGGTATTTTTTTTTGATGTTTATTTTTGAAAGAGACAGAGAAAGGGTGAGAGTGGGGGAGGGGCAGAGAGAGGAGACACAGAATTGGAAGCAGGCTCTCCAGGCTCCAGTCAGCACAGAGCCTGAAGCAGGGCTCGAACCTACGAACTGCGAGATCATGACCTGAGCAGAAGTGTTGGCTTAACTGACTGAGCCACCCAGGTGCCCCAAGATGGTTTATTTTTTTTTCAACATTGTTCAGAATGATTTTTTTTTGTCCTTCAAACATCCAACATCTGTCCAATTTCATTCTCCCTTTCATTCTTAGAACATAAGGTCTTCTAAATCTCACTTGGCATTCTGTGTCTTTCTAAAAGTTTATAATTTTTTGTTCCTAATGCAATATCTTGGACTTATCCATCTTTCATGTTACTTATATAGTTTCCCTGAGGTCTTTAATATCCTCTTAGACAAGAATATTAAAAGCTAGGGAGTTCACTTCTAGGTAAATACCCAAAGAATGGAAAGAAAAACAGACATTGCACACCAATGTTCATAGCAGTAATATGCATAATAGCCAAGAAACAACTCAAGTGTTGTCTGTCAACAGATGAATGGATAAACACATTGCAGTATATACATAAATGGGATATTATTAGTCTTAAAAAGGAATGAATGGGTATATGCTACCACATGGATGAACCTTGAAAATACGATGTTTAGTGAAATAAGTCAAACACAGAAGGACAAAAATAGTATGATTCTACTTATATGAGGCACCTAGAATAGACAAATTCAGAGACAGATATTAAAACAGGGGGAGTGAGGAATGAGGAGTTACTGTTTAATGGGTATAGAGAGTTTCTGTTTTGGATGATGAAAAATTCTGGAAACAGATAGTGGTAACGGCTGTACAAAATGTATTAATGCCACTGAACTGAACACTTAAAAATGGTAAAAACAGTAAATGTTATGTGATGTGTATTTTGCCAAAATAAAAAAAAAATAGAAAGCTATTGAAATGATTTTCTTGACTTTCTTACAGCAGCCTTTTTTTTGATACTAGTTTTATCTCTATTGTTAAAGTAAAAGAAAAAAACAAGTGTCCATACCCTTTTTCTATATTCTCTAAATTTATCACTCTCTTTTTAGCTTTTGCCTTTTCCTTTCCATTTCTTTTTCATAAAAGTAAAATAAAATTTAATATGGAGACTCAGAATATTTCACACTTCAAGCACAATGATGTTGTGGATACATATAAAGAACACTTAAAATCTACATACACACCACATGTGCGTGCGCGTGCACGCACACACACACACACACACACACACACACACTTGCATACATACATATACACCCCACTTCTAATCTCCTCAGACTCTTGAATTGTTTGCAAATTTCACCAAAATTCTTCTCCACTTCTTGTTTGGTCTTGTTTTTCATTGAAATATGAGTAAATAAGACATCAAGCCTTCACAGTGCAGATAATTTTGTATTTCAAGTTCTTCTTAAATGCCAAGTACTTAGCAAATAATGGGGAAATTCAATTTAAAGTTTACCCACACACAAGAAAATATAGTTTAAAAGGAGGGAAAGATAAATACATCAAAAGAATCTCTAAAGAAGTGATATTACATAAATTATGGGCTGGCTGAGAAATGATATTTTCAGAGGAAAAAATGGAGCAGTGGAAAGCTACTTTAACTACAAAGAATCATAACTAAATTTATTATTTTTAGAGATGACACTTTTAAGTTTCAAAAAATTCTTGTATCTTACTAAAAAGGAAAAATTAATAGGAGTAACTCATCCTCATGAAGCCCCAGAAAAATCATGGAAAATAAGTTATGAAATAAACTTAATATATGGAAAATCACTGAAAGATCCTATATACAAGAAACAAAAGTATACAATATATGATATCAAAGGTCAACTGAGGCAAAGATGATAAATTATTTGAAAAAAAATCTATTGTTAAATAAGGGAAAGAATGTGGAGTTGTACAAAAAGGCAGAAAGGATGGTGATAGTGAGTTTAAAAGTCAGTTTAGGAGTAAACTGGATTGGACTGTTAAATAGTGAAGCATTTTCCTATTTCTAAGATATGTTTGGACAATACGTAGGCAACACTTTTCTTGGAAATAAAATCTGATCAGGGTTACAAGACAACAGAGGAACAACGCCAGTGATTTACCAGATGCAGAAAAGTATAAAGGAAGTAATATGAGCCGATCAGCAAGTTGCAAGTCTGATTACATAGGAGATGAATGCAATGTCTTTAGTTAATTAGTGAAGCAGCCATGGCAGCAAATAGGTAAAGGAGACAGTAGTCAAGCAACCTCAGTCAGCAGTCCAACTTAGTGGCACAAGACAAGTGGAGATAGTTAGCAGAAGTGCTAAACAATCTGAACCTACTTATAATATCACAGGCATAAATTGGGCAGGACAAGATCAAGCAGGCAGATAGCGTAGCACTTGGAAGGCCATGATATAGGAGAATGGTAGGAGAGCAGATAGACAATGCTGGGTAGTCTAAAATGCTAAAATAGCAGATGGATATGGCAGTATCAGGCCATTTCCTGATAGACAAAGTACCAGTAAGTGAAGAATGCAAATCATTCAGCAGATGCATAAAAGTGGGGCAAAAAGTAGAGGTGAAAATCAAAGGCAGTCAAAGCAATAAGACAGAACAGCAGAGAAGCAATGACAGATCATCAGAAGCAGTTGTGTAGGGTAGGAAAAGCTCTCAGCAGGGAACAAAAACACCATTCAGGAAAAGATGAAATTGAGAGTAAAGCCAGTCTCCTGAATTGGGTTTCTTCCATCTAGGAAACACTCATCAATAAACTGCATATGAGAATCCACAAGAGAACAGCACACAAATGGAAATAGCAGATGAATCTGAACTCTATTGCCCAGGGATACAGAATGATCCTAGAACATAGATACATAACAATCCACAAGGAAATTAAATGGATGGGAAAAATGGGTCCAAGCATTCTTTATGATGATAAAAAAAAAAAACCAAAACACTAAAAATTATTAATCTGGAAATGATTGGCTGGGATTGAAGTCTTCGCTTACCCCTTTCTGGAGCCCACAAAATGGGAATGTTGGGAATTTCTGCAGCAGAAAAACAGAAGAGAAAAGGGATTTCTGACTCCCAGTTTGAGGAAAGCAGGTCAAATTTAGGGCTGTATGAACTGGTTCAGGGAAATAAGAACCAGCCTGAACCTTCTCCATTCCTCAAAATCAAGCAATTTCTGAGGTTTGGGAAAGGTTTAGGAAGCCCTCACCCCATCATTTCCCACAACCTCCCCTTTCACACTTACCTCCAGTGCAAACAGTTTCCAGCAAGGAGGTACTTGGGAAAACTCACTCCCATGTTTATACCATGGCAAAATTTGAGGATGGCCAACTAATGATACTTTCTGTGTAGGTCAACTTTCTGATTCAATGGGATCCCTGCTATTTGTGAATAGGAAGAGGGGATAGGTTACTAGAAACTACCTACCTCTTTGAAAGTGGATGAGGAAAAAAATCAAGGGCAGTAATACCAATAAATAAATAGTAATACCAGTAAATACGTTGGTGATCTCATCAATCGTCACAGATTTTAAGTCCCTCAAGATGCTGATGACTTTAAAAAAATAGTATCTCCAGTCTAGACTTCTCTGCCAGCTTAACATCTCCACTTGGATAGTTCATTTCCATGACCAAATTAAAACTGACGTTCCTCATCAAATCTACCCTTCCCACAGCATTCTCCATTTCAGTAAATGGCAACTCTATCTTTCCAAATGCCCAAGTCAAAATCTTGGATATTATACTTGACTTCTCTCTTTCTCTTATTTTATCTGTTATCTCTATCTTCAAAATATATCAGTAATGTATTTCTCACTACCTTCACCTCTATTATTGGTCTAAGTCACTATCATTTTTCACCTGGATTATTTCAATAGTCTCCTAAATTATTTCCCTATTAAAATATAAGTCCAATCATGTAGTGTCTCTGCTCAAAACTCTCCATTATCCTAAGGGTGGCATACAGATTCTACATGATCCATGGCTTGCTCCCTCTGCTCATTTATGTCTTTGCTCAGATGTCACCTTACCAATAAGGCCTTCCTTGACGGCCTTTTTAAAATTACAACTCTCTTTCCTGCCTGTGCTGTGCTACCTATTCACCTTTCTTGGTTTATTTTTATCCACAGTACTTAATATCATCTCTAATATTACACATCTTACTTGTTTACTTATATTTGTGTCACCCACTAAAATGTAAATTTTGTAAAGGCAGAAACTTATGACTTCCTTGTTTACTGCTGTATCCCCAGCATCTTGAACAATGTCTGGCATATATACAGCAGGCACTCAAGATATAATTGAATCTACAAAGTGTTAATTTCTTGTGGGGCATCTCTGTTCTCTGTCTTAAATTCTCAGAGCATTCTTCTGAAAGCTCAGATACTATGAACCTTTGATTAACAGAGGAGATTCTAGCACACTTTAGGGGTTGGCAAATCATAGCCAATGGGACAAATCCTGCTAGCTGCCTGTTTTTTGCATTGCCTGCAATCTAAGAGTGATCTTTGAATTTTTAAATAATTGAAAAAAAATTAGAATAATAATATTTATATCATGACATGATAAAATTATATGAAATCCAATTTCAGTATCCATAAATAAATTTTTACTGGGGCACAATGAGGTGCATTCATTTATACTGTCTTATGATGGCTTTTGTGCTACAGGGCTGGCAGAGTTGAGTAGTTATGACAGAGAACAAAGAACCCACAAAGCCTAAAGTATTTATTGTCTGGACCTCTAAAGAATACATTTGCTGACCCGTGTCCAAAGGTATTTTATACTTAGAAGGCAAAGAGTAATAACTAAATTTTGAGCAACACTAAACTAGAGCATTGTTGTTAAATACTGTTGCTGCTGTTGCCCAAGATACACCTAGGAGGGAAGATACATTTATACTAGGATTTGCTTTCACATATATAAAAGTAACCTTCTCATTCTTCTAAATGTTATTAAATAACATTAATGACTATTAATAGTCATTCATCTATCTATCCCACAATAAAGCAGCCTCATCTTAAGGGATAGAGCATAGTACAAGTAAGACTTAAAAAATGGCAAAAAGGAAGGGAACAAGAAAGTAAATAGGACCCACAAATAGAGCTCATATCAAAGTATCACATAATTAACTAAAACCCTGTTTAACATACCCTGATTAACTATAGTGGGAAACACTTAAATTATACCAATGACATCCACCACTACTTTAGGTATCCACCTAAATTATACTAATTATATTAGGTATCCACCTAAATTTAGGTATCCACCTAAATTATATATCAAAGTATCACATAATTAACTAAAACCCTGTTTAACATACCCTGATTAACTATAGTGGAAAATTGTCATGATGTGAATCTCTTTTGAACCTCATCAATGGGGGTCATACTGAACTGACCTTGTTATAATGGGGTCTCCTAAATAACTGTAGTCTTAAATCATTACAAGCGAGAAACACATTATAATAAGACTCCATTGGATTTATACAATATTCAAAACTAATAGTTATTTTCTCATTGGTTCAAATGTCTACATTTTGTCGAAAAGTATTTTAAAAATTTGCAAAACTCTATTCAAAATCACCTCCTAATCACCTGACTCATCTTTCCTTACATAAAGTTTCACCCTAAGGACTATGACATGCAAGTATATTATAGTATATGCTGCAACCAAACTTACGGAAAGGGGTGAAAAAGGTGAGGGGGAAACACTTAAATTATACCAATGACACCCACCACTATTAAAGGCATGCTACCTTTAATCTTCATAAAGAAGTATAATTTATGTCCTCTTACATCAGTTGGTCGTTGCTGCACAATCAACTGCTTCTTTTGGATTGTTATCTTTGTGAAACTGACAACAGTTCATTTTCAAAACCCAACCTTTCAATACCGTTACTGCTTCTATCTTCTCAGCATTTTTTAAAGGAATTTGGATTCTTCCCCTAAATTCTCACTTATGTGTCAATCATTAATGCTTATCTGAAATGATTACTCCTCCCACTGGGCGTTTGTCCTCTACTCTTTAATAGCAGCCGTGTTCTTTCCAAGTTCTAATACAAGAAAATAATACTGGTAAAATTATTAGAATCATTCCAAATAGTTTATTTGTTATCTGAGTCCACTTTCTGACTCCCTAACAGTTTCTTTTTATGGTAGGCAATATGTTGGTATGTCAATGGTATGTTTCCAAGAAGCTCAGAGGACTTCACAGGTGTAAATTCATTTGTTGTCATTTTATTACATTTTGCGTGAAAAGCAACATTAAGTCTAAATGGAGGTCTAACACAGAGAGATGAATCTATATTCTTGACCAGACAATGAAGAAAGGGATATCCTAAAAACTTCTTTCCTGTAACTATATCTCTAGATAAATATGCTTTGGGCATTTTATATTTGTAAAATATTGAATGATTTTTTTTTGTCATTGTCTTAGTATATGTTTTGTAAAACTAAAGTATTCTGCTATGCCAGCATCTGCCATTTTATGACAGTAGCCTTGTAATGGTAAGTTAGAAAGATGATTTCAAGATTTTATCACTCTGATAAATTCAAGGTAAAAATCATCATCTCTATTTCTTTCCTTTCCCACAGTTACATCAGTGTATATTTTACGTCCTATCTTGCTTAATTTTTTCCCCTGGAGAAAAATTCTTTCAATATTTATTCAACCATCATCTACTTATTTTTAAGCTACAGCTCTTTATATTGTAGGTGATAACAGCAAATATTTATGTAGCAAATAAATATTTTTTCGTGTTTTACTTATGTTAATTCACATAATATAACTATCCTATAAGGAAGTAGTTTTATTCTTTCTATAGGAAGGTAAATAAGTTGTATAAGGTCATATACTAGTAAAAGGTAGACCTAGGATTCAAACTCAAGTAGTCTGTGCTCTTAACTACTATGTTATGCTGCCTCACAAATGGTTATGTGGGCAACACTGCTTTTCTAGTAAGAGCTCTAATTAGATACAGAATTTTCCATAATAAATATATTTGTATTTATTTGTATGTTTTATTGATAGCATCTCTCTGCTTCATAAGGGCCCCCAAAAGCTGGGTACATATTCTGATACAGAGTAGGCATGCAATTAAGAAATATAATCAAGGGAATGAAGACAGCATTTTATATATGGGTTCTTCATATATGAAATTTTTGTTTTTGTTTTATGCTCAAAATTCTAAAATTCTGACCTTGAGGAGCAATGTGTTTTTCCCTCTGTATTGATTTTATGTGGACTAGGAGACTTTCAACATAAGAGTTTTAAATTCAATGTCACTTATTGCCTTAATTACCTTATCTAAATGATTGAATTTTGTACCTTTACCTTTCCCCTGGTACAATTATACCAAGGAGTTTTTCTTTATAATGTATAAGTGAAATAGAGGTTGAATGTCTTGGGAAAGTTTGTATCTAATGGAAACAAATGAATGCAAAGAAAATCTACACAAGAATGTGGACTTAAGAGGAAAATGTAACATTTACCTTCAAATATTAGAATTATCATGTAAAAAGGAATTTACCTTCTTTAGTACATTGCAGAAAAGAATTGGAAACATTGATTAGGAAATTATAAGGTGCCAGGTTTCAGTGTGACATGTTTGGACTTTCAAACAATTAGAATTGCAAACCAACAAACTCCCAGATGGAAGAAGTAGTGATTGAGATGTTCAGACAAAGGTTGGGAATGATGAAAAGGGGACTAGGACTTTGAACACAATGGCCTTTGAATTCTCCTCAAACTCTGAGATACCATGATTTACCTGTTTTTTATATAGTTTGTAATTTTATATAAAACACTAAGCTAACTTGAGACAAATTACTGATGAAATCCATAAGAAAATATTCCTTGATTGTGTTGATTGTAAGATAAACATTGACTGAAGTGGTTTCCAAACAATAAATCAAAAAACTGGAACTTGGTGCTTCAGAGCAGTTTCAGTTTTATCTATAAATAATGGTGCGTATAGTCACTAGGTCTGTGAATTAAATTAGGACTTACAACTAAACAAAAACATTAACAAAAATCTTCAAAAAGAATGAAGTTAGTCCTACTGAGGAAAGTGTTGATCTGTATTTGAATAAATGACATCTCAAAAGGGTCTACTTTTAGAGAGCCTTGATGTCATGATTTTACTGTGTGTACTGCTTCATAGTAGACTTATGAATTCTGGCTTCTAAGGAATCTTGGCATAAGGACAGTTGCTGTTTTTAATTTCTACAGATGGTGCTACTCTAGATGTTCTAAGAAAGAGATTAAAATAACATAAGTCTAGTTTATCCATCCTTCTATGTAAAATGAATCCTCTAGCCAGGAAGATTTCTTAATTTTATCTTTCTCTGTAGTTTGATCACACATTTCCCTTTCTTCTTTACTCCCATTAGTAATGTCCTCTTCTTTCCTAATCTGAATCCTATTTCTCTCCTTCCATTTTAGCTTAAATTCTACTTGTACAAAATTTTTACTGATTAATTAGCTTTCTCTTAATTGTCCTCTTTAAAGAAATCTTCTGGCTGAACATTTCTGATACTAGATTTATAGTGTCTTGATTTGTCAGGTGACTATTTGGGGAGTACATGTACATTAGCACTCACTCAGTGAAGCTCAAGGTGCTTGATAAATACTTGTTAAACTATTACTTGTTAAAATAATACTTGTTAAACTAAGAAAAACTATAAACACTTTAATTTTTAGCAAACTGGTAGCTCCTAAATGTTGTCTATGCTCTGAGACATATACTGCTTTTTAATGGATACTGTAAAATAATTATAAACCCCAGAATAAAGTGAGCTATTACAAAAAAGCTACCCTGAATCTCATATATCTCAGCTTTTTCAAGCCAAATTCCAAGAAGTTTAAACTACAGAGGAATTAGGGACCTAAAGAAAATAAACAGGTTCAGGTAGGATATAAAGAGGTACTTAACGCAACTGCACTAATACTCCACATTCCTCATATCATTTACACTATAAAAATTCTTAATCTTATTCCTTCGTCTCATGCCTGAAAGTAGTAGTGGGGAAATGCTGACTGATATCTTTATTTTTTAGACTATCCATGAGGTATGTTAGTAGCTAACAATAGATACCTGAAGTACAAGGGTTAGTAGGAGAAATATTTGGGGCTGTCAAATCTAATTGGAAGTAATAGATAATATTAATTAAATGAGGAAGAAAAAGGTAAGAAAAAAATAAACATTTACCAAACATCTACAAAGGTGCCAGGTTTTATACTAGATCATTTTACATGCATTATTGTCACTAGTTTGGATAACCCTGGACAAGTCAATTAATTGATCTGTGTCTCAGTTTCTCCATCTATAAAATAGATGTAAACCACATGCCTCGTATGGTTGTTTTGAAGACTAAATTAATTAACATTTGCTTAAAACAGCTGCTAACACATAGTAAGTGCTATATATAAATATTAGTTATTATTATTGGCTACCTTTATTATCTCAACCACTAGAAACAACAACCTTGAGAGGTAGGCATTAGCTAATTTAGTAAATGAAAAAAGTGAAGTTTGAACATGTTAATTTGCCTTAATTTCACAGTGGTAGAGTTGGGATTTAAATTCAGGTCTATCTGACTCTATGGTGTTAGTGTATCCCAACATGTTAAGACAAAGACATGGAAACATATTTCTTATGTCCTGGGCTATTTCATAAAAATTAAAGGAACAGATTAAAATGGCATAAATTATAGCCATATCTGACCACAGAAGAGTGATATATTTTATTCAATCTAGTTTGAAATGTTTCAAGTGCAAGGGTTTCTGATATTCTGCTTTATCAATTTCATATTGTTCAGTTACCCTATTGATACAGAACAATTTTAAGAAACTCAAAATCCTAGTTCAATACGGTTATATTTAGCTTTAGCACATATGACAGGTATTTTATTTTAGTAAAAAACAATCATAGCACTACAAAATAAACTCTAATATTCATAGAGTTTTAGAATATCAGTATATGATATTTTTCCAGGGAAAGAATCCATGTTTCCTGAAGAGTATCATATATACTTGAAAATGATATAATTTAATCAACCTGTGTTAGTGATTAAATTTTCTTTCAAAAACAGAAATTATTAGGATATTTTTTGGTATAATACAGGAATTTTTCTGTCAAAATGTCTGATGTTAAGTTTTAGGTGAAGCTGTTAAATGTCAGTTCTCACTGATTTTCACAAGTCACAAATTGAGAATCATTAATGTGTAGTCAGTAACTCAGGTCAAGGATGTCTCCTTCATTTTACTTACAGAGTATTGTTATTTTTGAAGCATTATAATCAAGAAAGAAAAATGGCTAATGACTGCATAAAATGATACCTGGCTTACAATACACTCACACCTAAATGATGAAATACATGAATTCTGACAAATTGATTATAAAACAAATTTTATAAAATAAAAAAATTTTCTTTGATTTGAGATTTTTGTGAAAAAATTTCTAATAACTTAAGTGGAAAATATTTGTGGAAAGGATTAGATAGTAATTTGTTCCAAAGAAATATAAATACTATAGACTATACACAGAATATGCCTTCTAGAATTCATAATCTTTTCCTAGAAAAACATCCTTTGTACCAAATTTTCAGTATTCTGTTCCCTTCAGCATTGGTCATTTTGTCAGATGCTTCTTCAATTCCATAATGAACCATAAGAATCCTTTTTAATGAATATCCCTTATATCAAAATTTATAGTTTCCTGAAATTTTTGCTATTTCTCCTTTTGCTTGATTGTTTCATCATGCCCAATTATATCAGGACACTTGTTAGAAGGTACTGCTAAGAACAACAGTTCGAAAAATTTTTAAGAGTGAGATTTTATTTAATGTATAATAAATCCATTACTTTGATCAGTTTAGAAGTTCAAAATTTTATATATTTTTAGAATAAGGGATCTTTTACTTATGTTATACTGTATATTGAGACAACGTGGCAATATACTTCATTATGGCAGAAAAGCATTTTTCTTTGCTCCTTCTAAAATTAAACATTTAAGAAATGAAACCCAGTATCATTTCAGATTACTAAAGAGAAAAAGATAAAAATCAATTTTTAAAAAAGTCCCTAAAATATGTGAGTAAAGATGACATTGTCATCCAATAGACCAGGGGTCAACAAACTTTTTCTGCAAAAGGTCAGATGGTAAATATTTTAGGCTTTGCAGGCTATAAGGTTTTGGTTGCAAATATTAACTCTGCTGCTGTAGCCACAAGCAATACACAAAGGAATGAGTGTAGCTGTGTTCCAAAAAAACTTCATTTAAAAAGGACACTGAAACTTAAACTTCAAATAATTTTCATGTGCCACAAAATACTATTCTCCTTTTGATTTTTTCAGCCATTTAAAAATACAAAATCCATTCTTAGCTTACAAGCCACATACAAAAACCAAACCAAATCAAACCAAAACAAAAAGGCAGGCTGGATTTGGCCTATATGCCTCATTTGCTGACTCCTGTAACATATTTAGAATTCTTAAGAATAAGGACCATGCCTTATTCATTTTTTAACTCCAGCACCCAGCAAGTATGGCAATGCATACATATTAAGGATTAAAAATAAAAAGTGATGAATGAATGAGAACTAAGATGTATGCTGGGCTTCTGTTTAAATATATATATTTATATATACTTAAATTATATTAAATAATTTAACATTTTCTAATTTACCATAACATGTGATCAGAAATTGCTTGTTAATTATATATACACATTTTTAATGCTTCTTGATCTTTTATTCTCTTCTAGAATTTATGTGTAAAAAAGGGCTTGACCTCAGTAATATGTCCTTAATTATACTTTTTACGAATAATAAGATTCTTTAAATAACAATTTCAAAAAAATAATTAAAAAAATAAAAATAAATAACAATTTCTATTTTGGACATAAGTTGTTTACAACTAATAATGGGACATGATGAGATAATACTTTATACAGCAATGAATTCTTATGTTCTTTAAAAAAATGTTTATTTATTTAGTGAGTGGGGGAAGAGCATGTACTCATGCTCACAAGTGGGGGAGTGGCAGAGAGAGAGAAGGAGAGTGAGAGTGAGAGTGAGGTGGTGAGGGAGAGAATCCCAAGCAGGTTCCATGCTACCAGTGCAGAGTCTAACATGGGGCTGAAACTCACAAACCGTGAGATCATGACCTGAGCCAAAACCAAGGGTTGATGCTTTAACTGACTGAGTCACCACGGCAACCCTGAATTCTTAAGTTCTATGGAATTTTATAATTACTAGCATTCACCAATGCCAACAGATTATCCAACCTTTGTCAGATCAGAGAAAATAAAAATTATTCTTAAAAAATGAAGATTTTCATATCAAAATAAAAGTCTAAAAAGTTGAAGGGAGTAGATTATTATGCTATTATATATAAGCTTTGATAGTATCTCATATTTATTAGAGGCAGGGAGCAGGTCAGCCGGCATGTAAATATCAGATGAATCATATTCTAAGCCACAGGGCCTAAAAATAGAAACAAACTCATAATTTAGGAAAATCAATTCTTATTTCTATATATGAACAAAGGAAACAGGACATACTTTACTGAACGTGCTATTCCACTTTTCTTTTAATATACTTGGGAAGAAACCCAAGTCTATAAACTTTTCATGTTCTCTTGGGTTCATACCCACAGACACTAAGTTTAGATTGCTTTATTTCATTTATCCAGTTTTGGAGGAATCCAGTTTTTTCCCTAACAACACACATATTCCACAAACATTTGTCCTTTGTGTTTGTAGATTAAGCCAATTGTCAATTACTGACTATAAAACATTAGTACCTTGATAGAGAAGTTTTATTATTTTACCTTAATAATTAATATTTGTGTTTTCTATAACTTCTCACTATTTAAAAAGTTTTGCAACTGTAAACTGTACATAGTTAAATGTAGTCTAGAAATAGTTACTTCATTTTTCAGGTACAACTATCTAAGACATGTTAAAGACAAATAACTGTATTATGACAGAACTCAAATTATATTTATGGATTCCTAGAAGATATCCCTGTGTTGTATTTTAGATATCAGAAGAATGGCAAGTATTAAAGTGTGTAGAGAAAATGGGAAATCAGTAGAACTATTTCTGGTTGGCCTTACATTGCTTTCATGTTTGTTTATTTTTCAAAGGCATAAAAGTTCTAAGGACTTTGCTGTAGATAATCATACCATATGTATATGTAAAAAAGATATGTAGTAAAGTGAACCTATTAAGAATCAAGATATCTACAATCAGCTAAGTTACCTATTCTCAAAAAAAAGATATTAAAAAGCCTTATTTATGTATATTTTTAACTCATTAAAAAAAAACCACCCTAATACAGCTCTACACAGGTAGTTGTTATAGGCACATATAAGAATTTAATTTAGGTGCTCTAAGGGGCACCTGGATGACTCACTTGGTTAAGAAACTGACTCTTGATTTTAGCTCAGGTCATGGTCTGACGGTTTGTGAGATTGAGCCCTGATGTGGGTTCTGTGCTGACAGCTGTCAGCTATGAGTCTCTCTCCCTCTCTCTCAGCCCCTCTCCTGGTCACGCATGCATGTGTGTGCACATGCTCTCTCTCTCTCTCTCAAAATAAATAAATATTAAAAAAATATATTTAAAAAACATCTCTAAGATTTTAAGTTAACTAAAAGACTTCATTTAAGGGGCGCCTGAGTGGCTCAGTCGGTTAAGCGTCCGACTTCGGCTCAAGTCATGATCTCGCGGTCCGTGGGTTCAAGCCTCGCATCGGGCTCTGTGCTGACAGCTCAGAGCCTGGAGCCTGTTTCAGATTCTGTGTCTCCCTCTTTCTCTGACCCTCCCTGTTCATGCTCTCTCTCTGTCTCAAAAATAAATAAATGTTAAAAAAAAAAGACTTCATTTAAGGATAAAGGTTTCTTAATTTCGGATATAATGAGACATACAAAGTCAGGGAAAGAGACTCTTGTCAATTAATGGCACTAAAAAAAATGGATGGGATAGACAGATATTAAAATGGTAGAATTTTAAACCTCTATTTCACATGAAGATGAGAAAGATAAAATATGAAGCTTACTATATCAAAATTCAAAAAATAATTTAACAAGATTATAAAGATTTCATCAATACATTTAAATCTACCATAACACTGTTTTCATCCTTTTGGTAGTTACATACAAAAAAATACTACCAAATTTGTCCACTTAGTGTTTATGTAGCAACTAATAATAATAATAATAAAATTAACCCTTATAAGTTAATCCTTGCATATACAGCACTTACTAAAATGCCAGAAATAGTTCTCACTGGATCCTCACAGCTCCCAGTAGGTAGGTACTTTCGTTTACCTCACTTTATAGGAAACTGAGGCACAGAGTAGTTCAGTAATTAGTCTATGGTCACCCTGTTAGTAGCAGAGCCAAAATTCAAAGGTTTACATTTTCAGCCTAGCATTTTGGTATTAACTTGACACTCCACAGAAAACAAAATACTTAACTTTGTGTGCAAAGCATTCCCTCCCAATTAAAAACAATGTTGTTATCTGATATAAATTCTATAGTAACTTTTTTCTGTTTTTTCTGTAATAAAAATAAATAGTATGAAAATCTCAAACCATCACACAAAAAACAGGGACATATAAACCCAAGGCCATTTACTTCAAATACTTAACACAACAAACTCCAAAAATCAAGGTCTTCACATATGTATGTAATTTTCTTACAAACAAAACACAGACACACCTCTATAGGAGATGGCTTCCCTTCAATTGTACTTTTTAAGTTGGTCTCACAGTTTAAAAGAAATGTAAAAATTGGCCAAAGGACCATTTCCCCATAAGATTCAGAAGCTAAACTAATTATGTAAGAATGATTTCTTTTCTGAGCAGTTGAAATTAACAACTTCCCAATATAACTCTATTCTGATTGCTTTAAAAGCAAACCATTTTATTTATAAGTCTAAAATTAGAATAATATCCAAAAAATTGTCACGATTTTTACATAGACGAAAAGTAAATATTTTACACTTTGTTTAAAAAAATGTCCATTTTCATATCCCAGAACAGTGGTTTTCAAAGTCTGAAAGTATGGTCTGTAGACCAGCAACATCTGCATCACCTTGTTAGAAATACAAATTCTTGGGACCCACTGCAGATTTACTAAATCAGAAACTCTGTGGGTGGGTCCAATAATCTGTTTTGATAAATCCTCAGCTTGAATGTGGTGCAGGCTAAAGTTTGAAAACCACTACAGTAGAGTAAGAAGGACAGTAAATATTTAATAGATGCAGAGTAAAAGTATCTTGCTGTTAAGTAAACAGTAGATAAAATTGTGTTCTGGTTTGAAAATAGAAGGACGTACTTAATATTAAGTTGAAATTCAGCCAGCAAACATTTTTTTGGGAGGTAAAGAAAACAGTATCACAAGTGGTGATATAAGTTTGCATATGACTCTGAGGTTTATGGCTTCCTTAAAAAGAAAAAAGACTCTCCTGTATCACTGAGCACGGCCTACTTTTCATTTTCTCCCTTAATTTTTCTACTTATGCAAAGGTTTAAGGTGATTCTTGTGGCATAAAGCCTAGATATTAATTCTGCTTTGGCTTATTAAATTCTGCATTTAAATTCATATTAAAATTATGGAATATGTAACCCTTTCTCTTCAAAAGTACTATAAATTTGGTATATGTATTCTATCACAATTTCCTGTGCTTTGAGACCAATGACAAGGGTATCTGAAGAACAGAGATATCAGATACATTTTGAATTACATTAACAAAACACATTAGACCAGATGCCATGCTAAGAATCAGAGTTCTGCTATCACCTCCTTTGGCAATATGTCTGAAGTTCAGCTTATATCACAGTCCACTGAACAAATGCAAAATTACTTTCTGGACCAGTTCAATCTTCCTCATTTTATATCATGTCTAGTATAAGTCCAAAGAAAAGTAGTCAAAAAACATTTTTTTATATAACAATGCTTCCACAGAACAGTTTTTACATTCTTAGAACCACAAGTCTTCTGTTCTGCCTAGCAACATTATAAAAGTAATATAAAACATAGTAAAAAAAGATGAAAAATAAAATGAATAGCCTACTCCTTGAAAAAAGAAAGGCACAGACTATCTCACCTCTGGAGTGACATCTCGTGGTGCAAACCCTGTTCCTCCAGTTGTTAATATCAAATTAAGTTCCTTTTCATCACACCAATCTATCAGGGTTTCCTGAAAGAAAACAATAGTATTGTCACACGCAGAAGAACTTACCTGCCCACTCAAAACATCCACATACTCAAATACTTTATATACCAGTGAAGAAACACACATTTATCTCAGCAATCAACACGAAATTCTGAAGCACAATTCATGGAACATATTTACTATTGATCAAAACACATTGCTATTTCTGTATTTATTTTATGCAGTATAAAAATAAAGGAAGCATCAAATTTTTAAAATAAATGAAAAAATGAAACATAGGAAATATCAGAAATTAAGAGCTTATAAAAAAGTCTAATGTTGGGTATTTGATAAAATCTCAGAGGGAAAAACAGAGCATTCCAATAAAGATTATAAATGGACTCTGGTTTTTTGATTTTTCCATTTTTCTCTGTTTAAGTCTGTCCATATCTGATAGTCTGGGATAACTTTATCTTTCTTTCCACATATCTGCAATGGTTTGTGAAATAAGTTTGGTGTGAAGGTTGGATATTGTTCGATCAAGATTTTGTTTTTATAACTATATAATAACCAGACACTTGGAAGTATGAAGAGGATAGGTAATATAATAGTGCTAATATCCTGATCTTTCTGAGCAGTGGTTCAACCAACTGTGTCTAAGGTTTAAAAAGAGAGTAGGGGTGCCTGGGTGGCTCAGTCGGTTAAGTGTCCAACTTTGGGCCCAGGTCACAATCTGACAGTTTGTGGGTTCAAGCCCTGCGTTGGGCTCTGTGCTGGCAGCTCAGAGCCTGGAGCCTACTTTGGATTCTATGTCTCCCCCCTTCCCTGTCCCTCCCCTGCTCACTCTCTGTCTCTCTCTCAAAATAAACATTAAAAAAGTTAAAAAAAAATAAAAAAGGGTAAAAAATAGGACTGTAACTTATTAATAATTTTCCTTATTTTTAAACGTTAGAGAAAGATCTCTGTTTAGCATGTAGTATCTCTTATGCTCTGACATTCACTTTTTTTTCTATTTAAACGAAATAAAATGCCTCTGTATTAGCTTGAGAGTACTATCCTGGTTTTGCATAGCTATTTCTTTCACTTCCAGTTAAACATCTATCCATTCTTCTATCTATAACATGGGCATAGATAGATGAAATGTTTTACAACTTTAATAATGGTTATTTCTGGATAGATGTGAAGTACATTTTAATTCCTTTTTATTTTCTTTTGAATTTTAAAATTCTTTAAAATCTGTATGTATTATTAAAAAATAAAAGGATTTTACAAATTGAACTTCCTGGTATTTGTTCTTTATTTAGATAGCCAGCACATTAATGTCTCATTTTTCCCTCAATTTTCAGCCAGCTCAGAAATAAATTTTATACTCAACAACTATGCATATTCTATACTGTGGTAGGTTAAATATAACCACATATTCTTTATAAATCCTCCTGTCAAGAGGTAGAGTCTATTTTCACCAATTCTGCATCTGGGCCAGACTTGTACCTCTGATCAGGGCAGAAATTATGGTATATGAGTTCTGAAGGTTAGGTCTCAAAAGGCCTCAACTCCTCTACCTTCACTCTTTTGGTAAATTTCTCTTACCATGAAAGGAAGTCCAGTCTAAATAATGGAATGAAGAGAAAACATGTAGAGAGAAAGCTTAGCAGAATAGAAAGCACCAAGGGCCCAGACACCCGAGTGAGGCCATCTGAGTGAGACACCTAAGTGAGCCTCAGTTGAGTCGACCAATTATTTCAGCCACATGAATGACCCCCAAGTAAGACCAGAAAAAGATACACTCAGCTAAGCCCAGCAAACCCACAGATTTGTGAGAAATAATAAATCATTGTTGTAAGACACAAAGTCTTGTGGTGGTTTCAATGGAACAATACAGTACATATAAAATTACTTTCCTAGTTAGCATCTTTGCATCCTCCTGCTGTTTTCAATTTATATTTTATTGTATTTTATTAGTCATAAGTCTACACATCCTTTACAAGAATCTTCAAAACAGCTTTGAAAGTAAACCTGATGTGAATTAGGTTTAAATAAATTGCCATGAAGACTCAATTTTAACCATTCAGTTTAAGAAACATACCAATGCCTAATACGTGCCAGGAAAATGTGAGAATGAAAAAAATGTAAGACAAATGGCCTTGATGTCAAAGATCTCAGAGGTATGAACAAATTAATACGGCACATCAACATATCATGGTTAGTGCTATGAAAGAGGTATGATCATCTTAAGAAAACTGTTTTACAGATATTACAGGTATTTATGAATATATAACATTTTCTTTACCAGAATGAAAACCATCATTACAGAGATTTTAAGCAATATTTTTCTCTTGCCCAAGACTAAAGAACCCCCAAAAGAGAAAAATGGGACAGTAATACAGCCACCATTCAGACATCTACCTAGAGTCTCATACTCATCTATTACAATAGATATTTTTTCTTTTCTCTACATTTATTGATGGAAACATGAATCACTGAATTAAGTAGACCTCACCAATATAAAACCATTTGAGAAATGTCATATTTTCTTTGGTTTATTAAAGAATCTGATATAACCACCTAAGAAATTCCTATCTATACTTAATGAGACACAGCTTTAGGACATGTCAGTAGTCTCCACTGACTCTTCCAGACAATTTATTCCTTGTGTGTATTATCAGGCATCCCTTTGGGATAGCATTTTTCATATTTTACTGAAATTTACTTGTTTACATGCCTCCTCCTCTATAAAAGTGATCTCCAAAATTCTGATCATATATCTGTATACGTAAAGCAAATTCTGAATGTTATGCTAAAAAATATTCAGCATGCCACACAAAAAGATATTTAAAGATGACATAATATTTAAAATAGCTTTTGTTTTGGGGCAACTGTGTGGCTCAGTTGGTTAAGCGTCTGACTTCAGCTCAGGTCATGATCTCACAGATCTTGAGTTTGAGCCTCACATTGGGCTCTGTGCTGACAGCTCAGAGCATGGAGCCTGCTTCAGATTCTGCGCCTCCCTCTCTCTCTGCCCCTCCCCCGCTTGAGTTCTGTCTTCTCTCAAAATTAAATAAACATCAAAAAAAATTAAAATATATTTAACAAATGTGTTCAAAAATCCACTAAAACTTTTCTAAGGGAACATTTTTAAATGGATAGGGATATTGTTTCCTAGTTTTTAAGTGTGCAGTTATTAGTTTTCATAAATGACAGAAATACCATTTCCATGAACAAAATAACATAATGCAAGCAGTTTTAAGTTATCTAAGTATCTTAACTTAAGCATGCTTTTATATTTTAGGAAAATTTTCCTAAGGTCTTCTTTCATGTCTTTTCCCCAAAATTGTCTACTAAATTAGCTTAACTTCTCATTTATTTTTCTAGGCAGATTCTCCCATTCCTTGTCTGTTATCTCATCTTCAATTATGTTATCTGAACTAGAAATCTCCCTCTCTGGTCCTTTCTGGCTTTGAGAATCTACTCCAAATCACTTTAAAATTAGCATTCTAAAAATAGATTTCTTTAAAACCTTCCCCCCCAACCTACTTTTTTCCATTAAGACAATATCAACCTATTTCCCAAATATTTGTTAATGTAGTTGAAGCTTTCACCAAAACCTTCAAAAAACAAACTCAAACAATAGTTATCATTTACTAGAGTAACACACTTGGCAAGTGATTACTTAAATGAGAAGTATAAGGGTTCCTGGCATATCTGGGGATTGTAGACACAAGGTAAATAGGTGTTTTCATCCAAGGAGTATCCACGCATTATTTTTCATACATTCTTATTTTATATTTGCATTTATATAAACATTATATGTATTTATAACATATATTCTTAAAATATACATGTCATGTTTATATAATCCTTAGAACACTTCCTACCTAGAGAAGATCCCCAAATCAGGATTTTGTTGCATTTCAAGTTACTTTTTGTTATTCTCACACCACCAAAAGTGTCAACCCAGGATGCCTTTTCAGGCTAATTTTATAATTTTCCTCCTGAGAAACAGGGCTTCTCTTTTACTCAAGTGGACTGACAGCTTAATCTTTAGACCAATTTCAGTTTAATTCTATTCATTTAAACATCAAATACTATATTATTCAAATACTGTGTGTACTGCTTATAAAGTTATTTTAGAGAATGTGAATGATTGGAGTTCTATTTATTGTTTACCTTAATTAATGCAAAGATCCTCCAGTTATTGTGTCAAATGGTTTTGAATAGCAGATTACTATTATTCCAGATAATGCTTTTTCTGTACTTTATAAATGCTTTTTATCAATACAATTTTCTCAGCTTTACTAGATAACAATATATTAATCCTCTCACTTTTGAAATAGAAATAAGTAGATGTAACTACATCACATGCCTACTTATTCAAAAATAATTATTTTGTGCTTAAGTATCTCTAGTATATTGTTCTGAATGAAGGTAACTCAGGTCCACATTTTGTACTCATCACAATAGCATGCGAACAATGTATTGTGATGAGGACCTAAACTCAATTCCTTCACAGAATACCAAGGATTTGCTCTTATTGATGGAATCTCACTGGTGCAAATTAAACACTTGGCAGAGTACTTAACACATAATAAGTAACTGGTAAATAAATGGTTTCTTTTGTTATTTTCTCAACATTATTTATGCCAGAGTTACAGTGGCCTAAGTGTGAGCTTCTCCACCACTTTAACCACCTTAGAAGACCCAAGTAGAGTCAGGGTTCATGGTACTCCTTTTATCACTAACTCTGAGAGGCCAAATATTGAAATATTTTAAAAGGGAAGATTCTGTAAAACAGAACAATTAAATGATTTACAGAGCTAAATGGATTGAAGAGATACTCTTCTGGCCTTTTTATTCTATTTTCCCTAAGGCCTTCCCTGAACTTAAGAGCCAAATTTTATGCATATTGATATTCTTCAGTGATTAATATAATAGGTGACCTGAATAAATGGTGATGGTTCTACTGACATAAAGCTTGGTCTAAGATTGGACCTCTGAAGAATTGGGAATAAGTAATTAAAGCCATAGAATAATAAATCAAGCACATTATGACTATGATTCTGATAGGAATCCTCAGGAATCCACCAAATGTAAGAAATGCAACATTAGAAACCTGGTAAATATTAGCAGTCACTACACCTCTGAGAGGGCCCAGGAAACCACAAATTTACTTTCTGTCTCTATGGATTTGCCTATTCTAGATATTCACAAAACTGAATTCATACAATATGTGGTCTTTTGTAACTGGCTTCTTTTACTTAGCATAATGTTTTCAAGTTTCATACATGTTGTAACATTTACCAGTACATCATGCATTTTTTTTTTCAAAAAATGTTTATCATGGTAAAAAAGTTATATAATAAAACTTGTATCTTAACCATTTTTAAGCGTACAGTTCAGTGACATTACACATTACATTCACAATATAGTGCAATTGGCACCACTATCCACTATCTATTTTTGAAAACTTTTATCACCCCAAACAAATCAATATTCTTAATTCAGGGTTGGCTTGGTTATTATAAAACTTTATTTTCTGAAATGGAGTGCTGAAAAAGTTGGTTTTAACAATTTCTGTTTGTTTCACAGTGTTTCTATGGAGGAATGGGAGCTTTGAACTCCAAAACTAGCTATTCTACTGCTCATTATTAATTCTAAATCAATAGATAATCTTTCTTAAGAAATTTGCCAAGAAAAACAGTACATTACCATTAGTATGGCCACTATCCTGTACCCAAAGATTATTTTTTGAATAAGAATTATTAATATTTTCATTTTCCCTCTATTCTACATATAATTCCTACAGTATAGTTCCACTAATAAACAATACCAAAACTTTCTAAACACAAATAACTAGGCATGAATCTTACTGGTTTAAAAGCTAATCCAACGTACTTTAAAGTTTTATTTAATAACTATACATTTATTACATGATTGCACTGTCATTAATCTTAAACTGGTTCATGTGGGACCCTGAAATTAAAGATAAAAAGGTACTTTCAAAACTCTTTAAAGCAATTGTATTTTTCAGTTCTACAATTTTCACTTGGTTCTTTTTGTTTCTATTTTTTCTGCAAAGACTTTATATCTCTTCATTCATTACAAGCATATTTTCCTTTACTCCTTGAGCCTGATTATAGAGCTGCTTTAAAAATCGTTGTTAATTGAAATAACTGAGCCATCTTGGGGTTCGTGTCAGTTGATTATCTTTTTTGAGAATGGATCACATTTTGTTTCTTTATGCGTTAAATAATTCTGGACTGTATTCTGGACATGCTGAATGATATGTTGAAGAAACTCTAGGTTTTGTTATATTGCTTTGAGGAATGTTGATTTGTTTTTATTTTAGTAAGCAGATGACTTGGGTAGACTCAACTGCAATCTCTGTCTGCTCTACAGTGATGGCAATTCAAAATTCAATTAAGTTCCTTTAGCCCCAATTGCAGTGTTTGTAGTTTACCCAGCACTATCATGGTTCGGAGGTCAGCCAGAGACCTAAGGGGCTTATTTATAGAATTTGAAGATCTACTCTTTGGCTCTCTCCCTTTCAGGATATCCCCACCCCTCCATCAGTTTAAAGCATCTGTGCTTGTCCCAAACTCTGTTCTTCTAGCCAGTAAGCTTGTAGGTTTTAGCTGCCAAATACACCAGACTGGGACCTACTGTCAGGATAAAAGTTATACAAATGGGGAATTCAACAAGAGCCTTCTTCCAAATGACACAATCTTCTTGCATTTGGTTGCTACCCAGTGTTTTCAGATGGTTATTTTTTGTTTAGTTCAGAGTTTATAACTGCTATTTGTGATAACAGATGAGTCTTTCGATAGGAGCTACTGAGCTATACTGGACTAGAGCTTCCCCTTAAAACACTAGGTATTTTATTTATCAGTAAAATTTAGTACCACCTCTATGAGTTTGGCATTTAAAGCCATTCTACTCACTGTTGTAGAATAGGCAATATGAAAACAAAATGAGTGGCTATGTGAAAGAAATTTGATTAAATGTATCATCTGTTTTATAATTGTAAAGTAGGTTCTAGAAATGATATTTGGTGAAAAAAGTGTTTTATATTTCAACCTATTCCTATTTTTTATTCCATTTTTAATTTTTTGGCCCCACATGAGAATATTCTTTGTGATTTTTTTTTTATAATTCCAAAAAACATGCTTATTAAAAAGACAAAAATAACTCAATCAACATAAAAGGTATAATGAATTCAAAGTTATTAAAAATTTAGCAGAGATAGCCCATTTTAAATTTATGTCAATCATCCTTTCACACAAATTTCTATAAATAAATAAACACACATGCATTTACAGAGATGCACAATGCACACACAGGTATTTTTAACTTGTTTTTTTTTTCATTTCGACAACACGTCATGAGTAAGCTCACTATAATGAATTCTAAGTCTACACAACAGTCTGCATATTTTAATTTGAAAACCCTACTAATATTTACTCTGCTTTTAGTTTTTCTCATCTATAAACAACAACGTTTACCTCTACAAATTTTCTAGCTGTGAGGCACTGGGGTAGAAGAAGAGGTAACAGAAAGGGAACAAGATTGGGGCAAGACAGACCTGGGTGCCTGTTCCTCCAGTTCCAGTCGACTAACTACCTTTGGTTCCATAGGCAAGATAATAAAACTCTTTGAAACTTGGGTCACTGTTAAAAACAATAACGTAAACAAGAACATGAAAAGCATCTACTATCATTCTGGGTACAGAATAAAAACTTAAAAAATGTCTGTTTGTATGCACACATGTGTACATTCATGCACATTATGAAACTTCTTAAGGAAGCAAAGATATTGGTCAAACCATATTATTTATTACCAGCTTCTGTATATACCAGTGTGAGAATGTGATGTGAGCATATATCTTCATGTTGAAATTATACAATGAAAAGGAAATAGAAAGATTTCTGTCATAATTCTATCACCTTCTCTCAAACATCGGTAATATAATTCTGACAAAGTTTTGTATATGATATGGCTTTATCTTTGAACATTTTATTCCAGGCTGAGTTAAATCAGATAAATAATTAGGCATGGATAACATATACTGTCTAATTAATTTAATTCTACTTAAAAATCCCCTTAACAAAAACCATCTGGAAATAGTTGCATTCATTGATATTTAGTGCTTTGTGGAATATAAAAGGTCTGATTTACAGTGACTCAGTAATAACTGTCACTGTGGTTCAGTTTTTTGTTAGAATATTAGTGGAAAAAAATCCTTAAGGTGTTACAATGTAATTTTAATGTCTATTAGTAAAAAAATAGAGGAAATTCATTTTTGTAAGGTTAAAGAAAGTATAGTATTCTGGTGGAATTTTAGCCAATATTTTTGTATAAATTATTACATAATAATTAGTAAGAGAAACAATAGAACATTGATCTATTCATAGGCAGCAAAAAATAGCAAAAATACAGGTAGGCTTAAACTATCTTTTCAAAGAGGGCCAAGAACTAGAGATCAAATTGTCCTAATGTCATCAGGAAAATTATGATTCCAGATTATACAATGGGTAATCATAAGTTGTGGGTGAAAAAAAAAGGAGGGGCATGGACTAAATGTTCAGAAATGTAGTAGAGAGAAAACCTGTATTAATACAAAATTTATTATACTTGAAAACTATGTATTTTTTTCCATCATTCCTCTGACGTTCTCTTACTGTGAGAAGACAGCATAGGAAAAGGAACTCTCAATGACATGAATAGTACCAGTAAGAAAAAAGAGAGATGAAAACCACCAACAGTGAATAAATCAAACAAAGGCACTAAATTATTTGGTTAGGGGAGTGAATAAATTTCCTAATACAGGATCTTACATGCTTTAAAGACCAGTGAGCGGAGGAGTGAAGATGGTGGAGAGTAGGTGGACTGGGATTTCCTTCATCCCTCAAACACAGCTGTACTGAGGTCAGAACACTTAGAACACCTAGGAAATCAACCTGCGGAGTGACAGAAAGATCTTCACAGGTAGAGACAGACAGCTTGGTGGGACAGAGGTGCATGTATGCAAATTTGGGGAGATCACAGAATCCGAAGCAGGCTGCAGGCTCTGAGTTGTTAGCACAGAGCCCAATGCGGGGCTCGAACTCATGAATCATATCATGACCTGAGCTGAAGTTGGTTCTGAGCCAAAGTTGGACGTTTAACCGACTGAGCCACCCAGGCGCCCCTCCACCAGACATTTAAAGTAGAGTTACTACCTATCTTTCTACAGCTGTTCCAAAAAATAGAAATGAAAGGAAACCTTCTGGACTCATTCTATGAAGCCACCATTACCTTGATTCCCAAACCAAAGACTGCACTAAAAGAAGAATTACAGGCCAATATCCCTGATGAACATGGGTGCAAAAATTCTTAACAAGATATGAGCAAATAAAATTCAATGGCATATTAAAAGAATTATTCACCATGATCAAGTGGGATTCATTCCTGGGCTGCAGGGCCAGTTCAGTATTCACAGATCAATCAGTGTGACACAGCACATTAATATAAGAAAGGATAAGAACCATATGATCCTGTCAAAGATGCAGACAAAATATTTGACAGAATACAGCATCCTTTCTTAATAAAAACCCTCAAGAAAGCCGGGAGAGAAGGAACATACTTAAACATCATAAAAGCCATAAATGAAAGGCCCATAGCTAATATCCTCAATGGAAAAAAAATTGAGAACACTCCCCCTGAGATTAGGAACATGACAGGGATGTCCACTCTCACCACTGTTGTTTAACAAAGTGTTGGAAGTCCTAACCTCAGCAATCAAGACAACAAAATGAAATAAAAGGCATCCAAAATGACAAAGAAGAAGTCAAACTTTCACTCCTTGCAGATGACAAGATACTCTACGTGGAAAATCTGAAAGACTCCACCAAAAAACTGCTAGACTTGATAGATGAATTCAGCAAAGTCCAGGATATAAAATCAACATCCTATATGCATTTCTATACACCAATAATAAAGCAACAGAAAGAGATATCAAGGAGTCAATCCCAAATACAATTGCACCAAGAACCATAAAATAGCTAGGAATAAACCTATCCAAAGTAAAAGATCCATATGCTGAAAACTATAGAAAACTTATGAAAGAAATTGAAGAAGACACAAAGAAATGGAAAACCATTCCACACTCATGGACTGGAAGAATAAATATTGTTAAAATGTCGACACTATCCAAAGCAATCTACACATTCACTGCAATCCCAACCAAAATAGCACCAGCATTCTTCATAGAACTAGAATAAACAATCCTAAAATTTGTAAGCAACCACAAAAGACCCCGAATAGCGAAAGTAATGTTGAAAAAGAAAACCAAAGCTGGAGGCATCTCAATCCGAGACCTTAACGTGTATTACAAAGCTGTAATCATCAAGACAGTATGGTATTGACACGAAAACAGACACAAAGACCAATGAAATAGAGAACCCAGAAATGGACCCACAAATATATGTCCACATATTTTCGACAAAGCAGGGAAGAGTATCCAATGGAAAAAAGTCTCTTCAACAAATGATATTAGGAAATCTGGATGGCAATATGCAGAAGAATGAAACTGGACCACTTTCTTACACCATACACAAAAATAAATTCAAAATGGAAGAAAGACCTAAAATTTGAGACACGAAACCATTAAATCCTAGAGGAGAACATAGGCAGCAACCTCTTTGACCTCAGCCATAGCCATTTCTTACTTGGCATGTCTCCAAAGGCAAAAGAAATAAAAGCAAAAACGAACTTTTGGGACTTTATCAACATAAAAAGTTTCTACACAGCAAAGGAAACAATCAACAAAACTAAAAGGCAACTGATAGAATGGGAAAAGATATTTGCAAATGACATCCAATAACGGGTTAGTATCCAAACTCTATAAATAACTTACCAAACTCAACACCCAAAAACTAAATAATCCAGTGAAACAGTGAAGAAATAGGCAGAAGACATAAATAGACACTTTTCCAAAGAAGACATCCAGATGGCTAACAGACACATGACAAGATGCTCAACATTGCTCATCATCAGGGAAATACAAACCAAAACCACAAAGGGATACTACCTCACATCAGTCAGAATGGCTTAAATTAACAACTCAGGCAACAACAGATGTTGGTGAGGATGAGGAGAAAGGGAATGCAAACTGGGGCAGCCACTCTGGAAAACAGTATGGAGGTCCCTCAAAAAATTAAAAATAGAACTACTCTATGACCCAGCAATAGCACTACTAGGAATTTATCCAAAGGATACAAAAATGCTGATTTGAAGGGGCACATACACTCCAATGTTTTTTGCAGTACTATCAACAATAGCCAATGTATGGAAAGAGCCCAAATGTCCATCAACTGATGAATAGATAAAGAAGATGTGGTATGTGTGTGTACACACACACACACACACACACACACACACACACACACTGGAATAGTACTCAGGGATGTAAAAGAATGAACTCTTGTCATTTGCAGCAATGTGGATGGAACTGGAGGGTATTATGCTAAGCAAAATAAGTCAGAGAAAGACAGATACCATATGATTTCACTTATACATGGGATCTAAGAAACTTAACAGATGACCATAGGGGAAGGGAAGGAAAAATAAGATAAAAACAGAGAGGGAGGCACACCATAAGAGACTCTTAAATACAGAGAACTGAAGTTTGATGGGAGAGGGGAAAATGGATGATGGGCATTGAGGAGGCCACTTGTTGGGAAGAGCACTGGGTATTGTATGTAAGAGAATAATCATGGGAATCTAATTCTGAAGCCAAGACTACACTGTATGTTAGATAACTTGAGAATATAAATACATACATACATACATACATATATACTTAATTTCTAAAATAATAAATAAATAAGCAAAAATAAATAAATAAATACACAAATACCACCAACATTCATTATTCCCTCCAAATAGAACTGTTCCTCCAAATTTCTTAGTTCAGGGATTGGCATTATTTTTCATGAAGTTGTCTAAGCTAAATACCTGAATTAATCCCTATTTCTATTCCTCATTTCTCAACTCTATTTAGATCATGTCACACAGCTGTCATTACGTGATTACTATATATTAGGTACTTGGCTAAACAAACATTTACTTCTCACAACAATAGTAGGTAGGTCTTGTAATTCAACAAAGGTAGGCTTTTATTTCTAGGAAAACACAGAATGGTTAAAATACACACAAGGTCACAATCCAATTCAGATGCAGAGCCTGTTTTATTAACATTGTGACATACCTCCCATATTTTCTATTACTGTTGCTACTGACTTGAACCTTGTCTTTATCATCATTCATCCAGATTGGTATAAAGCTAAGTGTTCTGCCTCTATTCCCCCTTCAAATTCATTTTGGTAAGCACAATACATCCTCTGAAATAAATCTGGAAATGTCTTTGCTTCAAAATTTCTAGAAGCTCCCCTCCCTAAGGCATCCAAATCATTTACAATGTGACTCCAACCTAACTTTAGCCTCATTTTCTGCAATTATTAACAACCCCTTGACTTCAGCCAATTTGCACTTCCCCAAAACACTGTTTACTCGTGTTTAGTGTCTTTGTTAATATTTTGTTTTGTTTTAGAAGCCCCTTCCATAATATTCTCCATGAATTTCTTGTCCCTGTAGCCAGAGTTAGTCATTGTCTCCTTTGTACTACAAAAAACTTTTATATATATATTTAATATAGAAATTACATTTTATAATAAAATAGTCTCTTCTAGATGATGAATGTTTTCAGGATCATTTAAACAACAAATAATTATTCATTAACTGTAAGTGAAAAGATTGGCAAGCTAACCTATATTAAAATTAAGGTATTTCTATTCATCAAAGACATTTTTTTTTTAATTTTTTTTTCAACGTTTATTTATTTTGGGGACAGAGAGAGACAGAACATGAACAGGGGAGGGGCAGAGAGAGAGGGAGACACAGAATCGGAAACAGGCCCCAGGCTCTGAGCCATCAGCCCAGAGCCTGATGCGGGGCTCGAACTCACGGACCGCGAGATCGTGACCTGGCTGAAGTAGGACGCTTAACCGACTGCACCACCCAGGCGCCCCCATCAAAGACATTTTTAAGAAAACAGGGAAGCAGCAGAGATAATGTGTGATACATCAAACAAAGGAACATATAAGGAATACTTATTAATAAATAATAAAAATATAGTTAACCTAATATTTTAAAAGTGGAAGACATGAACAGTCACTTCATAAAAGAAGATATTCAAATGGCCAGTAAATATATAAAAAGATGTTCAATATCATTAGTCATTAGGGAAATACAAATTGAAAACAAATTTTGGTATTACTATTATGAAATGATTAAAATGAAAAAAGACTGATAATACTAAATGTTGGTGATAATGTGAAGCAAACAGGAGTTCTCATAAAATGATGTTACTGTAAAAGTAAACATCTACCTGGGAAAACTATTTGCAGAATCTAGTAAAATTATTCATTTCCATACTCTATGTACCAGTATTTCTAGGTCATATCTAGTCTATTAGGTGGATATCTATTGGGTGTGCATACATATATGCACCAAAAAAAATGAATAATACCCACCTCATGTTTGTCATGAAAATTAAAACAAGTTAGCATTAAAAATTTTTTTTAATGTTTATTTTTGAGAGAGAGAGAGAGAGAGAGAGAGAGAGCGCGCGCGCATGTGGGTGCGAGAGAGAGTGGGGGAAGGGCAGAGAGAGAGGGAGACACAGAATCCCAAGCAGGCTCCAGACTCTGAGCTGTCAGCACAGAGCCCATAGTGGGGCTCGAACTCACGAACCATGAGATCATGACCTGAGCTAAGCTGAAGTCAGAGGCTTAACTGACTGAGCCCCCCAGGCGCCCACAGTTAGCATTTTTAAAGCACTTGCAACAGTGCTTCATTCATCAAACATTAAACAAACAGACCAGAATCCAGGCAAAAGGATTTTACTTTATAATTTCACTTTACCAAAGCTTAATCGACTGATAAACTACTAGATATAATAAAAGTGTTTCATAAATAATTAAAGGATTTATATATAAAACAAACAGCTTTTCTGTATCCTAGCAATAGTGAGTTCAAAAAATATAATAAAGGAGTTCTGCTTTGGGGTAGAATGCAGTAGGTCACAGCAGGTCAATACTTATATAATAATAAGTAAACACAATCAGATAATTACAAATTCCTACTTTTAAAGACACAGGAGAAACAGAAACAATAAATTGGATAAATACAATTCCAGAAATGGGGAAACATTCCTGAGTTAAACTGATACTCTCTAGCTTTTCCCATCCATCTGCCAACCCATCCCCACTGGGGGTATTTGATGATTGAGGTCATAGGGCTGACAATCAGCTTTTCTAGGCAAAGAGTCTCTAATGGGAAGAAAATAAACCAGAAAACTTTTAGACATTTAGGAATTAGAAATCTGAATATACTTGAGCCCATGGCAGCTTTTCTCCTTAAAACAACTGTAGATTGTGGTATTGTACACAAGGCTGTAAAGCTAGACAACAAGCTTATTAAAGACAGAGTAAAATCTTCATAGTGCTTAAAAAACCAAGACCTGTTAGGGACATAAGACTAACCATGGAACAATGCCAGTTTTCCCTTCAGGATGTTTGCCAGTTTTTGAGGCACATATTAGTTAGGCTGCAGGCAAGAGAGCTAGGCTGCAAACTATGACCAGCAGAGCTAAATCTGCTGTTATTGTTCAGGAATAAAGGGATGTAAACCAACTATTCTCAACCCAGTTCTAATCCACATCAATTCCTGATTAGACTGGATTGATCAGTTTCTCATACTTTCTGTCTATCAGGAGAAAGGGAGACATTCTATGATGGGTGATAAATCATCTACAAACAATATGGTCCTTTAACATATAAATTTATAAAAATTACTTGGCATGCAAGAAAATAGAATCCAATACTAAGATAAAAAAAAAAAGATGAAAAATCCCACAACAGATGCAAGGGGAGTGTGTAGCCAACTTTAAAATAACCTAAAATTAATACATTCAAGAAAATAAAGTACTTTTTAAAAAAAGAGAGGAAACAATAGATAATTTCAGCAGAATTGGAATCTATAAAAAAATTAAATGGATGCACTAGCACATAAATTACAATATCTGGAACTCAGATCTAAATGGGCAGGTTTATCAGGATTAAAGAATATAAACTCAGGTCAAAAGAAAAAATGCAGCAGAATGCAAGAATATTAAAGACAAATCAACAAAAAAGGTACAAAATGATACAGAGAAAGAATGAATAAACAGAAGAGGACAAAACACATATGTGATACATACTCAAGAGGTCTAATGCATGTATAATTACACCCCAGAAAGAGAAGAAAGACAGAATGGGAAGAAACAATAGTCAAAACAAATGTTTAGAAATCTTCCAAATTACTATTAGAAATGACAAAAATAATGATTAGTATTAAAAAAAGTAACATATGCATGTTGTAATGAGCCCTGGGATAAATCACACACACATGCATACACACACACACAAAACTAGCAGAAAACAAAACAAAAACCCAACAAAATACCAAACTACAAAGTATATATAACTAAAAAATTAATAAAAGAAAAAACTGATTAAAAGCTACTCTATTAATCTAAAAGAAGACAAGGAGAGGAGACAAACTGATGAGACAAATAGGAAACAAACAAGAAGTACTATATTAATAATTATAATAAATGTAAATGGTATATATGCTGTAAGCGAAAAATAGATGTTTCAGAAAAAAATACAAAGATGCTTATAAGAGACATTTACATTTTAAATAAAATAACAAGAAAGGAGACATAAATACATGATAGAAAAAGAAATGTCATGTGAACATCAACCAAAGTAAAGTGGTTGTAGCAATATTATAGCAAACCACGTAGAGCTAAGAGGCAAGAAATGTTAGATGAAAAATATTTTACATTGATAAAAGAATCAATTCAATAAGCAAATACAAAAAATATTTTATAAACAACCAGTAACATAGCTACAAAAAATATAAGGCAGAATTTGACAGAATTAACAGGAGAAATACACAAATCTCCATCATATACAACGTGAAACCCAATCACTACAGAAGGTGCAGACTTTTTCAACACAAAGGTAACAATTACCAAAATAGACAATACACTGGACCACAAAGCAAGCTTCAGAAAATTTTAAAAAACTGAAATCATAGGAAGGGAAAGAATCAAGCACTTAACCTGCTTTTTCGGTATAAACTGTATCACTGCATAACTATATAGTAGATAAGGGAAAGCATCTCTTTAAAAATGTATTCTAACTAACAAAAGAATTTAATTCTGCCATTCCTTTGGGTTGTTACTTGCATGACATATGTTTGCTATCCTTTTAATTTTAAACTCTATGGCACCTTTCAATATATAACATGTCTGGTGTACATAGTATTATAGTTGGGTCTTTAATAATTTAATAGTTTGACAGTATATGCCTTTTGACTGGATTAATAAATCCATTCACACTTAATATTATTGATACAGCTGTGTATACATCTGCCATTTTACTTTATGCATTCTATGTGTCTCTTATCTCTTATTTATTCTTCTATTACCCCCTTACTCTTTTCTTTTGCATGAAATCAATATATTCCAATGTGACATTTTAATTCCTTTAATGATTTTTTTTAATGATTTATTTTTGGAGCTATTTTCTTAGTGGTTGTTCTAGGGTTTACACTGCATATCTTACCAAATCAACTTCTGATTTATAGTAACACAGAAACATTACTTCTATACAGTTCTGTTGTCTCTTCTTTTTGGTGCTATTATTCTTATCCATGTTACCCATATATTTTTTAATTTTTATTTTTTTTTACTGTTTATTTATTTTTGAGAGAGAGAGAAAGCGCATGTATGCAAGGGAGAGAGTGGGCAGAGAGAGAAAGGAGACACAGAATCCAAAGCAGGCTCCAGGCTCTGAGCTGTCAGCACAGAGCCTGATGCGGGGCTCAAACTCACAAACCGTGAGACCATGACCTGAGCCGAAGTCAGATGCTTAACTGACTGAGCCACCCAGGCGCGCCCCCCGCCCCATATATTTTTGTGTGAACAAAAAGATATACATACACATACATATATAAAATCCAACAATACACTGGTATAATTAATATGTTGCATAGTTTATGTCTATTAGAAAAGCTGAGAAAAGAAAGTGGACAAGTACATGTAGACAAGAGTTTGTTGTATTAACATTCTTATTTGTTATTTTTGATTCTTCAATTTTGTTCTTGTGGATTTGAGATACCATTTGGTATTAAATACTTACTTCAATGCAGCTTTGCTTCAAACCACTTTCTTTGTGCTGTTATTGTCAAATATATTACATTTCTACATTATAGACTCAACAAAAGTTACCTATGTATTCTTTTATACAACTGCTCTTAAAATTAGTTGAGGGGTGCCTGGGTGGCTCAGTCAGTTAAGCACCTGACTTTGGCTCAGGTCACAATCTCATGGTTAATGGGTTTGAGCCCCACATAGGGCTCTGTACTGATAGCTCAGAGCTTGGAGGCTGCTTTGGATTCTGTGTCTCCCTCTCTCTCTGACCCTCCCCTGTTCACGCTCTTTCTCTCAAAAATAAATAAACATTAAAACAATTAAAAATAATTAGTTGAGAGGAAAGGACAAGAAATACATATTTATACTGTCTTTTATAAATACATAATTACTTTTACCAGTGCTCTTTTATTGAGTGTGTGGATTTAAATTGCTGTCCATGGTCACTTGCTTTTTAAGCCTGAAGAATTTTCTTTAGTATTTCTTATAAGATGGATCTGCTAGCAACAAATCCTCTCACAGTTTTTGTTCCTCTGGGAATGTGTTTCTTTCATCTTCAATTCTAAGAGATAGTTTCCCTGGATATAACATCTTGGTTTGTTGACAGTTTTTTTCTTTCACTAATTTGAATATGTCATCCTACTGCCTTCTGCCTTCTTTTATTGATGATAAGTCAGATGTTGACTTTATTGGGGCTCACTTGTATGTGATGAGTCATTTTGTTTACATTGCTTTAAAAGTTTTTGTCTTTTAGCACTTTCACCATGATATATGGTGTGAAATGTTTGTGTCCCACAAAAATTCATAATTTGAAACCATAATCCCAATGTGATGGTATTTGCAAGTGGGTCCTTTAGGAGGTGATTAGGTTATGAGGGTGGAGTCTTTACGAATGAGACTAGTGCCCTTAGAAGAAGAGGCCAGGGAACTAATTAGCTTTTTTTTTGTGGCATGTGAGGATACTAGAAGTCAGCTGTCTGCAACCCACTGAGGGTCCTCACAAGAACCTGACCATGCTGGCATACTGATTTCAGACTTCCAGCCTCCAGAAATGCGAGAAAAAACATTCTACTGTTTATGAGCCACCCAGTCTATGGTACTATGCTATAGCAGCTTACACTGACTAAAATCGTGTGTCTAGGTGTGGATATCTTTGAGTTTATCCTATCTGGAATTGAAGGAGTTTCTTGGATGTATAATGTTTGTAATCAAATTTGGCAAGTTTTCAGCCATTATTTCTTATAAGGTTTTTTTTGGTGCTCTTTTCTGTTCTTTTATTCCCATTATCTATATGCTGGTATGCTTAATGATGTTCTGCATTTCTCTGAGACTGTTCATTTTTCTTCATTCTTTTTTCCTCTCTGGTCTTCAGCTTGTATAATCCCTATTGATCTATCTTTAAGTCTGCTGATTCTTTCTTCTGCCAACTCAGTGCTATTGTTGCGCAAACCCCACTGGAGAATCCTCCGTTTCAGTTATTATACTTGCAGTTCTAGAATTTGCCTTAGCCTTTTAAAAAATAAAATTTATATTTCTATTGTTAGTCTCTATTTGATGAAATATTGTCATCATGGCTTTTTTTCTTTCCGTATGGTTTCCTATAAGTTTTCTTTTTTTTTTTTTTAGCATATTTAGAAATCTGTTAAATTCAATATCTACAGCTTCTCACAGGCAGTTGTCTGCTTTGTTTCACAATCTCCTATTCTTTGCACGTCTTGCAATCTATGTTAAAAAATGAACATGCTGGAAAGAAGCCAGACCAAGATGGTAGCATATGAGGATCATGAAGTCACCTCTCCCATGGACATACCAAACCTACAGCTACATATGAATCACCTAAAGATTCTGAAAACTAGATGAACTGCTTCTCCACAACAAAGGGTAAAAGGACAACACTCAGACAGGTAGGAGAGGCAGAGACATGATCTGGCTAAAAATCCCACCACAGGTATGGTGACACACAAAAGGAAGGATCTCGTCAGTCTGGTATTTCTCTCAGAGGAGTAAGGGGCTAGTGCCCCACATCAGGCACCCCAACTCTTGGGATCTGCACCAGAAAGATGAGTTCCCCAAAACATCTGCTTAGAACACCAAAAGGGCAGATATCAAGGTACTTAACTGGCTATAGGAAATGGAAATTCTCTTTTTAATGGGCTTGTGTATAGTCTCACTTACCCCAGGATCCAGCACAAAAGCACCAACTTGAAAAGTACCTACATTATATGTGAACAATCAGGCCTTGCTGATCTGGGGGTATTCTGAGGCAAAGGACAGTTGGGATTCTCTCTGGAGACTAAGGCATGGGCAAATGCCATTTGTGCACTCTAAAACCTACCCTGTTAGCATAGGTAGGTGCACTCAGATGTGGCACCCTTCCACTGCCTACCACAGGGGTTGCAGTGATCCCCCACTTCCTGACTGAGGCAGGCAAGTGTGAATGGTCACAGCATTCTCTGGCCCCCTTACTAAGAAAGTCAATGGTCACAGGTGGTGGCAACACTCGCTCATACCCCAGCAGGAGCTGATGAGTAAATGGTCATGTCACTCTCCCACCGCCAACCCAGGGCCATGGTGTATGCACAGATAGGGCACTCTCATGCAGCACTGCCGAAGGCCACAGGCATACTCAGTCAAGATATTTTCCCACTGCCTTTCAGAAGCTGGAGTGTGTGCCCCATATCTTATACTCTCAACTGCCCTGCTAAAGCCAGTGGGTGCACACAAAGCACAAAGGAAATGCCCCTTGTTCATCTGGCCCTGGTAGTCAAGAGGGTTGGTGTTCCTGAGCTCAGAGGCACAACAGCAATTAGAAAATCAGTTCTCAACAAGAAAACATCCCTAGAGCACTCCACAGACAACAGATTGAAACATACCCCCACCTTCTTGTGAAAAAGGCCTATATACTTATATTGAATGTTTAGCCTAAAGGACAGGCTCCAGGTTTCCTACACATCTATGAGCTATGAAGGCACTTTCAAGGAGTGTAAACAAGGAGACACCATCTTGTGTAGCCCCCAGTCTCACTACAGTTTGAAGAGATTTCTCAGAAAGGAGCTTTACAACTACCCTGATTGTTGCAACAGTTGCTCAGAGTACACCTCCAGATCTTTTGGTATGGAGGTGAGCAGAGTTTATTATTGTGGCCCTCCCGGACTGTATATATTGCATGCTTTAAAAGCTGCAGCTTGAGGGTCTGGCTTCTGCTTTGCCTGAAACTAGGTGCTAAATGCGATTCCTCCTCTTGGAACACTGACAGGTATTGAAAGATCCTCAACAATGAGGGCATATAAAAAATAAACCAGTATATTTAGACAATCACAAAGGTTCAAAAGATAACCAAGAACAAGTGCAAGGGTGAGTGAAAAGTCTCATCATCTACACAAGGCCATACCTTTAAGACTGAGAGGAGGTAGCTGTTTTGCCTAATACATAGAAACAAACAGAGAGGTAAGCAAAATGAACAGAAAAATATTTTCCAAACATGAGAACAATACAAAATCTCAAGAAAAGGCCTTAATGATATAGAGATAAATTATCTAATAAAGAAATCAAAATAATAGTCACAAAGATGCTCACTTAACTCTCAGGAGAAGAATGGAAGGGCATAGTGAAAACTTTAATAAAGACCTATATAATAAAAATATATGAAAGCAGCAAACATAAGACACAGAACTGAAGAATATAGTAACTGAAGTGAAAAATACATAAGAGGAACTCAACAGCCAACTGAATGAAATGAAGAAAGGATCAGTGAGCTGGAAGACAAAGCATTAGCACTCAACCAGGCAAAGGAGAACAAAAGAAAAAGGAATTTTATAAAATGAAGATAACTCAAGAGACTGATACAACAACATTAAGCATAATAACATTTGTGAAAGAGAACAGAGAGAAAGAGAGAAAGGGGCAGAATACAGATTTGAAGAAATAGTTGCTGAAAACTTCTCTAATGTGAAGAAGGAAACAGACATCCCTGTCCAGTAAGTCCAGAGAGTTAAAAAAAAAAAAAAGGACCCAAAGAGATCCACACCAAGAAATATTAAAATATAAAAGTTAAAGATCAAGAGAGAATCTTAAAAGCAGCAAGAGAAAAGCAGCTTAAATACAGGGGACACCCAATAAAGCTATCAGCAATTTTTGCAGGCAAAATTTTGCAGGCCAGAAGAAAGTGGCATATTCGAAGATGTATTCGAAGTCCTGACAGGAAAAATTCCAACTAAGAAACCTCCACCTTGCAAGATTATCATTCAGAATTGAAGGGGAGATAAAGAATTTTTCAGATAAGCAAAAGCTAAAGGAGTTCATCACCAATACACTGGCCTTACAAGAAAGATTAAAGGGACTTTTTTTTAAAGGAAAAGAAATGGCACTAAATAATAACAAGAAACATATGAAAGTACAAATCTCACCAGAAAAGGTAACTATATAGCAAAGATGGTAGATAATTCACTAATGAAGTTACTATGAAGGCTAAAAAACAAATGTAGTAAAATTAAACTACAATAATTAGTTAAAAGATAAATAAAAAGAGCTAAAATGTAACCTCAAAACCATAAAACATAGGGGGAAGTTGTAAAAATGTAGTTTTATAATGTGTTCAAATTTAAGTTGCTAAATAGACAGTTCTATTCATAGGATGTTATATGTGAACCTCTCAGTAACCACAAAGCAAAACTTTATAGTAAATACACAAAAGATAATATAAAATAAATCTAAACATAACACTAAAGAAAGACAACATACCAAAAGAAAGAAGAAACAGAGAGGAACTACAAAAACAGCCAGAAGACAATGAATAAACTGGCATTAAGTATACATCTATTAATAATTAAGTGTAAAGGGACTAAATGCTCCCATCAAAAGACAAAGAGTGACTGAATGGACAAAAACTAGACTCATCTACATACTTCTTCCTACAAGACACTCCTTTCAGAAGTAAGGACACATACTGACTGAAAGTGAAGGGATGGAAAAAGGTATTTTATGAAAATGCAAATGAAAATAATGTAGCTATATTTATTTCAGACAAAATAGATTTTAAATAGACATTTAAAATTTTAATTTTAAATTTTAAAAAAAATTTAAATTTTAAAAACCATTTAAATTTTAAAAGACAAAGAAGGGCATTACATAGTGATAATGCAGCAAGTAGATATAACATTTATAAATATATAAGCACCCAGCACAGAAGCACCAAAATAATATAGCATTATTAGCAGACCTAAAGGGGGAAATCAACAGCAATGCGATAATAGTAGAGGACTTTTAACACCCTACTTATCTCTATAGACAAGTCACCCCGACAGAAAATCATAAGGAAGCATCAGCCTTAAACAACATATTAGATCAGATGGACTTAATGGTTATATATAGAATGCTCCATCTAAAAGTAGCAAATACACAATCTTCTCAAGTGCACATAAAACATTCTCCAGTATACTCCACATGTTAGGTCAGAAAACAAATCTCAATAAATTCAAGAAGACTGAAATCATACAAAGCATCTTTTCCTCCCAGAATGATATGAAACCAGAAATCAATTACAAGAAGGAAATTGGAGAAAAATCATAAATACATGGAGATTAAACAACATAGTACTAAACAACCAATGGATCATCAAAGAAATCAAAAGAGAAATTTAAAAAACCTAGAAAAATGAAAACATAAATATTAAATACCAAAATCTACTGCATGCAGCAAAACCAGTTGTAAGAGAGACCTTAATATAGCAATACAATCCTACCTGAGAAAACCAGAAAAATCTCAAACAATCTAAATTTACACATAAACTAAATAAAGAAGAACAAACCAAGCCCAAAGGTAGTAGGAGTAAGGATACAATATATATCAGATTGAGATAAATGAAGACTAAAAAGACAACAGAAAAGGTCAATGAAATTGAGGTGTTTTTTTGAAAAGATAAACAAAACTGATAAAATTTTAGCTAGATTCACTCAGAAGAGAGTGGGCTCAAATAAATAAAATCAGAAATGAAGAAGACAAGTTACAACTGATACCACAGAACCAGACAGGATCATAAGAGACTACTGCAAAAAACTACATGCCAACAAACTGGATAAAAATGATAAATGCCTAGATATATACAATCTTGTAAGACTGAATCAGCAAGAAAAAGAAAACATACATAAAGTAATTACTAGAAAGGAGATTGAATCAGTAGTCAAAAACATCCCCCCAAATAAAAGTTTAAGACCATATAGCTTCACTAGTGAATTCTATCAAACATTCAAAAATGATTTAATATCTATCTTTCTCAAACACCTCCAAAAAACTTAACAGGAAGAAAAGCTTCCAAACTCATTTTACAAGGCTGGGAGTAATTACCCTGACACAAAAACCAGACAAGGACACTACCAAAAAAAAAAAAAAAAAAAAAAAAAAAAAAATATATATATATATATATATATATATATATATATATATATATATCCCAATATTCCTTGATAAACAGAAATGCAAAAATCTTCAACAAACTATTAGCAAACTGAATTCACAAATGCATTAAAAAGATCATACACCACAATCAAGAAGGCTTTATTCAAGGGATGCAAGAATAATTCAACATTCACAAATCAATCAACATTATCAGCACATTAACAAAATGAAAGATAAAAATCATAAGATCATCTCAATAGATGTAGAAAAAGCATTTAACAAAATACAATCTTCAGTTATGATGAAAACTCTTGAACAAAGTGGGTATAAAGGGTACATACCTCAACATAATAAAGGCCATATAGGTCACACTCATAGCTAATATCATACTTAACAATGAAAAGCTGAAAACATTTTATCTAAGATCAAGAGAAAGATGTCCACTCTCACCAGTTTTATTCAATATAGTATTAGAAGTCTTAGCCATAGCAATTAGGTAAGAAAAGAAATAAAAGGCACCCAAATTGAAAAGAAGCAGAACTATCACTATTTTCATATGACATAGTACTATATAGATAGAAACCCTAAATACTGCACCAAAAAATTATTAGAAAAAATTCGGTAAAGCCGTAGGATATGAAATTATTATATAAAAATCTGTTAAATTCCTAAACTTTAATAATGAATTATCACAAAGAGAAATCAAAAAAAGAATTCCCATACAGTTCCAGTCAAAAGAATAAAATACCTAGGAATAAATTTACCTGAAGAAGTAAAAGACCTTCAAACTGACAAACAGAAGAAACTGATGAAAGAAACTGAACAAGTCACAAAGAAATGGAAAAATATCCCATGCTCGTTGACTGGAAGAACAAATATTGTTAAGATGTCTGTACTATCCAAAGCAATCCTCACATTTAATGCAACCCCTATCAAAACACCAACAGCATTTTTCACAAAGCTACACCAAACAATCCTAAAATATGTATGGAACCACAAAAGACCCTGAATCGCCAAAGCAATCTTGAAAAAGAAAAGCAAAGCTGTAGTAATCAAGACATTACTAAATGGGAGACAGGAATCCATAAACATCCTAGAGGAGAAAACAGGCAGTAACCTCTTTGACATCAGCTGTAGCAACTTCTTACTAGACATGTCTCCTGAGGCAAGGGAAACAAAAGCAAAAATGAACTAGTAGCACTTCGTCAAGATGAAAAGCTTCTGCACAGCAAAGGAAACAATAAAACTAAAAGGCAACCTGCACAATGGGAGAAGATATTTGCAAATGACATATCTGATAAACGGATGGTATCTAAAATATATAAAAAAATTATAAAAGTCAACACCAAAGAAACAAATAATCCAGTTAAAAAATGGGCAGAAGACAGGGATAGATATTTTTCCAAAGACTACAAACAGATGGCTAACAGACACATGAAAAGATACTCAACATCACTCATCTTCAGGGAAATACAAATCAAAACCATAATGAGATATTACCTCAACCCTGTCAGAAAGGCTAAAATTGAGTTAATTTTTGTATAAGGTGTGAGATTTAGGTTGAGGTGTTTTTTTGGAGGGTGGGGAGCAGTTATCGATTCCAATTGTTCCAGCATCATTTCTTGAAAAGGTTATTCATTGAACTGGTTTTGCAGATTTATTAAAAATCTGTTGAACATATTTGTGTTAGTCTACTTATGGGTTGTCTATTCTGTTTCATGTATTTTTTTTTCTGCCAACACTACACTGTCTTGATTACTGTAACTAACAGTAAACTTTACCATTGGATAGAGCTAGTCCTTCCACTTTGTCCTTTTGCAAAATTATTTTAACTGTTCTAGGACCTAGGTTTTTCTGTATAATTTTAGGATAAACTAATATAATTGTATATCTACAAAAAAAACCTTGTTGGGTTTTTGATAGGAATTGCATAAACCTGTATATCGATATGGGGAGAAATGACATCTTTAGTGTGTTCAGTCTCCCAACCCATGAACATGGCATGTCTGTCCATTTCTTTAAGTGTCCCTTTATTTTGTTAACGTTTTGTAGTTTTCAGCATACAGATTAACATATGTGTGTTGATTGGGGTTTTTGTGTGTGTGTGACTGTTGATCTTACATTCCTCAAATTAACTGAATTGACTTATTACAGTTGTAGGAATTTTTCTGTAGATACCTTTTTCTATGTAGACAATCATACAATTTGCTAAAAGAGAGTGTTGTTTCTTACTTTCCAATCTTTGTCCCTTTTAATACTTTTCTTGCCTTATTGTGCTGCTTAGAACTTCTACTACTCAGTTGAAAAAAGTAGCGAGAGTTGACAACTTTGCTTTTTGTTCCAGGAGGAGAGCATTTGTTTTTTTCACCATTAAGTATGTTGTTAAGTGGTAAGTTTTTTTGTAGATGCTATTTATCAAGTTCAGAAGTTCCCCTCTATTCTTAGTTTACTGAAAGTTTTTATCAGGAATGGATTTTAGATTTTATCACTTTTTTTGCATCAATATATATAATCATATAATCTTTCTTTAGCTTGTTGATATGGCGGATTAGATCGATTGCTTTTCCAGTGTTGAACAAGTTTTGCATACCTCAAATAAATCTTATTTGGTAGTGATCTATAATTTTTTTATACATTATTGGATTTGATTTGGTAATATTTGGTAGATTTTAAGTTCATGATAGATATTGGTCTGTAGTTCATTTTTTGCACTGTTTTCCTGATTTTGTTATCAGGAAAATACTAGCCTCATAAAATAAGGTGAGAAGTATTTCCTCCCCTTCTATTTTCTGGAAAAGACTAAAATTGATGTCAATTCTTCTTTAATATTTGGTAAAGCTCTCCAGTGAAACATCTTGACCTGGATATTTCTTTTTTAGATTTTTCATGGTGAATTTAATTTCATTAATGGTTGTAAGACTACAAAGATTGTCTATTCATCTTTCTTCATGTTGGTAGTTTGTGGGTTTTGAGGAAGTGGTCTATTTCTGCTAAGATGCCCAATTTATAAGTATAAAGTTTTTCACAGTATTCTCTAATTATCCACTTAATTGATGGAAAATTTGTAGTGGTAGTCTTTGTTCAATCCTGGTATCAGTTTTATCTTTGTTAGTCTACTGTGTATCAACTTTAGTGAGCTTTTAAAAGAACTCTTTATTCTGTTGATTTTTCTCCATTGTTTTACTGTTTTCCAATTCACTGTTAAGAATTCTTGAGTATTTCCTGTCTTCTTGCTTTGACAATATTTGGCTTATCTTTTTCTAGTTTTTTTTTGAGAAAGAAACATGGATTATGGACTTTAGAAATTTCCTCTTCTGTAAAAATTAATGCATTCATGGTATATCTTTTTTTAACTTTTTATTTTCAACCTACCTATGTCATTGTTTTTCAAATGAATTTCTTGAGGATAACATATTGGATTTCTAGAAATCCATATATCAATTTCTACCTTTTTCATTGGTATATTTAAATTATTTATATTTAAGGTAATTACATCTTAGTACCAAAATGTGCCATTTTATTATTTGTCTTCTTTCTCATACCTTATTGGGGATTACTTGAACAAACTTTAAGATTCTATCTTAATTTACAGTGTATTTGAGTACAGTGTTTTGTACATTGCTTTTTAGTGGTTGGTTTGAGTGGATGCTTTGTATATTATAATAAACAAATATAACTTATCTCAATCTACTGGTATTGACATTTATCATTTGAAATGAAATGCACAAAATTTACTTCCACTTAGTCTCCCTTTACCTTCCCACATTTAAATATGATTGTATTCATTTACTCTACATGCACTGTGCACATCATATAGTTTTAAAATTTTTGCTTCAATCTTCACATATGATTTAAGAAAACTATAAGATAGCTTGCTATATTTATCCATTCGGCTGTTCCTTCCTTTTTTAAAAATTGCAAGCCTTTTTCTGTCATTTCCTTTTCCTCTCTTTTTTAAGTTTTTTCCATTTCCTTTTTTTTCATTTCTTTTCTAATTCTCTTTAGAGATTTTGTTTAGCCATTTTTACAGGGTACTTTAGTGACAAATTCCTTCAGTTTTCTTTTGTCTGAGTGTGTCCTTATTTCCCTTTCATTTCTGAAGAATAACTTCACTGTATATGGAGTTTGTGATTGGTAGTTCTTTCTTTCAGCACTTGAAAAATGTTGTTCCACTTCCTTCTGGCACAACTGCTCCCTGCCTCCCTCCTCCAATCAGCCATTTATATTAGTGATTGTACTTTTCAGTTCTGTAATTAACATTTTGTTCCTTTTTGTCATTTCTATTTTCTTTATTTGTTTCAAGAAAATTAGTAATTGCTTGTTGAAGCATTTTTATGATAAGTTTCTTTGAAATCTTTGTCAGATAATTCTAAGGTCTGATTCACCTTTGTGTTGGTGTCTATTGACTATTTTTTTCCACTGAGGTTGTGATTTTTCCTGCTCTTGGTATGATGAGTGATTTTTTTTTACTATACCCAGGGCATTCTGGATATTATGAGACTCTACATCTTATTTAATCTTTTTTTTTTTTTTTTTAAGCAGATGTCTCTTTGTTGTAGTGTGGTATGAGGGCTATATGAATATATATGTGCAGCTTCTTGCTGGGTCCCACTGACACCTCTCTGGCAAAACTGAGGCACTGCTTCATACTGCTTCATTAAAGACAGTAGGGTAGAAGTTTAGGTCCTCTCTTGGCCCTGCTGAAACCTTTTTGGCCAAAGTGGGGCATCACCTTCCTCCACATTATTGAAAGTAAGAGTTATGTGTTCAGCTCCCTGCTGGGCCCTGCTGATACCAAAAGGGCAAGTAGAAGATTAACTTGTACTGAGAATGAAGTATCAATTATTTCCATCTCATTCAGTCTTATTGATGCAGACAGGGATGGAGTTACATTTCTCTTATAGGCCTCAGTGACACAGGAAAGGGAAGGTAAAGCAGAGTGGTGAGTAGTTCCACCTTGTGCTGTCTCTTTAGCCTTATTGCTGCTGGGTGGGGGTGGAGACTTGGCTCATCATTGGACTCCACTAACAATATCCTGCTGTAGGAAGCAGAACACAGCCTGTTTCCGCTGGGCTGATGGAAAATCAACTACCCACTTGGCCTCACCTACAATATACTGGCAGGTAAATCAGAGCACTATCTGTTCTGTCATGTGGAAGACTGAACGGCTCAGCCCTGCCAACAAACACTACCAGGGGAGAAATTCAAAGCTTTGCCATCTGCTTTTAGGGGTAGCAGGGGGTGAGGTGGAAGATCAGCTTCCTGCTTGGCTTTGCTAAAACCATGGGGGAACTAAGTAGTTTCCCCACTAGTGTTTGGCTGGAGTAGGGTGAGTATTAACAAAGGCTTTTGTTCTGTTAGTCCACCCTTGTCCTGGGTCCTTTGGCTTGAGGAGACAGACCTTTGTAGTTTTTTTTTGTTTTGTCTGTACCTGTGGGTATTTCCAGGTTAGAGGCTTCATCAGTGTTCTGTTCAGTTTAAATAGGAGGCAAAAAGGAAACCCAGCTAACTCACTGCTGTATCATTCCTCAAGTCCTGAAGACCTTATAAAGTCTGATTTCTTCTTCCTACCCTTGAGAGTCTTTCTATGCTTGTTTATTTTGTAATGTCCAGGGGTTTTCAGTTATAAAAGAAAACATCTGGGAAGAATAGGGCTACTATATCTTGGCTAGAACCAGAAGTCTCATCAGTAGGAATACCTTTGAAATTTGATAAACTTATCGTAATATTATCTGGAGTAATTAATACATGAACCAACAGAATAACAAACACCCCTCCCCATCCACAAACATTTCCTATTATGTTTTAAAAGCACTATAACCACAACAGTGTGGTGCTAGCAGTGGAACTGGTAAATAAATGGACGAAACAAAAGTTCAGGAAAAGACAGACTTGTGTATGTATATGTGTGTACCCAGGCATATGAAAATTCAGTATATGATAAATGAGGCAACTCAAACAAGTAGTGGACAAGATGGCTTTTGCAATAAATTGGGCTGGGAAAATAAAAATATATTTGAAAATATTTTGTAAGTTTAGTCATCCCATATATAAAAATTTATACCGATATAAATTACAGATAAAGAATATTTAAATATTTCTATTTAAATATTTCTATTTAAATATTTAAATATTTCTATTTAAAATATTTCTATTTAAAATAAATACACCCAAGGTGGTAGTATAACTGGTATAATTAATCTTGGAAAACAGTTTGACTTCATATAGAAAAGCTGAAAATACACATTACTTAAAACCCAGAAATTCCATTCCTTAGTATATACCTCAGACAAACTTTACACAGGATGCTTTTATAAGAATTTTATAACATCATATCTCATAATAGTTCCAAATGGAAGCAAGCTGAATGCCCACTGCCAAGGGGAAGTCTCAATAATTTGTGGTGCAATGGAGTATTTTACAGCAAAAAAACAAAAACAAAAAGAACAAAAACAAAACCCTCCAAAATCTTAGCCAAAGAAAACACTATGAATAAATCTCATAGTGTTGAACCAAATAAGTAAGGCACAAAATAATTCATTTAAAATTCAAAGAGAAATACAAATATATTATAATATTTAGGGATGTATATAAAAGTAAAACTAAATAAAAGCAAGGAATGGAAAACAATAAAAACTCAGGGTATTGAGTGGAACACATGGGCATAACTGGGCCAGGAATGTATTTGCACTTTATCCCTTAAGCCTTTGGCCAAGCATCCATTGACTATGAGGTGATATATTGTAATTAATAAATACATGCTTAATTCAAACTATGCATGAACTAAATAATAATTTCTGGTGCTAGAAAAATTGTGAAAGATTACCATACCTTATAAAAATTGAATTGTTTCATTAATCAATTATATTTTAATGTTTATTTATTTTTGACACCGAGAGAGAGAGAGAGACAGAACATGAGTGGGAGGAGGGGCAGACAGAGAGGGAGACACAGAATCTGAAGCAGGCCCCAGGCTCTGAGCTGTCAGCACAGAGCTCAAAGTGGGGCTCAAACTCACGGACCAGGAGATCATGACCTGAGCAGAAATCGGATGCTCAACCAATTGAGCCACCCAGGTGCCCCTCATTAATCAATTATAATTTAATAATAAACTACACATATATATTTACTTATACATGTTATATTGTGGATATATTTCAAATTTAAATGCAATTGTACTATTTAGATATTTAAAATTACTCTGTTATTTGCCAACTAAAATGAACATTACAACTAGATATTTCACATTTCCTGCAATTCAAACAAAAAAGATTATATCTGATTTCAGTTGAAAATGCTAATGGTGCCATCAAATAAAAGTTGATGAAATATTTTATAAAAAGGTTTCTTCTGACACTTTAAAAAGCAAGAAGCAATTTCATATTTTTTTATGCCTCAAGCCTCAAACTCTCTGAAGCTGTTTTAGATATAATGCCATCAATTAATTTAAAAAATCATATATTAATGTCATCCACGAATCATGTTTTTTTTGAAGGAATTTCTTGAGGAATAACTCTTATAACTCTAAAATTTCAAAAATACAATGAAAAATTACTTCTTTAGAGGAAAATATTAAAAAATTGGCAATGTTTTTGCTAATTAATTAAGCTAATAAAAAATACATGAATCCTCTAGCTCTTAAATGGGTCAACAGTTTTGGTTCACTGTTATTACCTCATATATCCTTTTAGGTGATTCCATTTACTAGCATGGCCTCAAGCAATTCTTGGATAAGGACAAATCCCACTATCAACAGAAAGATAAAATTATCTTCCTTCTGAATTTCAGGCTGATTTATCCAATGATTTAATGAGTATTTGGTTATCTGAGAGAGATTTCAAATTATTAAGTCCAAAATTATTCCTCTTTTCTTTCAAATTTATTCCTTATATCTCCTCTTTCAGTAACATAAGCTGGATTAGACCTAAGGTTTCTCCAAACCAAACTATTTTATGAATTTATATCAAGTTCGAATGAGTCATTTGACACTTTTTTTATGCTAGAATGTAATTATTGAATTAGTTCCTGATATTGGCTACACAGAACGCCTGACATGTTATAACTAATAGTATATTATTTAATAGAGACTAATTACATTAACGGATTTAAAAATAATGCAAGCAAATTAAAAAATAATTTACTAAGATTTGAGTTTATTGAACTCAATTATGGAAAGTTTGATTAAATCAAGCTTAATGATTTGTTGAGATCTTTACATGTCATTGTTAAGAATTTAACTCAGTACTGTTACCCTTGACTATTGCTACTCAGTTGTTAAATTTTATTTATGTAACAGATAGTAAATTCAATTCTCACTGGATTGTAAATTGCTCTTACAGAGCAACATGTTATGCTAGAAGACTAATAATCCATAGGACTTAGTAAAATGTTAAAAACAGAAGAATGCAATAATGATGTGATTTTCAAAGAATAAGGTCAATTTTTCATTTAATGTACTACAAATTTTAAGTCGCAGTTTGAATACTGTGTTTTCAATGGGACCAGGAAATATTTTCTAGAAGACTGGTACTATTTATAGTTAGTGAAAGCTTACAGGGAAAATAAATTAAAACAAAATAGAAAGATAATCTGCTATGCATTCTAATGCTTTTATACAGTGTTTCTTAAGTAGATTTTTAACGTAGTTTATAGGAAAGGGTTGTTTTTTGATTTTCCAAATATTTTTCATAGAAATGCATTGATAATGGTAATTGAAATCTATCTGATATATATATATATATTAAAATAGAATAACTGTGAAATAAATGATATCCTAACACACCCAAAGATTCAATAGTACAAAGAAAAAGCAATCCTTCCCCCCACTTCCCTGACCTGTCAAGATATTAAGTCCTTGTAGAGGTGAAAAATGCCATACTATACCTTGATTTCTTCTATTTCATCTGGTACTATCTTGTATGCTGATATAGTCCCACCCAACCTGAAATTAGGAAAAGAAAATATTCTCAAAACCAGCAATAGTGTAAAAAATATATGGACTATTTCTTCCATTAGCATCAAAATGCCACCAGTAATTGCCCATTGCCCATCCCAGTAACCATGATGTAAAAACAACTTTTTATGCTTAGGTTTTCCATATATTACTTAAAAAGTGGTAGATAATGAATGACTACAAAAAGAGGAAATATTAAGTTATATTTTTAACTAAAGTAAACTTCTCTCATTGATACTTTTAATGATGCTACCACTTTTACTGACGGATTCTGTCACAACTAAGATGTATGAAGCACTAATAGCAGACATAGTAGTTTCCTTATTGGTTTGTTTTTAATTAACAGAATTTACTTTTCAGAGTACTTCTGAATTTACAAAAAACATTGAGTAGAAAGTAAAGAGATTTATTTCCCAGATTTCCCATCACAGTTTTCCTTGTTATTAATATCTTAGTGTTGTACATGAGTCACAATTAATGAACCAATAATGATTTTGCTTCTTTTTAAAAATAATGTATGGAGTGCCTGGGTGACTCAGTTGGTAAAGCATCTGACTTCGGCTCAGGACATGATCTCATGGCTCATGGGTAGGAGCCCAGCATCTTGGATCTTTGGTGTTAGCATGGAGCCCTGTGTCTCCCTCTCTCTCTGCCCCTCTCCCACTAAGGCTTTTACTTTCTCAAAAATAAACATTAAAAAAAATAATTTAAACAAGAGTCAGAGAGGTGTGTCCAGCATTGTCCAAAGGAAAGAGATGAGTGTTTTGAGGATTACAATTTAATTCCTAAAATACAATCTTTGTCTTGAGGGAGTGAGGTTATTACATGCCATGTTCACCTGTTTGAAATTTTTTTTTTTTTTGGAAATTAGCTAAGATTTGTGTAACGCTTATCACTTGCCAGGCATGTGATGTATCATCTAATTCTTATAACTGTTATCATCGTAAAAACGGGGAAACTGAGACACAGAGTGATCCAGTAATTTTCACAATTGAAGGAGGCAACGGAGATGCACATTAATTGTAAAATATATAACAGATTTCAAATACTTGATACAAAAAAGACTAATTTAAAACAACTGAGTACATTTTAAAACAATATGATGGATATATTGAGTTAAATTATGTTATTAAAGTTAACACCATCTACTTCTTTTCAGTTTTTAAAAAGTCACTACTAAAATTTTTAAATTAAAGATAGCTTGCATTTCTTGGCGATTCTCATATATCCATCAAATAGGAATTCTAAGTTCTCAAACTCCAAGATTATTTACCTATCATTACTCAGATTCAGTGCTTAAAAAGGAACTTTCTGATTACTTATTTGACTTTATAAGTATCTGAATTTTAGAAAAGAGAGAATCACAAATAAGGCATTTACACACTTTAGATACTTTATCATCTCCTGTCTCAAAAGTAAATTAATAAATGACATTTTTGGGGCTGCTGGTGATTAAGTGTCTAACTCTTGAGTTTGGCTGAGCTCATGATCTCATGCTTCATGGGTTTAAGCCTCAAGTCAGACTCTGTGCTGACAGCATGGAGCTTGCTTGGAATTCTCTCTTTCTCTCTGCCCCTCCTCCACTCATGCGTGCTTGCTTATGTACTCTCTTTCTCTCTCAAAATAAATAAATAAACGTATAAAAATGACATTCTGGTTTCCATTAAAAAATAACTTTATCTGGCCAAATGAATTTTATTGAAAAGTCTACATTTAAACTCTTTAATATTACTATTTATACTTGCTAATGGAAATAGAGTTCATATCTTGATTTGAGAATTACTTCCTAGATTTAAAGTGCCACAACTGAATGATGAAAACACTCATGACATTTAACTTAATTCATATTATACAATATATATAAGTGATATACCAAAGAAGACCATAGTAAGTAACTAGCAAACGAGGACATAGCTACTAAAATGAAAAATTATATAACCATTTTTAAATTTTTTTTAGAGAGAATGTGAGTCAGGGACAGGGGCACAGGGGGAGGAGAGAGGAGAGAGGAGAGAGGAGAGAGGAGAGAGGAGAGAGAGATGAGCGAGGAGAGAGAGAAAGAGAGGAGACAGAAAATGAATCTCAAGCAGGCTCCATGCTCAGCATAGAGCCTGATGTGGGGCTCAATCCCAAAACCCTGGGATTATGACCTCAGCTGAAATCAAGAGTCAGACACTCAAGTGACTGAGCCACCCAGATGCCTCTATATAACCATCTGTAAGATGTTTGAAGTAGGCATTTAAAAAATGTTTTCACTGTCAATTATTTAAGTTTTCAAATTAAAAGTTGAGATTGTTGGGATATCAATGAAGAAATTAGAGCAAAAAAAATATTGAAAACTCAAGGACTTCAATTTAGAGTCTTGCAAATAATGGGTTAATTTTATTCTTTGAGTTTATGTTATGTAATAGATACAACCAAGGGAATGAGGATGCAAAGAAATCACAGTCTTGTATGGAAGCAGATTGAGTAAACAAGTATCTGTAATATAAAGCAGTAAAGTGTCACAACAGAACTAGGCAGAAGTTGAAAGTTTGAAATTATTTCAAAAAAAGAGTTTTTAAAAAATACCTATCATTGTAAAATAAACTGATAATAACACAAGCAGCCCACAACAACTTTTAAATAAATGGCTATTACAGAAATACTTTTGATTTGTTAGTACAATTATGATTCAAAGATGCAGTGTTGATAACCGTTGACTTCTGGAAGAAAAATTAAAAAGTTGCTATGATAAACTTCAATAAACAACTCATTTTCTCTTGATTAATGTTGACTAACAGTACTCAAATACTGCCTTTCCTGAAATCCCAACCTAGGGAAGGTAAACTTCCAGATTAGTATTTCTACATCAGCTCAAATCAATTATAATGGTCTTTTTTTTTTTTTTAAGTTTATTTACATATTGAGACAGAGAGAGAGAACAAGCTGGGGAAGGACAGAGAGAAAGAAGAGAGAAATCCCAAGTAGGCTCCACACTGTCAGTGCAGAGCCCAACATGAGGCTTGAACTCACAAACTGTGAGATCATGACCTGAGCTGAAAGCAAGAGTTGGACGCTTAACCGACTGAACCACCCAGGCACCCCTCAATCATAATGGTCTTAAATGTTTTAATTTAATTAATTTATTTTTTATTTGAGAGAGAGAGAGAGATTGAGTGAGTGAGTGAGTGAGTGGGGAAGAGGGGCAGAGGGAGAGAGAGAATCTTAAGCTCCATGCTCAGCAAAGAGCCTTATGAGGGGCTTGATCCCATGACCCTATGATCATGGACCGAGTTGAAATCAAGGGTTGGATATTCAACTGACTGAGCCACCCAGCCATCTCTGGTTTTAACTGTTAAAAAAAGGCAAGTAAAATATGATTTAATATGAACCTACTTGGATTAAAATGGATATGGGAGATACAAATAATATGCATATGAATAGTATGCTGACAAAACAGTACGATAATTGTATTCTAAAACAAAGGAGACTTGGAGGGCGTCTGTATTATACATAACATAGAGTAAAAAAAATTTAAGATGATATAACATCAGAAAAAAAAACTCATAAAAAGAAACAATCTAGAAGTAATGAAAAAAAAAAGAAACAAACAAAAAAACTGAGTCATAAGTTAGTTTAAACAAAGAAAGTTCAAGGGTTGCCTGGGTGGCTCAGTCAGTAAGCGTCCGACTTCAGCTCAGGTCATGATCTCACACTCCATGAGTTTGAGCCCCACATCGGGCTTTGTGCTGACAGCTCAGAGCCTGAAGCCTGCTTCAGATTCCGTGTCTCCCTCTCTCTCTGCACCTCCCCTGCTAATGCTCTCTCTCTGTCTCAAAAATAAATAAAAACATTAAAAAATTTTTAAAATAAAAAAAAAAGAAAGTTCAAGAATAAACTTACTTCAAACTATCTTTTTTTTCCTATTCCGCAACTAAAACCAAATTACGGTAACTTCACCATCAATTTTGTCCCATGAACTGATTACTGAAGATACATTTCTATTTTTGTGGCATCAAGAAACACAGCCAGATTTAAAATACTTATAAATTTAGCATACTATCAATATTCCATTGTTACTGCACTCAATGCAGAATCTTTCCAATTTTCATGTTCTTTCCACTACAATACACTTCTCATTGTTGAAGAAAGACTACACACTAGTAGAGTTCTAATTTACTCTAGTCAATATATAAAAATGGTATTACATTGACAGTGACAGTGGTAATAATAGTACCAATACTACTAGTATTAGTATATTGAGCATTTACATGTATTTACATGTATTTTCTCATTTAACTCCTATAACCTATGACGATTATGAAAAAAATGAGACAAGCAATTTTTTTGAAATTCCCAGAACTAGTAATGGCAGAGCTTGGCTTAAGAACCGAGTTCTAAAATTCATAAGAAGATTGTAAAACTCATATGAAAATTCAAGAGACACACAATAGTCAATCACAAAAAGAAGAAAGTTTGAGGATTCCCACTTGCTGATTTCAAGTTACTAGAAGGCTACAGGAATCAATACAAAGTGGTACTGGTATAAGGACAGACGTATAGCAACAGAGTACAACTAAAAGTCCATAAATTAAAGTCACATTTATGGTCATCTGGTTTTTGTTTTCCTTTTTATTTTGCCATGGAAAATACATGTAATAAATTTGCATTTTAACATGTATGATTCAGTGATGTCAATTACATTCACAGTGATATGCAACTGTCATTACTATTTCCAAGCTTTCTATCACATAAGCAGAAAATCTGTAACTATTAAGTAATTGATGTCCCATTTTCTCCAGATTTTTTCTTTATGAATTCGACTACTTTAAGAACCTCATATAAGTAGAATCATAAAATATCTGTCCTTTTGTGTGTGGGTAATTTCACTCCGCATAGTGTTTCCAAGCTGCATCCACATTGTAGCATGTATCAAGTACCACTTTATTCCTTTTAATGACTGAATAATATCTCATGATGCATATATACTACATTTTATCTATTCATCTGTTAGTGAACACTTAAAATTGTTCCCATTTTTTTGTTATTATGAATAATGCTGCAACCAACATTGGAATATAAGTATCTGAGTCTCTCTTTTTAATTCTTTTAGGTATATACCTAGGAGGTGGAAATGCTCAGTCATATGGTAACTCTAAGTTTAGCATTCAGGCACTGCCAAACAGTTTTTCACAGTGGCTATACCATTTTACGTCACCAACAGCAATGTGTGAGGGTTCTAATTCATGCTTACCAACACTTGTTATTTTTATCTTTGTGTGTTTTTTTATTTTTCAAATGTTTATTTTTGACAGAGAGAGAGAGACAGAGAGACAGAGAGAGACAGAGCATGAGCGAGGGAAGGGCAGAGAGAGAGGGAGACACAGAATCTGAAGCAGGCTCCAGGCTCTGAGCTGTCAGCACAGAGCCCAACGCAGGGCTTGAACTCACAGACCGTGAGATCATGACCTGAGCCGAAGTCGGACACTCAACCGACTGAACCACCCAGGTGCCCCAGTGTGTGTGTGTTTTTTTTTTAATGGCCACCCTAATAAGTATAAACTGGTAATTCTTTGTAGTTTTGACTTGTATTTCCATAACAACTAGTGATGTAGAGCATCTTTTCAGATGTTTGCTGGCCATTTGTTTATCTTCTTTGGAGAAGTATCTCTATTCAGGTCCTCTGGCCATTTTCATTCACATTGGGTTGTCTTTTTGTTATTTAGTTGTAGTTCTTTACATATTCTGGATATTAAATGGTATCTAATATATGATTTCCAAATATTTTATCTCTTTCATTTTCTTTTTTTTTAATATGAAATTTATTGTCAAATTGGTTTCCATACAACACCCAGTTCATTTTCTATCTTGATAATGTCTGTTGACATACTAAGGTTTTTAATTTTGGTTAAGTCCAATTTATCTTTTTTTTTGTTGTCGTTGCTAATGTTATTGGTATCGTATATAAAAATCCATTATCACAGAAACAGTAATTCAAAAGGATATATGCATCCCTATGTTTACTGAAGCATTATTTACAACAGCCAAATTATGGAAGCAGCCCACATGTCCATCGAAGATGAATGGATAAAGATGTGGTATATATACAATGGAATATTATTCAGCCATAAAAAAGAATGCCATTCACAACAGCATAGAGCTAGAGAATATACTGCTAAGAGAAATAAGTCAGAGAAAGACAAATACCATATGATCTCACTCAAGTGTAGAATTTAATAACTAAAATAAATGAACAAAGGAGAAAAAAGAGATAAACCAAGAAATAGACTCTTAACCATCAAGAACTGAGGTTTACTAGAGGGGAGGTTGGGGGTGGTGGTGAAATAGGTGATGGGGATTAAAGAGTACACTTAACATGATGAAAAACAAACATCCGTTGCCAAATCCAAGATCATCCAGCTGTTCTAGCAGTATTTGTTAAAGAGACTTTTCTTTCCCAAAGCTGTTGTTACAACTTTGACTTAGCATCCTTGTCTAAAATCAATTTCCCATACATATATGGATTTAGTTCTGGTTCCTCAATTCTAGTCCACTGGTCTATAGGTCTATTTTATAACAGTGCCACACTGTTTTGATTTTGGTAACCTTTGTAGTGAGTTTTGAAATTGGGAAACATTCTCCAATTTTGTTCTTCTTTTACATAATTGTTTTGGCTGTTTGTGGCCCCTTGTAATTTCATAATTTCAGGTATGGTTTTCTCATTTCTATTTTTAAAAGGCTGTTTGAATTTTGATAGGGTTTACACTGAATCTGTAGATCACATTGACTAGTACTGACATCTTAATAATATGAAGTCCTCCAATCCATGAACATGGGATGACTTTTCATTTCTTTAGCTAATCTTCAGTTTTTTTCAGCAGCTTTTGTAATTTTTCACTGTACAAGTCTTTTATTTCCTAGGTTAAATTTATTCCTAGACATTTTACTTTTCAGATGGCATTTTAAAAGGAATTGCTTTTAATTTCCTTTTCAGATTATTTATGCTGGTATATAGAACTGCGTAATTTTTGTGTTCTTCTACCCTGCAATTTTAGTGGACTCTTTTGTTGGCTATAACTTTTTTTTGGATTCCATAGGATATTCTATATACAGAATCAGAGTTAACTGTGAATAACAATAGATTTACATTTTCCTGAACAGTATGGATGTCTTTTATTTCTTTTCCATGTCTAAATGCTTTGGCTAGAACTTCCAATGCAGTGTTCAATATCAGTGGTGAAAATAAACACTCTTGCCTTGTTCCTGGATTTAAAAGAAAAGTTTTTCCGTTTTACACCACTGAGCATGTTAGATGTGTTTTTTCATGTCTTTTGTCATGTTAAGGAAGTGCCCTTCTACTCCTAGTTTTCAAAGTATTTTCATCAAAAAAGGGTGTTAGAGTTTAAATTTTTGTTAAATGCATTTTGTGTCAAATGAGATGATGATGTGGGTTTTTTTTTTCCATTCTTTAATGTGTTGTATTACAGTGATTTTATTATATTGAACTATTCTTGAATTCCTGTGATAATCTTATTTGGTCATGGTGTATAATCCTTTTGATATGTTGTTGAATTCAGTTTCCTAGTATTTTGAGTATTTTTTGTACCTATATGTATTCATAATGGATACTTGTCTGTAATTTTCTTTTCTTGTGATGTCTTTTTCTGGCTTTCGTATCAAGGTTATGCTGGCCTCATTAGAGATGTTCTATCCTCTTGAATTTTTTGGAAGATGTTGAGAAGCACTGGTGTTAATTCTTCTTTAAGTGTTTGGTTTCTCATTCACAAGTGAAGTCATCTGGTCCTAGATGTTTCTTTGTTGGGAGGTTTTTGATTACTGTTCAATCTCTTTATTTGTTATAGATCTGCTGATATTTCCTATTTCTTCTGTCAGTTGAGGTAATTCACATGTTTCTTGAAATCTGTCTATTCATCTAGGTCATCCATTTGTGGGCATACAATTGTTCACAGTATTCTTTATAATCCTTTTATTTTTGAAAGTTGGTAGTAATATTCCCACCTTCATCTCTGATTAGCTTTTGTATCTTCTCTTTTTTCTTAGTCAATCTAGCTAAGATCTTCTTAATCTTTTCAAAGAACAAACTTTTGGTTTCATTTTCTCTGTTGTTTTTCTATTCTTCTGTATTTCATTTATCTCCATCCAAATCCTTATCATTTTCTTCCTTTATCCCTTCTCTTTTTCCCTCTTTCTATCCTTGCATTATCGTCTTGTGTTTAGCTGATTTTTTTCTTTTTCTTTGTAATGAATTACAGTAAAAGCTTGATTGCAAATAACATGTTCTTTGAGTGTTCTGCAAGATGAGCAAACATTTCTAATAAATTTCAAATTAATAAATGAGTGATGTCTTATGAGTAGTATATGATACTGAATGTCACATGATCACAACTGAGTAAATGGTTCTTGAAATTTGCTTTGATGTACAAGCATGTCTCCACAACAAATTATGTTTGGAAACCAAGGTTTTACTGTATTTTGATTCCTTTGTCATTTTCTGTTATGTATCTTTTAGATATTTTCTTTGTGGCTTTCATGAGGAATATATTTAACTTCCTAAATTTATAACAATCTGGTTGAATTGATAACTTAACTTCAATAGCATAAAAAAAAAAAAAAAACTCTGCTACTCTATACCTCTATCCTCCTCCCACTCTTATGTTGTTGTCACAACTGTGTTTGCTAGTTTGGGGTTTAGTTGTCACTTCTTTTCCAGTTCTTCAAGGTATAAAGTTAGCTCATTCATTGGAGATATCTCTTCCTTTCTAATGATGGCATTTCTAGCTATAAATATCCCTCTGAACAGTGCTTTCACAGCATCTCATGAATTCTGGTATGTTGTATTTTGTTTTCATCTGTCTCAAAATATTTTACTAATGACTACTTTTTGAACCACTGGTTAAGAATGAATTACTTAATTTTCACATACTGTCAATTTTCTAGTTTCCCCCCTTTGTTAATTTCTAGCTTCATCCCATTGTGGTCAGAGAAGATACTTTATATGATTTTAATCTTTTTAAATTTACTGAGACACCTTTTGGTAGCCTAACATTTGCTTTATTATGTAAAGTGTTCCATATCTCTTTTTGTATGTTGTCAACAATTGCCTATTGAAGCATAACTATGCCTGGCTTTCCTAACTTATTTTAAATATTAAGTATGATAATTCATTAATTTTCTTAATACACATTTCTTTTAAAAGTTTTAATTATATGACTTTTCTGAATGAAATAGTCTACTACCTATGTAATAAAATAAAGAAATATGTAGATAGTGGTTATTGCCATAAGTGAAACCATTCCAGAAAAAAAAAAAAGTCCAAATTTATTGGTAATAGTGATGTTCAAAGGTAATTCAGAGTTGCTCTGAAATATTTTAATTTTCTGTCCCTACCTAAAATCTGTTTCTCCTTTACTTTTCTCCAATTTTTGCTGTAGTAAATATTACTTCATCCAGAAGTCTATGTCAGAATTGTGGAAATATTCTTGGATGTCTTCCTCTTAGTCCCCACAACAATTAGTAACTGAGTCATATTTCTACTTAGCTTAATTTATCTTGAAAATACTTATTCCTCTACTTCCAGATTGTTATTTAAGAGTTTATAATTTCTAACCACAGTTTTAACAGTATCCTTATCATAGATGCACCAGTCAGACCTTTCTAAAATGTAATTTTTGTCATGTTGCATCCTTATTTTATATTTAATATCTTAAGTTTGATGAAACAACTCCCTTTGTAACCCAATTTTTGACTCCATTTTTTTTCTCATTTCCTGTTACACTCTCACAGCCTCTTTATTCTAGCCATGCACAATTATCAGTAGTTTCATTAATGCATTAGGCATTCCCTTGCCTCTTTGTCTTTGTATTATCCCTAAGCTGAAAGCCCTTCTGCATCCCTGATTCTCCTAATCATCCTTCAGGAGCAAAATATCACTTTCACAGGATTTATCTAGATTCTAGAATCAGAGATATGCTCTTTTTCTACTATAAGTAGTACCTTACTCTTACCTGCATTCTGGGATTTATTGTTGTTGTTGTTGTTGTTGTTGTTATATTTATTATTTACCCAGAGATCTATATTTCCCATTAGATTAGGAAGGTGCAGGTTACATTTTGAGTTAGTTTTGTAACTGACACACAGTGGTCACTTAAAGCTTGGTAAAAATGTTCAGTAAATTAATGAATGATGAAAATGTTAACCACACTCTTCAGGGAATCCTTTGTTAAAAGCAGTATCTCCATTTTAATAATTTTTATCATACATTTTTGGTACACACAATGTGGTCTAAACTGACTTCTTTTATAAAATAATTCTTAGATGTCTTAGTTTGAGCAGTATTCTACCTCAGAGCTTTCAACTTGACAGAAGAAGTAGGAAATGTTCAGTGATTTTATAAGAAGCCAAACTACTGCTTCATACATTAGTATTAATGAATTAGCCTTATGTAGACAATATTCTAAAAATATCTGTGCATAGGGCTTGGTTCTCTCTATTTTAGAAGTTATCAGATGTCACTTAAACATTAAGTAAGGTTAATCTTTTTTCCTCCCAGGGAGATCATGTTATCTAAATGATGCTAAAGATTATGATCCCATTAGAAAACTTCTATCAGATATAAAAGGGAGACTACTAGACTTATGTAACATACACGCATATCCAACAATTTCCACAAGTGGTTATTTTAGTCTATTTTTATCCTATGCTTAAGGCCCTGTGGTACTCAATAAAGTCCTAGCACCAGCTCTAATTAAAATTCAAACCTAAAATTGTTACAAGAAATTATATCTCCTAATAATGTGGCTTATCACTGGTTTATTTTAAGATTTACAGTGTTAAGACAAAAAATGGTAAAATTATCAAATCAAGAAACGGATGTCCCTTCATTCAATTATATTTCTGCCACTTATTTGTCATAAATGTTTCATTCAACATTTCTTTCTCATAATACTTTTTGATTTCTTAAAGTTATCTTAAATGCTATAAATCACCATATGCCTCAAATAAATATAAATAATACAAATATAAAATCACCAGGTGCCTCAAATAAAGTGCAATTTTTTAATTAAAAAACACAAAAAAACCCCACACTCCTCTAAAAAGGAAAGTATTAAACAGTGTCTAGGTCTAACTATAATCAGTCACACATAATGTAAAATGCTACTAAATGTATCAATCTTTCAAAATATGGTTTCTTGGGAGAGAAGTCCATAAATCAACAGTTCTCTAAATTTTATTCCATTAGGGGAAGAAGTTTTAGGTTTTAATATCACAATTTCAGTGACATTCAGAGAAAAGGCATGCTTTAAGAAAAAGGTGTAATATCTGAGCAGATGTGGAAATACAACAGTATAGAAGCAAACCATCTTTCAAATTTTCATAGACTCTAAAGAAGTATACTTTGTGTCATTTTGAAATACAGCTAAATTTCTAAATATGCTGTCAAATAGAGGAAAACAAAAACCAACCTGGAAAGTGGATGCATGCTAACAGCACAAAGGAAGGAACTCTGGTCTGCTCTTATTTGAACAATAACATAACTATGTAAAGCAAATATTAAATCAAGCAGATAGAAATAAAAGGTTAGGTAAAATTGTGTTCAATAACTTTGAAAATTCCCATGTATCAAATAATTGACTAAATATCTCATTGTATGGTACATGTGGAATACCTGACTTTTTCATTTTTTTTAAATATGAAATTTATTGTCAAATTGGTTTCCATACAACACCCAGTGCTCATCCCAACAGGTGTCCTCCTCAGTACCCATCACCCCCCATCAACCCTCAGTCTGTTTTCAATTTTTAAGAGTCTCTTATGTTTTGGCTCCTTCCCGCTCTAACCTCTTTTTTTTTTTTTTTCCTTTTTTCTCCCCCTCCCCCATGGTCTTTTGTTAAGTTTCTCAGGATCCATGTAAGAGTGAAAACATATGGTATCTGTCCTTCTCTGTATGACTTATTTCACTTAGCATAACACTCTCCAGTTCCATCCATGTTGCTACAAAAGGCCATATTTCATTCTTTTTCATTGCCAAGTAGTATTCCATTGTGTATATAAACCACAATTTCTTTATCCATTCATCAGTTGATGGACATTTAGGCTCTTTCCATAATTTGGCTATTGTTGAAAGTGCTGCTATAAACATTGGGGCACAAGTGCCTCTATGCATCAGCACTCCTGTATCCCTTGGGGAAATTCCTAGCAGTGCTATTGCTGGGTCATAGGGTAGACCTATTTTTAATTTTTGGGGAACCTCCACACTGTTTTCCAGAGCGGCTGCACCAGTTTGCGTTCCCACCAACAGTGCAAGAGGGTTCCGGTTTCTCCACATCCTCGCCAGCATCTATAGTCTCCTGATTTGCTCCTTTTAGCCACTCTGACTGGCGTGAGGTTATATCTGAGTGTGGTTTTGATTTGTATTTCCCTGATGAGGAGTGACATTGAGCATCTTTTCATGTGCCTGTTGGCCATCCGGATGTCTTCTTTAGAGAAGTGTCTATTCATGTTTTCTACCCATTTCTTCACTGGATTATTTGTTTCTCGGGTGTGGAGTTTGGTGAGCTCTTTATAGATTTTGGATACTAGCCCCTTGTCTGATATGTCATTTGCAAATATCTTTTCCCATTCTGTTGGTTGCCTTTTAGTTTTGTTGATTGTTTCCTTGGCAGTGCAGAGCTTTATATCTTCATGAGGTCCCAATAGTTCACTTTTGCTTTTAATTCCCTTGCCTTTGGGGATGTGTCAAGTAAGAAGTTGCTGCGGCTGAGGTCAGAGAGGTTTTTTCCTGCTTTCTCCTATAGGATTTTGATGGTTTCCTGTCTCACATTCAGGTCCTTTATCCATTTTGAGTTTATTTTTGTGAATGGGGTGAGAAAGTGGTCTAGTTTCCATCTTCTGCATGTTGCTGTCCAGTTCTCCCAGCACCATTTGTTAAAGAGACTGTCTTTTTTCCATTGGATAGTCTTTCCTGCTTTGTCAAAGATTAGTTGGCCTTACTTTTGTGGGTCTAGTTCTGGGGTTTCTATTCTATTCCATTGGTCTATGTGTCTGTTTTTGTGCCACTACCATGCTGTCTTGATGATTATAGCTTTGTAGTAGAGGCTAAAGTCTGGGATTGTGATGCCTCCCGCTTTGGTCTTTTTCTTCAAAATTACTTTGGCTATTCAGGGTCTTTTGTAGTTCCATACAAATTTTAGGATTGCTTGTTCTAGCTTCGAGAAGAATGCTGGTGCAATTTTGATTGGGATTGCATTGAATGTGTAGATAGCTTTGGGTAGTATTGACATTTTAACAATATTTATACTTCCAATCCATGAGCATGGAATGTTTTTCCATTTCTTTATATCTTCTTCAATTTCCTCCATAAGGTTTCTATAGTTTTCAGCATACTGATCTTTTACATTTTTGGTTAGGTTTATTCCTAGGTATTTTATGCTTCTTGGTGCAATTGTCAATGGGATCGGTTTCTTTATTTGTCTTTCTGTTGCTTCATTATTAGTGTATAAGAATGCAACTGATTTCTGTAAATTGATTTTGTATCCCGCGACTTTGCTGAATTCATGTATCAGTTCTAGCAGATTTTTGGTGCAGTCTATCGGGTTTTCCACGTGTAATATTATGTCATCTGCAAAAAGTGAAAGCTTGACTTCATCATTGCCAATTTGGATGCCTTTGATTTCCTTTTGTTGTCTAATTACTGATGCTAGCACTTCCAACACTATGATAAACAACAGCGGGGAGAGTGGACATCCCTGTCGTGTTCCTGAACTCAGGGAGAAAGCTCTCAGTTTTTCCCCATTGATGATGATATTAGCTGTGGGCTTTTCATTAATGGCTTTTATGATGTTTAAGTATGTTCCTTCTATCTCGACTTTTTCGAGGATTATTATTAAGAAAGGGTGCTAAATTTTGTCAAATGCTTTTTCTGCAGCTATTCACAGGATCATATCGTTATCTTTTCTTTTATTAATGTGATCTATCACATTGATTGATTTGCAAATGTTGAACTAGCCCTGCAGCCCAGGAATGAATCCCACTTGATCATGGTGCATAATTCTTTTAATATGCTCTTGAATTCGATTTGCTAGTATCTTATTGAGAATTTTTGCATCCATATTCATCAGGGATATTGGCCTGTAGTTCTCTTTTTTTGCTGGGTCTCTGTCTGATTTGGGAATCAAAGTAATGCTAGCTTCATAGAATGAGTCTGGAAGTTTTCCTTTCATTTCTATTTTTTGGAACAGTTGAGAAAGATAGGTATTAACTCTACTTTAAATGTCCAGTAGAATTCTCCAGGGAAGTCCTCTGGTCCAGGACTCTTATTTGTTGGGAGATTTGATAACTGATACTATTTCTTCCCTAGTTATGGATCTGTTTAAATTTTCTATTTCTTCCAGTTCGAGTTTTGGTAGTGTGTGGATGTTTAGGAATTTGTCCATTTCTTCCAGGTTGTCCAGTCTGTGGGCATATAATTTTTCATAGTATTCTCTAATAATTGCTTGTATTTCTGGGGGATTGGCTGTAATAATTCCATTTTCATTCATGATTTTATCTATTTGGGTCACCTCCCTTTTCTTTTTGAGAAGCCTGTCTAGTGGTTTATCAATTTTATTTTTTCAAAAAAACAACTCTTGGTTTCATTGATCTGCTCTACAGTTTTTTTTAGATTCTATATTGTTTATTTCTGCTCTGATATTTATTATTTCTCTTCTTCTGCTGAGTTTGGGGTGTCTTTGCTGTTCTGCTTCCATTTCCTTTAGGTGTGCTGTTAGATTTTGTGTTTGGGATTTTTCTTGTTTCTTGAGATAGGCCTGCATTGCAATGTATTTTCCTCTCTGGACTGCCTTTGCTGCATCCCACAAGGTTTGGATTGTTGTATTTTCATTTTCATTTGTTTCCATATATTTTTTAATTTTTTCTCTTAATTGCCTGGTTGACCCACTCATTCTTTAGTAGGGTGTTCTTTAATCTCCATGCTTTTGGAGGTTTTCCAGACTTTTTCCTGTGGTTGATTTCAAGTTTCATAGCATTGTGGTCCGAAAGTGTGCATGGTATGATCTCAATTCTTGTATACTTATGAAGGGCTGTTTTATGACCCATTATGTGATCTACCTTGGAGAATGTTCCATGTGCACTCGAGAAGAAAGTATATTCTGTTGCTTTGGGATGCAGAGTTCTAAATGTATCTGTCAAGTCCATCTGATCCAATGTATCATTCAGGGCCCTTATTTCTTTATTGAATCTGTGTCTAGATGATCTATCCATTGTTGTAAGTGGAGTATTAAAGTCCCTGCAATTACCACATTCTTATCAATAAGGTTGCTTATGTTTGTGATTGTTTTTATATATTTGGGGGCCTCCCATATTTGGCGCATAGACATTCATAATTATTAGCTCTTCCTGATGGATAGACCCTGTAATTATTATATAATTCCCTTCTTCATCTCTTGTTACAGCCTTTAATTTATAGTCTAGTTTGTTGATATAAATATGGCTACTCCAGCTTTCTTTTGACTTCCAGTAGCATGAAAGCTAGTTCTCCATCCTGTCACTTTCAACCTGATGGTGTCCCCAGGTCTAAAATGAGTCTCTTGTAGACAGCAAATAGATGGGTTTTGTTTTTTTATCCATTCTGATACCCTATGTCTTTTGGTTGGAGCATTTAGTCCATTTGCATTCAGTGTTATTTGAAAGATATGGGTTTAGAGTCATTGTGATGTCTGTAGGTTTCATGCTTGTAGTGATGTCTCTGGTACTTTGTAGTCCTTGCAACATTTCACTCACAGAATCCCCCTTAGGATCTCTTGTAGGGCTGGTTTAGTGGTGATGAATTCCTTCAGTTGTTGTTTGTTTGGGAAGACCTTTATCTTTCTTTCTATTCTGAATGACAAACTTGCTGGATAAAGGATTCTTGGCTGCATATTTTTTCTGTTCATCACATTGAAGATTTCCTTGCATTCCTGTCTGGGCTGCCAAGTTTCAGTAGATAGATCTGTCACTAGTCTTACTGGTTTCCCCTTATATGTTAGAGCACGTGTATCTCTAGCTGCTTTCAGAATTTTCTCTTTATCCTTGTATTTTGCCAGTTTCACTATGATATGTTGTACAGAAGATCAATTCAAGTTACATCTGAAGGGAGTTCTCTGTGCCTCTTGGATTTCAATGCCTTTTTCCTTCCCCAGATCAGGGAAGTTCTCAGCTATGATTTGTTCAAGTACACCTTCAGCCCCTTTCTCTCTCCCTTCCTCCTCTGGAATCCCTATTATATGGATATTGTTGCATTTCATTGCATCACTTGGTTCTCTAATTTTTCCCTCATACTTCTGGATTTTTTTTATCTTTTTCTCAGCTTCCTCTTTTTCCATAATTATATCTTCTAATTCACGTATTCTCTCCTCTGCCTGCTCAATCTGAGCTGTGGTCACCCGTATTTTATTTTGCACCTCATTTATAGCATATTTTAGCTCCTCCTGTTTCTTAGTCTCTTGATCTCTGTAGCAATAGATTCTCTGCTGCCGTCTATATTTGTTTCAAGCCCAGCGATTAATTTTATGACTATTATTCTAAATTCGTGTTCCATTATATTGCTTAAATCGTTTTTGATCAATTTGTTAATTGTCGCTACTTCCTGGAGTTTCTTTTGAGGAGAATTCTTCCATTACGTCATTTTGGATAGTCTCTAGAGTGGGGTGGAACTGCAGGGCACTTCCCCTGTGCTGTCTGGAGTAACTTGTTTTGGTGGGTGGGGCCGCAGTCAGACTGGTGTGTACCTTATCTTCCCCTCTCCCAGGGGCAGAACTCACTGTGGAGTGGTAGGGCTACTTGCACACTGCCAGGCTTGTGGTGCTGCTTCTATGGGATCTGGCATATTAGCCAGGGTGGATCTGCAAGGTGCACAGGGGTGGGAGGGGCAGGCTTAGCTCACTTTGCTGTGGGTGGTCCCCTGAGGGAGGGGCCCTGCAGCACCGGGAGGGGGGCAGGCAGACCTGTCGGAGGGATTGATCCACAGAAGCACAGCATTGGGTGTTTGCACAGTGCAAGCAACTACGGTGACAGAAACTGGTTCCCTTTGGGATTTCGGCTAGGGGATGGGAGAGGGAGATGGCGCTGGCCAGCGCCTTTGTTCCCTGTCAAGCTGAACTCTGTCTTCTGGGGCTCAACACCTCTCCCTCCTGTTGTTCTCTCGCCCTCCCGCTCTCCGAGCAGAGCTGTTAACTTATAACATTCCAGATGTTAAGTCCCACTGGCTGTCAGAACTCACACAGTCCAGCCCCTCCGCTTTTGCAAGCCAGACCCGGGGGCTCTCCCTTGCTGGGAGGGCTGCCCCTCCACCGCCCCGGCTCCCTCCCACCAGTCCATGTAGCGTGCAGTGCCTCTCCGCCCTTCCTACCCTCTTCCATGGGCGTCTACGCTTGGCTCCAGACAGTCCATTCTGCTACCTGATTTTTTTTAAAGGAAAAAATATATAGGTACAAAAAATTAAATTCATATTATAAAAATGTCTAAGGGCTCTTGTGTTGCTCAGTCAGTTGAATGACTTTGGCTCAGGTCATGGTCTCATGGTCTTATGGTCCATGGGTTCGAGCCCCGAGTCATGGTCTGTGCTGATAGCTTAGAGCCTGGAGCCTCCTTCGGATTCTGTGTCTCCCTCTCTCTCTCTGTCCCTCCCCTGCTTGTGTGCTCGCTCACTCTCTTGCTCTCTCTCTCTCACAAAAATAAATAAACATTTCATGCTCATGGACTGGAAGAACAAATAATTAAAATGTCTATACTACTCAAAGCAATCTACACATTCAGTGCAATCCCTATCAAAATACCAACAGCATTCTTCACGGAACTAGACAAACTAGAACTGACAAACTCTTAGCCAGACTAAAAAGAGACAGAAGACCCAAGTAAAATAAAAATTTAAGAAAAGACATTATCACTGATGCTACAGAAACAAAAAGAAACATAAGAAACTATTAGGTACATTTATATGCCAACAAATTGGGTAATATAGAAGAAACACATAAATTCCTAGAAAGGTACAGTCTACCAAATCTGAATCATGAAGATTAGAAAACCTGAACAGACCTATGCTGATTGAATCATAAGTGAAAAATCTCCTAAGAAAAAGGGCCCAGATCGGATGACTTCACTGGTGAATTCTACCAAACCTTTAAAAAATAATTAACACTAGAGGAGGAGTTAAGATGGAAGAGTAGTAGAGGTGCCCTGAGCTTTTCTCGTCCCTAGATCAACATCAAATCATTCTGAACACCTAGAAAGTTGATTTGAGGATTAACACAACAATTTGCAAAATTTGAGCGACAGATCTTGGCAGGTATGCAGTGAAGAGGGGTGATTTGGGGGGAGAAAACTTGCAGTGCCAGAGGATAGGGAACTGTTTTTGAGCAGAGAGGACAAAGAGAGAAAGAGAAAGGGGGGACAGAGTGAGCATGCTGGGACTGTGCAAGAAAAGCACTCTCCCTGAAAAGAGCTAGAGAGAAAGAGTGAAACCACTCGCAGAGGACTGAACAAGAAATCTGTTCCACAAAACCACTGGAAAAAGGAGTGGGTTTCACCATGGCCAGTTTGTTGTAAACAGTGGAACACAGTCTTGTCTGAACTTTTGAGCTCAGTGCCTGGAGATGCTCTGATGAGGAAGCCTGGCAAATTCCAGGAATGGGCAGTGCAGTCTGAGGGGCCCCTATGCCACATGGGGAGAGTGGTTTCTCTGCTTAAGAGTACATTTGGTAGAGGCTAGATGGCCTGTGGGCAAAAGTCCTGGCAGGACCCAGAGAGCTGCCATGTTTATTGGTACAGGAACAAAGACGCTGGCTGAGGGCAGCAAACCCTGGTACCAGTTATGTGTTGCAACTTACCATACTCAAAGTCTCTGCCACTGCATAGTTGCACAAATGTTTTCTGGGACAAGTTGGTAGCTGGCCATTGCTTCACAAGACCATCCCCCAGAGGATCAGTGCAGGTATGAACCATGGGGGTGTCTGGGGTTTTCAAACAGCCCTATTTGAGATAAAGCTATGGAAGGAGGCACTGCCTGGCAGGCAGACAGCCTGGACACAGAGTAAAGGCAGGGAGTGGAGGAAAGGCTGAGACAAAGGAAGGGTGACTGATTGCGCATCTCTGAGGCCATGAAATTTCTGCTCTGGAGACTAGAGAGAGGGGTGAAGCCATTTTTACTACTAGCACACCTGCACTGATGGACCCCCATGAACTAAGCAGCACCACCAAGGAGAGAATGGAACCTTTACACCAAGGGCTGACCACCTGCATCCTCCTGGCACATCTCTAGAAGGGCAAGTTGGCCTGAGAAACAGAGAAGCAGGCCCCTACCCAAGAAGACCAGCACAAATCCTTTCCACCCACTTAGTCTATGGATCATAGTATGCTGCAAAGTTTCAGATTTAGAGGAAATTCAATCTAGACTCATTTGGGTATGTTTTTGTTTGTTCATGTTTGTTTTCTTTGCTTCTGTTTTTATGTTGTTTTTTTCTTCCTTGGATAAAGAGCAAATTTTTTATTAATTTCATTTATTCTATTTTATATTTTTTAATGTTTTAATTTGAAATTTTTTAATGTTTTAATTTGAAATTTTTTATTAATTTTTTTCTTCCTCAAAAATGAAAAGATGGGGGAATTCACCCCCAAAAAAAGAACAGCAAGAAATGATGGCCAGGGATTTAGTCAATACAGATATAAGTAAGATGTCTGAACTAGACTTTAAAACCATAATGGTAAGATTATAAATTGGGGTTGAACAAGTACAAAGAATTCTAACATTTGTATGGGACCAGAAAAGACCCCAAATAAGCAAGTAATGTTGAAAAAGAAAATCAAAGCTGGAGATATCACAGACTTCAAGTTGTTTTACAAAGCTTGATTCATTAAGACAGTATGGTACTGGCACAAAAACAGACATACAAATCAATGGGAGAAACAGAGAACACAGATATGGACCCACAAATGCATGGCCGACTAATCTGTGACAAAACAGGAAAGAATATCCAATGGAAAAAAAGTCTCTTCAGCAAACGGTGTTGGGAAAAGTAGACAGCGACATGAAGAATGAACCTGGACCACTTTCTTACGCCATGCACAAAAAATAAACTCAAAATGGATGAAAGACCTAAAGGTAAGACAGGAAACCATCAAAATCCTTGAAGAGAAAACAGGCAACAACCTCTTTGACCTTGGGTGCAGCAACTTCTTACTTGACATGTTTCCAGAGGCAAGGGAAACAAAAGCCAAAATGAACTACTGGGACCTCATTAAGATAAAACCTTTCTGCATAGTGAAGGAAACAATCAGCAAAACTAAAAGGTAACCAACGGAATAGGAGAAGATGTTTGTAAATAACATATCAGATAAAGGGTTAGTATCCAAAATCTATAAAGAACTTACCAAACTCAACACCCAAAAAACAAATAATCCAGTGAAGAAATGGTCAAAAGACATAAATAGACACTTTTCCAAAGAAGACATTCAGATGGCTAACAGACACATGAAAAGATGTTCAACATCCCTTATTATTAGGGAAATACAAATAAAAACCACAATGAGATACCACTTCACACCAGTCTGAATGGCTAAAATTGACAACTGAGGAAACAACAGATGTTGGCAAAAATAAGGAGAAAGGGGAACCCATTTGCACTGCTGATAGGAATGCAAACTAGTGCAGTCACTCTGGAAAAGAGTATGCAGGTAGCTCAAAAAGTTAAAAATAGAACTAACCTATGACCACGCAAGTGTACTACTAGGTATTTATCGAAAGGATACAAAAATACTGATTCAAATGGAGCACATTCACCCCAATGTTTATAGCAGCACTATCAACAATAGCCACATTATGGAAACAGCCCAAAAGTCCATCAACTGACGAATGGATAAAGAAGATGTGGTATATACGTACAACAGAGTATTACTCAGCAACCAAAAAGAATGAAATCTTGCCATTTGGAACAACATGGATGGAACTAGAGTGTATAATGCTAAGCAAAGTAAGTCAGTGAAAGACAAATATCATCTGATTTCATTCATATGTGGAATTTAAGAAACACAATAGATGAACATAGAGGAAGGGAAGGAAAAATGAAATAAGATAAAAACAGAGGAGGCAAACCATACGAGACTCCTAAATATAGAGAACTGAGGGTTGCTGAAGGGAAGGTTGGTGGTGCACTGACTAAATGGGCGACAGGCATTAAGGAGGGCATTTGTTAAGATGGACAACTAGGTATTATATGTAAGTAATAAATCGCTAAAATCTACTCCTGAAACCAATGCTACACTATTGGTTAACTAACTTGAATTTAAATTTAAGAAATTCTTGTTAAAAAATTTGACACTAATCCTTTTTAAACTAAAAACAACAACAACAACAACAAAAAACAAACCAAAAAACCCCACACAACTGAAGGATAGGGCACACTTCCAAACATATTTTATGATGCCAGGACTACACTGACATCAAAGCCAAAAAAGACACTACAAAAAACCAAAAACTATAGGTCAATAACCCTGATGAACACAGATGTAAAAATCCTCAATAAAAGAATAGTAAACCAAATTCAGCAGCACATTAAAAGGTCAGACACCATGACCAAGTGTAATTTATCCCTTGGATGCAAGAATGGTTCAATATATCCAAGTCAATTAATGTGATACACTGCATTTTCAGAACAAAGGATAAAAATCACATGATCATCTCAACAGATGTAGAAAAAGCACCTGATAAAATCCAACACTCCTATGATAAAAAAATTTCAACACATTAGGTATAGAAAGAATGCAGCTCATCATAATAAAGCCATACATGAAAGTCCACAGCTTACTCATACTCAAACTTTTCCTCTACAATCCGGAATAAGACAAAGATGCTCACTCTCACCTCTTCTATTAAACATACTACTAGAATTCCTAACCAGAGAAATTAGGCAAGAAAAATAAATAAAAGGCATAGAAATTAGAGAGAAAAATGTATCATTTTCTCTTTCAGATCACATGACCTTGTGCATAGAAAACCATCAATACAACACCAAAAAACTGCAAGAAACTAATGAATAAATTCAGTAAAGTTGCATATTATCTAAGTAATATACAAAATTCAACTGCATTCTATTCACTAACTACCCCCAAATAAGGAAAACAATCCCATTTACAATAGCAACAAAAAAGAAAAAAATACTTAGAAATAAACTTAATGAAGGAGGCAAAATACTTGTATACTGAAAACTATAAGAACATTACTAAAAGATATTTAAAAGACACAAATAAATGGAGAGACATCTTGTGTTCATGGACTAGAAGACTTAACATTGTTAAAAAATGTCCATACTACTCTCAAACATCTTCTGAGAAAGAAATCTAGAGGATTAGGTTAAAGAAGAGGAAATAGACAGCTTTCAGGGACTGCTGACCTTCAGTGATGTGGTCAAAGAATTCTCTCAGGAGGAGTGGGGATGCCTGAACCACATTCAGCGGGAATTGTACAGGAATGTGATGTTAGAGAACTATGGAAAACTCCTCTTGGGTCTCATTGTGTCAAAGCCAGACCTGGTCATCCTTTTGGAACAAAAGAGGAACCCTGAAATGTGAAGAGAAAGGAGACAGTAGCCTTACATCCAGTTATGTCTTCTTATGACACCCTGGGATTGTTGACAAAGACAAGCAAAGAAGAGTTATTCCATAAAGTGCTATTGGGAAGATATGGAAGCTTGGCTTTGAGAATTCACAGTTAATGAAAGACTGAGAAGGTGATGGAAGGAAGTGAAGGGCAGAAAGAATGTTATTATGGATATAACTAAACTGAGACAATTACCCTTAATTGAATCCTTACTGCCAAAAGAGATAGAGAATATAAAACATTTTGGGGAAAACTCCAGTTAGGTTTGCAGAACAATGTCTTATAAACAGAAAGAACCAACTCCATTTTTTAAACATACATATTCTCTGAAAAGAAATTTGGAAAATCTGGAAAGTCATCTATTCCATGCAGAAACCAATGATTTAAATCACTTCAAACATTTCTGAAAATTAGAAATTTAAAAATGAATATAAAAATTGTAATTGTAATCAATTTGAAAAGTCCTTTTCTGAGGGTTCATTATTCTTCTACAACAAATAATCCCTTCTTGTTCCAAAGTCACCTAATTTTGATAAACATAGGAGAGTCTTTATCCCACACCTCACCGTTCAAAAGTTATCACAGACATAATTTGGAGCAACATTTTATGTGTAATGAACTTAGGAAGAAGGCCTTTTGTGAAGACTTTATTTTTAATAATTACCAAGGTATTTATAATGGAGACAGAGCTTCTGAATGCAATGAATCTGGGAAAAAAAATTAACAAGGATCAAATCCTAATAAACTTCAGAGAACTCAGTTTCCAAATACCATTATAAAAGTAATAAATGTCTGAAAGTTTTCTATAAAAAAAAAAAGAAAATGAAAAAAACCAAAAAACCTGTCCATATTTCCCAAAGCCATCAACAGATTCAGTGCAATCCTTATCAAAATTCCAATGGCATTTTTAATGGAAATAAACAAATCTTAAAATTAATATGAAACCATAGAAGACCTCAAATACTCAAAACAATTTTGACAAAGAACACTTTCTGATTTCAAAATATATTACAAAGCTACAGCAATTAAAACAATACAGTACTGGCATAAAGACAGACATATACACCAATGGAAAAGAATAGTGTCCAGAAATAAACCCACACATAAACTGTCAACTGCTCTTGACAAAGGTACCAAGAATACACAATGGGTAACGGATAGGCTCTTCAACAAATGATGTTGGAAAAACTGGACTTTTTAACAAATAATTTTGGGGGAAAGGGTGAAAAAGGGGTAACTTATAGATTAAAAAAGATTTAAGAAATATATCAAGTCAAAACAAGTTTGTTTGGATACTGATTCTGAAAAATGAAAAGTAAAAATGAAAAAGAATTATAAGACAAATCAGGAACACCTGAACATATACTGGGTATTTGCTATTAACATTGATTTTTTAAGGTATGATAATGGTATTATTGTCATTTAAAAAAACGAAAGTGTTTCTGCCTTTGAGAGACACGTACTGAAATATCTGTGGATATAATTATTTGATGACAGAAATTTCCTTGGAAATAATTCAGTAGTGTATGGGGAGAGTGGAAGTAGAGATGAAATAAGTTTGGCTATGAATGATTAAATGTTGAAGCGGTGTAATGGTACGGGGGGGTTATTATACTATTCTCTCTTTTATGTATGTTTCAATTTATACATGGTAAGGTTTAAAAATGAGAAAAAAAAATGGGAGGAGAGGAATTGTAGATAGGGAGTAGAGAAATATTCCATACTATAAAGGGAAGCTTTATTACAAAGGGAAAAAGGTAAATAGGTCAATAATCAGAAGGAGATATCTTTAAGCAAATATACTTTTAAAGGATAGGAAAATAACAGCACGTTTTTATGCTGATAAGAAAAGTCAAGTGAAAAGAGAAAAGTAAAAACTCAGGAGACTGGAAAATTTTGGTAACTATATCTTCGGATGGATAAAAAGGGATAGGATTTAGAACACAAATGTATGACTTGACCTTTGCTTATAAGTCCGCATGGTTCTTTCATGTATATTCATCACTGATAACACATGAAAAGACAAACTGTTTGAATTCAGATGCAGGAAGGTATATAGTTGTAATAAGAACATAGGGAAATTCTCTTTTGATCTTCTTTTCTCCATGACACAAGAAGCAAGGTCATAAATAAAGAGGAGGAGACTGAGGAGGAGGTGTTGGAGATTTGAAGACATACAGAAAGGTACAACTACCATCTAATATGGTGAAAGAGATAATGTATTAGTACAGGGCTTAGGAAAATCTGGTCTGCTGTCTGTTTTTCTAAATACAGCTTTATGGAACACAGCCACATTCACCTGTTTATGTATTATGTGTATGGCTACTTTTGTGCTATAATAGCAGAGTTGAATAGTTATGACAGAGACCATATGGCTCACAGTATAAAAATCTTGTTACCTGGCCCTTTACAGAAAAAGTATGCCAACTCCTGGGCTAGAGAAATAAATCATAACGCTACGTGATAGACCAATGTGAAGTTAATGATCATGAATTTAAGCACAAAGGAGTCATTTGGTTATATGTTTATCTCCAGCTGCATGGAAGCAGATCCAAAATAGATGGAAATTTGGGATTTAATCAACTTTATGGTTTACCCAAGTGTATTGTTTCTTATGGCTATTGTAACAAATCACCACAAACTTGGTAGCTGAAAACAATGTATTCTCTCATAGATCTGTAGGAGAGAAATCTGAAATCACTATTGCTGACTGAAAATAATCACTGAAGTCAAGGTGTCAAGAGGGCCACATTCTCTACAAAGGTTCTAGGGGACAATCTGCTCCTTGCCTGTTGCAGCTTCTATGCCTTGGTTTGTGGCCCATAACTATAATCTCTGTTTCCTGTTCACATTGCCTTCTCCTCTGTATGTCTTCTCTTTTTGCCTGTATGAAATTTTTCTGTCTCTAATAAGGACACTTGTGATTGGATTTAGAGCTCACCCTGATAATCCAAAAAAATTTCCCATTTCAAAATCCTTAACTTAATCATAAACTGCAAATACATGCTTTCATTATAAGGTAAAATTTAGAGTTCCAGGAATTCGTTTTGGGTCACTATTATTCAGCTAAACAAACTCAATGAAACAAGAGAGGGACAGGAAAATTAAAGATGTGCTGAAGGGAGTAATTGTAAAGATTGACCATAGGATATAAGCTGGGTAAAGAGGGAAATGAAAGGGATAAAGAGCTAATCAAAAGTCAATGAATCAGAGGTCCCAGTGAGATCAACTGCAGTTGAGTTACAAGAAGGAGTTAGAGAAAGAAGTGGTGACTAGAGAGAGGGATGACTGAAGTAAAAATTATAGAAGGGTTGTAATTGTTAGCAATGTAATAGTTTAGGGTATGACCACTAGATCCAGTGACTCAAGAAGAATGAATGACAGCACTGGATGAAAGGTGGCAAAGGAACTGAGAGTCTGAGAATCCTTTTATTCCTTCCGTTTTAAACTTTTATTAATATTTTTGGAATACCAGTGTTTTATAGAATATAAGATAACAATGCAGAATTAACAAATACATACATCTTAGTTACTATTAACCCTAGAAAGATGTGATAACTGCATAGGACTTAATGCACTGTAGAAGAAAGGCTGGAATAAATTTTTGCTCTAATTCTCTGCAGAACAGCTTTCAGGGTTTACAGGTTTAATCAATACTAAAGGTAATACATAAAGAAAACCCTACATGGGATCAAATATTTTAATTATTTTGGGGGCGCCTAGGTGGCTCAGTCAGTTAAGTGACAGACTTTGGCTCAGGTCATGACCTTACAGTTATGATTTGGAACCCCATGTCAGGCTGTGCACTGACAACTCAGAGCCTGGAGCCTACTTTGGATTCTGTGTCTCCCTCTCTCTCTTTCTGCCCTCCCCCAGGTGTACTCCCCTTCTCTGCCTCTCAAAAATAAATTAAAAAATTATTTTTCAGGGTGCCTGGGTGGTTCAGTCAGTTGAGCGGCCAACGATTTCAGCTCAGGTCATGATCCCAGGGTCATGGGATTGAGCCTGAAACTCAGCGCAGAGCCTGCTTGGGATTCATTCATTCATTCATTCATTCTCTCTCTCTCTCTCTCTCTCTCTCTCTCTCTCTCTCTCTCTCTCCCCCCCCTCTGTCTCTCCCCACCTCTTAAATAGATAATTAATTAATTAATTTTCCAAAATATACCAGAAATAAGATCATAACTAGCATATTCTTCAGCAAGCAAAGGAACAATAAGCATTAAAATTTGGTTTCTTAACTTAATTTATGTACATTTCATAGATGCTCAGTAATTTTCTTAAAATACTGTCAATAAATACCTATACATTATCTATATTCTTCACTGTCTTGAGACAGCGTAACACCTCTTCAGCCTCATCTCCCAGTATTACTGCTTCCCTTACTCCACCACAATGCACTTACTAAATTTCAAACAATTTAAAATCACATATAGATGCCCAAAGATCCGTATCTTTTCACATATCCACACCTTTCTGTACAGTGTTCTCTGATTGATCCTTCTGGCAGACAGCTATATGCCTTTTAAAACCTAAATGAAAAGCCAAATTTTCTGGAAAATTATTTTGGACATTCCTCTCTCTCATCCCTTCATTAGTCCTTCCCTCTTGTATGGTTAAACATCAACACCTCTTTTCTATCTATACTGTGTACCTATTTCTATTGTTTTACTTTATAAATCTAATAGTATAATGTACTGTTCTGCATAGTTGTTCTACTCATTACTAAAAGTGGGGTATTGAGCTCTCTAGCTGTTGTTGTTGGACAGTCTATTTGTCCTTCCAATTGTCATTTTTTGCTTCTTGTACTCTGAGACTCTTAGATGGATGTGTTTGTGCTTGTTAATTCTTTCTGATGGATTGACCCTTTTATCAATGTAATATGCTCCTCTTTAAAACTTACTGCAAAAGTCAGAGACTATTTCTGTATTACAAAACTTGGCCTAATGTATAGAACAGGTGAGAAATAAATGTGTTTTTAAAATAAAACGTATTTTAATTTTCAATAACATAGAAGATTACACAATCTCCTATAGAACTATATTCCAATGCCCCATTTTGTGTACTTTTTCCTATAGAATAAAAATCACACATTTTGCAAATCATATTGATATTCTTTTGTTCTGCTTTTAGTATATATATACCAAACATATAGTCACATTTCTATATATATCAAGTCTGTGCACTAGATGGCCAAGTCATTACTCAGCTTTCTCTTTAGTAACTTAAAATTTTCTAGTAAAGAAAATTCTTATAAATTTGATTTTCTAAATCTTTGAATATTCTTGTGGTTCTTCTCTGAATTATCTCCAAATTCCTCAACTAGATCCATATTCTAAATTAATGAACAATTTTCATCATTTGTGTACCCTTATTTATACTGTTTAAAAACTTTATTATCAATTTATAATGCCTTATTTGGTAAAACAATTAAATATGTTCCTGATCTATGTAAGTATGTCTTCTCTAGTCAATCTCAGATATATTATTGACAAGTATTTCTATTCAGTAATCCTTTGAGCACCTACTATGTACAAATATTGTTATATGCTACCAGGAAACACATAATAAACAGTGGTAGAATTTATTCATTATAAATTTATGCTAGTTAACTGCAACTTAGATATAACTGCTGCTCAATGGCCATTCTGTGTATATGATAGCAATTATTCTAAATTTCCACTTTTGCCCAAACTTTTAACACATGCCTATCTCTTCCTTTTACCAGATAAATTTTCCTTCTTACTAAAAACACAGAAGTTACTGATAAATTCTATTTTTGTATGCTTGATCCCAGAATTTATTCTTCTCTTTTTTCCTTTACGGGGGGGCAGGGTGGAAGGTGAATCAGCAATGGAAATCTATAGGATGATAATCTCTCCAGAACTTCATAGTCCAGACTAGAAATTGAGTGTACTAGGGAAAAACAGCCTAAGCTAGTGAGTAGAAATATGAAAATGAAAAAGTCCTTGGGAAGGAGGCCCACTGTGCCACTAAATGTACTGTTGAAATGGCTGATCCCAGGGTTTGGGCTGATAACAAAGCCAGTATAAAAACTGAAGAAGTTGTAAAGAATAAAGGAACTGGCAATCACGATAAGACAGAACATTTTTCTGAGAATAACAAAATTGGAGGAAGAACCAAAGATGATGTGGTCAGAAAAAATTCCAAAAGTTAATATTCTGAGGGTATAAAGATTTAAACTATGTAAATCACATATTACTTTAAATCAGTACAGAAGGCAAAAAATGGGTCAACAATGCCCTTGAAAGACCATTACAACTACTCAACATTGGAAATTTACATACTGTCTTCCTCAATATTATAACTCTAACAGACATAGTTTCCCTTTCAGAATCAGAACAGACTATTGTTTCTTTGTGCCAACAATGAATTAACTGGTTTGAGTTTTAGAGGCTGTGTTGTATCAACAATATGTGTTTTTTTTTTATTTTTACTTACTTTATTTATATCTATCTATTTATCTATCTATCTATCTTTATTTATTTTTGGGAGACAGAGAGAAAGCAGGGGAGGGGCAGAGAGAGAGGGAAGCACAGAATCTGAAGCAGGTTCCAGGCTCCAAGCTGTCAGCACAGAGCCTGACACTGGGACTGAACCCACAAAGTGTGGGATCATGACCTGCAGGCGGAAGTCAGATGCCATCCAGCTGAGCCACCCAGGCCCCCCAAATTTTTATTTTAAAAATGTTTTAAATGTTTATTTATTTTTCAGAAACACAGTGTGAGTGGGGGAGGGGCAGAGAGAGAGAGGAAGACACAGAATCCAAAGCAGGCTCCAGGCTCTAAGCTGTCAGCACAGAGCCTGATGCAGGGCTCAAACCTATGGACTTGAAGACCATGACCAGAGCTAAAGTCGGATGCCTTACTGACTGAGCCACCCAGGCACCCCTGTGTTTTTAGATACCAGAAATTTAGTCAGTTTGGCCAGATGCTCAAATTGTAAGAGGCATTGTAAGTAGTGACATCGAACCAGCTAAATGGATTATAAATTCAAGTCTCTTGTCTCATACTCACTCCAAGGGATAAACACATTGAGTACAATGCCTACTGAACATCCAAAATATTTAAATAATTCTTTTCTTTTTGAACATATGATTTGATATTCATAAGTTAAAAGCTCGTATGCTGTGACTCTATTATAAAGAATAATGGAGTTGGAGAAGGAGATTAGAATCAAGACTGAGAAGCTAACTATGTTGGAAGCTACTGACAGGCTTCCTGAACTTTCCTAAAATGGCAGAAAACAGGAAAAGTACAGTTGCTAAAGTCATTAATTATTCTGAAAGGCTGGCTGAGCAGAAAGCAAAATTAATGAAATTTTCTATTTGTCTTTGTTTTCAGCAGCTTGATACAATATGCCTAGCTGTATGTGTACATATGTGTGTACATAGAAAATTTTTTTGGTTTTTGAATGTGCAAATGCTTTCAATTTTTATAAAATTCTCAGTATTTTTAAAAATATTGCTTCAATATCATTCTCTCTTTAAATGCTAGACATTTTTACCATGTGCTATATGTGTCTTAGGATCTATTTTGGTTTGAGCTTTGTTTTTTGTGTGTTCCAATGTGGCTATTGTCAACTGAACTCTCTCATTGTTCATTTATTTTCTCTTTCTGCACTTAATCTTCCATTATACATATCTAATGAATTCTTCATTTCATTTAAAGCACCTTTCACTTCTATACTTTCCATTTGACTCTTAAAAAAAAACAAAAAACAAGGTTTTAGATTTTTCCATCTTTTATTGTTATGAAGATATTAATTGCAGTTATTTTAAAATATCTGATAATTTTGGTATCTTAATCACCTGTGGGTCTGTTTTTTCTCTTGGTTTTAATTACTTGGAGGTGTTTGCACAGGATAAATTTCTAATGAGATGACTGACATTAAGGTTGAGAAATATTGTAGGCTCTGGATGCTGTTATCTTCCTTAAAAAGGTTATAACAGTTTTCTTCTGTCAGGCAGACTGAGTACCAGTGATTTTAGTCTTTGTTGGGGCTGATATATTTTAGTATTTTGTCTTCTCCTAAAATGTGGTCCTTCTGGGGTCTCAGCTAAGTCTGTATTGTTTACCAAGGCTCTCCCATGTTGGCAGGGCTTAAATTGAACCTTTCCTTCAGGCCCATGCAGCTGCTGAAATCTCTGCTACCTCTTCAGGCTTATAGATTGCTTTTTGATGAATTTCCTGGAATTTCAAAATGTACATATAGATCTTAAGAGTTGGTTAAAGTTGGCTAATGACAGTTAAGACTCATTTTCCACTGGGGTGCTCATATTCTACACCAGGAACAGAAAAATGCCCTCAGGAAAAAGCCAGAATGAATGTGGAGCTCACCGGTGCTTCTATTCTCTCAAATATCATACTCTCAAGTAGTATGTAAATTGGTTGTTCTCCAATTCCTTCAAACCATTGTTTTGGATGTTTTATTCAGTTTTCGTTGTTGTTTTCAGTGAAAGGGCTACCCAATACAAGTTACTCCATTACTGCTGGAATAGAGTCTCATCATTGCTTGAATGAGAAAGATTAATGTGAAGAACTACTGCATATCAACTGAAATTAATTACTGAGATATAGATTTCATTGTAAAAAGATAACTGTATGTACACAGGTAATAAATTTGATTGCTTTTTCATTACAGTGTAGGTTCAGTCATTCTCAAAATCCCAAGTTAAATAATCATCTCCAGGAAATGCTGCATATAGACCCTTGAACTGTGTGGACCATAACTGAATAGTAGAGTCAAGATATATAATATAACGTTACAATTGCTCTTATCTCACTGACTTTTATTTACTTCCTGGTTATTTGTCTCTTACTTGCTGGAGTTTTAAAACAGGAACTAAAATAGGAAGTTTATTTAGGATTATCTTGGTGTTCCCAATGTAATTACAAGAGTCTTAAAAGTAGAAGAGAGAATCAGAGAGATAGCACTGTGAAGAAGAGGGTGCCTCACTGTTCACTTTGAGGTGGGGAGGGGAGCTATGAACCCAGGAAAGAAGGTGGCCACTAGATGCTGGAAAAAACAAGGAAACAGATTCTTACCTAAAGCCTCCAGAAAGGAAGACAGCCTTGCCTACATCTTGATCTTAACCTAAATGAGATCCTGAATAGGATTTCTGAAGTACTGAATTGCAAGACAACAAATTTGTGTTATTTTAAGCCATTAAGTTTGTGATAATTTGTTGTGGTAGCCATAAAAAACTAATACAGAAGTCAACATACAGTGTCTAAAACTGATACCACAAAGGACATGGTATGAAACATATATATAAGTATCAAAACTAAAAGAAAGTGTTTGGTTATGGAAGCAGCGGGGGGAAAACCCAGATTACTAGTTTTAATTATTGTTATGAGCTATTTTGCATCATTTGATTTTTTTAAACACGAAAGATTACTTCAATGAAAAATAAGACTTAAGTTTTAAAGAAAAACCCAACAAACTAAGGAGGTTGTTTCTACGGTGGAAAAACCGGATTGCTCTTCTAATGTTTGCCTGGAGTAAGAGTAGAGGATTCAGTGAAACTAAGTTGTAGCTGATCTTTTCACTGTTTTTATTTCTACCTCTAGCCAGCAATTATCTTTCAAACTTTTCTGTTCTCCTCACCTCAAACATTATCAATTCTACCTTCTCACACACTAACACTATAAACAAAAGGACTAACAGGAAAAAAGGTTTGCTTATCATGACTGTCAGCAGTAAAACCGTTTATTTTTATTTGCAAGTGAATTGAAGAGAGGTTAGTGGAACTCATAGTATTACATTACCCCATATTACTGACGGGAAATGTGAAGGTAGAGGGAAATGTGGATGGAGAATATCTCAACTTCAGGTCTATGAAATGAACTCTGGTAAAAATCTGAAAGAGGCGTATAACAATACAAAGATACCATGATTTTTAGAGAAAGCACAAAGGCAAGATGCTTCTAGTGAAAACTGCTTGGAAAAGGACTGTTCTAAAACAAAATGATATTCTTTTTCTACAGACTTTTAATAGGAAGTGGTTATTCTCAATTCATTTGTCATGTAATCACACATGCTGTCTTGTTTTGTTATTGTTTCTGATGTGTGTGTGTGCATGTGTGTTTTCTTTTCACATCGCATTATAAATTATTAGAAAGCAGGAACAGGTCTTACCTTTTTTAAAAGATATATTACTGAGTGTTTAGCATTCTTATATGCACACATAAGGCACTTTATATATAACTCTTAAATAAATATGAAGATGTTTTTACATTGAGAAAGATGAATAATTAAAGATATACCTTGTTCATTCTCTTCTTTTTTACTCCTATAACTAAGTCTTCCCTGTTCCCTACTAAGTGGTTCAACTAGGCTTCCTGCCAAACCTAATTCAACATTCTGACAATTTACCTTAGACATTATAAGCTACTACAGTTAAAAATTTGAATAGCACTGAAGGAGCATATCTCTATAGCATTCTTTATACCCAACAACATGAACTTGCAATAGCATGGGAATTCAATAAAACACTAAAAAAGAACCAAAGGTACTTTTAATAAGATTATAATTTAATTGCTTTATCTACATACTTATGTTCTGTTGAAAAAAAAATCTGCTAAAACCACCAGAATAGTTTGTAACTGCCAGCAATTTTGCTCCCAGGGGTCATTTGGCAATGTCTGCACACATTTTAATTAGTTACAGTATGGATGATGCTACTAGCATGCAGTGTGTAGAGGCCAGTAATACCGCTTAGCATCCTACAATGCACAGTAAGGCTTCTCACAACAAATAATTGTTGAGAGCACTGAGAAATGCTGCATTAAAGGAATGAAGACTAACTAGAAAATGAGAAAACATTTTTTTAGAAGAATTCACAATATATTTTTCATGGCTTCTGATACAGATCTTTCCAACATAGGAATTTAACAGTAACAATAAATATACAGTTTTGTTTATTTAACTCAAATAATTTAATGAGCACCTATAATGTCACAGCAAAGTGTTGTGCTATGTGCTGAAAAGAATATAAAGAAAAAAATTTAGAGCACAAAGAAGTTTAAGTCATCATCCATGTCTATCAAGAACTGACAATACAGTTAGAAAAATGTGATATAATTAAGTATAGCAACATGTAATTAAGCTTAAAATGAATGATACAGATAATAATAATGATCAAATAGTAGAGTACAGAATATAAAAATCAGAGTGGGCTAGAGTGGCTACTTATGACCTGACAAAGAAAATGAAATTTATTTATGGCCTAAAGGGGATTAAATTTAGATAAAGATAAAGGAAAAAAGTACTTCGTGTGAAAAGTATAGTGAGTTAAGATAGTAAAGATCTACACTGATTACCTATAGCACAAGTTGGATGTTCAAATGAAGTAGTCTAGAGTTGGAAACACACAGGGGGCAGGGCCAAGGAAGTCTTAAATGTTAGGCTGAATAATGCTGTTATTATAAAGTCACTGAGAAGCAAATGACATTTCTTTGATGAGTGAAATAACATACGAAAGTAGATTTCATTAGTGTGTTAGTCAAATACCTAGAAATAAACCTAACTAAAGAAGTAAAAGATCTATACACTAAAAACTATAGAAAACGTATGAAAGAAATTGAAGAAGACACAAACGGAAAAACATTCCATGCTCATAGATTGGAAGAACAAATATTGTTAAAATGTCAATACTGCCCAAAGCAATCTACATATTCAATGTAATCTCTATCAAAATAACACCAGCATTCTTCACAGAGCTAGTACAAACAATCCTAAAATTTGTATGGAACCAGAAAAGACCCCCAATAGCCAAAGCAATCCTGAAAAAGAAAACCAAACCTGGAGGAATCACAATTCCAGACTTCAAGCTGTTTTACAAAACTGTAATCATCAAGACAGTATGGTACTGGCACAAAAACAGACACATAGATCAATGGAACAGAATAGAGAACTAAGAAATGGACCCACAAACATATGGCCAACTAATCTTTGACAAAGCAGGAAAGACTATCCAATGGAAAAAAAGGCTCTTCAGCAAATAGTATTGGGAAAACTGGACAGTGACATGAAGAATGAACCTGGACCACTTTCTTACCCCATGCACAAAAATAAACTCAAAATGGATGAAAGACCTAAAGGAAAGACAGGAAGCCATCAAAATCCTAGAGGAGAAAACAGGCAACAACCTCTTTGACTTTGCACGCAGCAACTTTTTACTTGACATGTACCTGGAAGCAAAGGAAACAAAAGCCAAAATGAACTATTGGGACCTCATCAAGATAAAGAGCTTCTGCACAGTGAAGGAAACAATCAGCAAAACTAAAAGGCAACTGACAGAATGGGAGAAGATATTTGCAAATGACAGTGGACAAAGGATTCGTATCCAAGATCTATAAAGAACTTACCAAACTCAACACCCAAAAAACAAATAATCCAGTGAAGAAATGGCCAAAAGACATAAATAGACACTTTTCCAAAGAAGACATTCAGATGGCTAACAGACACATGAAAAGATGCTCAACATCCCTTATTATCAGGGAAATAAACACCACAATGAGATACCACCTCACACCAGTCTGAATGGCTAAAATTAACAACTGAGGAAACAACAAATGTTGGCAAAAATGAGGAGAAAGAGGAACCCTTTTGCACTGCTGGTGGGAATGCAAACTAGTGCAGTCACTCTGGAAAACAGTATGGAGGTAGCTCAAAAAGTTAAAAATAGAACTAACCTATGACCATGCAAGTGTACTACGAGGTATTTATTGAAAGGATACAAAAGTACTGATTCAAATGAGGCACATTCACCCCAATGTTTATAGCAGCACTATCAACAATAGCCAAATTATGGAAACAGCCCAAATGTCCATCGACTGATGAATGAAGAAGATATGGGGTGTGTGTGTGTGTGTGTGTGTGTGTGTGTGTGTGTGTGTATGCATACACACACACACACACAATAGAATATTACTCGGCAAATCTTGCCATTTGTAACAACTTGGATGAACTAGAGTGTATTACTCTAAGTGAAATAAGTCAGAGAAAGGCAAATAGTATATGATTTCACTCATGTGTAATTTAAGAAACAAAACAGGTGAACATAGGGGAAGGAAGGAAAAATAAAATAAGATAAAAACAGAGGGAAGCAAACCATAAGAGACTCTTAAATACAGAGAACAAACTGAGGGTTGCTAGAGGGATGTTGGGTGGGGGCAATGGGCTAAATGGGTGATGAGCATTAAGAAGGGCACTTGTTAAGATAGACAACTGGGTGTTCTATGTAAGTTTGAGTCACTAAATTCTACTCCTGAAATCATTATTACACTATATGTTAACTAACTTGGATTTAAATAAATAATAAAAAAATAAAAGTAGTCTTGCAACTGAATTCAACAATCAATTAAAAAAAGTGTATTAGAGTTCTCCAGAGAAACAGAATAATTAGATATGGATATTCATGTAAATAGATACAGAAATATAGATATAGATACAAATATATATACAGATATAATGTGGATACAAATATAGATATAGACATAGATGCAGACTGAAGATATTAAGAATTGGGTCACATTGTCATGGAGGCCAAGAAGTCCAACAATCAGCCATCTGCAAGCTGAAAACCAAGAAAGCAGGTGGTTATAATTCAGTCCAAGTCTGAAAGTCTGAGAACCATGGAGCCAGTGTCCAAGGGCAGAAGATAAATGGTCCAATCTGTACATACTGATCTTAAAGATCAAAAGCAGAGAGATAATTTGCCCTTTGTTGGCTTTTTTGTTCTTTCTGGCACCCAGTGGATTAGATGATGCCTGTCCATATTGGTGAGGGGGATATTTTTTACTCAGTCTACTGAATCAAATGCTAATCTCTGCCCAAAACACCCTCATAGACACACCCAGAAATAATGTTTTACCAGCTATCTAGGCATTCCATAGGCCAATCAAGTTGACACATACAATTAACCATAATTGGAAGATTACTTTGGAAGCAGTATTGTAGCATGAGGTGACAGAAACATCAGAAAAGGGATAATTGTAATAATTTATGTATGTGATAATAAGAATCTGATTTAGAAAAAAAAAACAGACTAAAGAGCAGTAGGGAAAATTAAAGGTCAGATTTTCTTTTTTAAAGAAGAGTAAATATCTTGCACCTAACAGTTTAAGAAAGTTTGGAAAGTGTATTTCACATAGATCTGCAAAACACCAGATAGAGAATTAAAAAACCTTAGCTTGATAACAGCTTTATTTCTGACAAAGAGTTATAAGACTTTAGGTAAACTGCTTAATCTCCCAAAGAGCCAGATTTTATCAATAAAATAGGCAAAATTATGACCAACTTTTCCCTCATAAATTTTTTGCCAGTAACAAATAGTACATATGAATATACTTTATAAAGTCTAAATGCTACAGAATATAATTATTATTCAAAGTAAGAAAAACTGGAACAGTTTTACTTATTATATGACTATAATAAATACAGGGCTTACTAAGATATGATTGTCTTAAAATGAGTAAAAATTACATAATTTTTAATTTTAAATGATTAAAAACTAAAACTCTAACTCCAGGTGTTTTACATGGTTTTATTTTGCTTAACTGTAATTTATTTTCTCCATTTTGATAGTCCAACTGTTATATGACTTTCTGAATACAAAAATGACTTTCAATTACATGTATTTTCTTATGGATTTATACAAAACATATAGTATAAAATACTATAGAGATAAGAGTACTTACTTAGAAATCAAATCTGCTGGGTTTTATTTCTAGTTATTATATGAACTTGAGTTATTTCCTAATCAATTGGAAACAACCTAAATGTCTAAAAATTATGCAATTTTTATCAAATTATCAAATTTTATCAATTTATCAAATTATCAAAATTCTTTGAATTCAAAGAATTCAGAGAAAAAGAATATATGAATCAAAGAAAGAATATATGAATTCTTTCAAAGAAAGAATTATTCAAAGAAATAAATTTCTTTTGAATTTTCAAAGAAAAAGAATATATGAATCTATTCTATAATTCTGTATGCAATATTATGCTCACAAATTTGAAAATGCTAAAGGAAGATTTCCTAAGAGAACATGAATTATAAAAATTGAAATAAGAAGATGTTTAAAAGTAAAAAAAAAAAAAAAAAAGAAAGGGCCAACCACCAAGAAGAGACTTAAAAGGCAGACAAGGTACACCTGGGTGGCTCAGTTGGTTAAGTGTCTAAGTGTCCAAGTCTCGATTTCGGCTCAGTTCATGAGTCTCATAACACAGTGAATCAATAGATAGTGTCTATCTTATACAAACAATTGTACAGCAGTAAAAATATTTGATAAACTAGCATTAATTTGATGCCAAAACTAGGTTAATATCTTTTAAAAATGTAGATGCAAAAATCTTAATAGACTGTAGCAGTGTATTAAAATAAAACCATATAATGTCCAAGTAAGGTTTATCTCTGGAATAGGGTTCAATATAAATGAAAAAACAGAAGACCATCTCAATAGATACTGATGTTTTTAGTAAAACATTGTTTTTAATGTTTATTTATTTATTTTTGAGAGACAGAGCAAGCTGGGGAGGGGTCGAGAGAGAGGGAAACGATCCCAAGCAGGCTCTGCACTGTCAGCACAGAGGCCCACAGCAGGCTGGAACTCACAAACTGTGAGATCATGACCTGAGCCCAAACCAAAAGTTGGACACTTAACTGACTGAACCACACAGACGCCCCTCAATAGATATTGAAAAAGTACTTGATAACATTCTAATTTGCTCCTGATTCAAATAAACAAAAACTAAAGCTTCAAATAAACTAGGAATAGAAGGAAAATTCCTCAACCTGATAAAGGGGATATATAAGAAATCAAAAGTAACATAGTACTAAATGGTGAAATATTAGAAACATTTTCACTAAAACAGGAACAAGTCTGGAAATCACAGTACCTTCAGTTTTAATTAAATCCATACTTCAGGCCTTATCAGAACAAATAAGAGTTCAATATATTGGGTGGACATGAGATTAATAAACAAAAATCAAAACACTAATAATGACCTATTAGAAAATGTAAAAGAGAAAAAAAGGGCTATGTTCGCTATAGGAAATATACATGCACATACCTATATATACATTCATACACACTAACTAGAAACAAGCCTAATGAGTAATTTGAAAAATCTGCTTTTTCAGCAAAGAAAGCTGTGTCTGCACTTGCGGATATCTTTTTGTGAAGGCACTCCTTTCAAGTTTAGAGTCCCTTCAGACACCTAAAGGTTAATCTGCAATATTAGAGGTTGTGTTGTAAACTCATGGGCCATGTTAATTCAATGTTTTAAGGTAATTTCTTTCGACATATGTATGTTTGTTTATGTGCATTCCTCTAATCAGTGACTGGGCTCTCTAGGCTAACATAGGTCCTAACTCTCCCTGTTGTCTTATACCAACACTTGGTATTTTTATAATACTTGTGTTGCAACTGAGGACATTTGATTTTGTAACTCTAAGTTTTACTATATGTCAACTTGAGTGTACAATTTCTGAGAACATAAAGCTATGTATTATGTTTTTTACATTCTGCAGAACCTAACAAATCCTACAAAATAAGTGTTTAATAAATATTTGTTGGTTTATTGATTTTTGAGTGATTTTAGGGAGATTTTAAAGCAAATTTGTGTTAGTACAATCACGCATGTAATGACCAAAATGACGATATAGTTTACACATTTAGAATATTAAACCCATTTGTTTCTAAATTCTATTTTCATTGGATTTATTCCCATGTTGGCTAGGAGATAAACTCTAGGCATTTGGTTACAGCCTTACACTCTTAATCTAATGATATGGTAAAGGAATAGTGTAGTTAGAATTTGCTATAGTAAGCATTTAGTAAATGAATATGTTCTTGATTAAAATTAGGCAATTTTCAAAGAATGTCAACACATTAAAGCAAATGAACTTGTTATCCAATGGGGAAGATGAAGCCCTATAGGAAATCTCATAGTGAGAATATTGAAGAAATATCTTTTCCTTTGCTTATTCCCTCCTGGCGGCCTAGAAAACAGCTCTTTTAGTTCTTTACAAGTTGTGTTGGAACAATTAGATATCAATATGCCATCAAATGAATCTTGATCTAAACCTCACAAAAAAATGAACTCATATTGATCTTGTATCTAAAAGTAAAATCATAACAATTTTTAAGAAAACACAGGAAAAAATCTTTGTGGCCTCCATAGCAGTTATTCAAACAGTTCATGAAAATTGATAACTTTTGCTCTGTGAAAGACACTGAAGAAAATGAAAAGACAAATTACAGATTGGAAACAAATATTAGCAAATCACACATCCAACAAAAGGCTTGTATATATCTCCACAAAGGATATATAAAGAACTCTCAAAACTCAACAGTAAGAAAGCAAACAACCTATTCAAAAATGGACAAAAGATTTGAATAAACACTTGATCGACAATGATTTACAGATGGCAAATAAGCAAATGAAGAAATGTTCAACACCATTAGCCAATAAGAAATTGAAATTAAAACCATTCACTTGTAGTGATGAGTACTGGGTGTTGTATGCAAGTGTTGAATCGCTATACCATACATGTGAAACTAATATTACACTGTATGTTAACTAACTGGAATTTAAATAAAAATTTTTTTAAAAATTAAAACAATTCTGAGATACTACTACATACCTACCAGAATGGCTAAAATAAAAAAATACTGGGGCTCCTGGGTGGCTTAGTTGGTTGAGCTGACTCTTGTTTTCAGCTCAGGTCAGGATCCCAGGGTCATGGGATGGAGCCTGGTGTTGGGCTCCAGGCTGAGCATGGAGCCTGCTTAAGATTCTCTTTCTCTCTTTACCCATCTCCCCCGGTTATGCATGCTCATTTGCTCCCTCAAATAAAAATTAAAATTATAAAATAACATAAAATAATACCAACAATACCAAGTTCTGAATGCGGAGCAACTGGAACTCTCATATATATTGGTGGGATGTTACAGAAATACAGGAAAATAAGTTGGCAAGCTCTTAAAAATTATACATAATACTTACTCATAGAAATACTTGTACATAAATGTTGGTAGCAGTTTTATTCATAAACTTTTAAAACAAGTGACATTTCAGATAAAAACATAGGTTTCAGATTTTCATTTTAAAAACCTCTAAACCCCCATACCCTAAATGATCTGGCAACATAGGTTCCACCTTAAAAGAGGGCAACACTGGCTGGTGAAGAATAGTAACTTCTCTATGTTTAGGGCATGCCATAGCTTTGCCCCCACCTCTTACAGTTAATGCATATGCATTGATCTGGCCCATTTCATTTTTGTATGTTACTTGCCTGGTCTTTTATGGCAGAACTATCAAAAATATGTGTGTCTCCTACCACAGTGTCAAGTTTATTGCTGGATAGTGGTCGCCTGGTCAGGGACCACATTTTTTCAGTTACTTGGCTCCAGATGTGGCCACATGACTAGTTCTTACTGTCAGCAGAGTGATCTGACTTTCAGGCCAGGATTTTAAGAAGTGTGCTTTTCTCCCCTTGCCATCTGGAAACAAATGTCTCCAAGACCTTAACAGATGATGAAGCCACAAGATGAAGTAAGATGTGCCCCAGGCATACAGAAATATTCACATTGGATTAGTCCATAAAAAGTAAATAAAACTTCTCTTGGGTTTAAATCAATGAAATTTTGCGTTTGTGTTGTATCTAGTGTTATTAGCTACACATGGTTATTTACATTTATTAAAATATTTTTTACTCCTCAGTTATACTAGCCCATTGTAAGTGCTCAATAGCCACATAAAGTTAGTGGTTACAGTGCTGGACAATACAGATAGAATATTCCCATCTTCACAGAAAGTAGTATTGCGAAGAGTCACTCTAATATACACCTGTAGGCACATGCGTTTGTAACTACTGATTTAGGACCTGAAGCAAATGGAAACATTTACTTGTCAATTTGATGTAAAACTATTCAGGAAGGATTAATGAAAGTATTATATGATATGGCAGATAGAGGTTAAGAAATACTTTGACACTCTCATCTAATTTGGGTCTCCTAAACCAACTTTTTTAGGTTGGCAAGCATAAATTTCACCTCTTTCATTCAATAGGAGCATATTCCATCAACAGATCTTTCTTATTATACAGGTAAAATTTAATATAATATATGCTTAATATAAAAGTATCAAAGAAAATAGTACTGAGGCAGACTTACTATATATATTTTTTGAATGTTTATTTATTTTTGAGACAGACAAGCAGTGGAGGGGCAGAGAGAGAGGGAGACACAGAATATGAAGCAGGCTCCAGGCTCTGAGCTGTCAGCACAGAGCCCGACGTGGGGCTCAAACTCATGAACCTTGAGATCATGACCTGAGCCGAAGTCGCTCGCTTAACCAGCTGAGCCACCCAGGTGCCCCCAGACTTACTATATTGAGAACAAATAAGTGAGGGTAGAAAAGCTAGTGTCTATTACTATTCTTATTTGCTCCCATTTTAATAAGGATTAATGATTTTCATAACTTTTTGTTATAACAAAATTTCAGAGTAGAAATAAATTTTGAAATTCCCTTTTAGATCAATTTTGGTATCTTTAGAATCAAGACATATTGTGGTTTTGAAGAAAAAAAGGCATTTTTATCTGCAATCTTTTTCAATGGGCAAATAAATGGGTGTTGACTTCCAGTAAAAGACAAACTACTTAATATCCAGATAATTAGAAATGCAAATTAGGTTTTCAAATTCACAAATAATGTCATTGTTTTGCCCTTCATGGTCAAAAGCACCTTGGAGTTCTAACGCTTTTCTCAATGTTTGGTTCTGTTTGAAGCTGCCTTGGACCCTCCAGCCTACCTAGTATTCTTTAGGCTTTAGTGAGTACTCTTAGCCAGTGAGATTAACAAAACCTTTCTCTGTATATCTATAGATTATGCATTCCTTCCTACAAAGAACAGAGCACTTCTACGTGTCACCAGGCTCTTTGGCACCACCCTCGGCACTGAGGAACCAGACCCTTCTGCACAACCTCCAGGTACCACGATAATGTCTGTAGCTGACACCATCCGTCTGCACATAATCAAGAAATGTCACACAGTACTACACTCCCTTACCTGATAAATTGCCCTAACCCCTGTAAAAATTCTCTGGGCCAGGCAGAAACCTGAAGTTGGCTTTTGGACAAGAGTCTGCCTTGCTCCCAGATGGCCAGCCTCCTGAATAAAGCTCAAATTCCTTTTTTTTTTTTTAATTTTGTATTTATATATTTTTGATAGAGTGTGAACAAGGGAAGGGCAGAGAGAGAGGGAGACACAGAATCTGAAGCAGGCTCTAGGCTCTGAGCTGTCAGCACAGAGCCAGACGTGAGGCTCAAACTCATGAGCTATGAGATCATGACTTGAGCTGAAGTCGGATGCTTAACCGACTGAGCCACCCAGGCACCCCTCAAGTTCCTTTTTAATGAAAACTAGTCTCTTTAGTATTGGCAGCTGAACTTGGGTTTTGGTAATATGTTCACAGTCTGACTAAAAGAAGTTGTAGTCCATTTCTTCTTGTTCTCTCTTCCCTCATTATCATGATTAATTAAATTGTTGGTTGCTATTAATGCGCAGAAACACTGCTTAAGCATTTATCTTTATAGCACTTGAATACTTAGAATTATCAGGCATGCAGCAATGAAACGAGATAAATCTTTATTCCTATAGAGAATCTTACCTGAGGTTAAAATATAAAGATAGTAAATACCCTACAAGAGGAATTCTAGGACTTCTATGGAAAGGTTTATGTGTCACTAACTCATACTATAACTGATATAGGATGGTTACTTTGCCTTCAATAATTAATGATTTTTTTTTGAAATTGTGAATACTTGCACTTTTCTAAATTATGTACAAAACTACCTTTTTCTTTCTGTAGTCCAGCAGGAAACAATGTTGACAGACAAGATAGTAATTTTGAATGTAACATAAGAATCTGATGAAATTCTCCTTTATTTTTACTCTACTAATAATTGAATTTGTTACCTGCGAAAAAAGTTTTCCTTTTCATGGACATTCAATAGTTCCATACTTTTAAATGTGGCATATTTGGCTTATCTTCTATAACTTCTTGCTTTAAAAAAATTCAGTAACAGAAGACAGCAAGAAGCTGATGACTTTCAACACAGTCAGTACTTACAGGCTTAGTAAGAAAAAGGTGACAAATACATAGAAATTGATGCATTAAAAAAAAATGTTAGCCTATGCCTTTCACAGAATTTATAGAGCTTACTTTAACCATATGCTCCTTCTATATTTTACACCAATACCAGATTTTCTGCTACTAACTCAGTATCATTTTCCTACTAGGTGTTTTCCTACGTATTACCCATTTGGAACTGGAGGCAGCCATAATCATATGTATACAATTCTTTAAGTTGCTTCAACTTCCGCAATCTCTAAATGTGAGCAGTAAAACTGAAGTCCAGCAAAGGTCTTACTTGACCTTCATTCCTCTAGCCTTTCCACAAGTTTTAGAAACTGCTAATTCCCTGAAGTAAATCCCTTTCTGCTTTAAAAAAGTAGAATGGGGGCACCAGTTGGTTAAGCATTCGACTCCTAGCTTTGGCTCAGGTCATGATCCCACGGTTTGTGAGTTTGAGCCATACATCAATCTCTGCACTTACAGCTTGGGGTTCTCTCTCTCTCCCTCTCTCTACCTCTCCCCTGCTCATGTGCTCTCTCTCAAAATAAACAAACTTAAAAATTAATTTTAAATAAATAAATAAAAGGTAGAGTGATTCTTATTTTTCTGACTGAATCCTGATTGACACAGTGACCTACTCAAAAAGCTAGAAAAACTAACACCAACCTAAACTTCTCCAAAGTACTAAAGAAAGAGAAAAAGACAATAAAAAAAAAAGAAAATTACACCAACAAGAAAGAGAAAATTTAATTTGGAAAATGAAAAATGAGTTTCTATAGTTAAAACTGTAAGCAATCTCAGAGAGTTACTAAGATTCTTTCAAAAACACTATTTAAGAAAGGATATTGTTTATCTGGCCCCAGACATTTAAACTATATAACACAATAGAAATGGACTTTTCCCCTCATTAGTCAGAAGTCTCGGGATGCCTGGGTGGCTCAGTTGGTTGAGCGGTCGACTTTGGCTCAGGTCATGATCTCGTGGTCCGTGAGTTCGAGCCCCGCATCGGGCTCTGTGCTGACAGCTCAGAGCCTGGAGCCTGCTTCAGATTCTGTGTCTCCCTCTCTCTCTGACCCTCCCCCATTCATGCTCTGTCTCTCTCTGTCTCAAAAATAAATAAACGTTAAAAAAAAAATTTAGAAGTCTTATGTTTTCACTAGTCTTCACTGAAACAAAAACCTATAAGGGTATCATTCAATAATATTATCACTCATGTCTAATCTTCTCTTTTACTGTTTTAAGTAAGAATAATGGTAACCATCTGCTACAACTGTAAAAATAAACCTGCAACAGTGCCACAATGTCCAGCTGTTATTTGGAAAGGAAAAGGTAGGTGTTGTCAACCGACAGCATTCCTGCAATACAAACATTCTCCTCTTAACTATTTTACTCTTTAGGAATCGTTTTATTTCCTTGTAATAGATTTAAAAACAAAAATTCAAAACTTATTAGCTTTTAGGTGTGATTTATAGTTATGCATTTTCCTGCTGTTAAAACTAAAATTCAAATAAAGAACTGGAATAAGTTTCTACTTCAAGATGCTCATATATAATTCATTTCTGAAGGCTTGGTTTTAAAGTAATTTTCTGGGCACATGGCGTTGTATTCATTTAACTGCCTCGCATGTGAAACTACAGAATAGTCATTTGTTAGATGAAAGAAATAAGCAACAGGTTTTTAATTGAGAAATATTCAATGGGCAGAATACAAAAATTAAGGGAATATGCAATGGAAACTCACTTTAGCAATATTCAGGGTAATGTGTAGAATACAAATTGATGGGTTTGGCTTGAAGAAGGTTATAATCTTGATGAAAAAGTAAAACACATATAAATAAATAAATATAGCATATGTATATATATGAATAGTATATATATGTATAGCATATATGTCATATAATATAGATACATTCACATAATATAAATGTATATATTTATTTAAATATAATATATAACCTATGGTAACAATATATATTTTAATGTGGAGAACAACGGCAAAAGAAAAAAATTAAATTGCCTTACAACTTGACAGCCTATTGACAGGTCTCTGAGACAGGCAGAGTGGCCTTCCTCTAGGAATTCAACTGCCTAGATATTAATACTTTGCTAAGGGCAAAAGGCAACCTTAGTTTAACATTAGCCTGACCTCCAGGATCCTGTGTCCCCTTTAACATATAAAAATTCCTTTGAAAATTTCTTTATCTCTACCCACCCTCCTCCTCCACATATGTTAACAATCAACCTCCAAGCATATGGCCCACTGATACACATTTGAAGGGTCTCATGACTAAGGTTTTACAAGAAAGTAGTAAATGACCTTTTCCTAGCAACAGCTAGTCCCTCAAAGTTCTGGAAACCTTGCTTCCAAATTCCTGAGAGACTCACATTATCCACCATCCCCTCCCAACTTAAAAGTATATAATTAGTCACTCCTCATAACCCCATTGCAGCTCTTTTTGCCCACAGGTCCTGTCCCTGTGCTTTAATAAAACCACTTTTTTGCACCAAAGATGCCTCAGGAATTCTTTCTTGACCATTCACTCCCAAACCCCAGCATTTTCACGTCACATTTTATATATCATCCCTCACATTTTCTCATTTTAGATATATATGTGAAAATATGTTATCTTATATGACATATATGGGAAAATATGAGGAAAAGCTGTTTTAAATATAAAACATGTGAACAAGAAAATTACATGCATACTCCCTACACATAACCAAATGTCTCAAAAGCTTTTTGTCCATTTCTCAAACAAAGGTCTTATATCTCATTTAATTGCAATTTCCCTACTTTCTCTCTAAACTCATTCAAAACTCCCCTCTTACCTTAACCTTTCTTTCTCCTTTCAATTCCTCCTTCTCTGGTCACCTCTTTATGATGTGAAAGAATCCAGTATATCCACTTTTGGCTTCTTCAATATGCCACTCTAACAGTTATCCAGAAAGGGAGTTGAAAGGTATTAAGGGTATAACATGTTGTGAAAATATATTTATGTCCCTATCACATATGAGTAGATGAAGAGAAAGTAGATGATAATTCTGAAAAATAGGAAATTATGAACAAAAGCAAAGAAGGTAGAAATTAGAATTGTACACATAGAAGACAGAGGCAGCAAAATAAGGAAAACTGTGCTGAAATCTAGTAGAAAGTAAGGGGATTTTATATATATATTTATTTATATTTATATATTAATTTATATATTAATATTTATATATATTTATAATATACATATAAACACACACACATATATGGATGATAAATTATGGAAGCACTGGAACACAGTATGGACTTCTGGCTAAGATGAAAACAGTTTGTACAAACTAGAATGCAATATTGGGTGAGGGGTACCTGCCATGATACTCAAACACAGAAAAATTAATTCATAGCTAAGGTTGAGGACAGATCCCAGCCCCTCCCAACCAGAGAGCCTATTTCAGAAATTGCAGCTAGCCTAGAGCAGCTCATCCCACTCCTGCTCAGGCAAGGGGGCTGGGACATAGCTCCCCTGTAGAAAGTGTCTTCTAACCCCATCTCACTAGAAGGCTGATGACAAAGCCTGAAAGCTGTGTGACCCAGCAGTGCTCAAGCCAAGAGAAGGGCAGAGTTGACAGTTTGTAAAGAAAAGCAAATGGCCCTGTTTGGCCAGGGAACTTAGAGTGCAGATTGGCTTCAGTTAAGACAACAAACAAAACTTCACCTGTTTTAGGGATCCGTGGGTGGCTCAGTCAGGTAATCGTCCAACTTCGGCTCAGGTCACGATCTTGGTTTGCGTGTTAGAGACCTGCACTGGGCTCTCTGTTCTCAGTGTGGAGACCACTTAGGGTCGTCTGTCCCCCTCACTTTTTGCCCCTCTCCGCACACACACTCTCTTTCTCTCTCAAAAGTAAATAAACATTAAAAAAAAAAGGGGGGGGTGCCTAGGTGCTCAGTCAGTTTAGAGTCTGACTTTGGCTCAGGTCATGATCTCATGGTCCATGGGTTCGAGTCCTGCATCAGACTCTGTGCTGACACCTTAGAGCTTGGAGCCTGCTTCAGATTCTGTGTCTCCCTCTCTCTCTGCCCCTCCCCTGCTCATGCTGTGCCTCTCAAAAATAAACAACATTTTTTTAAAAAAGATTTTCACCTGTTTTCAAACTGCTTCTCCCCTTGGGTCGAGGCAAAAATATCTAATTCCCGGTCTGGCTCATTGTTGAATACAACCTTCAGCCCATCTGACCAAGGAAACCAACAAGAACACATGAAAACTGTTTAACCAATTCAAAAGCCCAAAGACACTTGAGCTGAAAGCAAAACCCATGGCTTCCCCTGTCTGGAGACCAAAACTGGTGTCCCCACCTGACCAGGGAATTCAGTTCACAGTCAGGACTGATTTGGGCCCCCAAACAATTTGTATAGGCCATGGGCACTGGCCTGCTGATCTGCCAGGGCATGGAATCTAATTAATAAGTCCATATACTAAAGATTACAGTACTCAGTTTCCATAATCTAGAAAACCTGACCCGTGAATTCACGCAATAGTGCAGTACATTCTATAGCCTCCATTAGGTAAGAAGCCAAGCCAGAAGTCCTACTCCATTGCTCTCAGACAATGGCACAGCCTCAGCCCCATCCATGTCCTCAAGTTCAAAGAGGCATCTTCCCTCAAAAGAAACCATAGTAGCAGGCATAATTGCCCAATGACATTAGCTGTAAATGTACCCAGAAACCCAAACTAAGCTGACTGATGAACCATTGCTAACAAAGCAAAATCTGTGAGCTCTGGAAGAGAAG